>NC_044035.1:123510659-124110659 GCF_901765095.1 Microcaecilia unicolor
TACTGAGGAGCTGTACTGGATGTCAAGAGATATGTCTCAGCTCAGTTTTCAGTTCTCTATTTCTCCCTGCTGCTTGATAGACAGAACTATCCCACAGGTTCTGGAATAGTGGGAAGGACTAATGGAAAGAAAATTATCAGGTAAAACCTAATTTCTGCCTTTCCTTTATAGAATATTAAAGTAACCGGATATATATGTCTGTATGTGCTTAGTCATGAGCACTTAATGCTGTCCGTAGAGCTGGAGAAATGTGTGCACCTAAGTGATGGTGAAAACGTGTGTAATTTATAGACTTCTATAAATTATGCATGTAAATATGTGCCCCAACCACACTCCACCTGGAGTGTGTCCATATGCATACCCACCTGTAAAATAAACACTATCCTCAGAATTCAGTATAGGTCATCCATTAGCTAATTAGGTGCCAACAATCAATAATTGGTGTTAACGAGCACTTGGCAATAATTAGGAGTTGTGTGCAGATCTGCCCTACATCCTATTTTATAACATGCATACCTAAATTTTATAGTGTGCAACTCCAAAGGGAGTGTGACCATGGAAGGGGCATGGGTGGATTAAGGGCATTACCGGAAATTAGGTGTGATGTTAATAGAAGTACCTGCATTTGCCCACCTCACTGCCATCAGTTGGGCACCAGCCTTTGGTGGGCAGAAAATGCTCACATCCAAAGCGATGTGCGGTAAGCTAGTATTCTGTAAAGATTGTGCCATACAGAGTGCCCTTTACAGTATATTAGCACACTTCATTTCAGATGTCATTATAGAATCTAGCCTTATGTAGATATGCACATATTTATAGACTAGTATTCTGAACATTTATATGCATGAATGTTGGTGCCTACATTACAGAATTACCCCCATGTTGCATAAATATATGTGCTGTGGTTTCTGAGAACCTACTTTTCTCTGTGTAAGTAGTTGGGGAAATTTTTTAAACACCCACTTGTGTATGTAAAATGCTGTTTTATGTGCTAGTTTTCACAGCACTGCAAAATGTTCCAAAATAGATCATCATCGCCTTAAAATTGGTGGCAACCCATCACTAAAGTCTTGGAAAAGTTTTTACTATATATATATATTTTGATATTGTCATCTTTTTGCTTAAATCTGATCTTAAGAGCTGTGCTTTTTGAAAGCTTGTCAAAAATGTATTGTTTATCCAATAATAAAAGGTATCATCTTTTCCTTTCTTTTGTTTTATTTCTGTTTATTACCTTTAAATTCAATCCAGCTAGATCTATTTGAAACCATGTCTTTGTGTATTTTTATATCAAGCATGTTGAAAAACTGCATGTCCTTTGATAAGATGAACATTGTAGAGTCTTTCCTTTGCATGGAGTAGATGTAACATTCTTCAACCAGACTGGCCTGGGTTTGGCTTTCCCAGTTGGAGTGCTGTGATGGGATCCACCTACAAGTCCTCTGTCCTGTCCTTCACAACAAGAACTATTGCCCTAGGAAGCACTGTTTGAGCAAAAATGGCACTCAAACTTTGTGAGTGTTCTTTCAAAGTAAAGAAAGTAATAAACTAGTGTTTAAGGGTGGGGGTTAATCTCATGTGGTCAAAGTGCTGTTTTGTCTTTCAGTGTACTGAGCTCCATCTGCTGTTTGGGTGGATGCAGCATTTCTTCTGACTTGACAGTTCTGAGTATGTTGGATTTCCAAAGATCAATCCTGTATCCTTGCAGGCACCTTGCTGTTGGCACTCTCGTTGCCTTGTTATGTTTAGTAACAGCCAGAGCTTGTATTTGTAGGAGTAGTGCTGAGGTCATTCATAGTGGCAGACAAGGAAAGAATCAGCTGTTTTGGGACACAAGTTAGTGGAGGACCTGGCTTATTCCCACACTAGGAACAGCAAAACAGGAAGAAACTCTACATCAAATCATCCAATCAAGTAAGAGTAGAGGCTGACCAAAGGACGAAACCAATGCTGGAGACGGTGCTTAAAAAATTCTTTATTGATTACTTGAATAGGAACACCCGACACGGTCCGTGTTTCGGCGTCAAAAAAATGCCTGCCTCGGGGTCTCGTTCATATTCAAAGAGATATACTATGCAAACAAAGCTGCCCGAAGGCATCCACTCAAAAAGATATACCATGCAAACAAAGCTGCCCGAAGGCAGATTCCATCGGGGAAGGCTGGTCTGTCCAGTATCTTCACTTGAGTGTCTTTTGCACAGTAAAGAGTCTTTTAAGCACTGTCTCCAGCGTTGGATTCATCCTTTGGTCAGCCTCTACTCTTGCTTGATTATCCCCACACTACCTAGGGGAGCAGGGAGGGCCCAGGGCAGCTCCTTCATATACAAATTAGAATCCCAGCACAATGGGATTTCATTCTACCAGAACTGAAGTCTGAACTGGATTCAACCAACGCAGAGCGCAAGCCCTGTCCCATAAGCATGGCACCAATATTCAACCACTATTCTCATAGAGCTGAAAATTGTGCCCGTCAAAAATTCAGATTTTATCAAGTCAAAACAGTATGCACAACTATTGGCAGTGAGAGAAATGCAGCAATGATTAGTTATCTCAAAGCATTTTGCTGCAGTTTTCTTGGGGCAGGGTGTTGATGAAGGGGAGGTGGTAGTTTGACAGTGTGTTATATCATACAGCACAGGGAAGTGAGAAATACCTTTGCTTAAAAACAGGGGTCAATTTTTAGCCAGTGGCAGTGAGTATTTTTAAATGATGATTATTGCCGGCTAAGTTAGACCTCAGTCCAGTGCTGAACCATGTCCAGGCACCTGCTTTGACTATCTGGGAAAGTAGTGATGCCCAGACGTTATATGGGTCCAGCTGTTCTTCAGGGTCGTACCCACATAGCTAAGCGGGCAGAGTTAGAACTGCTATTTAAGTGGTTCTGATTGTGCTGTTAGTTGTGCGGGGCACAACTTCCAAGACTGCTGCAGCTCAACGCAGTGTGTAATCAGGGGGATGATATTTAGCAGCACTGCCCAGTTATGTGTCATTCAATATCCCCTCAGTATGATTTAACCAGGCAGGAAATGTTTTGGAAGGTCAGGCCCACTTAGACATTTTACATTAGGATTTTGGTGCTTTCTGTCTGTAATCTAGTTGTCACATAACCTGTTAACTTACAGTATCAAGTTTTGCTTGTGATGTTTTGCACTACTTGGCACAAAGATGTGAAACCTAAATCCTAGATTCTCATTCTTCCCTTTCAACAATTCAAATGCACCATTTCACTACTGAACAACATTTCAGGTTTGCATTACTCCATTACATTTGGACTCGAGGATAGTTTATTAAAATAAAAACTATTTAATTCATACAAAAAAGTGCAACTGTTACTACAGATAAAGTGAAACAAAATCCAAATTGGTAGTAAATTTCCAGATGTTCAGCTTGAATCTGTAAAACAAATAAGATCAACTCAACAGACAAATGAAATTACTGTAAAATTAATGTCATTCATTATACATTAGACTAGACATGGGCAGAGGTTCTCAAACTGGGCCAAGTGTTGAGAGAAGTGGTGACGATTAGGGGACATGAAGTGTGTTCTCCCTCAGAACTGGGAAATAAGAATAACCTGGCTGCAGGATAGGTAGCACGCCAAACCGTGTTGAGCGAATGATTATTTTCATGAAGAAGTAATATTCAGCCCACAGCAGTCAATGGTTTTTAGATTAAGATATTCAATGCTGGGCCATGTTTGTGCTCCGGAATTGAATATTTGCAGTCACCGCGAAGTAAACCAGGGACCATCCAATATTCAGATCGATGCTCGGTCAGCTCAGTGGATAAAGTTAAGATAGGCTTTCTGCTGTCCTAACTTTATCCACTTAACTGGTTAAGTACCGGCTCTGCCCAAGTGCCAGCCTCGTCTGCCTCACCAACTGGACGGTGCCATGGAGGTCGGAGGCAATATTCAGTGGCTGTACCCGCTTAATTGTTGCTGAATATTAATGAATGGCCAGCTCAGTGGGATTTCACTGGGCAGGAGCCTCTCCTGCCTGATTAAACCCTTTTGAATATCTGGCACAGGGGCAAGTCCGACCATTAGGCCACCTGAGGGGGGACTCAGGCAGCACGCTTTAGGAGCAGCATCTCGGGGTGCTGGCTTTGCAGCGTTTTACCTTGTCATGGTGACTTTCCAAGCCCGATAGCAGCAGCAATTCCCATATGCTGCCCTGCCGCCACCGCCACCCACCTCTTCCCTTTACGGTGGCCGCCTGAAGTAACTTCCTATTTCACAGTAAAGGGAAGAGGCGGGTGCTGGCGGCGGGAGGGCAGCGTATTGGAATTCCTGCCGTTGCCGAGCTTGGAAGTCACTGTGACCAGGTAAAGAGGGGGGGGGGGCGGGGAAGACATGCAAGCTCTGCCTCAGGCGGCATCTTGCCGTGGGCCGGCCCTGATCTGGCATGTGGTGCCTCCAGAAACTTCCTGCTAAGGGAAAACCTGCAAGATTAAATCCATCCGTGTGCTGTTATGGCCACCACTGCCTGCTCCTCTGAATTTTTTTTTTAATACAGGTACACAACTACCACACCACTTTATTACAACTACAACAAAAGCACAAATACATAAACTGCCCGATATTCAGGCTGTGGGAGATAACCAAGCTGTCTCCTGCTAAACCTGGATATTCAATGCCAGGCCGTTTCCAGTCACCGCCATTGAATATCTGGGTTAACTTTGGCCGGGCCAACTTTAAGTGGCCAAGTCAGCCCACCCAAAGTTATTCTAGCTATTGTGGCAGCCAAATATGGCCGCTCCGGTTTTGAAAATTGGAAGATAGCTGGTTATATTGCACAATATAACCGGCTATCGTTAAGCTGAATACCGCTGGATAGCTGCTTAAGTGCCATTTTAGTAGCCTTTTTGTTTTAAAAATCAAGTGGAAAGTGAATATGTGGGGATGGATTTATTAAAGGTCTGGGCCGGTTTTGACCTAAATCCAAAATTTCAGTGGAGAAAAACACTGACAAACCTTTTTTTTAAAAAGCAAATATGACATCTTTGATCGGCACCCAAATTTGGGCATCATATATATACTTCCTGCTGTTACTCTCCTCTGTCTGTATTCACATATACAAACATTGTTTATTAGGAACAGTGGGGTCATTATTAAATGGCATTTATCTACTTAGCAGATGCTGCTAATCGTACAAGCATTGGTGAGAGGGATAGTCAGCGGGAGTAACTGGATATTGCTACTAAGGGCCAGATGCGCTAAACTTAACGAGCCCTTAACGAGCAAGTAGTAAACCCTGGCACGCACTAAACGCCATTTCCCGATCACGGTAGCAGCTAACGAAAACAGAATGCAAATCATAACGCTTGGCTGCTCTGCGTATGTTCTACTGGCCGATTCTCTGACTGTTTTACGAGGGATTAGAGAATGTAAGTGAGCTGCAACGAGCAGCTCATTTGCATTCCCTTTTTTGATGCATTGCCGTTCCCTGCCGATTTGCTATGGAATTTGGTAGGGAACGACTCTAACGACGACTTTAGTGCATCTGGCTCTAAATATTTCCTCCAACTGCCTCAGCGCTCTCTAGGCAGAGTCTGGCTAGCCCATAGGTGGAGCTTGGGTGGAACCAGTGGTTATCAGCAGATAGCAAACTGGATACAGTTAAGATAGCAAAAAGGTTGTCACTGTCCAGTTAGCAGTCTGAATATGGTGACTGATATCTGGGTACTGGCACTGAGGCCCCGATGCACAGACATCAGGGCAGTCGCAGTCAAACTTACCGTTTTGCAAACAACAAACCAATGCTCAAAGGGGAATTGCATGCAAATCAGATGCACGTAAATTCTGCACGCGGCTTGGTAGGGAAAGTACCTAGCACATGTGCAGAACAGTCTCTAGGAAAGTGTCCATGTTCTTTCTACACATGTACTGGGCAATTTCCCTACCCTGCTGCCAGAATACCGCTGTTTCTACCCTCGCATGGTATCCTGGGCAATAGATGGAAAATGTAGACTTCCATTCCTCAGGCTCCCTGATTCAAGATGAAGCAGTGGGAACTAATATACGAGGGTTTAAGCCTGTCAAAAATGTGCCCGGTATCTCCTAAAGCACTATTAGCACTTAAATCTGTCAGATTTGAGGCGGATTATTATCCTCGTACTCATGAATGGAGCAGAAGCCTTTTGTAATTCTTGTGCAGAGCTTGTTCTCATGTTGCCCTCAAACTACCGACAGCTCCAGACCTGTCAGAAAATTTTACACTTAAAAGGTAGGTGCTCCTTTCTGTGCATTGCACGCAATGCTCATTGCAATACTAATAAGCTTGTTGTAATACATTTGCATGGGGTTCTCGCAAACTGAGGTTAAAGCCACGCAAAACCCCTTTGTGCATTAGACACTACATAACATTTGCTTTAGACCAGCTCCAACTGGTCTAAAACAAACATTGCAACCACAGTAAGCTTTGTGCATCAGGCTCTGAATCTCTTGTGACTAACTGCTGTCAGCCACCATTCAATATCAGCTCCAGTGTCATTACGTCATTACGCTGCTGCCTACGTATTGAAAATATCTAGTTTTTTTTTTGGGGGGGGGGGGGATTACATGATAGCCCTGAGAATTTTTCTGAAGGCCATAACGCTGTGCCATTGTGGATCACTGGGGGTAACAGTCATGGTGGATTTATTTGCAATTATCTTAAGCCAGTAAAGTACAGCTCATATGTCTCAGAGCCAAGTGGAGTTTTTAGTGCTTACATAACAGGGATGCCTACCCTGGACATCCCGTTTGATGGAGTCTGTATCATCTATGTGCATTCTTTTTTGAGGATTATAATCTATAAACTCTTCTGATCCTATCCAAAACACTCCCCTGGGAATGCTACCCCTAAACGCCCAATTTACCTGTGTTAGCTGATGTTTATCCATGTGAATACCTTTGATCAATATCCTTTCTGTAAAAATATTATCTTAAGAAAATATGCCAGTATAAGTTAGTAGGAGACTAGCCAAAATATACATACCATCATCAAAGATATCAAGGATTGGGATTCCCGTGGGCAGAGGAGGACTCTGCGCTGTGTCTGTGATCGTATCCAGTAGAGTCTTTACTTCTGAGTATAGGTATTCCACTGTCTTCTCTACCTTCTAAAAAGTAACATAAGAGCAAGTGTCAGGCCAAGCGCACAGTCTGAGCACCAACTGGGTAACTGATGGTACATTTCACAGTGGTATATAGTGGTACAGCCTTCAGAAATGCTTTTAAAATCCTGCTCTGATTTGAGGTAGGTACAACCATTTTGAGTCATGCTCACAAATTAAAACTATGCCTAAACAGGCAGGAGAGACTTCTTGGTTGTGATCACTAATCTAATTAGGGGAAAAATAGGAATATGAGGAAATTGATGAAAAATGTTACAAAATTCAGGACCTTGCCCACCTTATAAAATGCACCCAGTGCACCCAGTGATCATGAAGAAGAAGAAAATCTGGTCCAGTCAGTAATTACCAGGCTCATAAAGAATGTTATGGGCTGAGCTCACACACCATAGCATTTTTTTTTCTTCTAATTGTAAGGAAGAAAAAAAAAAAAGTAAGCCCAAACAAACTTTTGCTGGCCTGGCAATTCTGTGCACTGCCATGCAGAAGATTTGGGTATGATCCATTGCAGCTGCTCCCTGGGCTGGGATGCTGTAGAGATGGTGGTTATGCACAGGGTCACTTTTACCTATGGGCAAAGGGTGTAGATTTCCCAGGTCCAGCATAATATGGGCACACAAGTGAAAGAAAGCCTGAACACAGAGGCCACTCTGACCCTATCTTCCTTCCCTCATTTCAGCTTCCTGGGGGGGGGGGGGGGGGGGGGGGGGGGGGAGGGGTACCAGCATAAAGTTTGAGAATCATGGTGGCTCTTCCAGTCTCATCCCTCAACAAATAGGAAGTCATATCAAAAGATGCAGAACCAATTAAGTCATCAGTGGTGCACACTGACATGGCTCCATGCCTTTATTCTGTTTGTTTTTTGCCCCAGGAAGCAGTTTGGCTGCTAGAGAGGGTCAGTGGTGCAGCTGGAGAATGGGGAAAGGGTACCAAGGGGTGGGGATACCTATAGGTGGTTAATACAATCCTGTTCATACTGCCTGAGGAGAAGAAGTCTCAGAAAATACACAAAATGGTGACCTGTTCGGTGGACTTAGGACCCACATTAGCTAGCCTCTGTAGGCCCCCAGTCAAGGATAGTTATTGCAGTGAATGGGCTACTCGTGGAGGGGTCTGTGACACAGGGCAGAACTCTGGGTGGCTATGAACGAAGGCTCATGTTGCTATAACATAATGGAGCCTAGTTCTGTTTGAGCTGGAAACCCAAAGGAACAGAGGAAAGCTGCTGAACCAAAAGCAAGTAGGTCTTCAAGTCCCAGCAATTTAAAAGCCTTTTGTAGCCCACTAAAATTTGTACAAAAATAAATGATACTGTCTCAATTGCCATGTGAGTGTGATTCTTGTAGCTCTAATACTCAAGGCTCCCATGTTAGATAAGATACATACTGCAGCTGGATATCAAGTCTCATAATACTACTGAGAAGTCTGCAGTGTTATGGAGCTCAGCCAGTCTTCATTCATGTTACAGTATCGGGAGGGAGAGGAGGAAAATACTGTCTCTGGTTTTTATAGAGAGATTAGAATGTTAGCAGCTGTCAATCCATTTAAACAAAGCTGGAGCCTGGTTGGGTAGGGAATAGTTTTATAAGGCTAACAAAGGCAGATGTTTTGCTTTAACTGTTAGGGGTATGCAGGCAAAATAATTTTGTTTGTTTAGTTTCCCATGTTATTTCTGTGGGGGGGGGGGGGGGTCATTTTAGTTTTATTGTATGTTGAAATTGAATCATTAAACAATTGTTACTTTTATAAAGTGTCACTTCAACCAGTTACAGTACTGTGCTTTTTTCAATAGCTTTATGAAAAAGTAACTTTTGTATATATTATACATTCAGCTATAGAATACATGCCACAACTGAGTTATGAGATGTAATATGCAATAACACATGTGTTTTTTATTGGGGTGTCCTGGTCACTATGCAGATTTGATCTACTGTGGTCCTCAAGAGTCACAGACTTGTTTAATTTTCAGGATATCCACAATGAACATGTATGAGACATATATGTATACAGTGGAAGCAGCGCATGCCTCCCTGCATCCCTCATTCTTATTCATTGTGTATGTCCAAAAATCAGACCTGTTTATGGCTCTCTGAGGGTTGAAGTTGCACCTCCTCCCCCTAGGCATTATGGCGCCTGTTCAGTGAGGGTGAAAAGTTTTATCCAATATCATATCTTATTGGCAAAACTTTGCACTATGAACCCGTGCATGAAATTCAGTTTGAAACAAGGTATTTATTTATTTATTGCATTTGTATCCCACATTTTCCCACCTATTTGCAGACTCAAAGTGGCTTACAGAGTGTGGTTATTACAATTTTGGTCAACTTATTTGGAGTTATTAAGTTTAAATCAACTGATGTGATGCGTGAAGGTGTTTTCCATGTGTATTGTGGTCTAGGAAGGGCCCAGGATAGCTCAAGTGTTCATGACTTGTTTGGTTGAGTGTTTGAGTTGGACTTCAGGATTACCTAAAAATTCTTCTAGCCCAGATAGTTGCAACTATCTGATTTATTTTCCAGCAACAGATCAACATCGATAGCACATGTGACATTCACACTGAGATTCCCAGTAGTCAAATTTCCCTAAATTAATTCTGAATCTTTGAGAGTTAGTTTTACTTCTAAAAGTGATTGATGATGCTTGAGAAATTTAACTTATCTTCAATAAAAACAACTTTTATTAAGGATCTAATTCAGCTTTCATATGTTGTTAGGAAGGATACCACACTCATTTGGTCCTAGGAGACTATAAGTGGGAGGCTTTAGGTCACAGATTAAGACTTGAGAATCTTCAAATTTACAAAACAAAAAACTAAACCCGTATGCAGTTTGGAAGTCATCCAGGCCACATCCCTTATGGATTAGAACTACAGGCATTACAGTAGATTTCTATGATGATAATTCAAGTGTAATTGATTTGGATTGATTTTTTTCATGATAGCCTCTCAGAGTTTAGCTAACACAGGACTATCTGTCTATCTGGCCCCTGAGCAGCCCTTCATAAGTACATAAGTACATAAGTAGTGCCATACTGGGAAAGACCAAAGGTCCATCTAGCCCAGCATCCTGTCACCGACAGTGGCCAATCCAGGTCAAGGGCACCTGGCACGCTCCCCAAACGTAAAAACATTCCAGACAAGTTATACCTAAAAATGCGGAATTTTTCCAAGTCCATTTAATAGCGGTCTATGGACTTGTCCTTTAGGAATCTATCTAACCCCTTTTTAAACTCCGTCAAGCTAACCGCCCGTACCACGTTCTCCGGCAACGAATTCCAGAGTCTAATTACACGTTGGGTGAAGAAAAATTTTCTCCGATTCGTTTTAAATTTACCACACTGTAGCTTCAACTCATGCCCTCTAGTCCTAGTATTTTTGGATAGCGTGAACAGTCGCTCCACATCCACCCGATCCATTCCACTCATTATTTTATACACTTCTATCATATCTCCCCTCAGCCGTCTCTTCTCCAAGCTGAAAAGCCCTAGCCTTCTCAGCCTCTCTTCATAGGAAAGTCGTCCCATCCCCACTATCATTTTCGTCGCCCTTCGCTGTACCTTTTCCAATTCTACTATATCTTTTTTGAGATACGGAGACCAGTACTGAACACAATACTCCAGGTGCGGTCGCACCATGGAGCGATACAACGAAATTATAACATCCGCACACCTGGACTCCATACCCTTCCTAATAACACCCAACATTCTATTCGCTTTCCTAGCCGCAGCAGCACACTGAGCAGAAGGTTTCAGCGTATCATCGACGACGACACCCAGATCCCTTTCTTGATCCGTAACTCCTAACGCGGAACCTTGCAAGACGTAGCTATAATTCGGGTTCCTCTTACCCACATGCATCACTTTGCACTTGTCAACATTGAACTTCATCTGCCACTTGCACGCCCATTCTCCCAGTCTCGCAAGGTCCTCCTGTAATCGTTCACATTCCTCCTGCGACTTGACGACCCTGAATAATTTTGTGTCATCGGCGAATTTAATTACCTCACTAGTTATTCCCATCTCTAGGTCATTTATAAATACATTAAAAAGCAACGGACCCAGCACAGACCCCTGCGGGACCCCACTAACTACCCTCCTCCACTGAGAATACTGGCCACGCAATCCTACTCTCTGCTTCCTATCTTTCAACCAGTTCTTAATCCATAATAATACCCTACCTCCGATTCCATGACTCTGCAATTTCTTCAGGAGTCTTTCGTGCGGCACTTTGTCAAACGCCTTCTGAAAATCCAGATATACAATATCAACCGGCTCCCCATTGTCCACATGTTTGCTTACCCCCTCAAAAAAAATGCATTAGATTGGTGAGGCAAGACTTCCCTTCACTAAATCCGTGCTGACTTTGTCTCATCAGTCCATGTTTTTGTATATGCTCTGCAATTTTATTCTTAATAATAGCCTCCACCATCTTGCCCGGCACCGACGTCAGACTTACCGGTCTATAATTTCCCGGATCTCCTCTGGAACCCTTCTTAAAAATCGGAGTAACATTGGCTACCCTCCAGTCTTCCGGTACTACACTCGATTTTAGGGACAGATTGCATATTTCTAACAGTAGCTCTGCAAGTTCATTTTTTAGTTCTATTAATACTCTGGGATGAATACCATCAGGTCCCGGTGATTTACTACTCTTCAGCTTGCTGAACTGACCCATTACATCCTCCAAGGTTACAGAGAATTTGTTTAGTTTCTCCGACTCCCCCGCTTCAAATATTCTTTCCGGCACCAGTGTCCCCCCCAAATCCTCCTCGGTGAAGACCGAAGCAAAGAATTCATTTAATTTCTCCGCTACGGCTTTGTCCTCCTTGATCGCCCCTTTAACACCATTTTCGTCCAGCGGCCCAACCGATTCTTTGGCCGGTTTCCTGCTTTTAATGTATCTAAAAAAATTTTTACTATGTATTTTTGCTTCCAACGCTAATTTCTTCTCAAAGTCCTTTTTTTGCCCTCCTTATCTCCGCTTTGCATTTGGCTTGGCATTCCTTATGATCTATCCTGTTACTTTCAGTTGGTTCTCTTCTCCACTTTCTGAAGGATTGTTTTTTTGGCTCTAATGATTTCCTTTATCTTACTGTTTAGCCACGCCGGCTGACGTTTAGTCTTTTTTCCCTTTTTTCTAATACGTGGAATATATTGTCCTGAACCTCCAGGATGGTGTTTTTAAACAGCATCCACGCCTGATGCAAGTTTTTTACTCTGCGAGCTGCTCCTTTCAGTCTTTTTTTCACCATTTTTCTCATTTTGTCGTAATCACCTTTTCTATAGTTAAACGCTAGCGTACTTGATTTCCTAGTTTCACTTCCTTCAATGCCAATATCAAAACCGATCATATTATGATCACTGTTATCAAGCGGCCCTCGTATCGTTACCCCCTGCACTAGATCATGAGCACCACTAAGGACTAAGTCTAGTATTTTTCCTTCTCTTGTCGGCTCCTGAACTAGCTGTTCCATGAAGCTGTCCTTGATTTCATCAAGAAATCCTATGTCCCTTGCGTGTACAGATGTTACATTAACCCAGTCTATATGCGGGTAATTGAAATCCCCATTATTATTGTGTTGCCCAGTTTGTTTGCGTCCCTGATTTCCTTTAACATTTCCGCATCCGTCTGTTCGTCCTGGCCAGGCGGACGGTAGTACACTCCTATCACTATCCTTTTCCCCTTTGCACATGGAATTTCAATCCACAGTGATTCCAAGGAGTGTTTTGTTTCCTGCAGAATTTTCAATCTATTTGATTCAAGGCTCTCGTTAATATACAATGCTACCCCTCCACCAATCCGATTCACCCTATCACTACGATATAATTTGTACCCCGGTATGACAGTGTCCCACTGGTTATCCTCCTTCACCAGGTCTCAGAGATGCCTATTATATCTAATTTTTCATTTAGTGCAATATATTCCAACTCCCCCATCTTATTTCTTAGGCTCCTGGCATTCGCATATAGACATTTCAAACTATGTTGTTGTTCATAAGTACATCATGCTTAGTACTTGACAGTATTAATTGGCAATCTTTTGTCTGATTTTTATTGTTATTTACAGATACCCGATCTACTACAATCTCTTTTGCAACCTCACTATCAGGATACTCTATCTTCCCTGTTATGGTGATATCTTTGAAAGATACCTTATCCCGAACCATGCTCTTTTGAGCGACTGTCGGCCTTCCCCCCATTTCTAGTTTAAAAGCTGCTCTATCTCCTTCTTAAACGCCGATGCCAGCAGCCTGGTCCCACTCTGGTTAAGATGGAGCCCATCCTTTCGGAATAGGCTCCCCCTTCCCCAGAATGTTGCCCAGTTCCTAACAAATCTAAGCCCTCCTCCCTGCACCATCGTCTCATCCACGCATTGAGACTCTGGAGCTCTGCCTGTCTCTTGGGCCCTGCGCGTGGCACAGGTAGCATTTCAGAAAATGCTACCCTGGAGGATCTGGATTTCAGCTTTCTACCTAAGAGCCTAAATTTTGCTTCCAGAACCTCTCTCCCACATTTTCCTATGTCATTAGTACCCACATGTACCAAGACAGCCGTCTCCTCCCCAGCACTATATAAATCCTATCTAGGTGACGCGTGAGGTCCGCCACCTTCGCACCAGGCAGGCAAGTCACCAGGCGATCCTCACGTCCACCAGCCACCCAGCTATCTATATGCCTAATGATCGAATCACCAAGTACAACAGCTGTCCTAACCTTTCCCTCCCGGGCAACATTTGGAGATATATCCTCGGTGCGAAAGGATAATACATCCCCTGGTGGGCAGGTCCTGGCTACAGGAGTACTTCCTACTTCACCAGGGTGATGCTCTCCTTCTAGGAGACCTCCCTCCTCCAAGGTAGCACAGGGGCTACCTGACTGGAGGTGGGACTTCTCTACAACATCCCTGTAGGTCTCCTCTATGTACCTCTCTGTCTCCCTCAGCTCCATCAAGTCTGCTACTCTAGCCTCTAGAGAACGGACACGTTCTCTGAGAGCTAGGAGCTCTTTGCATCGGGCACACACATATGACACCTCACCAATTGGGAGATAATCATACATGTGACACTCAATGCAAAAGACTGATTGGTCCTCTCAAAGGCCTCCTCCTGGTTTCTTCAGTATGCTCCATAACGCTTCTCTGGAGCAATGAAAATAACCTCTACTCGGATATCCTTTTGCTCAGTGAGAAGTATGCTTTTTAACCACGCAGGGAGCTGTGTGCAGTCCCTCCAATAATTGTGGCACTCTAGATTCAACATATGATCGCATGGGGCAACTCTATTCCCTAGGTTGGGCATAGCTTAGTTTTATGATAGGTCCAGTTGGAAATGGAGAGTGAAGACATTACCACCCAGTGTGATTCCAAGATGGACAATTAAACACAATTAGACTTTGATCTGGTTTAATTAATAATGTAATTAAGAAGTAATGCTTGTACAACAAAGCTGAGTCATTATTTTCCAACAAGCAACAGGGCAAAGCTAATGGCAGTAAAACAGGAAAGGGGCCCCATTAAGCAGTTATGCTGATATTAGCCCTCTCCTCAAGTCACTTCACTGGCTTCCTATCCGTTTCCGCATACAGTTCAAACTCCTCTTATTGACCTATAAGTGCATTCACTCTGCAGCTCCTCAGTACCTCTCCACTCTCATCTCTGCCTACACTCCTCCCCGGGAACTCCGTTCACTGAGTAAATCTTTCTTATCTGCACCCTTCTCCTCCACTGCTAACTCCAGACTCCGTTCCTTTTATCTTGCCGCACCACATGCCTGGAATAGACTTCCTGAGCCGGTCCGTCAAGCTCCATTTCTGGCTGTCTTCAAATCTAAGCTAAAAGCCCACCTTTCTGATGCTGCTTTTAACTCCTAACCCTTATTCACTTGTTCAGAACCCTTATTTTATCATCCTCACTTTAATAGTCCCTTATCTCTTGTTTGTCCTGTTTGTCTGTCGTAATTAGATTGTACTCTGTCGAGCAGGAACTGTCTCTTCATGTTCAAGTGTACTGTGCTGCGTACGTCTAGTAGCGCTTTAGAAATAATAAGTAGTAGTAGTAGTAATTAGCAAGCACTATTACCATGGTGGCATGACAGTGCATGCTGTGTTAGTGGGTGGGAAATGAACTGAAAAAGGGTGTGAACTGCATACTGCTAGGGGCAGGAAAGAGCGGGGATTGCTCCTGCCTTGAAGACTCGAGGCTTGGTCTCAGGCAGGGTGCATATCTTGGGGTGGTCACAGGGTAGGTGACTTGGGGAGGGGTAATCCCAGAGGAAGATTTGGGAGGGGTGTCAGAAGTACTGCTGTGGAGGAGGGGAGCATATCAAAGAACCATCAGCGGCTACCCAAAAGCTATGCAGATGCCGGCCAAAATTCAGAGCTAAGTGACAACAGTCCTAACAGTTAGTATTGCTTTTTCTGTGGTCCTATTTGGTTATTTAGCTATGCGTTTCTGCCCAGAAGATTCCCACTGGACCACCAGGGATGTTGGTAGACCCTGAAGGGGGGGGGGCTGTTCATGGGGGAGGGGGGGTTGATCTGAGGGGACAATCTCAGGGGGGTCTATTTTGTGAGGAGGATTTCGGGGTTTGGAATTGGTAGGAGGGTTTGGGAGGGGGTGTCAGAATTTTCACATACAAGCACCTAGATTTCTATGCCTAAACAAACCACAGACGGAGCAAAGACAAGGTACACGGGCACTTTTTGTACCTGTGTAAGCTTAAGTGAATTTTCAAAGAGGAGTTACCCAGATAGTTTATCTTTAACAAGTAAATTCATTTAAGGTTATAAGAGTACAAGAAAACCCATTTATTGTATCTTACCACTGTGCAGTCTACTTAAAATTGCCATCTTTATTTATAACCAGTGGTGTGCTGGAGCCGGCTCGCACCAGCTCGCAAGAGCCGGTTGTTAAATTTTCTTCCGGCTTGCAAGCCGGTTGTTGAAAATAGCAAGCCGGCTCTGGCTCTCCATCCTCCGTCCTCCCTCCCTCCGGATCCGCCTCACCGCCCGCTTGTTTTTTAAATTCTTAGGTTCCAGCGCTGAGTCGCCGACTGTCCTGAGTCCTCCCTTGCCGATTTGCGCTTTAAAAATGGCCGCCGAGACTTCCAGAGGCGGCCTCGCGAGACTTCAGCTGAAGTCTCGGAGGCCATTTTGAAGTGCGAATCGGCATGGGAGGACTCAGGACAGTCGGCGACTCGGCGCTGGAAGCGAAGAATTTAAAAAACAAGCGGGCGGTGAGGGACCGGATTGGGAGGGAGGGAGGGAGAAGAAGAATTCACAAAACAACTCGGGAGGGGGTGGCAGGGGGGAAAAGAGAGTCGCTGCTGGGCATGGGTGGATGGAGGGCAGGGCAGAGGAGGGTACACTGTTGGACATGGGTGCATGCAGGAGAGAGGAGGGTACACTGCTGGACATGGGTGCATGCAGGGCAGGGCAGAGGAGGGTACACTGTTGGACATGGGTGCATGCAGGGCAGGGGAAAGAAGGGTCACTGCTGGACCTGGGTGCATGCAGGGGAGAAGAGGGTCACTGCTAGACATCTGGGTGCATGCAGGGCAGAGGAGGGTCGCTGGGTATGGGTGCATGCAGGGCAGGGGAGGGTCGCTGGGTATGGGTGCATGCAGGGCAGGGGAGAGGAGGGTCACTACTGGACATGGGTGCATGCAGGGGAGAGGAGGGTCACTGCTAGACATCTGGGTGCATGCAGGGCAGAGGAGGGTCGCTGGGTATGGGTGCATGCAGGGCAGGGGAGGGTTGCTGGGTATGGGTGCATGCAGGGCAGGGGAGAGGAGGGTCACTACTGGACATGGGTGCATGCAGGGGAGAGGAGGGTCACTGCTAGACATCTGGGTGCATGCAGGGCAGAGGAGGGTCGCTGGGTATGGGTGCATGCAGGGCAGGGGAGAGGAGGGTACACTGCTGGACATGGGTGCATGCAGGGCAGGGAAGAGGAGGGTACACTGCTGGACATGGGTGCATGCAGGGGAGAGGAGGGGAGAGAGAAGAAATGCTGGACATGGATGGAGGGGAGAGAAGAGTGAGGAAGGAGATGAGATGAGGGAAAAGGAAGAGAGGAGAAAAACTGCACATGGATGAAGAAAATAGGCAGAAGCTGAGGACCAGAAATGAAGAAGAAAGGAGGAAAGAAATAAATGGAAAGGAAACCCTGGAAACGGAGTTAAGAGGACAGATAGCAGCAGAATCGGATACTGGGCCAGCATGATCAGAAAAACAGTCACCAGACAACAAAGGTAGAAAAAACCCCATTTTATTTTCATTATAGTGTTTGGAATATGTTCACTTTGAGAATCAGGTGCTCAACATTAAAAGTTTATATTTATTTACTTATTTATGGCATTTTATCACACATTAAACATGAATTAGATTGGAACCTAGGATCATTTAATTTTTTTTCCTGGAGAGAGTAATGAATTGCCCCCCTCCCCCGCTATAGCCAGCTCTGCAATTTTTTGGGGGGGGCGCAGAGGTGGACGGGGGGGGGGTGCAGTGGTGGGGAGGCGCTGAGGTGGACCGGGGAGAGAGCCTGTTGTTAAAAATTTACCAGCACACCACTGTTTATAACTGCTTAGTTTCAGGACCCCCCCCCCCCCCCTTGTTTTCTAAAAGTCTTCTGTATTTTGGGGTCCTTTACGTAAAGTACAGTAAGTTTTTGGACTTACTACATTTTAATAACAAATACTGCAGGGTTAGCGCAAAGCCTGTGCAATAATTGCTGGGAGTGTCCTCTGCAGTTACCACACTAAGATGTTCTTTATACTGTGTGCAATGAGTGTTGATGCCCTTACCCCATAATTCTATATAGGGGTAAATGGAAGTTAGGCACCTAACTGCACATAGGCACTATTCTATTTTATGGGGCATGCATGTGTGTGGGGGGTGGGGGGTGGGTCACACACGTAAGAGCCAAATTGAATACTGTAAGTTGTGCCCCTAGGTGCCAACATTTACACCTGCCTTTCACATGGTGTAAGTGTTGGCACTTAGGCTGTGTTCTAGAACAGAATCTGGGAAACCAGATGCCATTATAGAATACTATCTGAGTTTGGGTGCCTAATTTTTGAACACTTCAAAAAATTGGGCCACACTTTATAAAATTGCCCACTTCATAGCTCCTCATGAGGAAACAGTAAATTCACATGTGGCAAGTACTGTGTGCCAAGGGCATAGCTATCATTGAGCAAGCCTGGCAAAATGCCTAGGACCACCCCGTGGTAGGGGCCACCTGAAGCTGCATCACCTGATTCCCCCCTCTCTGCACCTGGGTCCAGCCCAGCCCTGCCCTGCCCCACCCCAAGGCCTCCACACGCTGCACTGGGGATTGTGGCAGAGACAGCCTGAAAGCCGCTGCACTGGCATCAGGAAGTAGCATCAGAGAGGTGGGATGCAGCAGAGGAAAGGCCCCACTGGCCAGTGCAACAGCTTTCAGGTTGTCTCTGCCATGATCCATGCTGCAGCAGGTGGAGGCCTATGGGGGGGCAGGGCTGGAGCAATGCTGGACCCGGGCACAGAGGGGGGATGGAGAGATGCTGAACTGGATGGCTGGAAGGGAGGCAGAGGGGAGAGGGAAGAGAGAGAGAGAGAGAGAGACCTGGAGCCTAAGGGAGGGGGGCGCCAACAACTGCCCCCTCACTTAGCTCCAGGTCTCTTTCTTTCTTCCCTATCCCCCCCCTAAGTATATTACCTCCCCCTCTGCCTCCCTCCCAGCCATTCAGTTCAGAATCTCTCCATCCCCCTTTCTGTACCCAGGTCCGGCATTGGGCCTCCACCTGTTGCAGCATGGATCGTAGCAGAGACAGCCTGAAAGCTGTTGCACTGTCCAGTGGGGCCTTTCCTCTGCTGCATTTTCAGTCCAAGGTTCAGATCACTGGAACAAACTACCTCAATCCCTTCAATATCGATCATCTCTGCAAAACTTCAAAATGGATCTTGAAATGTTTCTCTTCTCTGATGCTATTCTTAACCTCCCTTTTGCAGTCCATGGAGGTGAGCATATCAGACCTGACAGACTAGACAATACCATTCCTCTTACTATCTCCCTCTCTTCTATCAAAATTGTAGTTTCTCCCCACCCTCTCTCCTCCATGCTTCACTACTTATCTTGTTAGCCACCTAGACATGTTTCTGATGGACGGGCTAGTAAATTCTGAATAAATTTGATCAAATGCAGCCTATTCCCCAGCTGGTTTTCAGCACTAGTCTTCATTCACCCAGCATGATTATCTGGATTATTTGTGGGGACAGAAAAACAAACAGCTTCACCACATCTAGCATAAAGGTCCTATTACCTCCTCAATAGCATCTAAGTGAGTGTGGAGAGTTTTGTGTTGAGTGCACCAGGCACTTCTTGCTGCACTTCCAGGCGAGGCACTGCTGGGATCTGCTTCTGTTGGAAAAAGCAATAGGCATGTTAGAATGAATATGGTCTGGATCATTCTAAAACTAACATTCCTGCCAGTGCACAAAGAAATGAAATTAAAGGGTTAATAGTACAACGGAGGGGAGGGGAATTGGGTCACTAGACCACCATGGAGTTGTTTTGAGTGAGAGGGGCTTGAAAGGATTTTCACTAGACCACCAGGAGTTTTTTTGGTGCGGGGGGGGGGGGGGGGGGGGGGGGGAGGGTTTCAGGAGGTAGTGCACTGTACAACCAAGAATTTTTGTTTCTGGAAGGCAGGCGTGGGGACCGGGAGTTGGGAGTCTTTAAAGGTTTTGGGAGGTGGGGTCAGGATCAGGGTCCACTGGACCACCAAGGAGTTGTAATGTTGGCGGGGTCCACTGGACCACCAACAGGCTTATTTTCGAAAGAGAAGGGTGCCCATCTTTTGACACAAATTGTGAGATGGGTGTCCTTCTCCCAGGGGCGCCCAAATCGGCATAATCAAAAGCCGATTTTGGGCGCCCTCAACTGCTTTCCGTCGCAGGGGATGACCAAAGTTCCCGGGGGCATGTCGGAAGCATAGCAAAGGCGGGACTGGGGCGTGCTTAACACAAGGCCATCCTCGGCCGATAATGGAAAAAGAAGGGCGTCCCTGACGAGCGCTTGGCCGACTTTACTTGGTCCATTTTTCTTGCAACCAAGCCTCAAAAAGGTGCCTGAACTGACCAGATGACACCGGAGGGAATCGGGGATCCCCCTTACTCCCCCAGTGGTCACTAACCCCCTCCCACCCTAAAAAAAGTTTTAAAATATTTTTGCCAACCTCTCTGCCTGCCTCAAATGTCATACCCAGCACCATCACAGCAGTATGCAGGTCCCTGTAGCAGTTTTAGTGGATGCAGTGCACTTCAGGCAGGCGGACCCAGGCCCATTCCCCCGCTATCTGTTACACTTGGTGGTGGTAAATGTGAGCCCTTCAAAACCCACCAGAAACCCACTGTACCCACATGTAGGTGCCCCCCTTCACCCCTTAGGGCTATGGTAGTGGTGTACAGTTGTGGGTAGTGGGTTTTGAGGGGGGATTGGGGGGCTCAGCACCCAAGGTAAGGGAGCTATGCACCTGGGAGCAATTTCTGAAGTCCACTGCAGTGCCCCCTAGGGTGCCCGGTTGGTGTCCTGGCATGTCAGGGGGACCAGTGCACTACGTATGCTGGCTCCTCCCATGACCAAATGGCTTGGATTTGGTCATTTATGATATGGGCGTCCTCGGTTTCCATTATTGCTGAAAATCGGGGATGACCATCTCTAAGGTCGATCTAAATGTTGAGATTTGGGCGTCCCCGACCGTATTATCGAAAGATGGATACCCATCTTGTTTCGATAATACGGTTTTCCCCACCCCTTCGCGAGGACGTCCTGCGAGGACGCCCTCAGGAAAACTTGGGTGCCCCGTTTGATTATGCCCCTCCAAAGATACCATGCAAAAACTTAACAACAGCTCCAGACCTGCTGTTAAGTTTTGTGCATTAAAAGTACACAGAATTGTCTGTGCATTAGCCAGAATGCTCATTTTATTTATTTATTTGTTGTTTGTTTGTTTGTTACATTTGTATCCATTTCCCCACCTATTTGTAGGCTCAATGTGGCTTACATAGTACCGGTGAGGTGTTTGCAGACTCCGGTGTAAACAAATACAAAGTGATATTGTGGTAAGATAAAGTTTTTGTGGCACAGCCACATTAGGGAATCGTACAACATAAGGGTTGTGTTATGTATTCTTTGACCCAGTTAAATTACTACAGTTTATTACTGTTAAAGAAGGTGGCAATGTTGTAACGACCTCGATGGACCCTACAGGTAGCTGAAACCGCTGGTTTGGAAAGTGTGCACCAACCTCTTTTGTTTAATTAGAATAATTTTTCTTCTTGTTGTTTTCCTTATATCTTGATCTTATAGTGGACTAAGTTTAAGGAAATTTTCCTAAAGTGGGTTTTCTAGATAATGTTTTTTTCCCTTTGCATTTATTTTATGTAAATGTTTAATTGAAATTTAATAAAGAGAAAATTAAAAACTAAGCTGTTTAAAAAGGCATACCCTACTGATCCAACATAAATGCCTGATCTCTGCAGCACAGCAAAACTAAAGTACGTAATGGACATAACACAACTCTTCTTTTTTTTTTTTTTTTTAGTTTTTTCCGGAAGTTTAGGTGGTCATACGTAATTTTCAAGGCTTTTGATAATGCATTCCATAGTTGTGTGCTTATGTAGGAGAAACTGGATGCGTAAGTTGATTTGTATTTGAGTCCTTTGCAGCTTGGGCAGTGCAGATTTAGGTATGTTCGTGTTGATTCGGATGTGTTTCTAGTTGGTAGGTCGATCAGGTCTGTCATGTATCCCAGAGCTTCACCATAGACAATTTTGTGAACCAGAGTGCAGATTTTGAAAGCAATGCGTTCTTTGATTGGGAGCCAGTGTAGTTTTTCGCAGAGGGGTTTTGCACTTTCAAATCACGTTTTTCCAAAGATAAATCTAGCTGCCATGTTTTGAACGGTCTGAAGTTTCTTTAATGTTTGTTCTTTGCATCCCTCATAAATTCCATTGCAGTAGTCTAAATGGCTTAGTACCATTGATTGTATCAGGTTGCAAAATATTTCCCTCAGGAAGAATTGTTCCACGCGTTTGAGTTTCCACATCGAGTGGAACATTTTCTTTGTTGTGGATGTCACTTGCTCTCTAATGTTAGGTTGTGGTCCAATGTAACGCCGAGGATTTTCAGGCTGTCTAAGATAGGGAGGGTGTAATCTGGGGTGTTGATAATTGTGGGGTTATCCGCGCTGTGTTGGGATGAGAGGATAAGACAGTGTGTTTTTTCTTTGTTGAGTTTTAGTTGAAATGCATTTGACCAAGAGTCCATGATGTTCAAGCTGAGCTTGATTTTGTTAATGATTTCTGTCAGTTTAGATTTGTAAGGAATGTATACTGTGACATCGTCTGCATAGGTGAAGGGGTTAAGACCTTGGTTGGATAAAGACTTGGTTAGTGGGGTCATCATTAGGTTGAAGAGGATCGGTGATAACGGTGATCCTTGTGGTACTCTGCAGTCTGCTTTCCATGGTGATGATATGTTTGAGTTTGATTTTACTTGGTATGTTCTTCTGGTTAGGAAACCCTTGATCCAGCTAAGTATGTTTCCACCAATCCCAAACTTATCTAGTACTCTTATTAATATATTGTGGTTTACCATGTCGAATGCAATAGACATGTCGAATTGGAGGAGGAGGATATTTTTGCCTATTGCTATTTCCTGCTTGAATTTGGCTAGGAGAGTGAGTAGTACTGTTTCTGTGCTGTGGAGGGGGCGAAAACCTGACTATGATTTGTATAATATTGAGAATTTGTTTATATATTCTGTAAGTTGTTTGGCTACCATGCTTTCCATCAGTTTGACTGACAATGGGATGAATGCTACTGGACAGTAGTTAGTGATTTCATTTGTTTTTTTCTTGGTGTCTTTTGGTATCGGGGTGAATAGGATATTGCCATTTTCCTTAGGGAAGAGACCTTGCTGTAGCATGTAATTTAGGTGGGATGTGAGGTCTGCTATGAAACGGTCGGGGCGGATTTCATTAGGTAGTTGGGGCAGGTATCTAGTTTACAGTGAGAGTTGGAGAACCTGTTGATCGCCCGTGCAACTGTATCGATGGTCATAGGAGCCAACTTTTCAAAATTATTGGGGGTGCTAAGCCCAGTGGAAATAACCCTTTCCTGGACACATACAAGGAATTTTCTCAGTATTGGGGGTGCTCAAGCACCCACAGAATCGGCTCCTATGTCGATGGTGAGGAGGACAAAATTTAACCAGGTTCAGTCAGCTGGGTATTCTCCAGTGGTTGGGTCCAACTCGTTAAGGAAGTTTTCGATGTCAGTGTTGTCCTGTGGTAGCGTGTTGCATAGGTTTACAATTTTTTCATTGAAATACTTAGCAAGTTCATCTGCAGATGGGATGTCTGTATTCGATGTAGTGACCAGGTTGGTGTCTAAGAGTTTGTTCTCGAGTTGGTATAATTTCTTCGTGTCCTTGTAATCTGTCCCTATTTTAGTTTTATAGTATGATCTTTTGGTCTGTCTTATAACATATTTGTACTTTCTTTGTGATTGTTTCCATGTGTTGAGTGTATGTTCATCTTTTGTTTTTTTCCATGCTCGTTTGAGTTTTCTGGATTGTGTTTTTAGCTTTTTCAGTTCATCGTTGAACCATGGTATTGAGTTATGCTTACGTGAAGATCTTGTTCTTAATGGTGCTATTTCATCTAGTATGCAATTGCATCTTTTATCCCATTCCTTGAGGTAGTGAATGGAGTCTGTTTGTGCTGACCATTCATTGTTATATATCTGTTGCCAGAATGTTTTCATGTCTACTTGACCTCTTGTTCTGTAGGATGTATGTTCTTGTATTTGGTGTACTTCCTTCTTCCGCCAGTGTAGGGATAAGTTTAGTTTGTAGTGATCAGTCCATGGTGTTTCTGTCCATTTAATATCTGTTATTATTAAGTTCTGGTCTGTTGAAAGTTTGTGTAAGATGAGATCAAGTGTGTGCCCTTTGATGTGGGTTGCTTGCATTTGTGGCCATTTGAGATCCCATAATTGGAGGAATTCCTTACATTCTTGTGCGTTGATTGAGTTTGGGTCTTCTAAGTGAAGGTTGATGTCTTCTATTACTAGTACATTGGAATTGTTTACACATGTGTTTGAAATGAAGTCCATGAAGTTAGTCTGGCCTTCGTTCCAATTACCTGGAGGTCTGTAAAACAGGACACAATTCAAATGATCGCGAAGGGTTTTGTTGTGGATTCTGATTGAGGCCATTTCAAGTTGAGATGTCATGGACTCAGCAGTGGTTTCGGTGGTAAAATGGGAAAGATAGATTAGTGCTATGCCTCCGCCTCTCTTTTCCTTTCTGCTCCAGTGTGTGATTTTGTATCCTGGAGGGCATAGGTCTAGAATTATGGGGTCCTTTTGGTCATGGATCCAGGTTTCTTTGATGAAGAGTAGGTCAAGGTCTTCTGCCATGAACCAGTCTGTTAGCATTGCTGTTTTGTTTACTGCGGATCTGGCGTTGATGTAGCCCACTTGGATTGTTTGGAATGGGTCTTCTATGTTTGGTATTGTGTGGACTTTTATTAGTTATCGTTTCTTTGTTGAGGTGAGTTTGTTTGGACCCTTCTTTGCATTCTGTGGTGGTTGTCTGCATGTTGGTGGTCTTCCTTTGTTTAAGTTGTTGTCAGTTTGTTGAGGTGTGGTGTATCTGATCTTACAGAAAGTAACATTATATGTATACTATACAATCATCAAGAGGGGTGGTTAGTTTTAAGTGGATCAGTGTTAAGGAGTAGATTATTAGGAGTAGTTTGAAGGTATTCATTTTGGTTTCTTTTCGCTGTGGGCTACTGATCGTTGCTTCCCTCTCTTCACTGAATTAAGTTGCTTCCCTCTTTTCACTGATTTAGGAAGAGGGTCTGCCTTTCAAGCTGTTGAGATCAGTACTGGATCATGTTTCAGTGATAAGAAAATGAGCAGAGGGGATGGAAGGGGGGATAGTAGCTCTGAGTCAGGGTCCTCCCTCAATCAGTCTCTTAGCAACTAATTGCTTCCCACCCTCCTTGCCCAGAGGATCTTCATGCTCAGATTTCTGGCTTTGATAAGATATTGAGCAGAGGAGATAGGAGGGGGGAGAGTAGCTCTGAGTCAGGGTCCTCCCTCAATCAGCCTCTTAGCAACTAATTGCTTCCCACCCTCCTTGCCCAGAGGATCTTCAGGGCTCAAATTTCTGGCTTTGGCTGGAGGAAGAAGGGAGGGGAACTTCAGAGCACCTTCAAGGTAATTAGCACAGAGGTGTGACAGATGCAACACAAAGAACTCAAGTTGGAAGATTCCGTCTCACTCTGATATCCTGCTTCAAAGTTTCTGATCAATTCTGCAACAGTCACTTTAAGCTAATTTCATTTCTTAATTCTTCTTATGCTTGCTTAAAAACGTATGCCAATACAAAACAGTTTTCCTCCTGACTTATTTATTTATTTGTAGCATTTATACCCCGCTCTTTCCCGCTCGATAGCAGGTTCAGTGCGGCTTACAATGTATTGGTACAAGGTATCAAGGTAGCTGCCTTTGATTGCTGACAACCCAGAGGGGAGGGGTTGCTCTTGAGCAGTGAAAGGTGCTTGAAAGACAAAAGGAAGGTACTTGACTTGAATGCTGTTAGGAATGTAGTCAGTGCTGGCACAGTCTCTCAAAGATTCTGGTTTTAAAACTTCCACAGATCTTCTGTTTTTTCATGTTTAACTTTTCTGATAAATGCACTGAAACAGTCCTAAACATTGCTTTTCTTAGCTACAAGTTCGCTTGAATGCAGATCAGTTAACATTCCATCAAATAGAGAAACAAATGGCTGCACTTAGCATTTCTATGTGAAATTCTTGGAGACAGTGCATAGGTTCCTTTAGTTTTGAGGAATCTAAAAGATTCAGAGTTATAGAATTAGATTAATTAGTTAAAATAAGTTTCTTAACTCACGGATTGCAGGTTTGAACTTTAGAGTTTCTGGTTCTGATATACCTGGATGGTCCAATTGATGCAGGTTACTGTAGGCTTTTCTTTATTGAAGTTTTTGGAGGAGTGGCCTAGTGGTTAGGGTGGTGGACTTTGGTTCTGGGGAACTGAGGAACTGAGTTCAATTCCCACTTCAGGCACAGGCAGCTCCTTGTGACTCTGGGCAAGTCACTTAACCCTCCATTGCTCCATGTAAGCTGCATTGAGCCTGCCATGAGTGGGAAAGCGCAGGGTACAAATGTAACAAAAAATAAATAAATAAATCTTTCTCCCAACAGACTTCCTAGTGCTGAAATCCTGTTATCTCTTCCTGTCATTTTAATACTGATGAGCTTGCTTGCATAGGATTATCAGTAGCTGCTACAGGGTGAACCCCTTTATGTATTAGGCTTTAAATAACATTTTCTTTAGACTGGCTACAACCAGTTTAAAGCAAACATTGCAAGCATGGCAAGCTTTGTGCATCTCCTCCTGAGTTTTGTGGGCAGTGAATTATATGGTGCATTTCCAAATTTTCTATGTGTGGCCCGCTAGGGATAGTACTGACATTGCAGGCAGATGTCCCATGTAGGATAGCTGTTGATTCTGGGAAGGTTAGGGGATAAATAGCAGATCTCAAGAAGTGGCCAAGTGGTTAGAGCAGCAGGCTAAGAGCCCTGGTAGAAAATAAGTACCTGAATATATGTAAACCGCTTTGAATGTAGTTGCAAAAACCTCAGAAAGGCGGTATATCAAGTCCCATTTCCCTTTCCCTTCTGATGCTCCTTGTGATCTTCAGCAGGTCCGTCACTGTATCCTCTATTGCCTCAGGCACAAATTTAGGATTTCATTTAGTAATGTGTACATCCCCACCAGCAAAGGTATGATTAACGTCATGGTGTGGGGTGGGGGGAGAAGGAAATGCCTTACCCTTCCAGTCCACCCCCTGAGATCCAATTCTGGCTATGCCCCTGGTTTGTACTATTTAAACCCAGTGTAACTGCATTGTTTCTCCACTGCGCTGATGAAGGGAGGATAACTTGAAAGCTTGACAAAGACACATTGGGGCCAATATTCAGACCGCAGGATTTAATCTGGCTAACTCCCGTGGGCGGCGATGATGCTAGATATTCAATGCTGAGCCAATTCTGGTTTATTTTTGGCTGCTAAGAACATAGCTGGCCAAGTTGTTAGCTGGCAGGCTAAGTTCATAGCAGTCAAAGACCTGCGCCAAACTTAGCCAATGATGTGCTGGAAATTGGAAGATACCTAGTTATATCGTGCAATATAGCCAGCTATTCACTAAGTGTTAACCTGGAATATTCAGCGAGAGACAGCCAGCAATCGTCCGGTGAATATCAGCAGATAGCCGGATAAGTACCATATAATGGGCCAGGTGCGCCTCCTAGCCGGTTAAATTGTTTTGAATATCGGCCGGTCTGACTTTTTCCAATAAAAACATAGTGGGGTGGGGGTATCTTGGTTTGTTAATCTTTTTTTTGGATGAGAAATCATCCTGTTTGGAGTACTATATGGTCCAAACAGGTATCTAGGAAGATTATCTCATGAAAGAGAGAACTTGTTATAGGACAACACGTCTGCAAGACAGTTAAAACCAGCACGATTTTAGCAGAAACAGCTTTAAAAAGGCTATTGGAAATCCTAAGGGACACGCATGGTTTAGTATTAGTGAGGATACAGACAGCACCAGCACCGCCTGTTAAAATCCACTATGGCAGCAGAGAACTGTTGTAATGAGTAGAAAATTGTTGTGTGTCTCTAGAGAGCATCTTCCCATTCTGTGTCCTCATTAGCAGACTGTTTTCACATCTGGGAGTCTCTTCCAGCTGTTCATCAGCTGATCTAGAGCAGAGTTTTATGAGCTCAGTAAGACGGAATATATTTCTGTTGTTCTCTGGGAAACCAATGTTTTGGTGGTGCCCTTCCATTTGGAAATAAAACAAAAAAGTGAAAGCACTTCCAAAGGAACCACAGAAGAACCAAACTGAGAAACGCTTTGAGAAAGATTTAGTATACTGAGACTCTGGAGGTTGAAAATAAATCAAACCAGAAATGACTTTTTGTGGATTTCTTTCAATGGTAGAAATGCCAACAATCAGATGGGCAAAGTTGTTTCTGTATGTCGGTGTGTGTGTGTGTGTACTCAGGGAATTTGCCAAATGGAATTTGGGAGAGTTTAGCCTCTCTGTGCAACAGATGCCACATGTTTTACATTAAATAAGCCGTCATCTCTGATTTGACCTAATATCCAAGTCGTTACCATGAGAAATGGAATGCATCCAAGGGTGGGGTTTAGATGTTTGAGTTCTAGTGAAACAAAATGCTCACGTGGTAACCTCCCTATCAACCCACTCATTACTTTACCTCACCCATTTCTATTCTTCTATCACCTTCTCCCACTACTCCAACCAGAGTTACACCTAATCACACTGACCACCCTTCAACATCTTCTGTCCTTCTGTGACTGTTCTCTTGTGCTTGACTGCTTAAATATTTTAAATTTAAATGCTTTACTTTTTGTCTATTAGATTGTAAGCTCTTTGAGCAGGGACTGTCTTTCTTCTGTGTTTGTACAGCGCTGCGTACACTTTGTAGCGCTCTAGAAATGTTAAATAGTAGTAGTAGTAGTAGTAGAAAGGAGGGACTGTTCACTACAGATGGATAAAAGCTAAGCTTGTAGAAAGAAATACTTTTAAAATTATTTATGCAAACTTTTATATTACAATTAGAATAAATCTTGATCTTGATAATGGGATAAAATACAAAGGAATCAATAAGATAAAAAATGAAAGAAAGAAAGAAAGAAAGCAAAATGTCATCTCATCTAACCCATACTACAGTCCTCTAATAAACAGGGAGCCAAATTAATGAGCACTATTTTCAATTACACAGAGTAATAAAGAAGAAAAGGTGAATCACCATAGGTGCCAAACAGCCT
Organism: Microcaecilia unicolor; assembly: GCF_901765095.1. NCBI lineage: Eukaryota > Metazoa > Chordata > Amphibia > Gymnophiona > Siphonopidae > Microcaecilia > Microcaecilia unicolor. Next base: position 123,539,718 of record NC_044035.1, read on the forward strand.
AACTCATCTATGGTCCGATGATCAGAAGCAAGCGCAGGCGCCAGAGGCTGTTAGTGTCATACTAGCGCCTGTGTTTGCTACTACCCCATGATCAGAGCCCCTGAGCGCATGAAACAATGCGCTTGCAGGCTCTGAATGCAACTAGCACGCAAATGCATGCAAAATAGGGCTCTTAGCGCAAGTAGCATGCAAATGCATGCTAAACCTATTCAATCCCCATGATCAGTGACCAGCGTGCCAAAGATTAGCTCGGTGGCCGCAGCAAATCCTACGCCAGCTTGGAGCTGATGTTAGGGTTTGCAGACCATTGGGGAGGAATGGTGAGCGCTGTCCAGCATGTGTCGCGCGCGGGCGGGGGAGGCGGGGAATTTGGGAGGACCAGAGGTCTGACGGACCTCCAACCCCCTGTTGCTGGGGGGTTCAGGTCGGGGTTCCTGCAGGGGGGCTGCTGCATTGGGGGGAATGGGGGCCTGCTAGAATATACAAATACATGCTGGCCAGGGCTCACCATTCACCCTCAATGGTCTGCGAACCCTAACACCAACTTTGAGTTGGCGTAGGGTTTGCCGCAGCCAGCGAGCCAATGCAGGTGCTAGTATGGAGCTAACAGCCTATAGCACCTGCATTTGCTTCTGATCATCAGCCCATAAGGGAGAAGACTGAAGAGGAGTGGGGGATCCAAGTGGTAGCTTATCATTAAGAAAAAAGGACAGATTATTTAAAAAAAAAAAAAAAACAGGAACAGGGCCAGCCCAACCATTAGGCAAGACTAGGTGGTCACCAGCTTCTTGGGGGCAGGGCCGGTCTTAGGCCAAGGCAAACGAGGCGGCCGCATAGGGCCCCGCGTGGCGCGCCTCAGTCAGCCTCTTCCCAGGGCTGGTCCGACACGGACATAAACAAGCAAGGTAAGCATGGCACGGCGCCGCCGCGCCATGCTTACCGCCACCCTGCCCGACCTCTTTTTCTCCCCCCAACCAAGGAAGGATAATTTTTCTTTTAAATTTACCCTCCGTCGCCGGAATCCAGCACAGCAGCGTCACTGAAAACGCTCCTCCCCTCCCGAGTCCTCCCGACGTCTCTAGCAGAACAGAAGCTCTTCCTGATTCGTTCATTCGTCCCGGGCGGGACAATGAGAATGAACGAATCAGGAAGAGCTTCTGTTCTGCTAGAGACGTCGGGGGAACTCAGGAGGGGAGGAGCGCTTTCAGTGACGCTGCTGTGCTGGATTCCGGTGACGGAGGGTAAATTTAAAAGAAAAATTATCCTTCCTTGGTTGGGGGGGGGGGAGAAGAGGATGGCAGCAGAGGGCAGGGGGGACAGGAGGGTCGCTGGACATGGGTGGATGGCAGGGGAGGGGGGTTTCTGGACAGAATGGCAGGGGCGGGCAGGGAGGACAGGAGGGTCGCTGGACATGGGTGGATGGCAGGGGAGGGCAGAGGGGACAGGAGGGTCGCTGGACATGGGTGGATGGCAGGGGAGGGGGGTTTCTGGACATAGGTGGATAGCAGGGGAGGGCAGAGGGGACAGGGAGGTTTCTGGACATAGGTGGATGGCAGGGGAGGGCAGGGGGTACAGGGGGTCACTGGACATGGGTGGATGGCAGGGGAGGGGGGTTTCTGGACATAGGTGGATGGCAGGGGAGGGCAGAGGGGACAGGGGGGTTTCTGCACATAGGTGGATGGCAAGGGAGGGCAGGGGGGACAGGAGGGTCGCTGGACATGGGTGGATGGCAGGGGAGGGGGGTTTCTGGACATAGGTGGATGGCAGGGGAGGGCAGAGGGGACAGGGGGGTTCTGCACATAGGTAGATGGCAGGGGAGGGCAGGGGGACAGGAGGGTCGCTGGACATGGGTGGATAGCAGGGGAGGGGGGTTTCTGGACATAGGTGGATGGCAGGGGAGGGCAGAGGGGACAGGGGGGTTTCTGCACAGGTGGATGGCAGGGGAGGGCAGGGGGGACAGGAGGGTTGCTGGACATGGGTGGTTGGCAGGGGAGGGGGGTTTCTGGACATAGGTGGATGGCAGTGGAGGGCAAAGGGGACAGGGGGGTTTCTGCACATAGGTGGATGGCAGGGGACGGCAGGGGGGACAGAAGGGTCACTGGACATGGGTGGATAGCAGGGGAGGGCGGTTTCTGGATATAGGTGGATGGCAGGGAGGACAGGAGGGTCGCTGGACATGGGTGGATGGCAGGGGAGGGGGGTTTCTGGACATAGGTGGATGGCAGGGGAGGGCAGGGAGGACAGGAGAGTCGCTGGACATGGGTGGATGGCAGGGGAGGGGGGTTTCTGGACATAGGTGGATGGCAGGGGAGGGCAGAGGGGACGGGGGGTTGCTGGACATAGATGGATGGCAGGGGGGACAGGAGGGTCACTGCACATGGGTGGATGGAGGAGAGAGAAGAAATGCTGGACATGGATGGAGGCGAGGGAAGAGTGAGGAAGGAGATGAGGTGAGGGAAAAGGAAGAGAGGAGAAAAAGTGCACATGGATATAGAAAATAGGCAGAAGCTGGATCCAGACAGTGGCATAGCTAGGGTAGATGACACCCGGGGCCAGTCATTTTTTAACACCCCCCCTTCCCCAAATCCAGTACTAGGCATACTGAGAATACAAAACACTCAGGACCTAAAGAGCAATTCTACCATACCATAAGCAGTAATTTGTACGAGTCACACAAGGAAAAGGAAAGCATCTTAAACACCACAGTGAGCACTAGAACATCAATTCACCTATTGTAAAACGAAAACAGACAGATTAGTACAGATCGTGGATCCTGCAGTCAATGCCAATTTTCACAAACACAGATACACCCTAATCCACTATATAATAAGTAATCATAAACTTTCTATTTAGACAAAAATTAAACTGAACCCCCGATGCCAGACTCTGCATACAATGCAATACCACAGAAACAGAAAATGTCCCCTAGTACTGTGCAACATATAAAGACAGCAGATGTAAATTTGAAAAAACTAATACCAATCACCACTTTACAAATTAACAAATAGAAATAAAAGAAATACAGAAAATAAATACCATTTTATTGGACTAATACATTTAGCTTCCAGAGGCCAAAATCTCCTTCATCAGGTCAATACAGTATAGTACTGTTACAGTATCCTATCCTGACCTGAGGAAGGGGGTTTTGTTCTCTGAAAGTTAAGTCAAAATGTATTAAAATTAGTCCAATAAAAAGATTACCTTATTTACATGTTCTATTTATAAACATTTATTAACACAGCTACAATACTATATCCTAAAGCAAAAAAATAAAAATATATATTTTATTTACAGTTTGTTGTCTCTGGTTTCTGCTTTCCTCATCTTCTTTTCACTGTCTTCCTTCCATCCAGCATCTGTTTTCGCTCTCTCTCTGCCATCCAGTGTCTGCCCTCTCTAATGTCCCTTCCATCCACTGTCTGCCCTCTCTCTCTGCCCCTGCCATCCACTGTCTGCCCTCTCTCTCCCTTCCATCCACATCTGCCCTCTATTTCTGCCCCTTCCATCCACCATCTGCCCCAGTCTGCCATCTCTCCCTCCCCCTTCCATCAACATCTGCCCTGTCTCTCTCTCTTCCATCCACATCTGCCCTCTATCTTTGCCCTTTCCATCCACCATTTGCCCCAGTCTGCCCTCTTTCTCTCTCACCCTTCCACCCACCATCTGCCCTTTCTCTCTGCCCCTTCAATCCATCTGCCCTCCCTCTCCCATCCATCCAGGGTCTGCCCTCCCTCACGCTCCCCCCTTCATCCAACACATGCCTTGCATCCCTCCTTTTCAGCCCCAGACCCATTCTCCCACCTGCCCCAGGCATGGACTCATTTTCCCTCCTGCCCCCTTGTCAGACCCCAGATCCAGCTTCAGACCCCTTCTCCCATCTGAGCACTCCCCTCCCCAGTCCCCTTCTCCCCTCTGAGCACCCCTCTGAGCACCCCACCCCTTCCCAATCCCCTTCTCCCCTCTGAGCACCCCTCTGAGCTTCCCCCCTGTCAAGAGCCGACAGAGCCCTCTTCTCCTGCCACCACCCTGCCTTTTTTTTAATCCATGCAGCGATGCAGGCAGTGCCTCGCGTCTGCCCTGCATGTGCTGTGAAGGAGAAAATCGCATCACTGGCGTCGGGCCTTCCCTCGCTGTGTCCCGCCCTCGAGGAAATAGGAAGTTACCTCAGAAGAGGGCGGGACACAGCGAGGGAAGGCCCGACGCCAGCGATGCGATTTTCTCCTTCACAGCACACGCAGGACAGACGTGAGGCACTGCCTGCGTCGCTGCATGGATTTTAAAAAAGAAGGCAGGGTGGTGGCAGGAGACGACGGAGCACCCCCCACCCGCTGACACCCGGGGCGGACCGCCCCCACTGCCCTGCCCTTGCTATGCCACTGGTCTCAGATGATTTAATTATTGGAGTTAACAAGCAGTTAATTGGCACTAATAATGATACGGGCGCCAATTTGCCGCACGCTATTCTGTAGCAATGGGCATCTAAATTGGATCATGTGCAACTCAAAAGGGGGCATGGCCAGGAGGGGCACAGATGGGTCAGAGGTGTTCACAACAGATATGCACAGTGGCACAGAATAGCATGGATCTGCACCCAGTTTGCACACCAGGATTTACACCTGGTTTCAGCTGCTGTTAGGTCTTTGTGCCCAAATTCGAGCGTGGAATTCGGCGCTCATCCCAGAGTGCCCATTATAGAATGGTGTTGAGTTTTTATCAGCACCTAATTTTTGATGCATTTATAGAATTTCTCCCTCTGTGTTGACCCGTGTTTTCAGGCTGCGGGTACTATTTCTGGGCACCATTTGTGCATGTCTGTGTCACTTAGCAGTCATCAGCACAGATACTGAGTGGAAGGTACAAGACAAGTCAGCAGAGGGATAAGAATGCACTAGGGGAAGAGGGAGTTTTCTGGTGTTTATCCAAGAAACACCGATTATGATTTTTTTTTTGCATCTGGAGTGCTTCATTGATTACTTATCAGTTAAAACCTACAATCAGAAACCCTAATTATACCAATTTATGTTGTCAGTCCAAGCTTTGATCATTTTGCTATTCCCACCATGTCCATGTTTCTACTTTTCTTTAAGGAGGGGGGAGGGTTGGGATGTGTCCAAACTTTGCTCCAATTTTATTCAAGTGCTAAAGATGCTTCAGATTTATCGGTGAAAACTACAACAGCATTTTCACTGGGCAAAGTCTTGGAATTAAAGGGAAAAAACTGAGACATTGACCCTTCCTCTAAATACTCATGACATTATTTCATCCATCAATTGCGGCGAAGCTAAACATGTATCCTACCAAAGGGGTGGAAGGTGTGATGGAGGTACAGTGGAGTGAAGGGGGGAGTGAATCAGGGCCAGTGTTAGGGGGAGGCAAACAGGGCAGCTGCCTTCAGCCCCACAGCTCCAGGGGGCCCCACAGGTCCAGGTATCTCTTCCCCTTCTCCTACCACAGTCTGTCTCCTCCTTCCTTCCCAATTTTCTTAAAAAATGTATTTCCCTTCTCAGAGGGGCCCCGGTGCAGCAACAATTCTTACAAGTTTCCTGCAGCTGCCCCAGAGCTTTTCCTCTTTGCACATTACCCCCCCCCCCCCCCCCCCCCGACACAATTTCCCAGGACCAGTGGTTAGGTCTCTGACATCCGCCCTTCCCTGGTCCAGAATCTCTTTTCTCTCTTCTCCCTCTCCCCTTCTCCCACCCTGCACCCTTTTTCAGCCCAGTGCCTTAAAAGGTGAAGAACAAAAGGGTTTTTTTTTTTTAAATCTTGACAGCTTTTTAATTTATTTGAAAGCTTCCCATATGTGGATATTAATATTATGAAATAAAATTGAATATCAGTAAAACTGCTTAAAAATGATTGTAGCTGGTGGAAGCAGCACTAATAAAGGCTATATTTTGTGCTCCTTTTTCTACACTGTTCTATAAATACAGTAATATATGTCCAAATTTCAGTGAAGATATCCTGTTTACTGATGGGTTCATCTTAACTGTTCAATGCCAAGGACAGCCCCGTCGTATTTAAAAAATGGCTGTCCGTGGCATTAGGAATTGCATTAGGGCCTAATGCCATGGACAACTGTTGTTGTAATCTGCCTTGGGAAGCTTGGTGTTATAAAGATTGGAAGTAGAATTAAACTCTTCTTTCAAATCACATCTTCATCTCATCTCTTTTGTACAAATGGATTACTCTGTTTTGAGCATGTTTTAGGGACAAGTGGTTTTCATAAGTCAAAATAATAAAAAAAATGGTTTTCTTTCATGCAGATCTCTCATTTGTTTTAACATAATTAAATGGGCTTTAAACCCCTAATGCAGTCCATTGGTTTCCTTATATTTTGTCCTGCCCCCCCCCCCCCCCCACAGTAATGCCACCATCTCTCTCCCATGTACTACAGTCCTACCTTGCTACCCTCCCTGGTGGTGTAGTGGCCTCTGTGGCTGCAGGGGCAGGAAGGAATCCCACTCTTTCCTGCCCGCTGCCACTACTCAGTCTCCAGCGCTCTTCGCTTTTCTCTTCTGTGCTGTGGCCGCCGCCGCTGTGTTTTCTCAAAATGGATGCCAAGACTTCAGCGGCAGTCTCGGCAGCCATTTTTTAAATAAGGCAGGGCTGTCCGTGGCATAGAACAGAGAAGTGGAGAGCATTGGAGATAGAGTAGCGGCAGCGGGCAGAAAGAGTGGGATTCTTTCCTGCCCTTGCAGCTGCAGAGGCCACTACACCACCAGGGCGAGCGGCAAGGTAGTAGTACGAGGGAGTGGGATGGTGGCATTGTGGTGGGGGGGAGGGTAAGCAAGGGTAAGCATGGCAGTCTCTGGTTCCCCCCCCCCCCCGAATGTTGGCGCCCCCCTGCCGTGTATACCTTGCTTGCTGTGTTCTGCCAGCCTTGCAATTTCCTGTTTCCACTTGGGTGGATTGCAGCAGAGAGGGAAAGCTTTGGAACAGCCAGAAGCAGCTTATGAGGATGGCTGCTGTACTGGGCCCCCTCTGAGAAGGGAAATACAAATTTTAAAGAAGACCGCATGGTGAGGGGAAGGGAGGGAGATGGATTGGTGGGGAGAAGGGGAACAGATGCCCAGACCTCGTAGTAGCAATGCAGGTGGAGAGATTGGGGGATCAGGAGCCCCCTCCTTAATTTCTGCCATGGACCCCACCATATCTAAAACCGGCCCTAGAGTGGAGGGCTGTGGAGTGCAAGAGTAAAACATCAGCAGCTTGGAGTTTGGGGGAAGAGGAAAGGACAGTAGCTTTGTTCATGTGCCTTTACTTGTACAAGGGATGAACAGATACTTCAAACTCATTATAAGGGATCAGTGCTTTTGCTGTCAGAATCCTAAAAATGAACTGCCGCTAACCATCAAAGGCTTTTCAAATGCTTTGGAAGAAAATCATATGAGGATGACACTGAGAGGATGTGAAGATGATACATCTGCTTGTCCCTGACTTTTGGCTTCCACTAATTGACTGCATTTTTGTGACTGGTTTCTTTCCCAGCTAAATTCCCCACAGATGGAAACTGCTACAGTCCAACTCAAACAAACCTTCTATTTTCTTTTTAACATGTAGCTTCTGCCTAAAGGAGGAGTCTGTGCTAGCAGGTGCATGCAGCATTATTCAATCTGTAGGTCCTGATAAACTCGGAAATGGGACTTGATATACCACCTTTCTGTGGTTATTGCAACTACATTTAAGCACTTAATATAGTAAGTACAGGTACTTATTTGTACCTGGGGCAATGGAGAGTTAAATGACTTGTCCAGAGTTACAAGGAGTAGTGGTGGGACTTGAACCCAGTTCTCCAGCATCAAAATCCATTGCACTAACCACTTTCCCTCAATGGAATAATATCCCACCAGAGCAAGGACGTGCAACACCACCTAGTGTCTGCCTCACCACTGTAGACTATAAATCTATGCCTACCAGGGCATCTCAACTATTAGGCAGGAGCCTAGGGCAGCAACTTCTTAGGAGCAGCAAAGAACAACTGAAGTCAGAGCATAACAATAGGCCTTGACAGTCACATAGCATATTCTTTAGTCTGTATTTTTAAAGGATGTTTGTGCGATGATCATGATAGTTGAGTTGATCAAAATTGTGGGGGAGCTGCAGGCTAGTGGCCTGAAAATTAATTGAGGGGGGCTGTAAGGCTGAAAATTCACCTTGCACTAGCTCTGATGCATACTTTTGTATAAAATTAGGTTTGGGGATCTATCTCTCTCTCTCTCACTCTGAACTATGGTGTTCAGTCCGGCCTCTGTGAGAATGTACAAGATTTTTCAGCAATGTGCCATGATTTGGCTAAAATTTTACCTCCACTTTCTGAAGCACAGAAAAGAAACAAAACTCTTTTCCTTTGCCCTGTTTGTTGTTTCCACACCCAGCTGCTCTTTGCTCAGGCACAGACAAGCGCTGCCCCCCTCTGGTCTCAAAAATTCATCTACATCGTCATCTCCGGAGAGCTCATGTTGGTGCACTATGAAGGGTCACAACCTGCACAAAATCCTGTTTCACCGGAAACAATATAACTACTAGAATGCTAACCTATTCTGAAATGGGATGGAGAATAATTCAAAAAGCCGAAGTAAAGAGTTGTTTGAAATGAAAGACTGTTGTTGCTCTCCAGGTTTCCTTTTGAAACCTACTTAAGCCTGCAACATTACCCATGTCCACCAACAAGTTAGTTCAGTCCTGGTTTTGCCCCGATGCTCAGACCTCATGCCCCGATGCTCAGAAGCAAATGCGGGCACAAGAGGCCATTAGCGCTGAACTAGTACCTGCATTAGTGTGCATAGAATGCTCAGATAGCGTGGGAAACAATGAGTGCACCAAAGATTAGCACAAATAGCATGCTAATGTAGTCAAACGCATGTTAATGAACTCATTTCCTATTCCCTCCCAATGCTGAGAGAACAGTGCAGAAAACAAAGCTGCTCATACCGCTGTAAAAAAAAAAATGCCAGCTCAGAGCAGGCCTTAGGGGGCTAGAAGAGAAAATTTCTCATGATCCTTTCTCTAAAATCTGCCAGCTTTCATACAGGTTGGACTCAGAAGGAAGCCCGTGCAAACCTCCCATTATCTGAAAATCATAGGCTTTGGTATATGTTCCATTATCTGGAAAACCCTCTATTAGCCAAAATTGGTTGATTTTCATATGTTCTTGAATTTTTTTGGAAACCACTTTAATACATTTGTGCAAGGCAGTAATCAAATTAAATCAAAATCAGTCCAGGAAACCCCCATTTTCTGCAACTCTTAACTCTATTACGTGTATCATGTTTGATCAGATACGATATGATTTGTGCGCCTGCCATCAGGTGCCGTTAAAATCCGTGCTGAGCTATTACTCTGTAAAGGGTACTCTGTGCAGAGCACTCTTTATAGAATACTAGTAAAAAAGGCCCGTTTCTGTAGGCAAGGAAACGGGCCTTAGGCAGGCAATTCCCCCCCCCCCCCCGTGCTACGGCCCCCTCGAACCCCCCCTTCTGCGAACCTGTCGTTCCCCCCCCAGCGAAAACTGCCGCCACCGCCGCCGCCATTGTTGTGCTACCTGTGCTTACAGCTGAAGTGTTGTTCTTCCCTTCCCGTAGGTTCTTCAATCATCTTGTCTGGAAGTTCCTCTGCATGCGTCTGACGTCAGACGCACGGAGTTAAACTTTCTGAGAAGATGATTGAGGAACCCACCCGAAGGTAGTGCACAACAGCGGCGAGAGGGGGGGTGCGGTTTTCGGCGTTCCGGGGGGGGGGGATCGACAGGTTCGTGGGAGGGGGTGGGTTTCGAGGGGGCCGTAGCGCAGGGGGGGGGGGTGACAGCTGATTCCGAGGCAGTAGGAGGAGTAGGGAAACTCCTCCCCTTGCCTTGGAATCAGCTGTGTTGACGTCAGTGACGTCCGTGCGTGTCTGCCTCGCAGACCACTTGCAGCCAGGGAGCCACGGTCCCAAGCATAGAACGTTGGAGGTGAGAATTATTATATAGGACTATCTCAGAAACAGAATCGGATCATCACGATCATATCTAAACCTACATTACCTGAATTGCAAAGGTCTTAAATACAAAACCACTTACGCATCCTGCTTCTCCTACATAAGCACACAACTATGGAATGAACTCCCAAATGCTGTGAAAACAAACCACAACCATCTAAACTTCAGGAAATCACTAAAAACCAACCTCTTTAAAAAAGCTGACCCCACTGGCCCACCGTAATTCCCCACACCCAGCAACACCACATAACCAATGATTGTACTGGACAATATACAATTTTCATTCCCTCCGACCATCATGGTACCTGATACACACCAATCTCATTCGACCACAATATAACCTTGTATTTGTTATCAACCGAAATGGCGAACACCTTCTCGGTACTATGTAAGCCACATTGAGCCTGCAAATAGGTGGGAAAATGTGGGGTACAAATGTAACAAATAAAAAATAAATAAAAAGTACAGATTTTAAACTCACCTAATTTTGGGTGTCATTTACTGAATCTCACCCTAGCTGGTTAATGCTGTCACACCCACTCTCTACCCATCCCACCTGACAGAAAGCTTCTGAAAAATTCAGTGTTGTTTAGCACACAACAACAGACAACCTACCACAAAAACCCTTTAATACGGTCATGCAGTAGCCTGTTTCTGGGCATTAACTATGCATTAACCCCATGTATTCTATATAGTCTGCCTAGAGTTCGCACCGAAATACAAGCATATTCTATAAAAACGCATGTAAGTTAATTGGCTTGATAAGCTAATTAGCATTGATAACAGCACTTAACAAGCAATAATGAGCACTAATTAATAACTTGTCTATTAGATTGTAAGCTCCTTGAGCAGGGACCGTCCCTCTATGTTAAATTGTACAGCGCTGCGTAACCCTAGTAGCGCTTTAGAAATGTTAAGTAGTAGTAGTAGTAATAATTAGAATTTACACACACAATTCACTAAGCGTATTCTGTAACGCAGTGCGCCTAACCTCTAATGTGCACAGGCAAAAAGGGGCATGCTAATGGGCAGGGAAATGGGCATTTCATGAGCATTCCAAAATTAACGCATGCTGTTATAGAATATGGCCCTCAGCGGCTAAATCTATGCACCGGGTTTTAAGCCATGTTTTCGTTGGTGTAAATGGAGGCGTGTAGATTTAGGTGCTACGATTTCCACCTATAAATCTAGGTGCAGCTTATAGAATAGGTTTAGGCAGAAATGTTTTCCACGTGGATTTTTAGGCGACCCTTCAATCCGTTCAGTACTCTGCTGCACGTCTTATATTCCGACTGAACCGATATACTCACATCACCCCTCTCCTCAGGTCACTTCACTGGCTTCCGATCAAATACCGCATACAGTTCAAGCTTCTCCTTCTCACCTACAAATGCACTCAGTCTGCAGCCCCTCACTATCTCTCTACCCTCATCTCCCCTTACGCTCCCGCCTGAAACCTCCGCTCACAGGACAAATCCCTCCTCTCAGTACCCTTCTCCACCACCGCCAACGCCAGGCTCCGCCCATTCTGCCTCGCCTCACCCTATGCTTGGAATAAACTTCCTGAGCCCATACGCCAAGCACCCTCCCTACCCATCTTCAAATCCCTGCTCAAAGCCCACCTCTTCAATGTTGCTTTCGGCACCTAACCCTTTTTACCTTTCAGGAAATCTAGACTGCCCCATTTCGACTACCCCTACTTGACTGATTGTACATTTGTCCTTTAGATTGTAAGCTCTTTGAGCAGGGACTGTCCTTCTATGTTAAATTGTACAGCGCTGCGTAACCCTAGTAGCGCTTTAGAAATGTTAAATAGTAGTAGTAGCAGTAGTAATATAGAATCTTCCCCCCCCCCCCCATGTGCTTAACACACTTTAGTAAAAGAGCCCCATAGTCTGACACAGGCTGTATGTTGTCTCATATCACTTAAAGAAGTTTTATGGCTGACATTATTGAATATGATCTAATATTCTGTCCAGTCAATGGCTTATACTGTCACTGTACCCCCTCAGCCTCCCACCTACCCATCCAGATATATTTATCCTGCCCTAGTTTTTCTCATGCCAAAAAAGAGATATTCAGCTCTATCCTGCAGATATTAAACACCATATTGTTAAAGTGCTGGAGGATGAGGGCTACAAGCCCCTAATTTCTTGAGATCTCATTTTGATTCCTGCTTGAAAAAAATGCACTTTTGTGCCCGAAGTTGTATGTTGAATAGATTTTTTTCTTAGTTACTCTTCCAGCAGATGACTCCTAAATGCTAAAATCCTATTTTGTAAATCTGCTCCCTGAAATTAACTAAAGGCATAATTATATACAACATAGGATCATAGCCAAAAGGAAGCCTTTTCTAAAGTACAGAAGGAATTCCTGTGTTGAAAAAAAAAATAACATTTGTCTTCTGTTTCCATATATTTGTAACTTATTTCTCATGAAACAATTAATGAAATGCATTATTTCTAAAGAGCATGTCCTGCTTTCGTGGGATTTTCTGTATCATTTAATATACAAGCTTCTCTTCGCAAATAAAGAAAGCATGACTTGTTTTTCAAACACAATTTTCAAACATAAAAGGAAATTTTAAGACAATCCAGGAACGTAAGACCTTTGAAGTCAAAATGATTAAATATTTTGACACCCACCAGACAGGATTTAACAAAGAACTGGGTTTTCTATCCCACTATAAACCATAAAATTCTACTGCTTTGTCACTCCCTTAGCAGCCATCCATCTCTCCCTGTCTCTAACCCACCCAGCTCTCCCTGTTTCTCACCTCACCCACCCCACCCTCTTCTTGTGAGACTGTCATTGGAATGCTTTCGTGTTTCACTTATATATTCTAATATTTGTCAACATTTGCTTATTTCCGATCTGAAGAAGTGTTACCTTTGAAAGCTAATCAAAAAATGCATTGTCAGTCCAATAAAAAAGGTATCAACTTATTTTCTTTTCTCTGTTTTGATTTAGTTCTATTATTATCTTTAAAAGTGGACTAACATAGCTACCACATCACTTTTTTTCAAACATACACTTGCTAAAATCTCTGCAGTGAGATGACTTACTTACCTGAAAACCTTTGGTCTGTCATAATCAGAAGGAAAGTCAGTGCAAAGAGGGCACGCATGATCTGGGAACAGTGGTCCTTTCTGATCTGCCAGGAGGAGACAAGATGAGACTTTCAAACAAGCTTCACTGTTCAGAGTGGGAGCCCAAGCAGTTTTGTGCTGAGCTGATCTTCAGTTCCAGCCAGAGAGAAAGGCTGAGGGCTGGGAGGAAACAGATCAGAACTCAGCCAAAAACACTCTTAAACTGTTCGCTCGCTAAAATCAAATGCCAACAAAGGTTCCAGTTACCAAGAGGGCTGGCAAAAGTTCAAACTCCCAAACCTTCACTCTACTATTTATTTGTCTTGAGCATGAATGGAATGTGATAAACATTGGATTCCTAAATCTTTAATTTCTTCCTCTAACAAAAGCACTGGAATATTTTTAAGGCTATAGAGCAGGTTGAAAATGGGAGAGGAGGGGGAGCTTTTAATTTGCCTGCAATTATAGTAAATGACGGCAGATAAAGACCTGAATGGTCCATCCAGTCTGCCCAACAAGATAGCTCATTTTACATGGTATGTATTACTTTATATGTATATCCGAGTTTGATTTGTCCCTGTCTTTCTCAGGGCACAAACCACAGAAGTCCACCCTGCACCGGTTTTATTCTCCAAATGCCGGTGTTGCCACCCATGTCCGCTAAGATTCCATAGATCCATTCCTTCTAAACAGGATTCCTTTGTGTTTATCCCATGCATGTTTGAATTCTATTACCGTTTTCATCTCCACCACCTCCCGTGGAAGGGCATTCCACGTATCCACCACCCTCTCCATGAAAAAATACTTCCTGATATTACTCCTGAGTCTGCCCCCCTGCAACCTCAATTCTTGTCCTCTAGTTCTACCACCTTCCCGTCTCCGGAAAAGTTTAGAATGTGGATTAATACCTTTCAAATATTTGAACGTCTGTATCATGTCACCCTTGTTTCTCCTTTCCTCTAAGGTATACATGTTCAGATCGGCAAGACTCTCCTCATACGGTTTGCAACGCAAATCCCATACCATTTTCGTAGCTTTTATTTGCACCGCTTCCAGTCTTGTTACATCTTTAGCCAGATACGGCCTCCAAAACTGAACACAATACTCTAAGTGGGGCCTCACCAACAATTTGTAGAGGGGCATCAACACCTCCTTTCTTCTGCTGGTTATACCCCTCTCTATGCAGCCTAGCATCCTTCTAGCCACAGCTGTCACCTTGTCACATTGTTCCTTCACCTTCATATCCTCCGACACCAACACCCCAAGGTCTCTCTCCCGAGTTGAGCTTGCTAATCTCTCCCCTCCTATTCAATATCTCTCTTTTGGGTTTCTACACCCCAAATGCATCACTCTGCACTTCTTGGCATTAAATTTTAACTGATAATCTAAACACAGTCTCACACTCACTGTGCATGTGTAATGTAAAACACTCACCCTGTCAATTATTACAATTATGGATGGAGAAAAAAAGCTTCAGTATCGCCACCCAGCCAGCCCAACATAGCAGGCTATAAGGCGTAGGTACGGCGTGCTATCATTTAGCTTCAAAAAAACTCCATCTATTAAATGCTAATTACTTTTGCTTCAATAACTTCATTCAAGATACTTCTCAAGCTCCAGTGGCAGATGTGTGTGTTTAAAGTTATTAGGAACAATTGTTGCAATATTTCTCAGATACAATCCTTAATAATGTGTCCTTAAGTTCAGCCCCGGTGTTCCCGCCAGATATCACTTAGCTTTAATCCAAAACGCCACAGTGTTCTGCTCGCATCGGTACCACCACTGTGGCGTTTTGGATTAAAGCTAAGTGATATCTGGTGGGAACCCCAGGTAACCTCAGTTACCAGTCAAATCAATTCTGAAAATGCCCAGTGTAGCTCACAGCTCCCAAGGTAAAGTGAAGTTCTGGGTTTTTTTTTTCTCTAACTACACAGTTGTGCACAAATTGCCCCTCCTCCCAAGGTTTGAGACACTAGGTGCTATGTAACCAAATTGATTTAATTAGGTCTCTGGCACTGAACTTCAAACCCAATTCTAATAAACACAACTTTAAGACAGCTACCGAACCAGAGTCACCAAATTTTGTGAAACCAAGTTAATTGGATTAAGTCGCTTGGCACAGGTACAAAACACAGTTCTAGAGAGCACATTTTAAGACAATTGCAGCATAAAAATATGAAATCACTGGCACAGAAGTTCAACACAGTTCAAATAAGAAACTACCAGCATAAAATTATGAACTCACAATGCAACAACAATTGTAAGTTATAGGCAATAAGATAGAAAGGAACCCACAAGTTGCTGTATAAATGAAAAAGGGCTGGAACTGACTTCACAGTTTAGAACAGTGCATCCTTTATGAAGATGCTTTCTCAGGAATTCCAAAATAAATCTACTGTTTATGACGCAACATTTGCAGATCATTCATCTAAATTAGAAGCCAGGAATCCCAACTTGGAAAAATCCAGCCATTGAATATTTACTGATTCACTCAAATTTAGTCTTAAAAACCAAACTTGAGTGTGCTGTAAACAACCAAGCAGACTGAATTTAAGATTTCTCTGAAGTTTCCAATATCATAGGAGATTCTGCGAAAGACCTGTCTAGGTCAGTTTCCCAATTCTGCCTTGGAGGCATGCCTATCGATCGCTGCAATGAAAATGCATCACTAGTGCATGCAGATCTCTCATGCATCATTGTGGCGGTCCTGAAAACTGAACTAAAGTGTGCCTCCTGAGCAGTGCTGGGAAGCACAAGTCTAGATATTACATAGATTCTGTAAATATTTATTTATTTATTGGGATTTATTAACCACCTTTATGAAGAGATTCATCCAAGGCGATGCACTTACAATTTTGTCTTACAGCATAACATTATACAATGTGATACTCGCAAGCAAGCCTTCTTCGAAGTAGCCCCCACACTCTGGAATGAACTCCCTGAAAGACTTTGCTTAACACAAGGCTATCTCTACTTCAGAAAGCAGGTGAAAGCTTGGCTTTTCAACCAGGCCTTTAATGGAAGAAGTAACTAACTTGTTAGCAGTGGCGTTCCTAGGGGGGCGGACACCCGGGGCGGCGCCCCGCCTCCCCAGGTGCAGCACCCTCCCCCCAATGCAGCGTGGACCCCCCCCCCCCCGGGTGCACGCTGCTGGGGGGGGGTGCCGCAGCGCGCGCCTGCTCAGAGTTCCCTGACTTTGCGCGTTCGCTGCAGCTCCCTCTGACCCGGAACAGGAAGTAACCTGTTCCAGGGCAGAGGGAGCTGCAGCGAGCGTGCGAAGAAGTCAGCAAACTCAGAGCAGGCGCGCACCGCAGCACCCCCCAATGGCATGCACCCAGGGCGGACCGCCCCCACCGCCCCCCCTTGGTACGCCACTGCTTGTTAGTCTCACTCATACACACAAGGAGTGACATGGGCTGCACATACTGTAGTAGGACATGTTTATCCAGTCCTACCCTAGCTGAGATAATATTTAACCATCTCTCTGACCTCATCTGCAGCTTTCTTTAAATTAGTCACCTTATTTTCTAACTCCTCTTACTCTTATCTTTGCTTATATCCTAAATTGTCAATTAAAATGTTATATTACATATTGTGTTGGCATTGTAAGTGGTATACCACGCCATACTTTGTATTGTTATTTGAATGTTTTTACTGCTGTAATTGTCTATTGCTCATGTTTGATTTATTCTTATTGTACACCGCCTTGACTGAATTCCTTCAAAAAGGCGGTACATAAATCCTAATAAATAAATAAATGAATAGATAAAATAGTAAAATAACCAAAAATAAACTAAATATAATAAATGAAGTAAACTTGAAAACAGTAAATTGAAGCCTAATAATACAACTACCGTGAAACAGTATCAAAAATATACATATTTAACAGCACTGGAATTCAAATACCAGGGATATAATACAATATTAGCATTCTGTTTATGGCCTGTCTGTAGTCTAAATATAGAATAAATTTCTTTTCATGAATGCCATCATTATTAGCAGAGTAAATTATCTTTATAGATTTATCAGATCATTTCTGCCTAGCTAAAGGCACTTTATAATAACCAGACACATAATACAAAATACTGCAGGGCTTATGGGAGGGGTTGGTGTTGAATACCTTGTGGTTTTACTGGGCGACCTGAGTTGGTATTTCAGCTGGATGTTTCACTTGGCTTTTCTGAATTTTTGACCTTGGAAAAAATATCCAACATTCTAATGCCTCTTTAAATATGAGGGCTTTCTCTGTGAGAGATATTTGATTCTTACCATATGGGATACAAAAGATTTATTCAGTCCTTTTTGCATAATTCCTTTCAATCAAATTAATTCAAAATATGTGACTTAATTTTCAATAGCTGCTTGCTAAATAATTCCATGATAAACATTTCTATTTTCTTTTAAACTACACCATCTTGAGTTCTGACCCTATATTATTTTAGAGACTAAACTACATTGTGCAGTAATCAATGAGCATGCAAATTACTGTTGCATTAAAATTGCGGTAGTAATCCACAACTCATTGCCAAATGTCACCCACAATTGGCTCAGGCTCTGACAAAAAGGGTGGCATTTAAAAGTCGCATCTGTTCCTGTCAACTGTCCCTCTCTCATCCCCAGAATAATCCCTGCTAGTCTAATGGCTCACCCCCTCCATTCCTCCCCCATCCCTTCCTCCCCCACCAGAGCCAAACCTCTTCTCTTAAATAAAAAATAATATTGGCACCCGATCTGGCTTCCCAACCCTTCCCAAGTCCATCCCACCCCACTCCACATGGAGCTGCAGTGGGAATCAAACCCAGTTCCCCAGGTTCTCAGCCCACTACTCTAACTTTTAGGTTACTCCTGCATGGCACTTAAGCACATAAGTGCCAACTCTACCCCTGGATCGCTTACAAAATCACTGGCTATGGCTTTAGTGGTTAATGCTGATATTCACTGGCACTAACCAGTTAAGTCTAAACACACAAAAAGGAGATAAAAACCCTATGCTGGAGAGCCAACAACAATTCTTCAGAGCAGAGATGGACCAAAAGGGTTTCCACAAAAAAGCTTTTTTGTGGAAACCCTTTTGGTCCATCCCTACTCTGAAGAATTTGTTGACAAACCATTTAAGTGCCACTGAATATTAGCAAATAGACCCACATAAGCAGTTTAACTGGGCACTCCTGCCTGGCGAAAGTACTTTGAACATCAACCCCTTAGCGTTTGTCTGCGTGCATATGTACGTGTGTATGTATGTATGTGTGGGTGGATGTGCATGTGTGTGGGTACACGCACATGTGTGTGGGTGTGCATTTGTGTGTGGGGGTGTGCGTGTGCTTGTGTGTGCGTGTGCATGTATTTGTGCACATATGTGTGTGCACTGCAGAACAGATGTTTGGAGAGACTCTGGTCATAATGAGCATTTTATAACTGAAGTGTTCTCTTGTGCCTCATGTTTTTTGCACAGAGGCCATTACAGCTATTATATTTATTATTGTTACTCACTGATCAGAAGGCAATAAACAGCATGCTGACTCCTTTAGCTATTCTTTTGCCTAGTTTCCCTCTTATGGGTTTTTGTTTTGTTTTACGTTTTTTTTTTGCCATCAGTCATTTACAGTATTTTATAGTGTGTACTATTTTATAAGAAGTAGAATTAGGGACGTGCTGCAAGACAGAAAATCACATATTAGGAGATGCAACTGGAGACCAGGAAAATGTGACAGAATGAGACAGAAATAGGCCCAACTCCTTTGGCGCCAGCAGCCTGACTGGATAGAACTTTGATACATACCTTGATAGGTTCCCTCTATATCCCTATGAGCTCCAGAAAGGATGTCCCATCCATGACACGCAAGTATTTGTAGCAGAGGCAAGTGCAAGGTTGTTCCTGTCATGGTATACACCAGACAAACCCATTTGGAGACACTGCCACTAAACAATTGAAACAGGCAAGCACTACATATTGACTTAATGACTTTGGCTGTGTTCCAAGGTCTAGCATCATTGCAAAGTGAATGTTTTAAGTAGTTTGCCGGTGAAGATACTGGACAACTTGATGCTCAGTTGTTGCTCTGGTGACACAGGAATACAATAACAAGTTCTCTTTTTCACAGCCTCCTGAGGATTTTAAATAAGCCAAGCTGTGAGTGTCCTACCTTTGAAAAAGGATGCTTTGAGAGTGATCATGACCATCATCGCTCCACTGGTGCACCACAAATCCTTTTTTCAAGTGCTTTGAACTTGCAGCTTTTTTAAGACTGGGGAATTGAATGCAGCGGGAAGTCTGCATGTAAGAAAGCAGCTTTGTTCTTTCTTCTTGGGAAAAAGCCAGTTCTTTTTCCCCTGAAAATAAATATGCAAGCAGAAAGTTTTAAACTTGTTATACAGATATTTTCCTTCTAAAGTCAACAGCAAGTTCAAAACAGTGAAGTACAGGGAGTATTTTTCACATGTACAGCCAAAAAAAGGAAAGAAAAAAAAAAGAACTTCACATGTTTTGGGAGTGATATATAAAATAAGCTCAAAACATAAGATTATAATCCAAACTATAACAGCTGATTTGTACCGTGAGCTAAAAACAATATTGTGGTTTAGTAAAAGACCCCCTGAGCACCACAGTGTAGATCAGATAAAGTGGGCAGGCTCTATGGGCCAAATTGTCTTTATCTGCTACCAGGTAAATAGGCTGATGATATGTACTGGTCTGTAATGCCTAGTGTGTAATGGTGCAACATTTATCCTTTTAAAATATTTTAATAAACTCTCCTCCCATGATGAAAAGAATTCTTTGAATACCAATGGAACTAGTTTTGTGTATTCTGATTTTAAGAATTAGGATATAGCCTATTTGATCATCATTATTTAGATTGTAAAACTTATATAGAACTTCACTAATGGTCTTTGTTAAGGTTTATTATTATTATTTTTTTTTTGTTTTATATGCGGTGACCAGAATTGAATACAATAATCCAGATGTGGTTGAACCATGGAACAATATAGAGGCATCATGATATTTTCTCTTTTTGTCTCCATTCCATCCAAATAATTCTTAACATTCTACTTTGTGGGCCACTGTTACACCATGAGTATAGGACTTCAACATATTGTTGTAACAGCCTTTTCCTTGGTGGAATCTAGCATAGTGTAGTTATAGTGTCACCAAGAGCATTTTGGCTTCCTGGACCATGGGATGCTTTTCCAAGGGCTGCTGAGCAGAGATTGTGTCCATCTATCAAAGAAAGGAAGAAATGTCTTCTGCAGCAAACTGGCTAACCTACTGAAGAGGGTGATCATAGCCCCCAGGTAAGTACAAGCCTTCAGGTAAGCGAAGCATTAAATATCTCTACATAAATAGGAAAAAGGAGCAACGTCTAGAAAATAGTATATACTAATGCCTGAAGTGTGGGAAATAAGATTTTAGATCTTGAGGGTGTGATGGAAGAAGCTGATTTGGATTTAGTGGTGATCACAGAGACATGGTTCACAGAGAACCATGACATGGATTATAGTTATATCGGACTATAATGTGTTCAGGAAAAACAGGGTAGAAAGGTGGGGGGGGGGGGGGGGAGTGGCATTATATGTTAAAGATATTATTAAAGCCATGCAATTGCAGGACCTATAGGGTAAAGAAGAGGCACTGTGGGTCAATTTGGAAAGAGGGAATGGCAAATATATTTAAATTGGTGTGATACACGGGCCTCCTTCACAGACAGAACAAATAGACAGAGATTTAATTGAAGACATTCAAAATACAGCTGTAAAAGGGGAAGTACTACTTATAGGTGACTTTAATATGCCAGATGTTGATTGGGCTATCCCTATTGCAGGATCTTTTAGAAGCAGGGAGATCCTGGATTCTCTACAGGAGGAACTATTCAAGCAGTTGGTAATGGAACTCATGCAGAATGGGGCTTAATGCTTACTAATGCGGAGAGTATTTCTGATGTTTTAGTAAATGATCATCTGGCATCCAGTGATCACCAGATGAAGTGTGATTTAATATTAAGATGGGTGTAGAGAGGGTTCATTCAAAAATGAAGGTTCTAGACTTTAAAAACAACTAACTTTTTCAGATGGGGGATTACCTCAAGGAATTGTTGTTGGGATGGGAACATCTGGAAGAAGTTGGAAAGCAGTGGGCAAAACTGAAAGGAGCTATTGTAAGGGCAACAGACCTCTTTTAAAGGAGCATAAAGGTAAGAGAAAAAAGAGGCCGCTTTGGTTCTCCAAAGTAGTAGCTGAAACTACAAGAGATCGCAGAAAGAGGAAGACAGGTGACAATATCTGGAAAAGCTAAGAGAAACGTTTAGACTAGTCAGGAAAGCAAAGATGCAAATGGAAGAAAAAATAGCCAATACGGTACAATGGGGGGACATGACATTTTTTAGATATGTCAGTGATTGAAGGAAGTGCAAAAGTGGCATATATGTAGAAGATGATAAAGATAAAGTTGAATTGCTTAACAAATATTTCTGTTCTGTGTTCACAGCTGAAGACAAACACAAATAGAAATGGAGGGGTGATAGTCCCTAAACGATTTTCAATGCTTCTCTAGAGTCGAGCGTGGTATTGGAAGCCTGAAGAAGAACAGATGTGATCCCCCTCCACAAAAGCAGAAGTAAGGAAGAGGCTAGGAACTACAGGCCGATAAGTCTGACTTCTGTAGTAAGTAAATTAATGGAAATGCTTTTAAAACAGAGAATAATAAAAGTTTTTGGAATCTGATGGATTTCAAGACCCAAGGCAACATGGATTCAGTAGAGGCAGGTCTTGTCAGACAAATCTGATTAATTTCTTTGACTGGGTGACTAGAGAGTTGGATCAAGGGAGAGCGCTAGATGTGGTGTATTTAGATTGTATTTAGATTTTAACAAAGCCTTTGACACAGTTCCGCATAAGCAACTAATAAACTAAGTGCCATTGGTATTGGTCCTAAAGTGACTGACTAGGTTAGAAACTGGTTGAGTGGAAGGTGACAGAGGGTAGTGGTAAATGGAGCTCATTCTGAGGAAAAGGATGTTACCAGTGGTGTGCCACATGGTTTGATTCCTGGGCTGATTCTTTTTAACATTTTTGTAAGCAAAATTGCTGAAGGGCAGTCTGGTAAGGTTTGTCTCTTTACAGATGATACCCAAATCTGTAATAGAGTAGAAACCCCTGATGATGTGGATAACATGAGGAAAGTCTTAGCGAAGCTAGAAGAATGGTCTGGAGTTTAATGCTGAAAAATGCAGGGTCATGCATTTGGGCTGCAAAAACCCAAGGGAACAGTACAGTTTAGGGGGGTGAAGAACTTTTTGTGAATGAAAGAGGAGTGAGACTTGGGTGTGGTCATATGTGATGCTCTTAAGGTGCCCAAACAGGTAGAAAGGGAAACAGCGAAAGCGAAAAAGGATGCTTGGGTGCATAGGGAGAGGAATGGCCAGTAGGAAAAAGGCGGTGATGATGCAAATCTGATCACCACACTCACTGTTCCCATTTCAGGATTATGTTAAAAAGCTCCACTATTCACCTGAAAGGAGCTTATTGTAAGGGCAACAGACTTTTTTTTTTAAAGGAAAGTAAATAAAGGTAAGAGAAAAGGCCGCTTTGGTTCTCAAAAGTAGTAGCTGAAAAGCTAAGGAAAAAGAGGTTAGCCTTTGCAAACTACAAGAGATCGCAGTCCTATTAGAGCAGCAAGCAGGTCCCTGGAGTAACCTAGTGCAGTGCACTGTGGAGAACAGGATCCAGGCCAATAATCCACTCTGACTTGTGGTGGAAAGTGTAAGCTCTCCAAAACCCACCAATAACTTACTGTGCCCACGTACAGGTGACCCCTTCAGACATACAGGCTATTATAGTAGTGTACTGTTGGGGACAATAGCATTTTGGTGGGTTTTGGAGGTCTCACTAAACAGTATAAGGGAGCAATGGTGAGATGTGTACCTGGGAGCTTTTAGGTCCACTGCAATGCCCCCTAGGGTGCCCCACTGCTCTCCTGGGATGTTTGTGTGGCCAGTTTACTAAGAATCCTGGCTCCTCCTACATCCTAATGGCTTGATTTTGTGTGTTTTTCACTTGGATGATTTTCTTTTGAAATAGTCAAAAAACATAAATGTACTGAGTACAGCAACATCTAGAAAAGGCCATTAAAAAAATGTTTTGCAGGTTCGAAAATGCTTATGTTTGCTATTCGATTTTTGGACGTTTTAGGGAAAATGTCCAAAGTCAGATTCAGACATCATATTGAAAACAACCTTTCACGTCTATCCAAAGATGCAGTCCCTATTTTTTTTTTTTTTTAGATGCTGCAGTGATATATCCTCTTCAACTCAGTCAAAAAATGTGGTGTTTTCAGGATGTATGCAGGGAGACTCAGGAAAGTTGTACATGTTTTCTGGCTCTATGGTCACGTTTTATTCAAGCAAAGGGTGAATTCTTTTTATGTTTTCCTGTTAAATGTTTACTTAAAAAAATGTTTCTTGATAATAGATTTCCAGTTGTTTTAGGATAATGCATTCTATGAGTGGATTTGAGTGTTTTTCT
Organism: Microcaecilia unicolor; assembly: GCF_901765095.1. Classification (NCBI taxonomy): domain Eukaryota; kingdom Metazoa; phylum Chordata; class Amphibia; order Gymnophiona; family Siphonopidae; genus Microcaecilia; species Microcaecilia unicolor. Next base: position 123,563,297 of record NC_044035.1, read on the forward strand.
CTACTTATTTGGGCATTATGGGTACTTCAGGGTCGATTTCAATGAGTAGAATCAGGGCTACAAATGCCACATTGCTTTGCAATACAATTTCAAACTAGGATGAACCAAAAAGTCTCCTTCCTGGAACTGGGTAACTTGGCAGTTCTGTGTCATTTCCTATCCAAAACAAGATTAAAAAACAAAACAGAAACAAAAACTAATGACATATTGATTACATTTATGTTGCCTCAGAACATACTAAAGCATTTCAGGTCATGCTGTTGAAATTTTTAGTAAAGATACATTAAATGCTGTGGGTGGGGCAACAGCCACATGTGCTTTTTATGGAAAGGGTGGTGGATGCGTGGAGCGACCTCCCAGTGGAAGTGGTGGAGACGAGGATTGTATCTCAATTCAAGAAAGCATGGGACAGGCATGTGGGCTTTCTTAGTGGGGGGAAAGAGATAGCGTCTGATATGGATGGGCTGACTGGATGGGCCATATGGCCTTTATCTGCATTTATTTTGTGTGTTTCTTGGACAGGAACCAGAAATAGATTGGCCAAAAGCCTGAGCTATGTAAAGAAGCATGGTTTGGAAAAACAACAGTGTTTGCTGAATTGAAACAAACATGATACATGGAAAAACAAATCAATATAGATGATGACATAGAAGGATCAGAGTATATCTGCTCACCATCCCATTTGTAGGCCCCTCCATCTGCACCTCATCTTTCTAAAATGTCTGCACTAGCAAATAGGTCGGACCTCGAAGGAAGTTTTTAAAATGAATATCAGTACTTTAAACCTGTAGTGAGTGGAGGAGTAGAGCAGTGGGCTGAGAGCCAGAAAAGCTAGCGTTCAAATCCGACTGACATTGCTTGTGACCTTGGACAAGTCACTTAACCCCCATTTCCTCAGATTATAAACTTATATTACGAGCCTTCCAGGGCTCTACTTAATTGCTACTGAAAAGGTGTAAAATTAAGGGACTACCTACTTTCTAAGATATCCAAACCTTTTCTATGTTCTTTTATAGAATGAAAACTGATTGAAGACTTTGGGAAATGTCTAAAGCTGCTATTTCCAAGATGTTAACAGCCAAGAAAAATGTGTCCAAGAGGCATATATATTATTGAAGTATATTCATCCTCCTAGGAAAACTACTGGAAAATTGAAGTGAAATATTATCTATGAAGGAAAAAAGTAGCTTACTTTGTAATAAGAACTGAAATTTAAAATGTAGCCTCTTAAAATGTCTTTGCTTGTTACACATTTCTTCCACTTTTTTAGCCAGTTTAGTGGTCTAAGTCATATGTACCCTAACAAAGTGAATGCCAACTTGAATCCAGTTGTCATAGTTGCCCCCTCGCTCCCTTACCTCCACGTTAGGGCTCTGAATGACACACCCCACTGCCTTAATACTGCTCCCTCTTCTGAGCTGCCAACAGCTGTGCGTGCTCGTTTGGGGGAGGCTGGATTCTGGTTGATGCTGCTTGGGCCCGTCCCTCACTGACATCATCACCCTGGGCCTTCTTCTGCAGTTGCTGCTCTCTGCCTTTTTGCCTTGCAATGGTCATCCTGGTTCCAGTGTCCTGCACAGTGTCTGCTTCCAGCCCTGGTTCCAGCTTCCAGCTCAGCTTCAGTTTCCAGCCCTGGTTCCAGCTCCAGCACAGTTCCTGCTTCCAGTCCTGATTTCAATTCCAGCACAGTTTCTGTTCCAGTACAGCTTCCGCTTCCAGCACAGCTCTTGCTTCCAGTCCTGGTTCCAGTTCCAGCACAGCTCCTGCTTCTAGCACAGCTCCTGCTTCAGTCCTAGTTCCAGCTCCAGCACAGCCTCAGCTTCCAGCACAACTCCTGCTTCTAGTCCTGGCTCCAACTCCAGCACAGCTTCAGCTTCCAGTCCTGGTTCTCACTCCAGCACAGCTTCTGCTTCAAGTGCAGCTTCAGCTTCCAGTTCTAGGTACAGCTTTCTGCTTCCCTTGAAGCCTGTACTGCTGGAGCAATCACTTCTGCAGGGACACGCTCACCACTTGCTACAGTCTGTCTGTCCCTTGGGCAGGCAGTTAGTACTGTTCCACTGTGGTCCAAGGGCTCACTCATCCTAAAGCATGACTCCAGTCTATGGACAAGGGTAGTAGCCAGATCCAGATATATGGGTAAAGGTGCCATGCTTCCTCTCTGGGTAGTATATAGAACAGAGGAGGATCTGTGCTTCCTCATAAGCTCAAGGATCACAGAAGTGAAGGAGAGTATTGGCTCTGGACAAAATTACTAGCAGTATACTGTCCCTACCCCCACCCCATGAGTATTTCTGGTGGTTGTGTCCCAGGGGTATATAGGGAGAGTCCAGGAGAAATGTCAGTCAGATTTTGGAAGTGAGAGAACCAAAGGGTTTATTTCTCAGATCCTGGGTTTGCCCTTGGAGCAAGGGATCAGTTCACACTTAGTCCTTAAGGATTCAGTCTGTGGATACAGGAGCCATAAAATAAGGACCCTGCCATGGTGGTTTGTGTTCTGAGAGGGATGGAGACTACGGAAAGGGAGAATCTAGTAGAGGAGTCTGTCTAAAGGCTTTCTGAATGTTCTGCTAGCTATATTAATGTTCCAGTGCATACAGAAGAAAGAGGATAAGACATCAGTGTTGATAAAGGAGTCCAAGGGATTCCAGAGGAAGTGGGAAGGGGGGCGTGCAGAGGAGAGATTATAATGGTGGAATGTTAGATACCGAAAAGTGGTGCCTGACAATGAGTGACACATGTATGATGCACTTGATGCGGAGCTCCTGGCTTTCAGTGAATGAGTCCAATCTCTGGAGACTAGAGTAGCAGACAGAAAGGAATATAGTGCAGACCTACAGGGGCATAGTCTGGCAGCCTAGCATCACCTTGGTAAGGAAGGAAGTCCAATAGGCAAGACTTGTCTCCAGGGCATGCAATGTACTCTTACACTGAAGATGTATATCGTGGGGCTTCTTCCCAGAAGGGAAGAGTTAGGATGGCTGTTGTAGCTGGAGATTTGATTATGAACGCATGACGTTAAAAATATACATATTAACGTCATGGGGGCCTTTTAGGCCCCCATGCACATAATGTAGAAAAACACAGATAGTTCACTTTCATCATCGCTTTGAAACATAATCGCTTCAATCTCTTGGTCAGTCAGACACTTGGAGGAAGACTGTGCCATTGCTGACTAGATGTTAGAAAATGAAACAGATTTCCTCTCAACAGCTTATCTTATCACAGGTCCTTCAGCAATTAGCTCACAGTGTATACTGTCCTCAGTGTTCAGAGGACCTGAGGTGATGTCATGGCCTTATCACTCCCTCCAAAAATCACATGACATCCTCACATGTTATTATCCACACCCTGGCCCCTCCACCAGCATTACTGAGTACAAATAAAGTAACTTGAGACACAAACACTTCTGAGAACATGATAAAAACAGCAGGGGCCTAAAAGGCCCTCAATTCGTACAGATGTAGTTTTCACCAAACAAGCATTGTTACACCATAATGCCTATGAAAAAAAATTATATGAACAACTGGATATTATCAACAATGACATACTTGAGTAATACCTTGAGTTTCAAAATTCTAACTAAAGTAATTTTGCAGATAATAGCAAAAATGTAAGCATGGGGGCCTAAAAGGCCCCCAATATGCGTTCTAGGGTTTTAAGATGTAGATTATGATTATGATTTGATGTAGATTAAGAAGTGGGCCATATTATGGGGAAGGGCGAGCCTATTCTGAAAAGGTGGGCTCCATCTTACTTGGAGTGGAACTAGGCTGCAAGTACTGATATGTAAAAAAGGAGACAGAGCAACTTTTAAACTAAAGCCAATAGTTGATCAGAAATGCATGTTTCAGAGAAAAGCATCTTTGAAGGCAGGGCCGTGCCAACACGGTAAGCGGGGTAAGCACGGCAGGGGGGGCGCCATCCTCTGGGGGGCGCCGCCGCACCATGCTTACCTCACCCTCCCGCTCCCATTGCCCAACTGCCCGCCCTCTTCTCTCCCCCAACATCCCTTTCCTTTTTTTAATCCTTTTAAATTTACCTCCGGCCGGCAGCGCAGCGTCAGTGAAGGACGTGGTGCTCCCGACGTGCCTGCTCCCATGTCCCAACTGCCTGCCCTCTTCTCCCCCCCCCAACATCCCTTTCCTTTTTTTTGTCCTTTTAAATTTACCTCCGTCCGGCAGCGCAGCATCAGTGAAGGAGGCGGCGCTCCCGATGTGTCTAGCCTTCCCTTTGCTCAGTGTTTCGCCTTCTTCTGATGTCAAGGAAATGATGTCAGAAGAAGGCGGGACACTGAGCGAAGGGAAGGCTAGACAGTACACGTTGGGAGCGCCGCCTCCTTCACTGACGCTGTGCCTGCGCTGCCGGACGGAAGTAAATTTAAAAGAAAAAAAAAGGAAAGGGATGTTGGGGGGGGGGGGAGAAGAGGGCGGAGTTGGGACATGGGAGGGGGAGTGCAGGGGAGAGAGGAGCATGGATGCGAGGGCAGGGTTCATGGAAGGGAGAGAGGGGAATTGCTGGATAGGGATGAATGGAGGGGGCAGGGGACAGAGGAGCATGGATGGGAGGGCAGGGCTCAGGGAGAGAGGGGAATTGCTGGATAGGGATGAATGGAGGGGACAGAGGAGCATGGATGGGAGGGCAGGGCTCAGAGAGAGAGGGGAATTGCTGGATAGGAATGGATGGAGGTGGGCAGGGGACAGAGGAGCATGGACGGACATGGATGGGATTGCAGGGCCCAGGGAGAGAGGAGAAATTGCTTAATATGGATGGATGGAGGTGGGCAGGGGACAGAGGAGCATGGATGGACATGGATGGGATTGCAGGGCCCAGGGAGAGAGGAGAAATTGCTTAATATGGATGGATGGAGGTGGGCAGGGGACAGAGGAGCATGGATGGGAGGGCAGGGCTCAGAGAGAGAAGGGAATTGCTGGATAGAAATGAATGGAGGGGGCAGAGGAAAGAGGAGCATGGATGGGAGGGCAGGGCTCAGGGAGAGAGGAGAAATTGCTGGACATAGAAGGGAGGGAAGAGAGATGAAGGAGATGAAATGAGGGAAAAGGAAGCAAGGAGAAAAACTGCACATGGATGAAGAAAATAGGCAGAAGCTGAGGACCAGAAATGAAGACGAAATAAATGGAAAGGAAGCCCTGGAAACGGAGTTAAGAGGACAGATAGCAGCAGAATCAGATACTGGGCCAGCATGATCAGAAAAAGAAAGTCACCAGACAACAAAGGTAGAAAAAAATCATTTTATTTTCATTTTAGTGTTTGGAATATTTACATCTGCTATCTTATTTTGCAATGTATAGCAATTTTTTTCTAAGAATATTGCTAACAATTCCTGTCAGTGTGGCAAGTGGTGAGCGATCATTTTCACGGGGGGGGGGGGGGGGGCAACTGATAGTCTGCAGGGGGCGCCAGAGACCCTAGGCACGGCCCTGTTTGAAGGACACTGTCAAAACAGGGAAGTTAGGGTACCCTGGTAGGGAGGTTGCAATATTTCAAAAGTAAGCCAGATGCCTTTAATGACAGAGTACACAGAGATTGACGATGGCAAATTATCCCTGACTCCTGTTTAAAAAACACGCTTTGAAATGTCTGTGTACAAATGCCAGAAGCCTAAAAAAACAAGGTGGGAGAATTAAGAGTACATAGCACTAAATGAAAGAGATATAATAGGCATCTCAGAGACTTGGTAGAAGAAAGGTAAACAATGGGACTTTGTGATATCATTTTGATATATGTTTTATCCTGTTAGGGTAGATTAAAGAGTGCATTGAGTCAAACAGAATAAATATTCTGGAGGAAACAGAATGCAGCATGGAATTTTTATGAATAGAAATTCCATGTGTGAAGGGAAAGTGGTGTTGCTCTACTCCTATCCATCTGACCAGAATTCACAGACAGATGATGAAATGTTAGAAGAAATTAGGAAAGTCAACATAGAAACATGACGTCAGATAAAGGCCATATGACCCATCCAGTCTGCCCATCCTCTGTAACCCTAATTCTTCCTGTTCCTAAGCGATCCCACATGCTTATCCCATGCCTTTTTAAATTCTGGAATAGTCCTCGATTCCACCACCTCCACCGGGAGGCCATTTCATGCCTCCACCACCCTTTCTGTGAAATAATACTTCCTTAGGTTACTCCTAAGCCTATTTCCTCTTATCTTTGTCATATGCCCCCTCATTCCAGAGCTCTCCTTCATTTGAAAAAGGCTCTCTTCCTGTACATAAATGCCCTTGAGATATTTAAACGTTTCTATCATGTCTCCTCTCTCCCTCCTCTCTTCCAGCATATACATGTTGAGGTTCATAAGCCTGTCCCTATAATTTTTGCATTCAAGACAGCTTACTAATTTCGTAGCCGCCCTCTGAACCGACTCCATCCTGTTTATATCTTTCCATGTCTCCAGAACTGCACGCAGTACTCCAAATGAGGCCTCACCAGAGACTTATACAATGGCACTATCACCTCCTTTTTCCTGCTGGTCATGCCTCTCTTTATGCACCCAAGCATCCTTCTGGCTTTGGCCGTCGCTTTTTCTTTATTAATGTGTGATTTTCATTACCCCAATATTGATTGGATAAATGTCACATCAAGAATGCTAGGAAGGTAAAGATCCTAGATGAAATAAATGACTGCTTCATTGAGCAACTGATTCAGGGACCATCAAGAGGGGAAGGTATTTTCGATCTAGTCCTTAGTGGTATGCAGTACTGGGTGCAAGATGTAATGATGCTGGGGCCACTTGGCAATAACGATCATAATATGATTAAATATGAATTAATAACTAGAGTGAAGACATTAAGAGGCCCTTTTACTAAGCTGTGCTAAAAAGTGGCTGATGCTGTTTCTAGGGTATGGGTTTACCACGTGCTGTGGCCACTTTTCAAATGGCAGCAAAATGGCCGCATGTGTTTTTTGTTCTGTAATGGTGACACGCTAATTTCTCAATTACCATGGGAGCCCTTACCGCCACCTATTTACTAGGAAGTAAGGGCTCCTGTGCTAATCCCGTGCTAATCAGGCAGCATACAGCAATGTACCAGTGCTACCCAATTAGCACAGGGCACGTCTACTCTCCACCCATAGACACACCTCCTGCACTAAAAATAGAAAGTATGTTTTAGTGTGGGATTAGCACACTCTGATCTGCACATTACTGCAGGACACCTCCGAGTGGAGGAGTAGCCTAGTGGTTAGTGCAGTGGACTTTGATCCTGGGAAACTGAGTTTGATTCCCACTGCAGCTCCTTGTGACTCTGGGCAAGTCATTTAACCCTCCATTGCCCCTGGTACAAAATAAGTACCTGAATATATTTATTTATTTATTTATTTATTTATTTGTTACATTTGTATCCCACATTTTCTTACCTAATTGCAGGCTCAATGTGGCTTACAATGTTCTGTCAAGGCAATCACCATTCCAGCGTAAAAGATACAATTGGAATTACATAAAGAACATAAATGGCATAATAGAATTAAGCAGTCAGGTATAGAAAGAAAACACACAGAATATCAGGTAGTGGAGATGCGTTACAGTTCCTATTGTTGATCATTGTGGTATGCCTTGTTGAAGAGATAAGTCTTCAGTGATTTATGAAAGTTGATTAGGTCGTAAGTTGTTTTCAGGTCAAGTGGCAGTGTATTCCACAGCTGCATGCTCATGTAGGAAAAGCTGGACGCATGTGTTAGTCTGTACTTTAGTCCTTTACAGCTGGGGAAGTGAAGATTTAGGAATGTGCGTGCTGATCTTTTAGCATTCCTGGTTGGCAAGTCAATAAGGTCTATCATGTAGGCCAGGGCATCTCCGTGAATGATTTTATGAACCAGGGTGCAGACCTTGAACGCAATACGTTCTTTAAGTAAATCACTTTGAATGTAGTTGCAAAAACCTCAGAAAGGCGGTATATCAAGTCCCATTTCCCTTTCCCATCCCATGGCAGTGCTTTTTGGCATGCGGTAGTGCCCACTGCAGCTTAGTAAAAGGGCCCCTAAGGCAACTGACTGCATTGGCATGTAGCTTTCAAAAGGGCAACTATGATAACATCAGGAAGGTAGAGGATCAGCTGTAAAGGTTAATGGTTTAAATCAAGCATGGACGTTATTTAAATATAGTATCAAAAAGACAAATCATTTGCTCAATATGTTGTGTGAATGGAAAGTTGAAGGGGGCTTACTGAAATGTAAAGAAACAAAAAGTCTCAACTACCCTGAGGAGTCCTGGCCTTTTTATCAAACCTCTTATGGGGTTTCTATCATTGGCTTAAGTCCAGCTGAAAGAACAACGGCGGGAAACAACTCTACCACAGAGAGAAAAAACCACCGTTGAACAAAACCAGCTCAGGATTTACTTAATCCCCATAATAGCTTCTAAACTTTCCATTGAACACAATGTTAACTAAAGAGAAAACTACAATTCCCCACAAAAATATATGAAAAATGAAGCTTGCTTAACATTGAAGACAGTAGTTAGCTAAGGGGTCCTTTTACTAAAGTGCACCGAAAAGTGGCCTGTGCTGGTGTAGACGCATGTATTGGACGCGTGCAGGTTCATTTTTCAGCGCACCTGCAAAAAAGGCCTTTTTTGGCCAAAAATGGGCATGCGGCAAAATGAAAATTGGCGCGCATTCATTTTGGGCCTGAGGCCTTACTGCCACCAATTGACTTAGTGGTAAGGTCTCACACATTAACCAGACGGTAATTGTCAGTGTGTGTACAATGCTGATTACTGCCCGGTTAGTGCTGTGCACCAGAAATTTTCCGGCACGCCTACTGGACACACGTACAAAATGAAATTACCGCCCAAGCCATGCGGTAGTTCCAAATTGGCATGTATTGGGCATGTGTAGGCACCTACGTGGCTTAGTCCAAGGCAGAGCCGTAGTGAGGGGAGCTGACACCCGGGGCGGGTCGCCGCTGCGCACCCCCCCTCCTGGGTGCAGCACGGCGCACCCTCCTCCCACTGGAGCGCACCCCCCCCGGAGCGCATACCTTCCCCCCCCTCGGAGCACATACCTGCGGCGAGGGACGGGCAGAAGGGCCGATCTGCCCCGACTACACGTTGCTGGGGTGTGTCGGCTCCGCGCTGGTTCAGTACTCTCTCTGTCCTGGAACAGGAAGTAACCTGTTCTGGGCCAGAGAGGGCAGTGCACCAGCGCGGAGCCGACACCCCCCAGTGGCGTGCACCTGGGGCGGACCGCCCCCCCCCCTTCCTACGCCACTGGTCCAAGGTCCCTTAAGTGTGCTGATATTCATTCCTTCTCTGCATCATATCCTTGAATGTGTACAAAAGTGTAGTCACAAAAGTAAAATCCAGCGGTGTCTTCCAAAGTTTCTCAAACCCCAAGGGGCCCTGCTTGTTTCGTTGAAGATGCGTCAGGAGGAGAGAAAGCTACGGGGGGGGGGGGGGGGGGGGGGGGGAGGGGGGAGGGGAGGGGTGAAGGGGCTTGAGAGGTTTGTTTAAAAAGTCCAGAACTCTCCTTGGGTTAGTTGAGGCTTTTTGTTTCCATTCACATAATGTATAGAGCAAATGATTTGTCTTTTTGATTCTATTTAATATATATACTCTCCAATAGATTTAGGGTCTTTAACAATGTTATTTAAAAGTATCATCTTGGAAGCTCACACTAGAGAGGTTAGGGCTCTTCATTTTGAAGAAGAAATGGCTGAGGGGAGAAATGATAGAGGTCACAAAATGCTGAGTGGAATGGAATGGGTAAACATGAATTAATTGTTTACTTTTTCAAAAAGCACAAAGATTAGATGACATGCCATGAAGTTACTTAGTTGTACATTTAAAACAAATTGAGAGAAAGTATTTGTTCACTCAATGCATAGTTAAGCTCTGGAACTCTTTGCTGAAGGATAGGTTAAAAGCACTTACTACAGCTGGGTTTAAAAAATATTTGGACAAATTTCTGAAAGAAAAGTCCATAAACTGTTATTAAGGTAGAACTGAGGAAAGTCATTGCTCATCCTGGAGGAAGTAATGTGGAATGCTGCTACACTTTGCCATGTACTTGTAACCGGGATTGGCTACTGTTAGAAACAGAATGCTGCAGGAGCAGGCCATTTCGAGTGGGCCTCAAGTTAAGCTGGGTGGGCCCTTCCCACCCCCATCCCCATCCCCACTCATACATACAAATTAAAAAAAAACTTTCCCTCTGTCCCTGCTATCATTATCTTTCTCTCCCCCCCTCCACCCAGCATCTGCTCCTCTTCCTGCTCCCCCCCCTTCCCGGCATCTGCTCCTCTCTCCTCCCTGATCTCCCTCCAAGCCATCGCTAGTAGAGATTCCAGTAAACAACCTGTGCCAGCCCTGCAGGCTTCCTTCTACCATGTCCCCGCCAGTGAAGAAACAGGAAGTTACATCATCAAGGGTGGGATGCAGTAGAGGGAACCCTGCAAGGTTGGTGCAGGTTGCTTATAGGAATCGCTGCCGGCGATGGCTCAAAGGTAGATGGAGAGCAGGGGGGTTCAGAGAGAGATGGGATGGAGAGAGAGAGAGAGAGGAGCGAGGCACCGCCAATGAGGTGCTATGGGGGCCACTAGACTAGATGGGCCTGAGGCAAGAATGGGTGGGCTTGGGTGAGCACAGACCCACCCGTAGCTACGCCACTGTGACACTGGGCTAGATGTACCTTTGCTCTGACTCAGAATGGTAGGATTCTTATGTTCTTAGTGTCCAGAGAGCCCTGTCAGAGTAAAAGGTAACCTAAAGTCCAATGGAAGAGGAGCAGGGTATGCCCAGAAGCAAGAAGGGAGAAGTGGAAAAAATTTCACTTCAGTCAGCTTTTCAGTGCATGCATGTTTTTATTGTATTGGAACCTGTACCACTGAACAATGTTTCAGTAAACACTCTGATTTTGGAACACTACACACATTATTTGAAGTGTCTTTTTTCCCCCCATCAGAATCTATTCCAGGTTTCTCCCACAGCTCAGAGAATTGGAAAATTGGAACCCTATCCGTAAGCTATACACAGAGGAGGAGTTATACATAGAGGGGGTAATTCTCTATAGGTTGCCTCCAGATAGGCACCAGGATGTTGTGCACTAAGTACAAATTCTATAATGGCAATTGCGTGCACATTTGCTGTTTTAGAATACCAACATAAGTCCACAGTTACATGTCTAACTTTAGGCGCAATCACCTATACTAGCTCAAAGACTGCTGTAAATGCTTTCACTTAACTGTACGCAGTTATGTGCGTAACTGCTAATATCCTATAACCCACACACTGAAGTGTTAGACACGCCCCTGATTTGCCCATGCCCCTCCAGCTCCACGCCCCCTTGCAGTCACATGCAATGGATTTTGCATGTGCAATTTGCAGACTCCCAACTAAAGGGTCCTTTTACAAAAGCATGCTAGTGGATTTAGGGCATATTAATCCTTAGTGTGCGCTAAACACTAGCGACACCCATAGAAATATATGGGCGACTCTAATGTTTAGCACGTGCTTATTTTTAGTGAGCTAAAAACACTAGCACACTTTTGTAATAGGATCTCTAAGAGCAGTAACACATGTAACTGCTAATTAGTGCCAATTAGCACTGATTAATACTAATTATAGTCAATAATTGGTAGTTACATAGTAACATAGTAAACAAAGGCAGATAAGAACCTGATTGGTCCGTCCAGTCTGTCCAACAGTCACACTCATTATCAAGTCATGATTAAACCAACAATGAAGATAAAATATTTGATCATTGTCTCTTTTTGGTATGTCTGGGACATAGACCATAGAAGTCCGCCTGGCCCTGTCCTTAGGTTCCAACTACTGAAGTTGCCATCGAAGCCCATTCCAGCCTATCCAAACCCGTCTTCTCATTTCTGGGGCACAAACTGTAAAAGTCTGCCCAGTACTATCCTCACATCCCAAATTGCTAGAGTATCTGTCGAAGTCCTCTACAGCCCATCCTAAACCAGATTGCCATATACAGGACCCAGATCGTTCAAGCAACTTGCCCAGCACTGTCCTTAGTTCTTCACAGCTGGAAGCGCCATTTAAGCGCCACTCGACATGCAAATATATTTTTTTATACCGTTCATTTTCTAATTAGAGATCCTCTGTGTTCATCCCATGCCTTTTAAAATTCCACCAGTTTTTTTCTCCACCACCTCCCTCAGGAGGGCATTCCAAGCATCAACCACCCTCTACGTGAAAAATAATTTCCTGACATTACTCCTAAGTCTTCCACCCCGTGAACTTAATTAATCTCTAGTTTTATCATTTTCCCTTCTCTGGAAAATATTTGTTTCTATAATACCTTTCAAGTATTTAAACATCTGTATCATATCTCCCCTGTCCCTCCTCCCCTCTAGGATATACATATTCAGGTCTTCCAGTCTCTTCTTATACATCTTTTGGCACAGCAAAGAAATCCCTCTCTATTTGCTCAGGAAACTCCTCCCTCCTAAGCACAGGTTGCTATATCACATCAAAACCGACATAGAAATCTTACAAACAAAATACACACACAAACCATGTCTTATTGAAAACCTCTTTATAAAGGAGATTTCATTAGCATATTTAAAAAAACCCCAAGATATCTTTTTTTTTTATCCTGCTCAGTTTTATTTAACAATTTGCAAAAACAATGGGGTAGCTGGCATAAATTTGCCAGCCAAAAAAATCAGACGTGCTGCTATATTTTGGATAAACTGCAATCGTCCTAACAACATTTTAGAGCAACAACAGCATATAACATTACAGTAATCTAAACTTGACAAGGTTAGGGCCTGAACTAACAGCCTGAATTTATCGCGATCAAAATAATTTTGAATTGGTCACTGCATCTCAAAAAACATCTAGTTGAATTAGAAAAGGTACAGAGAAGGGCAACAAAAATGATAAAGGGAATTGGACAACTTCCCTATGAGGAAAGGCTGAAGCGGCTAGGGCTCTTCAGCTAGGAGAAAAGATGGCTGAGGAGATATGATAGAGGTCTATAAAATAATGAGTGGAGTGGAACGGGTAAACAAGAATCACTTCTTTACTCTTTCCAAAAATACTGGGACTAGAGAACACAGAATGAAACTACAAAGTAGTAAATTTAAAATAAATCGGAGAAATTATTTCTTCACTCAGAATGTAATTCAACTCTGGAATTCATTGCCAGAGAGTGTGGTAAAAGCAGTTAGATCTGGGGTTTAAAATAAGTTGGGATAACTTCCTAAAAAAAAAAAAGTCTGTAAACTGATGGACTTAGGGGAAAATCCACTGCTTATTTTTAGAAACATATATAGTCCCTAAAACCAAACCAACCAATGGTATATATGGACGTCTAAAATACTATGAGATAACCTCTACAGCCAATTAGTTCCTTATTGCAATAGTCCTTAATCTGATTTTTGTTGTGTAGCCATACAAAGTCTTTTCAAGATTAAGTGACGCCATTTTTTGTAATGTTGTAGTTTTATATTTAACAATGGCGAGCAATTCCTGGCGTACTGGTTATAGTTTTTCAGCTGACTCAGTCACCAATCTTTTACAATCTTCCCCGATGTTTATGAATCTAGGCAATGACACACTGGAAATTGAATGGGAGACGTTACTTTCGAATTTTAAATCTTCATTAAGATTAGAAATGAACAGCTCAGCCCTTATAGAATACTGCAAATTAGAGCAGATTCCCCGCGGCTTACGCATGAATAAGGCGCCACAGATCTTCAAAGAACACGATGACTTCATATGTAAATGGAATATGATCCTAAACAAATGCTCACTGGATCTGATGTTATTGATAATTGAACAATCACGAACCACTCTAGTACATGAGAAAGAGCTACTTGACAAAGAACTAACTAGATTAAAAGATTGCACATCAGAACAAGTGTTTCAGCAGAAATACACCTCTTTAAAAGAATCACTAGAACAGTTCAAAGAACAGCTAAGGAAATCTAAACTCAAGAAATTGAACAGAGATAAGAATGATTATGCTAAACACACTGTATATCCATGGACCTCCACCTGTGCTAAACAAGATAACATTGATCAAGAGTCACATAATACAGAATTCACATCTAAACGTGTTACCTTTGAATTCTCTGACAGCATGTCTAGTGGCAGTGAACAAGACGCTTTTTTAGACAACCGACAAGGATCAAGAACACGAGGCAGGAGAGGACGCAGAGGAGGATATCGAGGGCAACCCAGATCCAGACCGAGGACACGATCACAGTTTTAAAAACCGATAACGTAGTGAATCTTTCAACTACTCCTTTAACTACAGCTCAGACCACGATACTATCTAAAGGCCTATCATTTGTACCTAGTAACAGTTTTGACCCTTTCCAATTTCGAATAGACTTAGAGAAATTTGTTAGGAATTTACAATTGAAAATCTACTTTGCGGGTTCTTCTACTAGCGAAACACAATCACGTGCCGCGAATAAATCCTCATGGTGCCCGCCCATTCCACTAGACCCTACCGTAAATGCCTTTAAACAGGTGGTTCTACGAGACATTCAAACATTATTTGATAAAAAATCTTTTCATATCCGAGATAATTTATCTAAAGATGAACGGAACGTGCTTAGTGAACTGAAACACAATGCTGACATAATAATAAAGAGAGCTGACAAAGGCGGAGCCGTCGTGATTCTAGATAAGGATAAATATCTAATGGAAGCAACATCGCAACTTGCAGATCAATCCTCTTATGTTAAATTACAACATGATTGGACTACACAATTACAAGGATTGATTCAAGATATTACGAATGAGGGCCTGGAATTAGGTTACCTGACAAATAAAGAATTTCAATTCTTGAACAATAAAACCCCTATTATACCGGTGATGTATTTATTACCTAAAATACACAAAGATCTGAATAAACCTCCCGGTAGACCAATCATCTCCTCCAGAGGCTCACTTTTAGAGCCACTTTCTGTATACTTAGATACATTCCTCAAAGATAAAGTCACAACATGTCCCTCATATATCAAAGATACAACTCATTTTTTACAAATTTTGAAAGACACAAATGTCCCATTCACACTGTGTGTGCTGGCAACTTTTGACATTAAATCTCTGTACACGATGATCCCCCAAGATGAGCTCATAGAAGTCATTCATACAGAGTTAGAGAAGAGACAAAGACCTCATGATGTTCCTACTCAATTTCTGATATCTCTGTTGAAGATAGCATTGTGTAAGAATTTCTTTAAATTTGGCAATGATCTATACCATCAAATATCAGGTGTGGCCATGGGTGCTACGTTTGCCCCGACTTTGGCAAATCTGTACATGGCTGCATTTGAAAACAAATGGTTACAGTCTTCTCCATACTACCAATACATAATATTATGGCGCAGATACATAGACGACATTTTTGTACTGTGGAAAGGTACTACTAGTGAATTAATCGCCTTTCAATCATGGCTAAATAATTGCCATCCTCGGATTCAATTCACGGTGACATTTTCTACCAATAGAATCCATTTTTTGGATGTTGACATTTCCCTTAGAAAAGATGGATTTCATACGAGGGTTTACAATAAGCCCACCGACAGAAACTCTATTTTGGAATATGGTAGCTGTCATCCTAGAGCTCTTCGGCAAAGCTTACCTTATTCCCAATTCTTAAGATTCAAACGGATCTGTACAGATGAAATAGATTTTCACCAGCAAGCCACTATGTTTGGATCCAAACTGACACTACGTAGTTACCCAAAATCCACGTTAAATAAAGCATATACAAAAGCTAAATATGTCAATCGAGATCTACTCCTACAAAAGACTATCCCAGAACCACGAGAAGATCCTATGATGACCTTTACCATGAGATATATATCAGGTGGAGAAGCTGCCATACGCATCATCAAACAACACTGGGACATTATACGTACGCACCCTACCTTTGAAAATTGCCGTCTAAGGATGGCGTTCTCTCGGGCACACAATCTGGGCGAAATTTTAAGTCCAGCTGATCTGCCTGATCCGACAGCAAGCAAGCTCAATACACAAGGCGGTCACAGTAGATGTAATAAAAACGGATGTAGAACCTGCCCTCTGACTATCGAAACAACAAGTTTTTATCATAATGGACATCGGATTCAACTCAGAAAGCAAACGACCTGCCGTACCACACATATTATTTATTACATCAAGTGCCCTTGTGGCAAAGTATACATTGGGAAATCAAACAGATCGCTGAATGCTAGAATAGTAGAACACAGATCAAGAATTTCCACTCAAACTATAGGAGCTCCGCTTGTTCAACACTGCATCTCTAACCAGCATTCTATGGAATCGCTCAGGTGTATGGTAATAGAATGTATCACACCCAGTGTTCGTGGAGGGAACATCAATAGACTATTATTGCAAAGAGAAACACAATGGATTTTTCGTTTAAACACACTTGAGCCATATGGATTGAATGCTTATTTACAATGGAACAGCTTCTTTTAACTTTAACTTTAGCTTTAATTTTAATATAATCAGCTGTATGGCGCACAACCTCCAGAGATTAAGCCTAGAAAAACATCGATTTAAATATGACTGTCACTATGATCAAAGCCAGACTGCCTTTATTCAAATTTGCCACTTCTGACGGAGCCTATAGAGGCGGAGTCTAAACAGATATAATCCAACAAGCCAGCGCCATTTTTGCCGGCAACATTTTGAATACAACAGATAATACGGTGAGTCCAGACGCCGGGAAAGTTTAGCAAATGTTTGTTAACTAAATGGTTTTTTTATATTTACAATTTCGTTTCCGTTTTTAGTGATTTATGCCCTTGACAAAGCCAGAGACCGCGAAACAGGGTCCTGTCGGGCACACAACGGTATCGAAGTTGCCAGTTAAACTTTACTAGTTACGATGGTATTTGGGAAACTCCTGCTTCAGAAAACAACAAGATAGAACCTGAAGCTCGCAAGCTAAGTACCTTTAGTGCATTATTTGCGTTTTTTGCAATAATGTTGAATTTTTGAAACATTTGACCAGTAGTACATATGGTTGATTGAAGCTCATACATTGAAGCTTATATACGTACATAAATACTCTTTTGTACTACTGGTTGGCTGGAGGCTATCAATGATTAGAAACATATATAGTCCCTAAAACCAAACCAACCAATGGTATATATGGAGTGGACGTCTAAAATACTATGAGATAACCTCTACAGCCAATTAGTTCCTTATTGCAATAGTCCTTAATCTGATTTTTGTTGTGTAGCCATACAAAGTCTTTTCAAGATTAAGTGACGCCATTTTTTGTAATGTTGTATTTTTAGGATAAGCAGCATGAAATGTATTGTAGTGTTTTGGGATTTGTAACCTGGATTGACCGCTGTTGAAAACAGGATACTGGGCTTGATGGACCTTCGGTCTGTCCCAGTATGGCAATGTTATGTTCTTATGACCTGAGTTTATCTCATTGACATTTCCAGCCTATCCCTAGTTTACAGTAAAACATACATAAATAAAATCAGTAAAACAATTGAAGCTCTTGTTACAGATTTTATAGCAGATTCCACTGTCAGCCATATAGTATTAGGGAAAGGGATAAAGAACAGATAGAAAATGCTGATCTAATTCCCTGACTGCACTTCAGTCCATCTGTAATGTAAACTATAAATTCCACCGAGCAGGGACTCTCTATATATATGTAAAGCACTGTATGCACATCTTGCTGCTATATAAATTAATGTTTAGGAGTAGTACCAGCACTTTGGCATCACTTCTGTAATCAGCCCAGACATTGTAACATCTGAAAACTGTCCATGTTTCCACGCCACATGTCTGACCTTTCTCCAGAGTAAGTGAATATTCTAAACAGGGTGGGATGCATAACTATGGAATTATACAGATGAGCTCATTCACATTAAGTAAACATATTAATGGTGAAATGGAGACATGAGATTAACTTAGCCAGCATGCTAGACTATGTGTCTATGAATACAAGCGAAATATCAGTAGACAGTGAAAATAATAAAACTATTCAAATACTAGCAATGTTTGCAATGTCTGAAGGAGTAAGAGCGAGAGGAGAGTCCCAGAAGATCTACAAGGATAAAGAATCCCTGTAGCTGAGCTCCCATTAAGGAAGGGACCACCTTTAAGTATTTTGCACCAAAGATGCTGAGAGACTCCAGCTTAACCTGATAAAGAGACTAAGGGGCTACTGTTATGATTGGTTACTTTACCACAAGTCTTGCTATCTTAGCACAGGGTCCCATTTTCAGATCATTTAAAAATAGGTTAAAAAGCATTGCTCCTAGTACACATCTTTGTGGCACTCCACTATTCACCCTCCTCCATTGAGAGAATTGGCCATTTAACCCTACTCTCTGTTTTCTACCTTTTAATCAGTTCCCAATCCACAACAGAACATTGCATCCTAACATATGGCTTTTTAATTTTCTCAGGAGTCTCCCATGAGGGACTTTGTCAAAACCTTTCTGAAAATCTAGATACAGTATGTCAATCTTTATCCACATATTTATTTCTGCCTTCCAAAACATGTAGCATATTGGTGAGGCAAGATTTCCCTTGGCTGAATCCACAGGTAAAATCCACAGGTACTTAAGTTATACATTTGCCACCTGCTAGTAAATGCATAAATCTCTTTCAATATTGGGCCTGAAGTATTTTAGGGTGAGTATGATCTATGAAGTGAAGGAAAGGATACCTCTCTGGGAAGAGATCTTGTGGAGAACATCTGTAAGCACTCTTCTAGATAAACTTGTTCAGTAGAAGAAAGAACTGATTGAGCTCAGTAGACTGGGCCATTGGACTGTGCAACTCTACTGAAGAGGAATAAATTCATTGGAATCCTGCATTTTCAGAGGCTTTTTCCTGGGTCAGTGTAAACCATCTCAGGGCAGTGATTAAATTGACAGATGATATGGAACTATTTAAAGTTGCTAAATCATACATATGCAGACTGAGAAATTGCAGGAGGATCCTAGGAGATTGGAAGACTGGGCATCCAAATAGCAGATGATAGTGAACGTGGACAAGTGCAAAGCGATGCACATTGGGAAGAATAATCCAAATCGTAGCTGCTTGATGCTATGTGCCATATTAAGAGTCACCACCAAGGAAAAGATTTAGGTGTCTGTGGACAATACTGTATGTCAAAATCTATTCAGTGTGCAGCAGCAGTCAAGAAAGCAAACAGAATGTTAGGAATTATTAGGAAAGTAATAGAAAATAAGACATAGATTATTATAATTAGGACTGCATTTCAATTACATTTTTTTATCATGTGATTAATCGCACAATTCAACGTACTTTATTTATTTTTCCATTGTAGCTCCTTGTGACTCTGGGCAAGTCCCTTAGGGGCCCTCTTACTAAACTGTAGTAGGGCTATCACGCAGGTAGCAAGCGGCAAAACAGCAATACCATGGGGTGCACCCAAGTGCCCTGTGGTAGATTTATGTTTGTCGCGTGGCATTTCCCATGCCATAAAATATTTTTCTATTTTCTAGCAGTGGGGCACGGTGTAGGCATGCCTGGCAGTAATCTGCTATCGCCGTGTGCTGCCCAATTACCACCAGGTTAACTACTACTACTTAGCATTTCTATAGCGCTGCCAGGGTTACGCAGCGCTGTACAATTTTAGCATGGGGAAGGTCAGTCCCTGCTCAAGAGAGCTTACAATCTAAAGGTTACAAACTATGTAGTCAGTGTAGGTGACTTACAACTTATGTAGTCAATGTAGGTAGCTTACAATCTAAAGGTTATAAGCTATGTAGGGAAGGTGGTTAGGCGCCAAAAGCAAGGGAGAAGAGATGGGCTTTGAGTAAGGACTTGAAGATGGGCAGGGAGGGCGCATGGCATATGGGCTCGGGAACTGGAGGAGTGGCCTAGTGGTTAGGGTGGTGGACTTTGGTCCTGAGGAACTGAGTTTGATTCCCGGCACAGGCAGCTCCTTGTGAACTCTGGGCAAGTCACTTAACCCTCCATTGCCTGCCGCATAGAGCCTGCCATGAGTGGGAAAGCGCAGGGTACAAATGTAACAAAAATTAAAAAAAAAAAATAAATGAGCCCTTAACGCATACAAAATAAGTGGCAGTAAAGGCTTTAGCAGTAAATTGCCATGTGACAATATGTTTTTATTAACGCACAGTCATTAATGACTTCCATTTAAAATCATAGAAATTCTGGCTGCGGTAACAAGTGGCCTCAGCATGCAGCAATTTCACATGCCCACATTACTGCAGCTTAGTAATAGGATCTCTTAATCATTCATTGCTCCAGGTACAAAATAAGTACATGTACATAATATGTAAACTGCTTTGACTGTAACCACAGAAAAGCAGTATATCAAGTCCCATCCCTTTTTCCTTCCCTAAAGGACTGATAGTCTTCCTCTCTCCTATCCCTTAATTCAACATCTCTCCCTTCCTCTTTCTTCCTTCCCTCCCTCCCTCTCCTTTTCCCCAGGTCCATTTTCTCTCTCTCTCTCTCTCTCTCTCTCTATGTACAGTCCATCCAGTCTGCCCAACAAGATAAACTCATTTTACATGGTATGTGAAACTTTATATGTATACCTGAGTTTGATTTGTCCTTGCCATTCTCAGGGCACAGACCATAGAAGTCTGCCCAGCACTGTTCTTGTACTAAAAGTTCTGAAGCTAACATCAAAGCCTCTTAAAATTTACACTCAAGCCCATCCATATCTATTTAGTCATGATCAGGGCATAGACTGTAGAAGTCTGCCCAGTACCGGTTTTGCTTCCCAATTACCGGCGTCGCCACCCAATCTCCGCTAAAAGTCCATGGATCCATTGATTCTAAACAGGATTCCTTTGTGTTTATCCCACGCATGTTTGAATTCTACTACCGTTTTCATCTCCACTACCTCCCGCGGGAGGGCATTCCATGTATCCACCACCCTCTCTGTGAAAAAATACATATGTACATATATGTATTATATAATAATAATAATAATAATAATTTGATTTATAATAAGCACATTAAACTTCACTTCACATTTTCTTTGATTTACATCAAGTGCACATACATCGCTTTTGCTTTCAGACAGCAAAATATTCCTCATTATCTACTTCTGGAAATCTTTATTACTTTTACTACGATAGTGTGCTCTATCATGAGCCAGTATCATGGTCTGTGGGTATCTTAAGCTTTAGGTGTTCTGCTAACCGAATGTCACCCACCATAATGTAGACCATGATTAAAACTGACATAGACAGGTTGGCATGTGTCATAATCTCTGTAAGTAGCATTAAGAACAAATCTTTGCCTCTGTCCTCAGAATAAGCTGTGCAGCAAATTCTTAGACAATGTCATTCCTTTTCTGCCCACTTAAAGACACCTATTATAAGTGCTGATGTGTAGAGGGACTGGATAAAGGGAAACAGAGAGAAGGGGGGAAAAAACTGGAAAATTATGAATTTAGCAGCCGAGTTTCTCTACTCAAAGATTTGAAAGGACAGAATTCCAAAGAATGATTCCACAGAAGAAGATGTGAGCCTTCTGCAGCTGTTTGAAATAGGCCCGGAACACACGTTACCCTCTAGATATTATGGATCATGCCAGTGCTCAGCTGAGGGCTAATGCTGCTGGGTTGATGAATACCATCACCTTGTCTGGTGCTCCAGCATCTCTGCTCCCTCTTTTTAGCATTATAGTTGGAGTTTTCTTGCACATCTCTGTGTTTATTGCTGCCCTGCTTTGTAGGTAATGTTGATGGACAGTTCCCTTGTATGATTTATGGCTCTGAATTACAACAATAGCTTTATTAATCTATTGCCCAAATGATTAAATTTTGTTTTTGAATGCAAGTTGCTGAAAATTAAATTGAAGTCACTTTAATTTTATAGGATTCAAACTTTTGCATCCTGTCAGAGAAGAGAAAGGCATTAAGGGGCTGTTTTACTGAGCCACGGCAAAAAGTGGTCTGCGGCAGTGCAAATGCATCTTATGAGCATGTATGGGACCAGTTTTTGCCCTGTCCTGGAAAAGGGCCTTTTTGTATGGGGCCGGAAAATGGATGTGCGGCAAAATAAAAACCAGTGCATGTCCATTGTTGGCCTGAGACCTTACCACCACCCACTGACTTAGCGGTAAGGTCTCATGCACTACCCAGGCGGCAGGCATGCAGCACGCGTCCACTACCATTTACCGCCAGGTAAGCGCCACGTGGCAGAAATTAGAAAATATTTTCTACCACATGTTTTTGGCATGTGCCAAATTCAGAATTATCGCCCGGGCACGCGGTAGCCGGGCAGTAATGCTGATTTGGCAAGCACTGGACGCATGTAGGCCCTTACACACCTTTATAAAAGGGCCCCTAATTCAATAATGATCATGAGGGTGCATGGCAAGATTTGTCATCTGTATAGGGTATTTTCATTTTCTATTCTGGTTCTTCTTGGTAAACATGCTCAATATAACAAATATATCCTCATGCAAGTTGTGTAAATATCAGTGGTCTGAGTTTCTATTTAGTTTTCATTTGCAAACAATTTAGATTACTGATTCATCATGCACATACAACTTATAAACAATTCATCTATCAAGCTACAGCAGAAATCATATAGAGCTGCCAACTTTTTTTTTTATTTTTTATTTTGGAGAGAGAGTCTCCCTTCTTCTCACCAATGTTCTTTCTCACTGTCTTCCTGTGGACATCCGTATTATTCCAGAGCATTTCAAAAGATTAAAATATCTTATATGTTCCTGTCTAACATGTCCCCTTTAAGAGCTTTCAAATGTTGGCATGTGCATGCATCAAACTTGCTCAAGAAAGGTCCTGTAAAAAATGCATTAATCTAGAAACATCAAAAAGTGATACAGAAATAAGAATTAAGAAAAACAAGATGAGCTTTGCACTAAAAATAGATATCCAAACTGTAACTATTACCTGAAAGAAGATGAGAGTATATAAAATTCAGCTATTTAAGTGGTGAGTGGTGTGGTAGCTGTATGAGGCTGTGAAACTATCATTGGAAATCTTTTATGTTTCAACTTACATATTCTGATATTTGCCGTCATTTGCTTATTTTTGATCTGAAGAAGGTATTGCCTTTCAAAGCTAATCAAAATATGTGTTAGTCCAATAAAACAAGGTATCATCTTATTTTATTTTATTTTCTTCTCTTTTCTTTGTTTTTTTTTTTTTCTATTTCCAAACTCATGAGGAATTTGCATTGAATTCAAATAGTTCTGAAAATGAGTTGTTCTGGGGGGCCAATGTACTAACTTGCAGGTTAACTACCATGGAAATGAATTGGGCACCAAGTCTTTGTACAAAATTTGCAACTTTACCAGTCAAAATGTTTACTGTACCAACTTATTACAGAATCCTTTTACAGAGGTGTAGTAGCATTTTTAATGCACACTAACGATTAGCATGCGCTAAATGCTAGAGACACCCATAGGAATATATGGGCATCTCTAGCATTCAACGCACGCTTATTTTTAGTGCATGCTAAAAATGCTACTGCACCTTTGTAAAAGAACTCCTAATTTTTGCAGCCTCAGAATTTTGTGTCTTTCTCTGTTTTTAGTTCTCCTGGAGCCTAGACAGGTCCATTACGAAGCCATATGGCAATCTGCCTTCTTTTATCTGGCTCCTAAGCTTTGGAACGATCTTGAAGCCCATATTCACAGTGAAGAATCTGTAGGCACTGCCTAGTATGACAGGTAACTACTCAGATAGCAATTACTCTGGACTCGTTTCGGTCAGTTAGAGGTATGCGAGTACCTAAATGTAGCCTCTGGGGGTCCTAGGAGGGCAGTCACCAATGAGGGAATAATGCGAAGGTGGAAATATATATTTATTATATAATAGCAATTATGGCAAGCAAATACAAAAATATACTATGCGACAAATACTAAAGCTTCTTCTGTTAAAGCTACTTCATACGTTTTCCTAGAACAGCACAAACTGTGTTTAAATGAGTTTTCTATAAGACTAATTTTCAGGCTTGTCTGCTGTAACCTTTAAGCTAAGCTAGATCTGCAGTAAGTATAGACAGGGCACCGCTACACTATACTTAGTTATGTAATCCCTGAAAGTACACATTTCCATCTCTGTACTTAGCAGAACTAATTTGGGTTTAGAGTGAATTACACACACACTGAACCAGATGTGAACAACTTTTCCAAAAGCTGCTTGGAATCAGGACAAACTTAGATTATAGATTATAGAATGTGGAATCTATTTCCCACAAAGGGGGAAAAAAAACCTTTGGTGCTCTAGTTGAAATGAAAAATTGGTAACGTGGACCTCCTGCCTGGGAAGGGAAACCTGAATACAATTTCTTAAGCTAGAAACATAGTAACGTGGAGGGGCATAATCGAAAGGGGCGCCCAAGATTTCCTGAGGACGTCCTCATAGGACGCCCCGGCGAAGGGGCAGGGCAACCCGTATTATTGAAACAAGATGGGCGTCTATCTTTCATTTCGATAATACGGTTGGGGACACCCAAATCACGAAATTTAGGTTGACCTTAGAGATGGTCGTCCTTAGAGATAGCCGTCCCCGATTTTCTCCGTTAGTGGAAACTGAGGACGCCCATCTCAGAAACAACCAAATCCAAGCTGTTTGGTTGTGGGAGGAGCCAGCATTCATAGTGCACTGGTCCCCCTCACATGGCAGGACACCAACTGGGCACCCTTGGGGGCACTGCAGTGGACTTCACAAATTGCTCCCAGGTGCTGAGCCCCCCCAACCCCCCCAAAACCCACTCCCCATTACTGTACACCACTACCATAGCCCTTCCAGGTGAAGGGGCACCTACATGTGGGTACAGTGGGTTTCTGGTGGGTTTTGAAGGGCTCACATTTACCACCACAAATTTAACAGGTAGAGGGGGATGGGCCTGGGTCCGTCTGCCTGAAGTGCACTGCACCCACTAAAACTGCTCCAGGGACCTGCATACTGCTGTCATGGAGCTGGGTATGACATTTCAGACTGGCATAGAGGCTGGCAAAAAATATTTAAAAAGGTTTTTTTTAGGGTGGGAGGGGGTTGGTGACCACTGGGGGAGTAAGGAGAGGTCATCACCGATTCCCTCCGGTGGTCATCTGGTCAGTTCGGGCACCTTTTTGAGGCTTGGTCATAATAAAGAATGGACCAAGTAAAGTCGCCCAAGTGCTCGTCAGGGACGCCCTTCTTTATTCCATTATCGGTCGAGGACACCTATGTGTTAGCCACACCCCAGTCAAGCCTTCACTATGCTTCCGACATGCCCCTGTGAACTTTGATCGTTCCCGTGACGGAAAGCAGTTGAGGATGCCCAAAATCGGCTTTCAATTATGCCGATTTGGGCGACCCTGGGATAAGGACGCCCATCTCCCGATTTGTGTTGAAAGATGGACGCCCTTCTCATTTGAAAATAAGCCTGGGGCTAGTGGTTGGGAGGCGGGGCCAGTGCTGGGCAGACTTCTATGGTCGGTGCCCTGAAAATGGCAGATACAAATCAAGGTCAGGTATACACATAAAGTAGCACATATGAGTTTATCTTGTTGGACAGACTAGACAGGAAGAAGGAGAAGGGCGCCCATCTTCCAACACAAATTGGGAGAAGGGCGCCCAAATCGGCATAATCGAAAGCAGATTTTGGGTGTCCTCAACTGCTTTCCGCCATGAGGATGACTAAAGTTCACGGGGGGGTGTCGACAGTGTACCGAAGACAGGATGGGGGCGTGCTTAACAGATGGGCGTTCTCGGCCGATAGTGGAAAAAAGAAGGGCGTCCCTGACGAGCACTTGGCTGACTTTACTTGGTCCATTTTTTCTTGCGACCAAGCTTAAAAAATGGTGCCCGAACTGACCAGATGACCACCGGAGGTAATCGGGGATGACCTCCCCTTACTCCCCCAGTGGTCACCAACCCCCGCCCACCCAAAAAAAACCCACATTTTTTTCCAGCCTCTATGGCAGCCTCAAACGTCATACCCAGCTCCATCCCAGCAGTATGCAGGTCCCTGGAGCAGTTTTTAGTGGGTTCAGTGCACTTCAGGCAGGCAGACCCAGGCCCATTCCCCCCCCCACCTGTTCCACTTGTGGTGGTAAATATTGAGCCCTCCAACCCCCCCCCCAAAAAACACACTGTACCCACATGTAGGTGCCCCCCTTCACCCCTAAGGGCTATGGTACTGGTGTACAGTTGTGGGGAGTGGGTTTTGGGGGGGCTCAGCACATAAGGTAAGGGAGCTATGGACTTGGGGAGCAATTTAGGGAGTCCACTGCAGTGCCCCCTAGGGTGCCCAGTTGGTGTCCTGGCATGTCAGGGGGACCAGTGCACTATGAATGCTGGCTCCTCCCATGACCAAATGCCTTGGATTTGGTCGTTTTTGAGATGGCCGTCCTCGGTTTCCATTATCGGCGAAAACCGAGGTTGCCCATCTCTAAGGTCGACCTAAATTTCATGGTTTGGCCGTCCCCGACCGTATTATCGAAACGAAAGATGGACGCCCATCTTGTTTCAATAATACGGGTTGCCCTGCCCCTTTACAGGCCGTCCTTAGAGATGGGCGCCCTTATGGATGGGCGCCCCCATTCGATTATGTTCCTCCACATGGACCGTACAGGTCTTTCTCTGCCATGATCTACTATCCAGCTTATTTTCAAAAGAGATCGCCGGCCATCTTCCGACACAAATCAGGAGATGGCCGGCCATCTCCTAAACCCAGCCAGATCGGTATAATCGAAAGCCAATTTTGGCCGGCGCCAACTGCGTTCAGTCGCAGAGCCGGCCAAACATCAAGTAGGCGTTTCGGCAGGGTACCGAAGGCAGGACAGGGGTGGGATGGGGCCAGGGCCGTGCCTAGGATCTCTGGCGCCCCCCCTGCAGACTATCAGTTGGCGGCGGCGGCAGCCCTCCCCCCCCCCCGTGAAAATGATCGCTCACCACTTGCCACACTGACAGGAATTGTCAGCAATATTCTTAGAAACAAATTGCTATACATTGCAAAATAAGATAGCAGATGTAAATTCTCAAAGTGGACATATTCCAAACACTAAAATGAAAATAAAATGATTTTTTTTCTACCTTTGTTGTCTGGTGACTTTCTTTTTCTGATCATGCTGGCCCAGTATCTGATTCTGCTGCTATCTGTCCTCTTAACTCCGTTTCCAGGGCTTCCTTTCCATTTATTTCTTTCCTTCCTCCTTTCTTCTTCATTTCTGGTCCTCAGCTTCTGCCTATTTTCTTCATCATGTGCAGTTTTTCTCCTCTCTTCCTTTTCCCTCATTTCATCTCCTTCATCTCTCTTCCCTCCCCTCTATGTCCAGCAATTTCTCCTCTCTCCCTGAGCCCTGCCCTCCCATCCATGCTCCTCTGTCCCCTCCATTCATCCTTTTCCAGCAATTCCCCTCTCTCCCTGAGCTCTGCCCTCCCAATCCATGCCCATCCATGCTTCTCTGTCCCCTGCCCCTCCATTCATCCTTTTCCAGCAATTCCCCTCTCTCCCTGAGCCCTGCCCTCCCAATCCATGCCCATCCATGCTCCTCTGTCCCCTGCCCCCTCCATTCATCCCTATCCAGCAATTCCCCCTCTCTCCCTGAGCCCTGCCCTCCCAATCCATGCCCATCCATGCTCCTCTGTCCCCTGCCCCCTCCATTCATCCCTATCCAGCAATTCCTCTCTCTCCCTGAGCCCTGCCCTCCCAATCCATGCCCATCCATGCTCCTCTGTCCCCTGCCCCCTCCATTCATCCTTTTCCAGCAATTCCCCTCTCTCCCTGAGCCCTGCCCACCCAATCCATGCCCATCCATGCTCCTCTGTCCCCTGCCCCCTCCGTTCATCCTTTTCCAGCAATTCCCCTCTCTCCCTGAGCCCTGCCCTCCCAATCCATGCCCATCCATGCTCCTCTGTCCCCTGCCCCCTCCATTCATCCTTTTCCAGCAATTCCCCTCTCTCCCTGAGCCCTGCCCCTCCCATCCATGCTCCTCTGTCACCCTCCATTAATCCCTATCCAGCAATTCCCCTCTCTCCCTTCCATGACCCCCCCTTGCATCCATGCTCCTCTCTCTCCTTTCGCTCCCATGTCCCAGCCTGGCCCGCCCTCTTCTCCCCTCCCCCCTTCGCATCAATGCTCTCGTCTCTCCCCTGCCCTCCCGCTCCCATTGTTCAACTGCCCACCCTCTTCTCTCCCCCCAACATCCCTTTTCTTTTTTTTTCTTTTTAAATTTACCTCCGTGGCGGTTCCGGCAGCGCAGCATCAGTGAAGGAGGCGGCGCTCCCGACGTCTCTAGCTTTCCCTTCGCTGTGTTCCGCCTTCTTCTGACGTCAAGGAAATGACGTCAGAAGAAGGTGGAACACAGCAAAGGGAAGGCTAGAGACGTCGGGAGCGCCGCCTCCTTCACTGACGCTGCGCTGCCGGAACCGCCACGGAGGTAAATTTAAAAAAGAAAAAAATAGAAAAGGGATGTTGGGGGGGGGGAGAAGAGGGCGGGCAGTTGAACAATGGGAGCGGGAGGGCGAGCAAGGTGAGCATGGTGCGGCGGCGCCCCCCAGAGGGAAGCGCACCCTGCCATGCTTACCTCGCTTACCGTGTTGGCACGGCCCTGGATGGGGCATGGTTACGAGATGGCCGGCTTCACCTGATAATGGAAAAAAGATGGCCGGCACTGATGAGCATTTCGCTGGCTTCACTTGGTCCATTTATTTTTAGGACCAAGTGTCAAAAAAGTGCCCCAATTGACCAAATGACCACGAGAGGGAATTGGGGATGCCCTCCCCTTAGTCCCCCAGTGGTCACCAACCCCCTCCCACCCCCAAAAAAAACTTTTTTGCCAGCCTCTATGCCAGCCTCAAATGTCATACCCAGCTCCCTGACAGCAGTATGCAAGTCTCTGGAGCAGTTTGTAGTGGGTGCAGTACACTTCAGACAGGTGGACCCAGGCCCATCCCCCCTACCTGTTCCACTTGTGGTGGTAAATGGGAGCCCTCCAAAACCCACCCAAAACCCACTGTACCCACATGTAGGTGCTCCCCTTTACCCCTTAGGGCTATGGTAATGGTGTAGAGTTGTGGGGAGTGGGTTTTGGGGGGCTAAACAGCCAAGGGAAGGGAGCTATGCACCTGGGAGCCTTTTTTTTTAATTTTTAGAAGTGCCCCCTAGGGTGCCCGGTTGGTGTCCTGGCACGTCAGGGGGACCAGTGCACTACAAATGCTGGCTCCTCCCACAACCAAATGCCGGCCATCTCAAACCCTGCCATCTTTGACATTTGGCTGGTCCCAACCATATTATCTAAACAAAAGATGGCCGGCCATCTTTTTCGATAATATGGTTCGGGACTGCTTTTTGTGGCGCCGGCCAAATAGATGGCCAGCCATCTATTTGGCCGGCGCCATTCGATTATGCCCCTCCACGTTACTATGTTACTATGTTGATTGGTTGTCTATATTTGTTATTTTTAATTTCTTGTTTGGATCTTATATTCTAGATGCTATTGCATTTTTAAAATAGGTTTTCTACCTTTGACCAGGAAAGTGGTATAAAATTACTTAATAAATAAACTTTATAAACATCTAGGCTCATCTCTCTGTCTTTCATAAGGTCCGACAGTAAAGTGAAGAATCAAGATACAGCAACACACTCTAAGCTTCGCTACCACAAAGACAAACTGACCCACATTGATAGAAATGAGCAACGCCTACCTGCCATCAGCTCAGAAAGGCTCAAAGACTTTTTTTCGGGGGAGGGGGGGAACACTGCTTCAATGGTGGTTTGAGTGCCTGGGAAATGAAAATAACCGACTGCTTTGAGGAGCTGCTGGGAGATACCCTGAATCCAGTCAGTCACCAAAACCAGACGACCAGCATCCACCATGGTGGTGAATTAATTCGATTTGAAGACATCAGTGCGGCAGCATTCAAAATCCAGTCTGGTGTTCAGAAACCCCCTTGCATGGTAGTGTATTGACACTTCTTTGGTAACAGCAGACTTGTGGCAGCTGCAAAACCTTTTTCTCTTTTTTCATACTAACCACTTTCTTGCATTTACTGCATGCTGACACATTTTTCAGTGAGGAGTTCCTCACTATGTGGTTGACAGGAGTGGGTTCGACTCAAGGGCACATCTGGGTCTGAAACACATTTTTCAAAAACACAGGTTAATCTAATGTGTCTGGCAGTGGTTTTGCTAGGATGAATATGACTACTGAATTGCATATCGTTCTGCAAGCTTTGTAGGAAAAATAGATTTAAAAATAGCTCATGGAATAAATTTTATGGTGAATTTTCATGTGCTTTACTAAGCTTTCCTTTCTTGCAGTTTCTTGACCAGTCAATGAGCCTTTCTGTCTTGAGCTGCTCTCTGATTGGACTGAGGAAAAGTTAGCAGAGTTACAACATTCAAAAGATATTTTGAGAGAGATTTTATAATACAAGTGAGGAGGAGAGAAATGGGGGGAAAATTGTTGCCTGTTCTTAAAAGGTGTAATGTTTGCTGTAATATGTCTTTCAACAAATATAAAAACGATTTACACATAATTAAGGGGAGAGATGGGTAAGGGGAGGGGGGGAAGAAGGGGGGATAAAATGAAAATTTTGTATGATGATTTGAGTTATAGCACCATTAGTTTGTATTGGTTGGATACCTTGTATATTTTGTACAAGCTTTGTTACTATTAATAAAAAACATTTAAACATAATACAAGTGAGGAGTACGAGGGACACATGGAGGGGCATAATCAAAAGGCGCCGGCGAAATAGCTGGCCGGCCATCTCCAGCGCCGGCGCCGCAAGCAGGTGGAGCCAACCGTATTTTTGAAAAAGATGGCCAGCCATCTTTTTCTTCGCTAATACGGTTGGGCCCGGCCAAATGTCAGAGTTCGCCGGGGTTGAGATGGCCGGCCTTGGTTTTTGGCCATAATGGAAAAAAATGCCGGCGATCTCAAACCCGGCGAAATCCAAGGCATTTGGTCATGGGAGGAGCCAGCATTTGTAGTGCACTGGTCCCCCTGACATGCTAGGACACCAACCGGGCACCCTAGGGGGCACTTCTAAAAATTAAAAAAAAGGCTCCCAGGTGCATAGCTCCCTTCCCTTGGCTGTTTAGCCTCCCAAAACCCACTCCCCACAACTCTACACCATTACCATAGCCCTAAGGGGTAAAGGGGGGCACCTACATGTGGGTACAGTGGGCTTTTGGGTGGGTTTTGGAGGGCTCCCATTTACCACCACAAGTGGAACAGGTAGGGGGGATGGGCCTGGGTCCACCTGTCTGAAGTGCACTGCACCCACTACAAACTGCTCCAGGGACTTGCATACTGCTGTCAGGGAGCTGGGTATGACATTTGAGGCTAGCATAGAGGCTGGCAAAAAAGTTTTTTTTTGTTTTTTTTTTGGGTGGGAGGGGGTTGGTGACCACTGGGGGAGTAAGGGGAGGTCATCCCCAATTCCCTCCGGTGGTCATTTGGTCAGTTGGGGCCCTTTTTTGAAGCTTGGTCGTGAAAAAATTGGGACTAAGTAATACCGGCGAAATGCTCATCAAGCCTGGCTTGTTTTTTTCCATTATCAGGAGAAGCCGGCCATCTCGTGAGCACGCCCCCATTCCACCTCCGTCTCGCCTTCACTACCCTGCTGACACGCTCCCTTGATGTTTCACCGGCTCCGCGACGGAAAGCAGTTGAACCCGGCCAAAATTGGCTTTCGATTATACTGATTTGGCTGGGTTCAGGAGATCGCCGGCCATCTCCCGATTTGTGTCGGAAGATGGCCGGCGATCACTTTCGAAAATAAGCATGATAGCTAAGCCTAACATTGGACTGGGTGCATGTTTTAGCAGAACAACATTTAAAAAATAGTAACTTTAAACTAATGAACTAGGCCCAGCCCTTTAAAGGTTGGGTAAATGGTCATCCTAAAAGCTCAGAGAAGAATCAGTTTCCCTGCCAAATAGGATCACAGGTTACGTGAGGGAGAAAACGTTCAACAAAGCCCATTTTTTACTCCCTCTCTATTGAGCTGCTATATAAACTAAGCAGATAAATTTTACCTTTCCTTATCCCTAGAATGTCTTCAAGGTTTAAAGGTTCAGCACATAGGAGGCAATTCCATAACAGAATGCCATATTTGTGTGGATAGTGAGTCTATTCTTTCAGAGCACTTATGTACGTAAGTGTTCTTATAGCACACTAGCATAAACCTTCATCAACATATTTACTTTCGACCCAAGCATGTATAGCAGGTTTATGGCTCATGTCAATGTTAACATCTAAATATATATTTCAAATACATTTCACAATTGGAGTATTTATTCCACTCAAACTCGTAGTATTCACTCAATTTACAAAACAGTGGAATGACAAATATTCTTCACTCTGAGGAATCCAAACACTCCATTCATGACCTAAAAATCTACTTTATTGGAGGATAAAGGGCCTCAGTGTTCACTGGAAATACTTCTTAGTTGGTTAGGGAATTCATTCTATCATTGGCTAAAAAAAACCTCCAAACAAAGTCCAATAATCATTAACTATACATCAATCATCATCTTCTAATTTTTTTGTGCTTTTCTTATATACAATAAGTGTTATGAATATGAAGATTCCTCTATTAAAATCAAAGCATATATTAATATGAATTTACGCGGGAAGAGAAGAAGCACTTAACTTAATATAAACGATCCCAACGGGGACCCGCTTCACCCTCGCTTCATCAGGGGATGTCCTTCCATGCTTCTCTTTCTGCAAAACAAATAACACTTTTCCTTCAAATCTGTAATGTTCTTACAAAGAAGAAATTAAATTCTTTATTCCTGGCTCAGACTACTGCTTACCCGTTATGCTTCTCACTTCAATTACTGTTCTGCTCTTGATATTCCAACTTGGCTCCTCTGGTTGAAATAAACGCTGAGGCATGTGTAACAGAGTACTTAACAATTAAAGAAACACAGACCATTCAATCATTTTGTTCAATCCCTTGGGTTCTATTGCCCATAACCAAAATATCCATCATTGCTCACTTTGTGTCGGATGTTTTTCACTATCACCCTCTCTTCTTTTAGGGGGAACTCTGTCTATGGCGACACAGGTAAATTCCTTAAAGTGATGTTTTAATATGGCACAATGTGCCACCAGTGGAGCTCCTAACTTGCCATATTGTATGCTAACTCTATGCTCATTCATTCTCACATTTCTTGTCCACATATATTATCACATGGGCACTTCAGAGCATAGATGACATAATTGGATTTACAGTTTGTTTGAAATCACAAGGTATACTCTTTGCCAACCACTGGATTAACAAACTGGGTACACTCTACCATTATTCCACAAGATTTACAAAGATCACATTTTTTTAAAGCCCCCTTCGCCAAGATCTTGTTTCTTGTCTCCCATCAGTAACATAGCTGGACTCAATATATCTTTCAAATTGGAACCTCTGAAATATGCTATACGTAATGTCCAATCTTTAAATACAGGATGCGTCTTTATAACTTCCCAGTTTTTTTTTAAGATCTTAGCCACCGCTTACCCCACCCCCCATACAAACTTCAACCCACAAATATCTACTTCTTTCTCAGGTACTTCTAGTTTCACATTACTTAACAACCAATTATGAACATTAAATCTAGCTCGGCCTCATGTATATGCTGTATGTAGTACTCTTTTGGGGTATTCTCTCTTCACCAAAGCTGTAGAGAGTTCTCTTGCTTGTATAGTAAAATCACTTTCCCTTGTGCAAATCCTAGGGAACCTTAAACACTGGGAGTACAGTAGACTTTCTTTTAATTTCCTGAGATGACAACTCCCATATTTAAGCATAGATAGTATTGCAATTCTTGGGCTTTTTAAATACCTTAGTCACTAAGGGTCCTTCCCACTGAACAATTAACACATCCAAAAAATGGACAGATTCAAAAGAGCTCTCTTGTGTAAATTGTAAAGCTGGGTTGCAACTATTCAACCATAGCATAAATTCTTGCACACCTGTTTCTGTCAAATATCAATCATATCGACTGTGGCCAGAGTTTTAACATGCACCCATTTCTCAGCATCATAACTAATCTTTTCATCATGTCTTGATACAGTGTTTTTCAGTGAAACTGTGGCCACACTCGATGTGATTGATATTTGGCAGTGGATAAGCACCTTTTAACAAAGCTAAGTTTTCACTTTTGTGGTTTGTGACTGGTTTACAAAGACATTGCCCCTCACCCTTAAGAAACATCCCTCTGAGAGTAGCCTGAGCCACATTAAGAGCACAGATCCCGCCCCAGGAGGAAATAAGCTAGGAGAAGGGGTGGAGCCAAAACCAAGAAGTTTAAAAGACAGGCCCACAGAGAAGTTAAGGAGGCCCAGGGGAGGAAGAACAGAGGCCCCTGTGTATGCCCTGGCTGACTAGAACTAACTGTTGTGATCTGGCTGAGGTAAGCCAACCTTTTTGTGTTTTCATTAAGACATACAAGTTTTGCTGAGGTCTGGCAGGACTGATATGGCATGAGCAAAATACACATAAATAAAAAAATGTAAGTGAGCAGTGATTTTGGACAGGGCCGTGCCTAGGGTCTCCGGCGCCCCCTGCAGTTGGCCCCGCACCGCCCCCCGAAAACGATCGCTACACTACCCGCCGCCCCCCCCCCCCGAAAACGATCGCTATACTACCCGCCCTCTTCTCCCCAGATCCTTTTCTTTTTGTTTAAATTTACCTCTGTCCGGCGGCAGCGTAGCGTTAGTGAGAAGGAGGCGGCGCTCCCCCGCCCCGACGTGTCAGTCTTCCCTTCGCTCAGTTCCCGCCTTCTTCTGACATCATTTCTGATGTCAGAAGAAGGTGGAACTGAGCGAAGGGAAGACTGACATGTCGGGGCGGGGGAGCGCCACCTCCTTCTACTAACGCTTCGCTGCCGCCGGACAGAGGTAAATTTAAACAAAAAAAAAAAAGGAAAAGGATCTGGGGAGAAGAGGGCGAGGTAAGCATGGTGTGGTGGGGCGCCCCCCAGAGGATGGCGCCCTCCTGCCATGCTTACCTCGCTTGCCGTGTTGGCACGGCCCTGATTTTGGACAAGATGAATGAACTGAGGGAGAAGGACTACAGGTTTCAGTAGCTATCATTACATTATGGACATGTAGCTGTAGCTATATTTTGCTTATAAAATAACTAAAAAATATACCTTAAATCTTAAAGGGGTTCACAGAGCAATTGCAAGCACAGAATTCCATATGCATTTGCTCTCAGAGGTAAGTGGAAGCTGACTGAGCAGGAAACAACTTGAAAAGGAGAGAAGATTACTGATACCCTGGCTTTGTGGCAGACGGCCAAATCAGATTTAGAGAACTCTAGAAGGAAAAATGTTGGAATCCTGGCATGAAATAGAAACTTTTTTTGTACTGACTGGGGCAGGATATGCTAATAGGTATGTCTCATTTTGTGTTTATGGGAAAACGTGTTTGATACTTCTAGCCTTTGATCTGTCTGAATACTTTTACAGTTACATTTTCTAGACATTCATGTCTATGTAAAAGAACATATATGTAGTAGAAAACTTTTCTTCAGCCAAAGCATTTTCGATAGGCTATCTGGTTGCAAAGTATGTACACCCTTTTAACATTCATAGGTGCATAAAGCTGTTAATGCATGAATTAGCATATGCATGCCAACTATAGGTGCAAGGTCCTGTCAGTTAGCACTGCATGCTCATGTGTTAAGCGCATGTTGCTATAGGGGGCAGGAATTAAGTGGAGAATGGGTGAGGACTGCATATTACAGTTTCCCCCGGATTCTTTATAGGTCACCCAAAGCTGGGTGCCTAGGGCAGATGTGCGTGCAAAGTAATTAGTTAATGAGGCATCAAAAGTCAATAATTTACATTAATTTACAACAATTTGGAGTTGCATGCACATCTGCCCTAGGCATACGACATCCGCACCTACATTTTATAGTGTACAATTCTAAAGGGGTGTGGCTATGGGAGGAGCATGGGCAGACCAGGGGGGCATTCCCAGAAGGGGTGTGGCTATGTGAGGAGCAAGGGCAGATCAGGTGGCATTCTCAGAAAGGGTGTGGCTAAGAGAGGAACATGGGCAGATCAGGGGGCATACCCAGAAGTTAGGTGCAATGTTATAGAATACTATCAATTGCTCGCCCAACTGCTGTAAATTGGATGTCAGCATTTACACAAGGTTTTGGCAGGCATAAATGCTGGCACCTAAAGGTAGGCGCAAAATCCGTGCTAAGCTAGTATTTTATAAAAGGCGCTCAGCATGGATCATCCTTTATAGAATACCAGCTTAGTACGAATCTAACATGTTTTCTAAATGCAAAAACATAGTGCAGTTTAGTAAAAGACTCCCCATAGGGTCTCATTTACTAACCTGCATTAACATAAGTTATGTGCTTAGGATCTCATTTACTAAAGTGTGTTAACAGGTGAATGCACACTAATTGTATGTTCTAACGTGTCAAATAACGCAAGCTGGGTATGAACTTGGTGAGAGGACTTATCCTGGTTAAAGCTGCTACTACTCAGGTACATGCTGCAGAATATCCACGCATAAGATTCTATGTTAAAACTAGATTCGAGCACCAGGTAAAAAATGCTCCTGTTTTTCAGTATTCTAGGTTCTCCAAACAATATGGAATTGACATTTACCTAAAGAAGGAATATCTTCACTACATAGGATCTGTGAAAGACAGGGGCATTCTTTATCTTCTGAAATCCCTAGAGCAGGTAGGATGAGGGTAACTTTTAGCACAAGCCTCCTATCTTGTGCAAAAAATATGTGGATAAATTATAGCAATTTCAAAGGGAAACTATATGCATACTTTCTCTTTAAAAATAATTTCACCAAAAATATCCACACACATTTAAACCTGCTATTAATACATTTCAAACATTTTGGAGAGATTTTATGCATATACTTTTGAAAATCCAGAAGTATAAGTGCAAATCCAAATGCCAGCCCAACTCCATCTATCTATCACTGCTACAGCCGTGTTCGCTCCCTCAACACACCAGCTTATCTTTTTGCAGGCATGGGGCATCAGGGCCAGAGCTTCCAGTTGGCTCCCTGGGATGGCGGCTTTCGGCATGCCAGGACACCCCCACTGGTCCTGCAGGCCACACCCCTTCGGTTCCCTCCCTGTATCTGGCGCACACAGGCACATGTGCATGTGTCGAACCTTGTTTTAAAAAGCCAGAAACAAAAGAACCTTGATGTCTGCTATTGCTCATTTCCAACCGGGGGGGGGGGGGGGGAATATAAGGAATTCCCTGCCTCCCTACTGATGCTGTCGCAATATAAGGAATTCCCTGCCTCCCTACTGATGCTGTCGCAATATAAGGAATTCCCTGCCTCCCTACTGATGCCGTCACAATGGGTCTCTTGGAAGTGTCAGACTCCAGCTTGCCTTGACTCTCTGACTGCCCTGCATGTCTCCAGTCCTGTTTGCCCTGCTTGTCTCAGCCGACCTTGCCTGTCTCCAGGCTGAGAAGAAACGTGTGGCTCCTCAGTCCACCCTTGGCCCTCTTGGAGGCATATGAAGAAATATTTTAGGAAATCTGCCATTTTAAAAAGTTTGAGGATCACTGTTCTAGAGAATCATGCAACTGAACTGAGACCCAAGATTACATTAACTTAGACACCACTGGCAGATTAAAGATGGTCAGTAATTACTGACATTAGAGGGGCCATCACAACTCCTTTTCATAATGGGCTTCGTATTCACTTAAGCATCTTTTTAGATCACAGGGGAGATTCACCTGTAAACGAAACTGCTCACAAAATTATGTGTCCTTGTGATGCAAGCTATAAAATGGTTGAAATAAGAATAATTTAATTTACTAAAGGAGTTATGAAATATTTGTGATAATATGTAACACAGAACCCAGACACACGAGAGATTATCAAACCTAATTACAGGACATGATGGAGGAGCCATGCAGAAAGCTAGCCTGTCATTGGCACGTGGTATGATGAATCACTCCAAGAGACAGTTTAAGAGCATTCTCAGTACAGAATGCAGGGTCATGCACTTGGGTTACAAAAATCCAAGGGAATGGTACAGTTTAGGGGGTGAAGAACCTTTGTGCACAAAAGAAGAGCAGGATTTGGGTGTGATTGTATCTGATGATCTTAAGGTGGCCAAACAGGTAGAAAAGGTAACAGTCACAGCCAGAAGGATGCTTGGGTGCATAGGGAGAGGAATGACCAGCAGGAAAAAAGATGTGATAGTACCCTTGTATAAGTCTCTGGTGAGGCTCCATTTAGAATACTTTGTGCAATTCTGGAGACTGCACCTTCAAAAAGATATAAACAAGATGGGAGTCAGTCCAGAGGGTGGTTACAAAATTGGTCAGTGGTCTCTGTCATAAATCGTATGGGGACAGACTTATAGACCTCAATATGTATACTCTGGAAGAAAGGTGGGAGAAAGGAGATATAATAGAGATGTTTAAATACATCCATGGCATTAATGTACAGGAGGTGAGCCTTTTCAAATGAAGGAAAACTCTGGTATGAGAGGGAATAGGATGAAGTTAAGAAGTTATAGGCTGAGGAGTAACCTAAGAAAATACTTTTTCACAGAAAGAGTGGTGGATGTGTGGAATAACCTCCCGGTGGAGGTCGTGAAGACAAGGACTGTCTGAATTTAAGAAAGCATTGGACAGGCACGTGAGATCTCTTAGGGAAAGGTGTAGATAGTGGTTACTGAGGATGGGCAGACTGGACTGGCCATTTGGTCCTTATCTGCCATCATGTTTCTATGATTCTATGAAAGGAGAAAGGCTGAGCGTGATGGCTGAGGACAGAAAGGGAGGGCAGCTGAGAGTGATGGCTGGGGATAGGGAAAAAGAGAGACTTAGAGAAAGTGACTGTTCAGATAGTGTTTGGGTTGAGACTGGATTGGGACTAATTTTCAAGGAAAAATATGATAGCAACAGGTTAAGGAGAGGTGGCAGCAGAGAAAGAGGCATCAACAGACTTGTCTGGTGATTATCACCAGGTGTGAGCTAGTTTCATTATATGTTAGGAGGAAAATTATTTAAACAACAACTATGAAAGAAAATTATGCTTTATGTTTTGTTTGTTTCCCAAATTATGGTGACTAACTGGAACACGGGTTTATTATCAAACTGTAAGATTGCCCAACTCAGCAGGAATATGTTCTGCACGTTGATCTCTGTTTAAGCTTGCAACAGAATATCTGGGTTGTCTCATTCAGGTCTTATCAGCTTCTACAGGACGGAAGCAGCACTTGGGTTGGGAGAAGAAAGCTTCCCAAGGTAAAGTTCCAACAACTTCCTTCAGTCCTGCATTTCTTGCCACATTCTTTTGAAAGTATTCATTTGTTTCCAGTTTGAGGCCAACAATCTCTAGCAGTGATATGCTTTGCCAATATTTGGGTTTGTTTTGCATTGTGTGTGTGTGTTGGTTGGGGGAGGGGGGCTCTGCTCCGCTCTATAAAAAGAACTGGGATCCACTTCTAGGACTCCACTGTACTCTATTATATCTGACATTTCTTCATGAAGTTTTGTTTGGCGTTTGAAAAGTTCATTTCTAAAATGTTTCTATGCCTCTAGGAAGGTTTTCTGTACAACATTCCCACTCTAGCGGTTCTAAAGTGTGCTTTTCTGTAACCTTTTAGTTTATGAGAACATTACAGTCTGATTTGTGCAACATCTTTTGTCCTCCAGGGAGGACAGCGTGGCATACTTGGCCGGTTTGGGGACTGTGGGACTGGAGATCTATGAACAAGTGTCCAAGCTGAGAGCTATGCTGCTCCCTGCAGGAGGTCACTCTGCATTTCTAGCAGGATCAGCTGCTGCACTCAAACAAACACCTTAACCCAAATATCACAATCAATGTAAGTATCACCTTTAACCTCTCCTATGTTCTGTTTTATGTTAGTCTTTGACAGTTATCCTTTCTCCTGATCTATAAAAGTCCAGATGAAGTGTTTATATATTTAGGTATTAGAAAATTGTGAAGGATGGATAGAGTTTCCCCCAAATCTGTTCCCTAGTTAAATGCTTTTCAGTCAGTTAGGGTGGCTCAGTTATATTTTTAACTCACACCTCAATGGAGTTCCAGTAGCCCTCAGGCCAATCTCCAGTCAAGACATGTTCAGCCAGTCAGATTTGGGGACCCCTGCTCAGGATATATAGATTTAGATTCTTCGGTTTCACTTTTTTTATGTGTGTGTGTTGTGGTGGGGGGGGGGGGGGGGGGGGGGGGAGGTTGCTGCAGACCCTGCACCAGCTCTGGAAGTCTCTCTGCCTTATATCCTTTCTGAGGTTTGGCCTCCAGAACTGA
The DNA here is from genome assembly GCF_901765095.1 of Microcaecilia unicolor. Lineage (NCBI taxonomy): Eukaryota > Metazoa > Chordata > Amphibia > Gymnophiona > Siphonopidae > Microcaecilia > Microcaecilia unicolor. The sequence goes on from NC_044035.1 coordinate 123,603,504, forward strand.
ATCCATAAATCCAGATTGAGAATGGGAACCCCACTGGAAATTGAAAGAGGCCTAAAAATCATAAGTACAGCAAGCAGGGGCTAAAACATGAAAAGTACAGCAAGAAAAACATGACATGGACATTAGGGAGAGGGGCCACAGACAGTGAGGCATATAGAAGAAGGAGGTTAGATAAAAACAGGAGACAGGGTGTGCCTATCTAGCCCATTATATGGGCTGAAGCCAGTAGGCGGAGATTGCTGACACACTGGTTCACCCAAAACAACAGCAAATGCTATTGAAAACAACAGCAAATGCTATTGAAAACAACAGCAAAAAGATTAAAAATAAGGGACTACCTGTGTTTGGTGCATCTGTAAAAAGTCTAAAGCTGTTCCAGTTGGATAGGCAGGTGGAGAACAAAAGATTTATTTATTTATTTACTTATTTGACAGGTTTTTAATTTATTTGAAAGCTTCCCATATCTATATATAAATATCATGAAATAAAAATTGAATATCAATAAAACAGCTTAAAAAAATATTGTGGCCGGTAGAAACAGCAGTTATAAACGCTGTATTGTGTGCTCACTTTTTTACACTGTTGTATACATTACAGCAGTATACGGCCAAATTTCAGTGAGGATATCCTGTTTCCTGGTGGGTTCATCTTAACTGTTGTAATCTGCCTTGGGAAGCCTGTGAGCTTATTTTCGAAAGAGATCGCTGGCCATCTTCCGACACAAATCGGGAGGTGGCCGGCGATCTCCTGATCTCGGCCAAATCGGTATAATCGAAAGCCGATTTTAGCTGGCCCCAACTGCTTTTCGTCGCGGAGCCGGCCAACCTTCAAGGGAGGGTACAGAAGGCGGGACGGGCGGGACGGGGGCATGGTTATGAGATAGCCGGCTTCACCCCATAATGGAAAAAAGATGGCCGGCTCAGACGAGCATTTCGCTGGCTGCACTTGGTCCATTTATATTTAGGTCCAAGTCACAAAAAAGTGCCCCAATTGACCAGATGACCACCGGAGGGAAACGGGGACGACCTCCTCTTACTCCCCCAGTGGTCACCAAACCCCCTCCCACCCAAAAAAAATTTAAAAAAAAGTTTTTTGCCAGCCTGTATGACAGCCTGAAATGTCATACCCATCTCCCTGACAGCAATATGCAGGTCCCTGGAGCAGTATTTAGTGGGTGCAGTGCACTTCAGGCAGGTGGACCCAGGCCCATCCCCCCCTACCTGTTCTACTTGTGGTGGTTAATGTTAAGCCCTCCAAAAACCCCCAAAACCCACTGTACCCACATGTAGGTGCCCCCTTCACCCCTTAGGGCTATGGTAATGGTGTAGAGTTGTGGGGTTTGGCAGGGATTTGGGGGGCTCAGTACACAAGGTAAGGGAGCTATGCACCTGGGAGCTAGTTTTTTTTAAATTTCTAGAAGTGCCCTCTAGGGTGCCCGGTTGGTGTCCTGGCATGTGAGGGGGGCCAGTGCACTACAAATGCTGGCTCCTCCCACGACCAAATGCCTTGCATTTCACCGGGTTTGAGATGGCCGGGCCCGGTTTCCATTATGGCTAAAAAACGAAGCCGGCCATCTCCTCTAAACCCGGCATTCGATTTAGCCGGCCCCAACCGTATTTTGAAAATGCGGTTGGCTCCGCCCCCTTCACGGAGCCGGCCCTGAAGATGGCCGGCCATCTATTTGGCCGGCGCCGTTCGATTATGCCCCTCACCATGCACAGAGCCTTTTGGTATAACCCTGAACATGTATAAGTGTTGTTGCTTACATGAGTAGATTCTGAAATACCCTATTACATGTGTCAGCACATACACATTAAATTAGCCAAGCTGCCTCAAAATGGATGCTCCCACTGCACATAGCCACATGTACTTTAGAAAAGGCTTTATGTTGGCAAATCCTTTTCTAAAATACTACTGGAATTGGACATGCCCTGATCTGGATGTATCAATTCCAGTTTCCAGAAAACAGACTAGCAAGTGGTCTGCAATTTCCAAAAGGAATGAAGGCGTCAGAGCAGACATGGTGGCAAGAGCACTGAAAACTTAATTATTATTTTTTAAATTTTATTTATCAATAATACACCTGACACAGCTGTGTTTTGTCCAGCAGGGGCTGCTTTAAGGGCTAGACATTACCTTATGGTGTATACCACTTACTTCACCATAGGTATTATAAGACATCCAGCCTCCAGGAGTATCTCTGTACTGGCAGCCAGTGTCGGGTGTACTTAGAAAAAAATTGTATTTATCAATACGTTTTCTGTGCTATTGCCACTGGGTCACTCATGTGCTAATCCCACGCTAATCAGGCAGTGTGTGGCTATGTACCCACACTACCCAATTAGCACAAAGCATACCTACTCTCCATCTCCAAACACACCCCCACGCTAAAAATAAAACCTATTTTTTAGCACATGGGTAGCGCACACCGATCCCAGAACAGCTGCGGGACGCCTCAGTATGTCCCGCAGTAGTGTCTTTTAGCATGTAAGAAACACACATTAGGACCCCTAAATTGTACTACTCTTAAAAAAAAAAAAAGAGGGCTATGCAAATAAGTAAAATCCTAGAAGAACTACTAAAGTAGCCAAATGGTACTGGCTTCAGTCAACTACTCCCCATCGAAAACAAACATAACACTGTACCCTAATGTGGAAACCATCTAATGGTGGTCCTTACAGCAAAAGGAAATCTTGCCTCACCAATTTGCTACACTTTTTTGAAGGTGTAAACAAACATTTGAGTAAAGATGAGCCAGTGGATGTAGTATTAACTAAATTTTGACAAAGTTTTTCTTGAAATCCTTCTGAGAAAATTAAACAATGAGATAGGAGGCAATGGTCTGTTGTGTTCTGTTATGGATTGGGGATTCGTTAAAAATAGAAAACACTGAGTAAGGTTAAATGCCCATTTCTCTAAATGGAGGAAGGTGAATAGTGGAATGCCACAGGGATCTGGAAATAGGAATGAGTGAGGTGATCAAATTTGCAGATAATGCAAAACTATTAAAAGTTGTTAAATCACATGAGGACTGGGGGAAATTGCAGGATGACTTTATAAGACTGGAAGACTGGGCATCCAAATGGCAGATGAACGTGGACAAGTGCAAACTGAAGCACATTAGTAAAAATAACCCAAATTCTAGATACATAATGCTAGGTTCCACATTAGAAGTCATCACCCATCATAAAGATCTAGGTGTCACAGATAGAGCAATCAGCTGTGTCAGGGATCAAAACAATATCTTGCTTTGCAATTTCAAACAAATGAATCAATAGCTTGTTCTAAGTTCTATTACTCCTTACAATTCAATATCAATGTAGCACAGCAAGCGATGGCACTTCTGTTGTGACCTCCATCAGCTTCTCAGGGCATAACTTGCATTCTTCCATGCTTTCCTCCCATTCAAAGTGGGTTAATCATGAAGGCCCTTTTTGATCTTTAAGGGCATTAGGTCCAGATGTTGTAGTACAATCAATTTACTACTACTTAACATTTCTAGAGCGCTACTAGGGTTACGCAATTTCTGTGCCCCTGAAGTGGGCGAGAACACTGAAACATGTTGGTCTTGTTTTAGTTTGGACTAGAGGCTGTGGGGGTCTTTTACTAAATAGCGGTAAGCCCAATGCGGGTTTCCACTCACTATTCCAGAACTACCGCCGGGCTATCACAGGAGCCCGGCAGTAGTGCCATTTCCAGCGCTACAAAAATATTTTTTATTTTTGTAGTACCAGTGGTTACCCGGTTACCGCCAGGTTAGCAGAGGACCCTTTACAGCCATCTCAATGGCTCAAAGTGCTGCCCTCCTGAAATGGTTGTGTGGTAAGTGGTTCCCTCACCTCACAGCCATTTCTTAAAAAAAAAAAAAAAAGACAGCCTTTTACCCTCTGAGGTAAAAGGGGGCCTCAGTGCACATCAAAAACACATGCTGAAGGGAACCTGTATGTCTCAATCTCCACTGGGCTGTTTTATCTGACTTCCTACTATTTTATATTTTGAAACAAAAGATTTCACATTATTTGCTAACCTGACTCCTTTTTGCTTTTTTGTGCTGGGTTTCGTTTATCTGTTTTGCGGCTACATAAGGTTGAAAAACTACTATAATTTTTTGTTTCAAGAATAAAATTTCTGCCAAAAGCAAGTTTATTTTGGACTGGTGGAATATAAATTATACAAAATACTAAACAAACAAATATGTCAAATGATATAAATTTCAGAAACTTCACCAAAAAATTGTCTAACTCTTGCCAGATGATCTACCCAAGCTTCTGTAGCTAACTAGGAGATATGATTATCATATTGCATTTGAACACTCTTCTTTTCATGGTTCAGAGTTGCAGTCACTGTGTACAATGGGAACCTGGAACTCTGCCTACTGCGCCAATGTGTGACTCGTGCCCCAGTGGCGTAGCTATGTGGGGCCTGGGGGGCTGGGCCCCGTAGATTTGGCCCTGGACCCCCCTGCTGACGACCCGCCCAACCGACCCTCCTGCCGCCAACCCGCCGTCGCCTGCCTTTGCTGGCGGGGGACCCCAACCCCCACCAGCCGAGGTCCTCTTCTCGCAAAAGGCTTCCTTCTGTTTCTGATGTCAGATCTGATGTCAATCTGCAGAGCCCCTCCTTACCTCTCTACCCTCATCTCCCCTTACGTTCCTACCCGTAACCTCCGCTCTCAAGACAAATCCCTCCTTTCAGTACCCTTCTCCACCACCGCCAACTCCAGGCTCCGCCCTTTCTGCCTCGTTTCACCCCATGCTTGGAATAAACTCCCTGAGCCCATATGCCAGGCCCCCTCCCTGCCCATCTTCAAATCCTTGCTCAAAGCCCACCAATGTCGCCTTCGGCACTTAACCACTATACCTCTATTCAAAAAATCTAGACTGCCCCAACTTGACATTTCGTCCTTTAGATTGTAAGCTCCTTTGAGCAGGGACTGTCCTTTTTTGTTAAACTGTACAGCGCAGCGTAACCCTAGTAGCGCTCTAGAAATGTTAAGTAGTAGTAGTATATTAAAGTAGTCAAATGGATGTTAATGAGGTCATTTCCTATTCTCTCCCAATGCTCAGAGAACAGCACACAAAACAGCACCGCCTTATCATTGTAGCTTTATTATTACTTCTAGATCTGTGTTTGCAGCCCTTTCACCTTGAGCTCTAATCTCAAAAATCTGAGTAATCAGTGCTGACTCTTACTAATGTCTGGCTGCCAATAGGACTGGGGGTTAAACCTAGAGGTGGACTGGACTTGAGGCCCTGACGTAATGGGGAGGTGGAGCTTGATGGTATATTTTAGGGTCCCAGTTGTTTACAGAGAAACGACTGCCGTCATTTCCGGTCGGCTCAGACACGGAAATCAACCCACCGGGTAAGTTGCTGGATAAATTGATATTATTATGGAAGGATTAAGTAGGCATTTTTCTGATTATGTTAAAGGAATTATGGAACAGGTTAAGTTACATGATATATATGTTTGTTTAGGATAATTTGCGGTTCTCCTGAAGAAGCTGTGAGCGAAATGCGGTCTCGCATTGAGAACCAAACGAGAGAACATTCTGGAATAAAGATGAGCCGCAGTGGCTCATAGTAGCCGGAGCTCCTTGCTTGCAACGGTCTGCAAATATGGAAGAAAGCTTTGAAGGGGTTTTCTCTTCCCTATATATATTTCTGGAATAAAACCTTTAATGCTCCTATGTAAGGAGGGTTATGAACAGTTGAAACCCGTTTGTTTCAAGTGTGCTTGAGGATGACGGTATAGCAACGATCATCTGGACTATATATTTATTTGTATTTGAAAAATCATCAATGGTATATCCCTATACTTACGGGCTATTGTCTTTATAATATCTTATGGTGAAAAGGTTTTTGAAGAACAGTATCAGCTTACTTTAAGCTAGAATTGTGGTAAGAGGACATATGTATGACCGATTCTGGCAAAGAAGTTCCGACAAAACTGTGGGCATTACGGGGGGGTATATGTTATTTGTTATATTTGTATTTCTATATTAAATTATGAAAATGATATGTATTTGTAGAATTTATTGAATAACAGGGAGTACAAGTGAAAAAGTGGTTAGTAAATACGTACTTTGTTTTTACTGATAAAAGTTTCCCTAATTGATCTTATTATTGATACATGAATGGGAATATGGCAACTGCCCGGTGGGATTCCAAGTCTGGGCTGTCAGAAGATAGAATTGTGGAATTATTGGGAGGCACACGTTTGTTTTCGGACCCCCTCCAGCAACAGACATGTGGTTGGGAAGAAATTCTAAGAACGCATAAGACACTGGTGAGAACAGAGTTGCACTCTGCTGCTCTTATTGAATATTGTCATGTACAGAGAGTCCCTCGGGGACTACGAATTAACAAAGAACCACGCTTTTTAGCCAATGAACAATATGTATCGCAGTGGAACTCTGTGATCACCAGATGTTCACTAGATTTGATGTTGCTAACTATCGATGTTCTCCAAGAGGAAATAGTTAAGTTGCAACAAGAATTGAATAATAAAATTGAGGGTATCAAGAAAATCTATGAAAAGTCGATATATGATAAACAATTGGAGGAACATTGTTCTAGGATTGAGCAGTATCGAAATCAACAAAGAGAGTTAAAAATATCAAAGTATAAACGGGATGAATATGATTACACAAAGGGGTATGTGTATGGATGGATGGATAAAAGAAGCAAGGGAAGAAGAGGTAGGGGAACTGGCAGAAGAGTTCAATTTAAAATGTCATCGAGTGATTCCTCAGGAGAAGAGGATAATAAAAGGGGAAAAGACCAACAGAAAAAGGAGGGGGTTTTGGAGGGTCTAGATATGGACAATCTTTTACCTGAGTCTTTTTTACGTCTATTGCCTCAGAATCAGGAAACAGTGAGCAAGATCAAACCAGTAACAAGCAAAATTGGAACGAGAGGTCGCAAAATCAAGAAATAAGCACTGTAATTAATTTATCTAAATACACCCTTTCGCAACATCAGATTGATGTATTAAATAAGGGGTTGTCTTTTGTCCCTTATTCGGCTTATGATGCCTTCGCTACTAGACAGGGACTTTACAAATTCTTTAGAGAATTGAAATTGCGGTTATTTTTCGATACTTCTCAAACTAATAACGAAGAGGGCGGTTTTTTGCCCCGTACAGGTGTTAAATCCCGCTGGACTCCTCCAGGCCCTCCCGATCCTTCTATCATGGCATTTCAAAAACTAGTATTGAAAGAATTAGAAAACGTTGAAACAGTAAAGACATCTCATAGATATAATCTTACGTTGGATCAATATTTGAGCATACAACAGTTGGCAAATAATGAACAAATAGTAATAATACGGGCTGATAAGGGAGGGTCTACGGTGATTTTAGACAAATCGAAATATATAGAGGAAGGTTTACGCCAGTTAAAGCAGGGGGAGTTTTACAGTAGTTTGGACTATGATCCCACTCAATATCTTAAAGATCTGATTGAGGGTTTTGTAGGGAGAGCGGTTATGAATGGTATTCTTTCAGTTAAGGAACAGCGATTCCTTTGTCACCCCAACCCGAAAATTCCCTACATATATTTTGTTCCGAAGGTTCATAAATCCCTGGTGGACCCCCCGGGGCGCCCAATAGTATGCACTAGAGATTCTGTACTAGAACCCCTCTCTAAACTCGTGGATAGGTATCTCCAGCCCTGGGTTAGTAAAGCAGTTTCATATGTCCGGGATTCCACGGATTTCATACATACCCTAGACCGAATTAAAGACCAAGGTCTAGTGAGGGATACTACCTTTTTGGTAGGCCTGGATGTTATAGCTTTATACACAAATTTACCCCAAGATGGTGTTATAGAAGCAGCTTGGTCTTTTTTGCAACGGTGTGACATTCCCAATGAAAAAAGATTAGTTTTCCGTCAATTTTAGTTTGGGTCATCGGGTTGAACTATTTTCAATTTGAAAAGTCATTCTATGTTCAAAGAAGAGGTATAGCTATGGGGGCTACGGTAGCCCCCTCATTAGCTTGCCTCTATATGACAAAATTTGAAGAGCAAAACGTCTACTCCTCCCCATGGCACGATAATATTGTGCTGTGGCGTCGGTATATAGACGATATAATATTGCTATGGAGGGGCTCAGAAGCAGACTTGGGGAAATTTATAAATGATCTGAATAGGGCTGATCCATATGTTAAATTTACGGCTCGAATCTCCAGTGAGGTTATTGAATTTTTGGATATTAAAATCAGTAAAATGGACTTAGATAATTTATCTACTTCTATTTATAGAAAGAGCACAGACAGGAACACCCTTTTACATTATTCTAGTTTTCATCATATAGCTTTAAGAAGGGGTGTTCCAGTTGGGCAGTATTTAAGATTACGCAGGTTATGTTCCTCTCTGGTAGATTTTAAACATCAGGCACAAAATATGACGGAGAGATTTCTCCAACGAGGGTATCCCCTATCAGTATTAAAACGGGCTTACAAACGGGCACGGTATGCCCAAAGGGAATGGCTCTTTACCCCGAAACAAAAATTGAGAGGTACACCCATTGCATGTGTCCTGCCTTTTTCTCATAGAGCTCCTATGATTGGTCATATAATTCACAAATTTTGGCATATCCTGAATATCCATCCAGTTTTTAAAGAACATCCGAAAATGGCGTACAGCCGTAAACCTAATTTAGGTGAACTTCTGAAACGTCCCAGTGAAAAGAGATTTGTGGGGCATCATTCCTCATGTAACAATTGTGTATATTGTAAACATGCTATCATTACGAATGCTGTAAGAATTCCAGAATCTCAGAAATTTTTTTATCTTCGGTCTTTTACGAATTGTAATAGTGAACGAGTGGTTTATTGTATAATATGTCCCTGTAATAAATATTACATTGGTCATACTAGGAGGAAATTAAAGATTAGATTAGCTGAACATATTAGTAATGTTAGGAATTTGAGGGATGATGCCCCCCTGGTTTCTCACTGGAAGGAATGGAATCATACATTAGAAGATATTAAATGTTTGGCATTGCTACAGGTCCCCTTGTGGGATCGTGGTGGCAATGTGAGTGAGATTCTATTTAATATTGAGCAACGTTTCATTTTTCAATGGAGAACGGTAACACCTCGGGGGTTAAACCTAGAGGTGGACTGGACTTGAGGCCCTGACGTAATGGGGAGGTGGAGCTTGATGGTATATTTTAGGGTCCCAGTTGTTTACAGAGAAACGACTGCCGTCATTTCCGGTCGGCTCAGACACGGAAATCAACCCACCGGGTAAGTTGCTGGATAAATTGATATTATTATGGAAGGATTAAGTAGGCATTTTTCTGATTATGTTAAAGGAATTATGGAACAGGTTAAGTTACATGATATATATGTTTGTTTAGGATAATTTGCGGTTCTCCTGAAGAAGCTGTGAGCGAAATGCGGTCTCGCATTGAGAACCAAACGAGAGAACATTCTGGAATAAAGATGAGCCGCAGTGGCTCATAGTAGCCGGAGCTCCTTGCTTGCAACGGTCTGCAAATATGGAAGAAAAGCTTTGAAGGGGTTTTCTCTTCCCTATATATATTTCTGGAATAAAACCTTTAATGCTCCTATGTAAGGAGGGTTATGAACAGTTGAAACCCGTTTGTTTCAAGTGTGCTTGAGGATGACGGTATAGCAACGATCATCTGGACTATATATTTATTTGTATTTGAAAAATCATCAATGGTATATCCCTATACTTACGGGCTATTGTCTTTATAATATCTTATGGTGAAAAGGTTTTTGAAGAACAGTATCAGCTTACTTTAAGCTAGAATTGTGGTAAGAGGACATATGTATGACCGATTCTGGCAAAGAAGTTCCGACAAAACTGTGGGCATTACGGGGGGGTATATGTTATTTGTTATATTTGTATTTCTATATTAAATTATGAAAATGATATGTATTTGTAGAATTTATTGAATAACAGGGAGTACAAGTGAAAAAGTGCCAATAGGAAAGAACAGTGAAGGTGACTCAGTGTTCCTCCCTTCTGAATCAATATCCTAGTAATGGTGCAACAGCCTAAGTGGAATGGCAAAGAAAACATCTTTCAGAGGGTGTAGATCAAGCTATCTGAGATTATAGATAATGGCAAAACTGTTATTACATAGAAACACAGGAAAAATGTAGGCAGATAAAGACCATATGGCCTATCCAGTCTGCCTATCCATGCCATCAACTTTCCCTATCACTCCCTTTCATCTCCACCACTTCCACTAGGAGGCCATTCCACGAATTCACCACCCTTTCGATGAAGAAGTGTTTCCTCAGGTTACTTCCAAGTCTTTCCCCTTTCCCCTTCATCCTATCCCCTCTTGTTCCAGAGCTTCCTTTACATTGAAAGAGACTTGCCTCCTGTGTATTTATGCCGTATAGGCATTTAAATGTCTCTGTCGTATCTCCCCTTTCCCACTCTTCTTCCAAAGTATACATATTGAGATCTTTAAGTCTGTCCCCATATACTTTATGACAAAGACCACTGATCAGTTTGGTAGTATAGTTGCTCATTTAGTAAAAGGAGGTAGGGGGCTTCCTGCTATTTCAGGCCAGGATGCTGAATTCTCTAACCCAGTTACTGATGCATTAGCTGTCATTTGGATGAGTTGTATAATTAAAACCAGGTATAATGTATGCATTGTATGGACTCCAAGACACCTTTTCAAAAGTAGAAATGTTGATTAGTCACATTCAGGACCACTCTCCCCTCACTCATCAATTCCAGTATACATGCAAGTAAGCTTGAGAGTGGGTCAGTGGTCCGGAATAGAGATTCATGGGTTTGGGAGACAATCTCGTTCTTGGGGATCTGTTCACTCTCACTTTGGTACCCAAAGATACATTGTAATCCACAGTCTATGCAAGAACTCAAAATTTTATTTTCCAACTTTGCAACAGCAGCAGCACCAAACAGTATTTTGTGATAAAACTCCAGGTAAACATAAACTCTGTTCCAAATGTTCTGTTGTTCCTCAGGAAAACTCCTTTACCACTTTTCAATAGGGAATATGTACATATATACAGTTCTCCTGTTCATGCCTATCCCTTGGGCAGTGTTCTTCTCCCTAGCTGCTGCTCTTCCTTTTCTGTACAGATTCAAACTCTGTGTGTTCAGACCCTCCTCTGGTCTAACCCTCTACCAGCGGAGATCTTTCTCTGGATCCACCCTGGTCTCGGGACTGAGCTCTTTCTGGCTCCGATCTCCTGCTCCCGGGCTGGTCTCTCCTCTGCCAACCCTTAGCACACACAGGTCTCCCAGTTGCCACTTTCAGGAGTCACACTCATAGGCGTAGACTGGGGGGGGCGAGGGGGGGGCAGTGCCCCCCCAAACGACGCGAGGCGCTGCCGCGCCATTAGTTTAAAAAAAAAAAAAAAGTTAAAAAAAAAAAAAAACATGCAGGCACGCGCTCCTCTCCGTCCGATTGGCTTCCCTGCCCTCTCTATCTGCGTCCCGCCTTCCTCTGACGTCATTTCCTTTCGGGCGGGACGCAGACAGAGAGGGCAGGGAAGCCAATCGGACGGAGAGGAGCGTCTCCGTCTACTCCTCTCTCTTCCTCCCTCCCTCCCTCCGGCGCAGGCAGCAGTCTTTTCCAGCGTTCCTGGCAGCTGTAGCGATATACACGCTGCCTTTGGCTCTGCCCCGAAGCCTTCTCTTCAAGTTCCTGTTCCCGCATAGGTGGGAACAGGAACTTGAAGAGAAGGCTTCCGGGGCAGACCGAAGGCAGCGTGTATATCGCTACAGCTGCCAGGAACGCTGGAAAAGACTGCTGCCTGCGCCGGAGGGAGGGAGGAAGAGAGGGGGTAAACGGAGTCACCATCTTGGACCTCGCGCGGGGGGGAGGGGTGGGGAGCAGAGGGAAGGAGCAGGAGATGGATGGGACTGGGAGGGTGGGAAGCAGTGGGAAGGAGCAAGAGATGGATGGGACTGGGAGGGTGGGGAGCAGAGGGAAGCCTACTGGAAAGAAGACACTGCATAAAACAGAAGACACTGGGATCAAAGCGAATAGAAAAACTACATGATCAGACAACAAAGGTAAATAAAAGTTTATTTTATTCATAATTTATTAATTGAAATGTCAGCTTTTTGAAATGTGCATCTGTGATATTTTGCCTGTAAATTTCATTTCCTTCCTCCATATTAGCATATTCATTTGCATATGTATATATGCAAATGATATGCTAATATGCTCCGCCCATTTTTTGCCCCCCCAAATGAAACAGTCAAACTACGCCTATGGTCACACTCCTCACTTAGGATTCCCCTTTTCTCCTCCTGGTCTCTTGGCAGGGGACCATCAGGCAACCAGAGACCCCCTCATGGGCATAATTCCAACCTTTATCCCTTTTGTAACTTCTTCCCTCTTGTTATTCTCTACAAGGTCAACTCTTTTCTTCATTCTGTTTCAAAACCACTCCCCTTGGGTTGGGCCTTCTCCCACCCAGGGACATCCTACCACTCCAGCCCTCTAACAGAGACCTCCCTCCCCACCAGGGCTCTGGAAAAATCTATCACTTTAGCAATATCCATTCCCATGGGGCATTACATGTTGAACTATGCAGTTCTTGTTTATTTGACTGCACAGTACATACAAATATATGAAAAGACATGCTGAGTTAGACCAAGGTCCATCAAGTCTAGCATTCTCTCTCTGACAGAGTCCAGTGCCAGGTGCAAGTACCTGGCATATCCCAAAATACAGATCACATTTCTCAGTTGATTTCAGGATAGTGGCGCCTTTCCCAAGTCTATGTAGTGCTGGGCAGACTTTTACAGTCTGTGCCCTGAGAAAGGCAGGGACAAATCAAACTCGGGTATACATATAAAGAATTACATATCATGTAAAATGAGTTTATCTTGTTGGGCAGATTGGATAGAGCGTTCAGGTCTTTATCTGCCGTCATTTACTATGTTATGTAGCTAATAAGTTTTTTTATAGACTTTTCCTCCAGGAACTTGTTCAAACCTCTTTTCAATCCCTCTACATTGGTCACCTTGACCAAGTACTCCAGTGACAGACTGCACAGTTTAATTATGCATTGATTGGAAAAGAAAAACAGTCTGCTGGTCATCAGTTCATGGAGTATCTTCTTTTTCTGTTGTTTGAAAGGTGAAACAGCCGTTTCCTATTTAGTTGCTCCACCCCACTCATGATTATTTTGGACAAAATCAGCATGGAACAAAAAATAACAAAGTTACATGTCGTTAAACATAGAAAACTAAAGTCCACATAATCTAATTTTTCAGTAAAATCTTGGTACATAAGTCAAAAAATGACACTTTGCCAAAGATTACATATGGTCTCTTGAGAAACTTTTCTGGACTCGCATGGATGTTTCATTCCCAGATTTTGAGATGCATTTTAATAGCCTTGTTTCAAAAGACCCTTTAAATTATGCCAGCTTTTTTCAGTAAAACCTTTGACACTGTTCCACATAAGAGACTGTTGAGTAAAGCTAGCCAATGTGAGAGCTGGAAGAAAAGTCATAAACGAGTGAGAAATTGGTTGACTCAGAAAGCAACTACAGGGTTAGCTGTGGGGTTCCCATGGGCTGAACACTGGTTGTATACATTCAGCGATGCACAGCAGAATTGTGAGCAGCTCTTAGCTCGCTCAGACACAGTGCAGGTTGTATTAAAATGTATTCTAATGAACTAATTAAGGCAACCTGTACAATGCAGAGAGTATGTTGCCCACGGTTCAAAGTGGCATGAAAGGTTTGTGGAGAGGATTTCTTGTCGAATTTTTACATTTAAAGTGCTGGTTTTATCTTGTTTGTATGCGGAAGCCCATGCAAGTTTAAAAAGTGGATGGTAAGCAACAAACGTGTGCGCATGTCCGAACAAAACCGTAAGTATCAGCACACGTTGGCACCTGTCCTTCTGCCCCTAAATATGAGCCTTTCAAAAATTTAGATACTGAAGAACAGGTGCTGATGTCTGCTTCCACTTTTGGATTTGGTTCAGACCTGCGCACAGGAAACTGAGCTTACCGTAAAACTTTGTGTACTTGCATCTGACATATTCTCCCCCCCATTTGCCACAGGATTTCCACACATAAAATTTGCCTATAATTAAGTTACTGTATGCCGTGTTATGAGGTTCACCTATGTGTGGCTTTACTGTGAACCTTTCTGCTCAGGGCCTCAGAGTGGGAAAGAGTGGGGTCTACTCTGGTGAAGAGAATGTGACTGAAGGAGTGCAATACAGACCAATGCAATCATCCATCCCATTTGATTATTTAATTTTTCTTTATAAGAGACATTGGGAAGGATGAAAAGGGTAAGTGGTCCTGGTTACAGATTATATGGATATTTGCAACAGCATATACATTCCATAGGGAGTAAAGAAGATGAAGAAAGAGACCATATTTAAAAAATGATCATCTGTCCATACTAGTGAGAGAGAAGAGTTTGGGGAGTGAGGTTTCTTTCCAAATGGGGGAAAGTAAAACTTAGGACCCTATTAGCGCTTCTTTCAGATACCTGGGTAGTCAGTGTCTAAACACTGCATGTCACACAAGCTTTACCAAAATTAAACTTCATTTGAAATAATTTCACATATACCACATCTTATGGGAGATTAATCCAAATATACCATATGTTAGGGGTTTGGTTTAGGTTTTTTTTTTTGGGGGGGGGGGGGGGGAGTGGTTTAAAAGGATGATGGGTGGGGAATGACCAGGTTATCTATTTGGTTTCTTCCTTCCAGTGATTATGACAGATTTGATCACCTTGTAATCACTATTTCCAAGTATCCTCACCACTGTTACCCCTCCCCCTCACACTAGGTCTTGCATACCAAAAAAGACCAGATCTGTTTTTAGGCATGTGTTTTATCCCTGTAGGTTAAGGGTTCTCAACCCATGTTCTGCAGATTTATCTCATGTATATTCATCGAGGGTATCCTGCAAACCTGACTGGCTTGGTGTGGCCTGAGGACTTGGTTGAAACGTCCTGCTATAGATCAATGATCAATAGTCCAAATTGCTACAGTTATCACACCATTCTAAATTCTTTAACCAAACATAGTAGATTATAGAGGTCATTTTAGAAGGCTTGCATGGCCTTTGCATATGTAAATTCACATTTACCTCCTCTTTCTATAATCTTGCACACACATTTCCACACCTAGGCCCGGATTCAATATACAGCGACTAAAGTTGCATGTGCAAATTTGGCAGCACAGTCTCATGTAAGTGATGGAGGCATAGGCAGTAGGGCTCTGATCCTTCCCTCTGTGGGCCTCCTCAACCTAGTTGTGCCCTGAGCTTTAGTATGCCCCGAGTTACGTTCTCCTGGCTCTGCCCTTCTTGTGTAACTTCTCTTTTGGGTGGCAATTTGAGGTTTAAGGAGGGAGTACCATTAAGGGGAAGTGGTAATGTCCTGTAGACCTCCTCACATAGCCATGTAGTCGAGGGAGAGCAGAGCAAAGAAGGGGCTGAGAAATTATCTAATGGCAGTGGTATTCGGCTAAATAGCAGGCCTAAATTAAATGGATAACAGTGGTCACTCTATAATAAGTATAGTAGCATTACTGACTATTGGGCTCATTTTCAAATGAGAAAAACATCCAAAAAGTGGCATAAGTCTGTATTTGGACATTTACCTTACAAAAACGTCCAAATCAGTATTTTCAAAACCTATTTTTAGACGTTTTTCTCTGAAGACCGTCAGAAGTGCATCCAAATATCAAGGGGGCATACCAGGGGCGTGTTCAGGGTGGAACTTGGGTGTTCCTAAGACTTAGATGTTTTTCAGCCATAATGTCCAGGATTAAAACTTAGATGTTTGAGCTAGACTTATTTTTATAACAAATAAGGCACAAAAGGTGCCCTAAATAACCAGATGACCACTGGAGGGAATCAGGAATGACCTCAACTTATTCCCCCAGTGGTCACTAACTCCCTCTCACCCCCCCCCCCAAATGTGGTGAAAAACATTACTTGCCAGCCTCTGTGCCAACCTCAGATGTTATACTCAGGTCCATCAGAACAGCATGCAAGTCTAGTAGTGGGTGCAGTGCACTGCAGACAGGTGGACCCAGGCTTCTACCTCCCCCTACCTGTTACACTTGTGGAGGAAACTGTGAGCCCTCCCAAACTCACCAGAAACCCACTGTACCCACATATGGGTGCCCCCTTCACCCGTAAGAGCTATGGTAGTGGTGTACAGTTGGGTGTAGTGGGTTTTGGGTGTGTTTTGGAGGGTTTAGCAGACAAGGTAAGGGAGCAATGGTGAGATGTGTACCTGGAAGCATTTTATGAAGTCCACTGCAGTGCTCCCTAGGGTGCCCTATTGTTTTCCTAGGATGTCAGGGGGACCAGTCTACTAAAACTGCTGGCTCCTCCTACATCCCAATGGCTTGATTTTGTGCGTTTTGCACTTGGACGTTTTTTGTTTGAAAATGGACCAAAAAAACGAAAAAGTCCAAATCACAAAACCTTCTATTTTCGAACGCAAAGGATAGACGTTTTTCTTTTTTGAAAATGAGCTTCTTTGCTATTCAGATTTTGGATGTTTTTTGCAAAACGTCCTAAGTCGAACTTAGACATCATATCAAAAATGCCCCTCCACGTGTATTTATTTGGTGCCAAAATTTACATTAATCTACTCACCAACACTACTAAAAATCAGGCCCCAAAAGCCTACAGAACTCTTTGCTCTCAAGGTTTTGAGACAGCACATTCTTTTTGTCCAAGGGTTGACATTCCTGCAACTGCCATGCTTGTAAAAATAGAAATAAACTTCTATAAAAGCACTGGAACTTTAGAAACTTTAGTTTAGTTTTTTTTTTTTGATTTAGTATTTTTGGGAAAAGAATTCAGAATGTTTTCTAAAGAACTCCAGATTTACACAATCTTCTCAATGTCATTTTTTCCTCTCCTGTAGATGCAGGAAATTAACTCCTCAGGCAAAGGATGTGTCATTCCAAAACCGTGCAGGGAAAGTCGCTTGCACGCTTTGTGCTTTTCTATGCTCAAAGCCTACATTTGGTCATGTAGGTCTTGGGATCATATAGATGTGTAGGATTATTGAACACTTTCCATAGTGCAGAAAAAGGTGTGATACATTCCAGATAGTCAGAGTAGTGTGTCCCAGACATGATCTCTTTTGCCATTAGTTAAAAATAAATCAGTGGTTTAGTTAAATGAGGCCTTCACATCCACAATCTATTTTCTCTTGAGAAAAGGTGTTAATTTATAATCTGCACTGGTGACTAAGGTTGAAGGTGTGGCCTTTACTACCAGCGTCAGACCAGAAGTGGGCATTTGGATTTAGCTCATGCCTTTCTAAATAGTTCAAGGTGAGTTATGTTCATGTACACTAGATATTTCCATCTTCTAATATAATAAAACGCACCGTGAACGTTCTGAAGACAACGTTCTGAAGTCACTCAAACACTTTCTGAAGGGTTCGTGGATTCGTGGTGTGAAGCCACCCAGCCGTCTCTGCCCCGCCCTCGCGTCAAACGTCATGACGTCGAGGGCGGGGAAAAAAAACGGATCGCGAGGGCAGAAAAAAAACCAAACTGATCGCACCCACGCACGGTGCGTTTTAGTATATTAGATTTAACTCCGTGGTGGCGGTTCCGGCATCGCAGCGTCAGGGAAGGAGGCGGCGCTCCCGACGTCTCTAGCCTTCCCTTCGCTGTGTTCCGCCTTCTTCTGACGTCAATGATGACGTCAGAAGAAGGCGGAACACAGCGAAGGGAAGGCTAGACGTCGGGAACGCCGCCTCCTTCCCTGACGCTGCGCTGCCGGAACCGCCACCACGGAGGTAAATTTAAAAAAAAAAAAACAAAAGAAAAGGGATGTTGGGGGGATAGAAGAGGGTGGGCAGCAAAGTTGAACACTGGGAGCAGGAGGGCAGGGGAAAAACGACAGCATGGATGCGAAGAGGGGGGGGGGGGAAGAAGAGGGCGGGCCAGGCTGGGACATGGGAGAGAGAGGAGCATGGATGCGAGGGGGGGTCATGGAAGGAAGAGAGGGGAATTGCAGGAAAAGGAAGAATGGAGGGGGCAGGGGACAGAGGAGCATGGATGGGCATGGATTGGGAGGGCATCCCTCAGGGAGAGAGGGAAATTGCTGGAAAGGGATGAATGGAGGGGGCAGGGGACAGAGGAGCATGGATGGGCATGGATTGGGAGGGCAGGGCTCAGGGAGAGAGGGAAATTGCTGGATAGGGATGAATGGAGGGGACAGATGGGCATGGATGGATATGGATTGCAGGGCAGGGCTCAGGGAGAGAGGGGAATTGCTGAATTGGGATGAATGGAGGGGGCAGGTGACAGAGGAGCATGGATGGGCATGGATTGGGAGGGCAGGGCTCAGGGAGAGAGGGGAATTGCTGGAAAGGGATGAATGGAGGGGCAGGGGACAGAGGAGCATGGATGGGCATGGATTGGGAGGGCAGGGCTCAGGGAGAGAGGGGAATTGCTGGAAAGGGATGAATGGAGGAGACAGATGGGCATGGATGGATATGGATTGCAGGGCAGGCCTCAGGGAGAGAGGGGAATTGCTGAATAGGGATGAATGGAGGGGGCAGGTGACAGAGGAGCATGGATGGGCATGGATTGGGAGGGCAGGGCTCAGGGAGAGAGGGGAATTGCTGGATAGGGATGAATGGAGGGGACAAATGGGCATGGATGGATATGGATTGCAGGGCAGGGCTCAGGGAGAGAGGGGAATTGCTGGATAGGGATGAATGGAGGGGGCAGGTGACAGAGGAGCATGGATGGGCATGGATTGGGAGGGCAGGGCTCAGGGAGAGAGGGGAATTGCTGGAAAAGGATGAATGGAGGGGGCAGGGGACAGATGGGCATGGATTGGGAGGGCAGGGCTCACACTCTCTCTCTCATATACAATGTCTTTCTGACTCTCACTCTCACACACTCTGTCTCACACTGTATCACATTCACTCTCTATGTGCCACACAGTCACTCACACACTCACTTGGTCTCATACACTCACTCTCACAGAGAATCTGTGTCTCACAAACACTCTCTCTCTCGCACACACACACACACACACACACACTCTCTCTCACACTGTGTCTCACATACACACTTGCACACACTCTCATTCTCACACACACACTCTTTCACAAACACACTCACACCCAGACTCACTCTCTCTCTCTCTCATGCACACACACTCACACTTTCACTCTGTCTCTCACACAGTCACTCTCACATACACTCTCCCAAACATACACACTCCGAGGAAAACCTTGCTAGCGCCCGTTTCATTTGTGTCAGAAACGGGCCTTTTTTACTAGTGTCTAAATAAATATCATTGGAGCAGGTCAGCACTGGCTGAAAGCACCAGCCTCTGAAGTTACTGCCAGTGCTTCATTGGGCCCAATGGTTAAATCCACAGGATTTACAATCTAAGGGCCCTGTATACTAAGCCACGCTATAGGCGCATTAGCGTTTTTAACGCGCATTAACCATGTTAACAATATCCCTATAGGCGACTACATGGTTAGCGCACGCGCTAATTGTAGGCACGTTAAAAATGCTAACGCGCCTTAGTAAACAGGGCCCAAAGTATGTATCTGAAAAAACAGAGGGTTATGTGACTTGTCTAAGATCTCAAGAAGTGGCAGTAGGATTTAAACCAGGCTTCACTAGTTCTCAGCCTACTGTTCTAACCACTACATGCAACTAATAAAGATACTGAAGAAAATAGAAGGGGTTCACACCTTCCACAAATCTAATAAAGATACTACATATTCCAAACGTGTTTATGGGTTATTTGTACTTTTTATACCCCTTTAGCAGGTGTTTACAAAAATGTAAGACTAAACATAAAACACAACATAGGAACTCCAATAATCAGATAAGACAGAGTACACATAAGGTTGAAAGACATCAATACAAAAAAAAATCACAGGTATCATCCGTGGTTTACCGAGAGCCCACAAAAATACTTCTGTTAAGTTGTATTTGCAAAAGCTGTATTTAAAACATGTGTTTTTAAAGTGGCCTTAAATTTTACATTCAACAATAAACCTAAAGGCCAGGAGCTCCAAAACCTGGTGGTCATTTGGTAACCTACCAAAAACATTGATAGACAAATCATTTTATGGTTGCTAGTAACCACAAGAATTCCCCTGTTCACAAAGTCAGGATTTGAAGCACAAGAACAGAAGGAATCAACAACACAGTATCAATCATGCAGCAAAAAAAGAGATGAAGTGGGCCATGGAGAAGGAAGAAGCATGCAGCTTTATTAAGGACCAGACAAATAAATGTGTAACTTATATTTTAGTATGTGGTTTGCATGGACACTTCAGTGCACCCCGCGGTACGCCATTTTAAGCTGTGATAAGCACGTGTTTACCACAGCTTTGTTAAAGGGCCCCTTAATCATTTGGGTCAAGCCTTGATGAAATCTTTCTTTTCAAAAGTATGGTGGCTTTAAAAATCACTGCCAGCATCTGGAAAAATAATCCCTAACAAAACTGATGATTAAACAATAACTGGAACCTTTTATGTTTAGCCACTTCAATAAATGGATTTTAAAAAGGCATTCTTACAGGATTACTGAGCTATATTTAGCACACAGAAGCTTTTATAATCTCTGATGCTTGGCATTAAAAACCTTTCTCTTCCCAAACACTTATTCATAACAATCCATTGACCTCTACCTCCTAGTATCATCCATTATCCTTTCCTATAATGTTTTTGGTCTCATGCATTACACCAATGGTCTCTGATTGTTCTCGTACCTCACACTAACATTATCTTGCTTTTCTCTCACCAATTTGTTTCATCATAGCAAATGTTTAATAAACAATCATCTGTACTATGACTAGAGAATGATACGGGGACAAAGTTTGTCCCCATCTCCACTCTGTCCCCATGGGTTCTGACTCCGTCCCCACCCTGTCCCCGCAGGTTCTGTCTCCATCCCCGCCCCCGCGGGCTCTGTTCTCATCTACAGAAGCCTTGAACACTTATGATTTTATATTTACATCTTTTTATTAAAGTATAAAAAGGAACAATATGCTGTGCAACTGTTGTGTATAAATTACAAATAGAAAACAATAATAACAATAAGCAGCTATAATAACCCTCCTTCCCACCACCACCATCTACTCTTCCAACTAGAAAATGACACGGGGACAAAGTTTGTCCCCGTCCCGTTCCCATGGAATCTGTCCCTGTCCCCACCCCATCCCTGTGGGATCTGTCCCCGTCCCCGTGTCATTCTCTAACTATGACTGTATTTTTTGCTTTTTCACTGCAAAAACAAATAAAACCCAATGGGGCCCTTTTACCAAGATGTAATAAAAACACTAATGCATGCTTACCACAGCTAAAAATGGCATCCCACAGTAAGTTGCAAATGTGCGCACAATAACTCCATGCTAAAAATTATTATTTAAATTTTTTTTTTTTTACCTAAGTGGACAGACTGGGGACAGAGAGTGGGTGTTTCTTCGCTAATCAGTTAGTGCAGCTACATTACTGCATGTGGATTTGCACAGGATTAGTGCGTGAGTCCTTACCACCAGTTAATTTTTGTTAATGGCCACCCGCTAATGGCAACATTATCACATGGCCATTAAATCGGAAAATGGACAATTGATGCGCTACAGCTAACATTTTGCCACAGCTTTATAAAAGGGCCCCAGTCTCTTACAAAAAGTCATCCTGAAAGACTAAGGGCTAGATGCACTAAACAATCGTTAGAGCCCTTGCCTTACCGATTCGCTTAGCGAATCGGTAAGGAACGGGCATGCATCAAGGAATAGGAATGCAAATGAGCTGCTCATTGCTCACTTGCATTCTCTATTCCATCATTAAACAGTCGGCCAGTCAGCCGGTTGAGCATGCGCAGAGCAGCCAAGCGTTATGCTGGCTGATCTGCGCATGTCAAGGACGTCCTTCGCCCCCCCCCCCCCCCGAGATCACCGCCGCTTGAGATAGCTGGATGCAAGAAAAACAAGCATAGTAGTGAAACAGAATAACCTTCAGAATGGTATTGATCAGAGGTCTCAGTCCCAAGTGATTACTCTGTGAACTGTGTGGAGAGACAGAAGATTCTCAAGTACCAAGAAATACAGCCCAAGGCCAAGACAGATACAGAAATATTTCCCATCATCTTGGGTGCCACAGTCTTAATTAAAGAATTTCCAAGCACAGCTGGATAGGTTGCCCATACATGTTACATCTTATGAAGTCCAGCAGGAAGCTCTCTTTGGCACAATGCAAGTACTATGGCAAATATTAGCAGTAAATTTGAGAGACTGAGATCACACACCACATACTATGGTTTAGGAGTGAGATTTGTTCCCAAACTGTGTGCCATGGCACCTTGGTGCGCTGCAGCGAACTCTCAGGGTGCTGCGGCAAATCCTGACCTCCCTCCTGCCACCCACAATCCAGCATCGCTCCCTACTTTCCCCTCCCGCAGGTTCAGAACCTGCTGCTTCAATGTGGCTGGGGGGGGGGGGGGGGTATCGCGAAAAATTGCTCGGACACTAAGGGTGCCCATGAACCGAAAAAGTTTGGGAACCACTGACCTAACACATATGACTCCCTTGGATTTCTGCTCCTAAGTGCATCACTCTGCACTTCCTTGCATTGAATTTTAATTGCCAAACATTAGCCCAGTGGTTCCCAAACTTTTTTGGTTCATGACACCCTTATTTTATTTTGCATTTTTTAGGTGGTTGTATGACTACTTTTAAGGGTTCACTTTGCTTTCTACCCCTACTAGGTAGGTGATATTTAATATGTACGGTCATTCAGTTATTTTAGTGTTGTATATCTCCACCTATTTGTCTTATGCAGTTCTGTTGATATATATTTTGTGTTGATATTATTTTTTGTTGATACCTTATGTCTTGTATTAAAATTATTTTATTGCATGCATATTTAATCTGAATGTTTTTAACTGATATTGATTTGATATTACATTTTATTGTATTATGTTTTTAGATTTGATCTGTTTTTATCTTATATGATTTGATTGTAGTTTTAGATATGTTTTATTATAAAACTAGTAAAAAAGGCCCGTTTCTGACACAAATGAAACGGGCGCTAGCAAGGTTTTCCTCGGAGTGTGTATGTTTGGGAGAGTGTATGTGAGAGTGACTGTGTGAGAGTCAGAGTGAAAGTGTGAGTGTGTGTGTGTGAGAGAGAGAGTGAGTCTGGGTGTGAGTGTGTTTGTGAGAGTGTGTGTGTGAGAATGAGAGTGTGTGCAAGTGTGTATGTGAGACACAGTGTGAGTGTGTGTGTGTGTGAGAGAGAGAGTGTGTGTGAGACAAAGATTCTCTGTGAGAGTGAGTGTATGAGACCAAGCGAGTGTGTGAGTGACTGTGTGGCACATAGAGAGTGAATGTGATACATTGTGAGACAGAGTGTGTGAGAGTGAGAGTCAGAAAGACATTGTATATGAGAGAGAGAGTGTGAGCCTTGCCCTCCCAATCCATGCCCATCTGTCCCCTGCCCCCTCCATTCATCCTTTTCCAGCAATTTCCCTCTCTCCCTGAGCCCTGCCATCTCAATCCATGCCCATCCATGCTTCTCTGTCCCCTGCCCCCTCCATTCATCCTTTTCCAGCAATTCCCCTCTCTCCCTGAGCCCTGCCATCTCAATCCATGCCCATCCATGCTTCTCTGTCCCCTGCCCCCTCCATTCATCCTTTTCCAGCAATTTCCCTCTCTCCCTGAGCCCTGCCATCTCAATCCATGCCTATCCATGCTTCTCTGTCCCCTGCCCCCTCCATTCATCCTTTTGCAGCAATTCCCCTCTCTCCCTGAGCCCTGCCATCTCAATCCATGCCCATCCATGCTTCTCTGTCCCCTGCCCCCTCCATTCATCCTTTTGCAGCAATTCCCCTCTCTCCCTGAGCCCTGCCATCTCAATCCATGCCCATCCATGCTTCTCTGTCCCCTGCCCCCTCCATTCATCATTTTCCATCAATTCCCCTCTCTCCCTGAGCCCTGCCATCTCAATCCATGCCCATCCATGCTTCTCTGTCCCCTGCCCCCTCCATTCATCCTTTTCCATCAATTCCCCTCTCACCCTGAGCCCTGCCATCTCAATCCATGCCCATCCATGCTTCTCTGTTCCCTGCCCCCTCCATTCATCCTTTTCCATCAATTCCCCTCTCTCCCTTCCATGACCCCCCCCCTCGCATCCATGCTCTTCTGTCTCTCATGTCCCAGCATGTCCCGCCCCCTTCTTCCCCCCCCTTCGCATCCTTGCTGTCGTTTCTCCTCTGCCCTCCCGCTCCCATTGTTCAACTGCCCACCCTCTTCTCTTCCCCCTACATCCCTTTTTTTTTTTTTTTAAATTTACCTCCGTGGCGGTTCCGGCAGCGAAGCCTCAGGGAAGGAGGCGGTGCTCCCGACGTCTAGCCTTCCCTTCATTGTGTTCCGCCTTCTTCTGATGTCATCCTTGACGTCAGAAGAAGGCGGAACACAGCGAAGGGAAGGCTAGAGATGTCGGGAGCGCCGCCTCCTTCCCTGACGCTGCGGGTTTTTTTTTTGCGCCGTCGACATCATGACGTTTGCCCTGGACGTCATGACGTTTGACGCGAGGGCGGGGCAGAGACGGCTGGCAGCCTGGCTGGCTTCACACCACGAACGCCACGAACCCTGCTTCAGGGAGTGTTTTAGTGACTTCAGAACGTTGTCCTCATTAGAACGTTCACGGTGCGTTTTATTATATTAGATATACAATGTGATGTTTATGTTTTATTCATTATGTATTTTTATTTTGTAGTTTTTTGTACCCCCGACGCAGCCTGAGGGCGAAACATGGCCACGTCGGGTAACTTGTAATAAACCCTTCTGTTACCCTTAGTGTCTGAGCAATTTTTCACAGCACCCATCCCCCCGGCCACATAGATCTCCACCCCCCACCACATAGGTCTCACTTTCCCTGCAGCCTCCTCTCCTCTCACTCCAGCACACCTCTCCATTCCCTGCATCCCCCCTCCTCCCAGAAAGTCCAGCACACCTCTCCCTTCCCTGCAGCCCCTCTACCCAGAAAGTCTAGAACACCATTCCCTGCAGCCCCCTCCTCCCATAAGTTCAGCACAATTCTGCCTTCTCCAAATCCAGCATCACTCACTACCTTCCTTCCCCTAGGTCCAGCATCACTGTCGCTTCCTTCTCCTTCCCCCACCACCACCACCGCTGCAGTGCTTGCTGCTTATATTTTCAGGCTGTCCGTGATTCATACAGTCAGTCCTGGGCCTTCCCTCTACTGCGTCCAGTTCTCTCTGATGCAACCTCCTCTTGCGAGGGCTGGATGCAGCAGAGGGAAAAACCCTGTAGTGCCTGGGTGAATCACAGATGGCCCGAAAATGTAAGCTGCAAGCACTGCAGCGGCAGAAGAAGGATGAAGCAGTAGATTCTGGACCTACAGGAAGTAGGGAGCGGTGCTGGATTGTGGGTGGTGGTAGAGAGGTCAGGATTTGCCATGGCACCCCTGAGAATTCTCTACAGCGCACCAGGGTGCCACAGCGCAGTTTGGGAACTGCTGCATTAGACCATTTTTCTAATGTTTTAATTTCCCCCTCTTGGACCTCTTTCTGACTCCAGATCACACGGGGGACTAAAGATACCTATTTCACATAACAGGCTCTGTCTGATTTCTCCCACCTTCATTGTCACCCAATCACAAGGAGGTCTGCTCTGGGTTTGCATTAGGGGCTGTAATAGAAATCTAATTCCCATAACTACTGCTTTCTGTCTTCCTGGATCTAGGTATACTCTGGGCCATTTATGTTCCCAGATAATGCCTATTAAAATTCTGTCTAAGTTTCTCCAGAGACTGAGTGTATGTGATCTGCCTTGTAAGCTAAATGTAAGGTAAAGAGAAGATAGTATAAAGACAGAGATAGGTTTAAATAGATAGATACTATTTATTTCTTACCCAAAGACAAGTCTTCAAGTTGGTACAAATACAGACATCAGACTTTAATCAGGTACATTCAGCAGAGAGATTCTGAGTACAACCGGACAGAGCTTCGCCCTCTGAGAAAAACTCCCAGTTAAGGCACATTTTCCCCTCTTTTATACACAACCTCTCCATAGAAGTCAATGGTGGGAAACCTAGCTCTCAATTTCTGAGATGATACGTTCCCACGCGGGCTTATCAGTATGTTTTGGGAACAAGTTCTTTTTTCACATCTCATTTCTGAGACACCTGTTCCCTGTTGCAATAGTTTTCACATACTTTTCACACCATCTTAAGAACTCTGTAATAGGCTCCATTTTGTTCATCTTAAGAACTATGTAATAGGCTCCATTTTGTTCATCTGAGCCATCCTTTTTGTTTTTGTTTTCCCCAGTACAGGAGCTGAATTTGAATTAAAAATTGTACCAATTTGTAGCAGGACTCATTATTCAGAACCGCTTTTTACAGATTCTCAAATATTAAATCATGTACTTGTTATTTGGCCTAGTCAGTACTTCTTCAGTTATTTTAGGCTTCATAGCTTTGGCCCTCACTATTCCAGTGGTAGATCCAAAGCCAGGCCATATATTAACATTCCCCTCTTCACCCTATCCCATAGGGTGACACTAGGGTTAACGTACCGTGGTACCATCCATTCCAGAAGGTATTCTATGAGGCCATCAAATTATCTGAGTCTTAAGGTCAACTGGTACAATTTGTTTTGTTTACGGTGTGAACTCATCATCCTGACAATACTTCAATTATGTCAATCCTACACAAACTTATAGTTAGTACACTAATAATTTTCTGCAACCTTTTCATATGCCGGTTCTATCTTATTCATATCTATGTGATTGAGGCTTACTGTAGTGAGAGAGGTTTTATGAATGGGGCTAATCCATGAGATCATTTACAAAATCCCATGAAATATAGGTATGCGGGTATATTAACCAAGGTCTGCATGGATCTTGACATATGCATAATGACCTGGAAGTATGGGAAGTATTGTATATATCCGTTACCCTCTTGGAGCTTAGTCAAACCTACAGAAAGACATGCAACGTAAGTAAGCCTACACCAGAGTTAAACAATTGCATAACTCTTGTATCTGAGCAATATCAACTTCAATTTGAGTTACATACAGAAATAACGGGGAAACTCTTAGAAAAACAATTAGAACAATAAAGGAAATAATAGGAAAATAAAATAAAACCTTTTCTAGACAGGATTACTGCTAAAACTAAAAATAAAACAAAATATGAATCTATAATGTCCATAAACAGCAACAGT
Organism: Microcaecilia unicolor; assembly: GCF_901765095.1. Classification (NCBI taxonomy): domain Eukaryota; kingdom Metazoa; phylum Chordata; class Amphibia; order Gymnophiona; family Siphonopidae; genus Microcaecilia; species Microcaecilia unicolor. The sequence goes on from NC_044035.1 coordinate 123,630,724, forward strand.
AGTTCTCAAATTAAGTATCAGTTCATGGTTGAGGCGGTGGAAGCGTTGAAGAATCTGGAAGGAGATCTAACAGGGCTGGGTTTTCAGGCTGGCTTGCTGAAGGAAGTTGCCGGTCTTGAGATGGTTAGGCTTGTAACATCTGGTTCTGCGGTTGAGTAAACCCGTATATTTTTCACATGGACCCAAGACTTGTGGTCCAGCAGTTTGCAAGGTGTAAAGATTATTGCTACAACCTTGGGGGATCTAACATCATTTGGGCCTGGATAGATCTTTATTCTAGGCATACACCATCATAATCAGTCCATCAAGAGCCAGAGGCTGGCAAAGGAATAAGCAAATAACTGTATGCCTGAATGATATATTGCTATATCTTAGTGGGCATAGTCAGGGTGAATTGAATAGACATGAAAGACAATGTAAACATGGAGAAAACAGTGCTAATTAAGTGCAAAAGCAAAAGGGAAACCAGAAGGGTTCAATAATGAAAAGCCAATTTACATAAACAACAATAGTATATATGAAATTATATCTCCTGATTGGTAGGGGTCAGAGCTTCAACTTCAACCCTCTTAATACTAGGAATTGGGATTTGCATAATATATCTACACTTCTGGCTTGCATAATGTGCAAGACAGATTGGTAATTATTACAAAGACAAAGACATGATCAAATAACAATGGTAAAGTATATGGAACAAAAGAGAAGATTATAAAAAACAATTAAAATTTAGAGATGATGGTAAATGTTCAATTATTGATGTATGGAGGGCAATGCGTTGCAATCTATCGCCAATAGATATGGAATCTTCACCTACGATGACTACCATTCACCAAGGGTTGAGCCCTCAGCTGCAGGAGGCCAGCAGGACTTACGAGTGAGATGATTCAGAAGGGTAGATTAGCAAATAGTCATATTCAGAGCAGAAGTCTAATGTGCAGAAATTTAAAAACTCATAAGTAGTCCAAGTGATGGAAGTATCTTCTGAAATCACGGTCGCTGTCCGCTGTAATAGAGAGCTCATACGTAAAGTGACATGTAGGTTCTGAAAAAGATGAGAAGCCTGCAAAAATATTCAATACAACAAATTATTTGAGAGCATAACCAAGAAAGTCTAAATTAATGACATCATTTGGACAAAAGAAAATTCTCATTGGAGAAGTTGGTGCTTCTTTTTCTTGCCAGAAGTCAGTTGCAGTAGAAGTACTAAACTAGAGGCGGTAGATCAGAAATTGGATTGACAGTCTTCACTCAACCTACAGGACTTAATAAATAGAGGTGATATAAGAAGTAAAATCAAGTGGTCAAATCTTAGCATAGGACCATTAGAAAGAATAGATTATAAAATGCATTGTTAGTTCCTTTGCGCATCAGTAGGTGGAGCATAGTGTCAATATATAATATCACAAATTACCAGTAGGAATAATAAAATGTTCTTTGTAAAGTTGATGTTGCTGGCACGGGAAGTAAGCAGAGTCTGAGGAAACATTGTGGTCAGAGTCTGTTCCAGGAAAATGCAGCTTTTAATATGATATTTAGAGAGATAGAGAAAAGCTAATATCAGAAATGTAAAAAACTATATATTTCTATGAGGCCTCCTCACGTGACCTTTACAAGGTTAAAATAGGTCAAATGAGAAGGACAATAACCTATAGTCCTCTGTAATAGGTCAGAACCAATTTGGAAAATAAAACTTATATTAAATTTTAATTTGATCATTTCTATGCTTTCACAATTTTGGGCCCTAAATTATGACAGCATATCAAGATTCACATTCAGAGGGATAGCTAAAAATAAGCTTATATATTCCCAGCAATCAATTTACAATTTAGAGTATATTTTAAATACAGAGGAGAAGCAGTTTTATAAGCAGCAAACAAGTAGAAACATTTTTTTTTTTTTTTAAACATTTTAGTAAAATTCAAAAATCAAAGATATAATAACAATTTTTATTAATGCAATAAATGTACAAATTGACCAGTATGATCTGAATTCCAAACAAAAAGTAACAAGGATAATACAGAATCATAGAATAGTTATTAAAAATCTGAAACACGTAATGAATTCCTGTATCATATACTGAGTCCAAAGCATTTGTAAAGATGAACTCTAGAGAAAATAAGAACTACAAGGGTTAATCTTTGAGTTTATTGCTCACTGCAAGCAGTGGATATTATGGTGACTGAAAATAGGTCTATACATCAGACAAAAACTGTAAGTTGAAATTTCTATATTAATACTTCATGCTGGTGTAATTAGTCTTCATAAAAGTAATACTTCAGGAGAGGAAAACAAGTTAATTACTTTAACTGGTTCCAGAGGTACGGTTCTCAATAAAAGGAAATTTGGCAATTGGAGCTAGTCTTATCTGAACATAGCTTTAAAATAATAGCAACCTTAATTTCTTTAGTTTTGATTTACCAGTTAGTTATGTTATGCAAGGGTTAATCTACAAACCCTATTGAGAACCAAAAATGCTGGAACTGTATCGTAAAACTATAAATCTTTAAGAGGCAGGGAAGGAAGTTTGAAAGTTGTAGATAAGACTTGAAAAGAAAACAGTTCGTTCATCTCAATAGAGAGCCAGGAAGTGAATATCAGCACTAGTTATTTTAAACAACATCACAAATAAACAGTGTTTTAGATGGCATATAATATAGAACCTTTCATAGTAATTTTCAAAGAACACTATTATAGAGAAATTTCAAAATGAAGGCTTTATATTCATGAAAAAACTAAAGAAGTGAATGTCACATTAATTTAAACAGCATAACAGTTAAAGCAGAAAACATTTTAAAAATGTGCAATACACAGCTTTTATTTAAAGGGATCCCGTATAGAGAAAAATGGCATAAATAAGTCAGTTAAGGTTTATATAAAAAAACATAAATGAACATCCTCTGGGGATCGCTTATCCCTGCAGTTGATAAGAACTCCCCAGGGAAGGTATGCAAAAAAACAAATAAAGAACTTGCTGACTCAGTTAGGTCATTTGTATGGTACCATAAACATACACTTGCAATTAAACCTAAAAAAAATATAAGATAAAGACATGTCACCTGTAATAGAAACAGAAACATACAGAGAAATGGTTTCTGGATACTAAATGAGGAGCTGAGTAGTATGAGTGACTGAGAGCAACAAAATCAAATCGGGTTTGGGGTAACGCCTAGTCATTATGGGGTGGGTAATATTGATCCCTAAATCTGTGGTCACTGCGGACGGTGTTGATCCGGGTTCCATAAAGGGAATGACTGCCGTTCAGGGGGATTTTGACGGACCTGCGATTTTCTAAATCTATATGGCTGTGTCTGAAGACATTCAGCAGCATAATGACCATATTGTTGGCAGCGATAACAGAGCACATCAGGATAGCGATCAGGGCTAGGCCGGGAACGGTAGTCTCGTTGTCGCCTAGTATCCTCAAGAGGGCCCCTTGGGGGACCTCGTTGGGGTAGAGAGCGACGACCTCGTTCTTCTGGGTAATCAATTCTACGGTCTGGGCGGTAGGGCCGATTTCGGCCATTATTGTCATAGCGTTGGTCAGCATACATAACAATAACAGGGGGAGAAGTGTCAGGAGTATTGGTATCAGGGTCAGAGCTCCTAGAGGCTCTTTTCTCTTTGAGATCTTCAGTCTGCAGCACTTCCAAGTTAGTGTGTATTGTCTTACGATGTTGGGCTTCATCTTGCTTGCTTTTAATAAGCCGTCTGCAATGATGAAGGATGTGTTCACGAATTTTAGGCCATTTTTCCAGGTGGAGACCCACGGTGTTCTCCAACTTAAGTTTAATTTCTGAAGGTAAGGTTCCCTTCAGTAAATGGTAGAATACTGGGAGGGCATTATCAGAGTCAAATTTTTTCTCTGTTTCTTCCTTATATAGGTCTTGGAGTCTGAGTAAATAAGCCTCAATAGGCTCTGAATCCATTTCCCATCTTTGGGAAGTGATAACCGAAAAGTCTTTAAGGGTCGGATACATGGTCCGGATTTCCTGAAATATTTTTGTCTGAATTTCAGTCAAAGGGTTACCATCATATTGGGTATCTGTAACAAATTTTGCATAGCCCGATTGAGTGAATATGTCAGTGACACTAACGTGTGGGGTTCTGCCCAGGAGCGCTTTCATATCGCCGACTGACAGAGTGGTCCCCAGGGTTATGTCTTGTAATTTCTTCAACCATCGATTACCTCCCTGTGCAATATCCGGGAGCTGTAGTATAAGGCTATTCAATTCAACCGCTGAAAGTGGAGTATATTCCGTATGAGGGACACCTCCGGACATTTTATTCAACAGGGGAAAAAGTTTTATTTTCTCCAATGGTTTCGTGGCGGTTGGGGGAAACTGATTCTCATACTTTTTCCAAACCTGAAAGCCCTGGATTAGATAAAGTGTTGTTTTCTGATCCCAATGAGGGTCAGGGTGATCATAAATGAGGTCTCTCACTAATGAGAGCTTGTCTGGTCGTAGGGATCCTTCACGTGGAAAAAGGGCGGACTGGGGCTGGAGTGCCTCAGACCATCCTGCAAGGTTATCAATCCATGGTTGAACATAATGCCATGAATTCTCATGTAATGCCACATATTGAGCAGGTGTGCTAGGTGGACCAGATAGGATAGGTTCTGTACTGGTATTTAGGGCGGGCAAAACTGTAGGATGATGGGGACTATCAATGACTGTAAGGCAGCGGTTAGATCCCTCATTAGTAAGATAACTTTGAGGGTGGCGTTGTCTGGTATGATGAGAAATAAGATCATGTTGTTGAGGAAAATCAGATTTTGGTGCAACAGATACCACGGTGTCCGGGGTATCAGGGCGCGGTTGTGTTGTCAGGGACTTGCGTAAGGAACGAAGTCCCTCTGAAACAAACGCGAGGCCATCTCCCATACTAGCCAATGCGTGACCGTATTGTTCTTCCGAGGGGACTGGGGTATTAGGTAACGTAAAACGAGGTGAATCGTCTGTAAGGGAAGGGATTACTTCACTATCTGAAAAGGGGAGAAATGGAACATCGGAGGAGGCTCGTTTCGAATATCCTCTATGTCCGATTTTGTGGGGAGTTGTTGTTTTAAAACTTCCCATGCTTCGTCTAATGGGGAGAGTCTAACCTTCGGTCGCTCCTTATTAGCTGGTTTGGCTGGGAGTACCAAGGGACGCATTGGCCGTGCACCTAACGTGTCCCATCTAGGGTTCACTGGAGCAGGGGGCGGTTTAATGAAACCCCGATCATAGAGTTCCTGACAAATAGCCCGTGTTTGTGTAGCAGGACTACATGGAATGAAACCCATTTGTCGCAATTGGGATAGGATAGACTGTAGGGATTCAGCGGGCAAGGGACCAGTTTGGACAGAAGAGTCCAAACGTAGTGGTGGAGGTGATGTTTGAGTTGTGTGCCCCATATGTGGGTAGGTAGTCGTTTGGGTGGTCATGTGTGAGGTCAATCCTGATCTTAGACCAGGACAAGTGGAGGTCTGGGCAGCCACATCAATTTGATTGATGGTAGGTGCTGGACGGTGACCGGAACCGGTGGGTTCGGGACACAAGGGTATTGCTCAATAATGGGAGGGGGTATTTCAATCTCATAGCCTCCAATAGTACGATATACATGAGGCGGTGGTGGGGGTTAGCGTCTGGGTTGTTGCTTGCATCGTTGGAACAGTAGTAATAGTAGGCAATTGGGCGGTGGTTGTTGAAGGGGTAAGGGCGTCTGGGTTTGTACTGACCCCTGAGATATTGGAATTGGGTCTTTTGTGATGAGGGAAGAGATAGATCAACTAAACCGGCAATGTGGTACGGTAGTAGGTGGGTCAAATCTGATAGGAGCGGGATGTACTGCAGGCAGCGAAGGTATCGCTGTCTGTGATTCTTGAGATGGGGGGGTCTGTGTCTGAGATCCCTGAGAAATCTGTAGCTGAGGTTTATCACAATATCCCGGGGGTATCGGGGTATATCCCACTGCACATGGTAGGAGCTTGGTAGTACCTGCAGCGGTAGCAGCATCATAGGGTGGAGGGGCCGTAGGTGTTATTGCCTCTTGGCAAGGGGTTTGATCGCAATCAGACCTTGCTAGGGCTCTGTCATGCTGGTTTTGTGCAATAAGTATGAATTTATTAATAGCAGCTAAATGCTTATCCCTAGATTTTCCTGTTTTGTTGGATTCATTGTAGCAGATCAAGGCTTGGAGCTTACCCTGATCAAATGAACCCTTTGTTGGCCATTCTAGTCCTGGGTCTTTAGCGGACCAAACAGTGTGCCAGGTCTGACATAAACGGGAAAGTTCTTTTTTATCAGCGGGGAAAAAGTTAAGAACTCTTTCCAGGGGGCTAGTGGAGGACTGAGTGGACATAATGGATTTAGGAGTAAGGGGAAAGCAATCCACATGGGGGGGGGGGGAGGTGTGCAGTGTAAAATGGCAAATTAAATCTCAAATTAGATCCTAGTTCGAAGAATTATAATAGGTACCTCTATAAATATATATACATAAATAAAAAGGGTGCAAAAGAAGATCATTCAAAGGAAAACATGCATCATGCGTATAGAAAACACCTTTATACTCACGCGTCTTCAAGAGCGTCCCAGAAGTGGAACCTAAAATATAAATTACTAATTGGCGGAAAGCCCTATGCTTTTGCCGCAGGTTATATTAACAAAGAAATGATAGCCATGAATATGAGAATAGCGCAGGAGTCAGTTGTGTCACTTACTATATATAACCTACTCTAAAAATACTGCCCTCCAGAGTATGCTTCTATAGAAATTGACCATGGGATAACACTCGCCATGAATTTTGGTATGGGATAACACTCACCTTGGATTACATATGGGATAACACTCGCCATATTGAAAACCCCAAAAGTGGGGGAAGCAAAAACTCCAAAAAAGATTTTAGCGAACAGCGAAAATAAGTTCTCTAAAATTAAAGGGCAGCGATCTAATTGGTTTTCGCCGGTTAGAAATATGGGAATACACTCGCCATATATGGGAATACACTCGCCATTTTGTCGCTAACCCCCAATAGATGCTTAAATATTCGTCTAAAAGAGAACAAAAATTTAGGGCCCCAGTTCAACCTGTATACAATCTCAACAATGCCTTACGGCGTCCCTTTATTGTCACGGCGATCATCTATACAGGTAACCCCTATATGGGCAATAATGCCGAATCCGCAGGCCACTCCGAAAATGGAATGGAAGTCTGCTCAAAATCTAATAAATGAGATACCGTCATCCATTGAAGGAGCACCCTCAATGGATGTAAGTCCCAGACATCGGTATCAAACCCAATGGTTATAGCGTGACACTGGTATATAAGAAAACAATAAAAGTATAGTATGTCCCAGGGAAAAAGCCCCTGAAAATTACTATAGAAGTGATAGAAAAATAGAGAGAGAAAAACGAAATATTCCAAAGCAAACAAATGTAAGCTCTTTGGGAAAGTCACAGTCATAAAAAGAGCCTTTAGTTGGAACACCTTAGTCAGGACAAAAAATGTGAAAAATTCCACGTTCATCATTCACTAGACAATATATTTTCCACTCAACAAACCAGGAGAAGGAAACTCAAAGCATTAGAGTGGAACAAGTAACAATAAGAAAGCCTGCAATACAAGGGCAAACAGTACAAATAAATTCATTCATACCTGTAGTAAAAGAAGAAAACTAATTAGGAAAGATAAGTGTACATATTATATGATAAAACTGGGCCTACCTAATTTGTAATGTAAGGCAAAAATAAGCTGTAAGGGTAGGTTGGAAGCTGTATATGAAAACAAAATATAGAACTTAACAAGACATGAAACTACTACATACTATAATAAGGGTAACAGAGGAGAACCATATATATAACTGGAAAACCGATTTCAACAAAAGGCAAGAAAATGTATATTAACAAAGACATTATAACATAACATACTAATCAGTGACTGAAATGATATGTCTAAATGATGACAAACAGAACAGCTGCAGCATTAGAAGGAAAGAAAAGGTGGATTGGGTTATAAAGAACCAACAGGAAATAACTGAAGAAGTGAAGCAACGCTGTATTCTCATGGCACGCAGTCATCATCTTCTCAACAGAAAAGGGAAAACATATTTTATATGCATATCTATTAAGGTCTTTAAAACGAGTACGTCATTAAAACAGAGCACAAGAAACCTGAACTATATGAGAATCTTATCTAGAGAGTGAATAAGATCCCCTCATATCTAGCGCAGTATAACACAAACAGTAAAATAGATAATGCAAGCAATAGAAGCTGATGGGCGGGGACAGCATAGCGCCTAGCTTATAACGGGGGCAAGATATAATCCATATAGCGTCTAAGCAAATTTCAAATAGGAAAATAAATAACAAACCTTAAGCATTAATTAAGAGTATAACATTATCCCAAAATAAATTGTAAATTAAAAGGGTGTGATAACAACTGCTAGGACAAGTACAAATTTAATAAAACAACTGAAAATAGTAGCCAAGAGACTATCAAAATTAAAATAAAATAAATAAGTGGCAGAGAAGAGAACGTAACCTTACAGACAGACTATATGTAAGAGCAGGAAGCATAGTCAGGAGAAAAGAAGGGTGCCGTTGCAGTACAGGGCGAAAGGTTATTACCGGAGATTATTAGAAACAGGATAATACATTCCAAAGCTAGAGATTAACAGATACGAGAGACAGAGAGGGCAGAGAATGGAGGGGAAGTTATTTATAAAACAGCCACAGAAAAAAAGAAAATAGACAGCTATGCACTTGTAAATGGGGAAAGCAAAAATACAGAGAAATGAGACTGCAAGTATAGAGCGAGAAGTCTCAGTCATAAAAAGCTGAGAACTTGAAAACAGCCGTCGAGAGGAAACAGACCTTTCCTTTATTAGAGAGAAGTAAAACAAAAGTGGCTAGAGAGCTGAACGCCGTAATCGGTGTATCCAGCTAACGGTGAAAGAAAGTTATAAATAAACAAATAAAATAAGGAGACATACAAGCGGGTACGAGGAAAAAGGGACACACTCCGAACAGCAATCTTATCAGGGGTGTGCACAGAACGAAACTGTAATAACAAGAGGAAACAAAGGTAGCTGTGCAGTTTTAAATAGAATGCAGGAAGTGTGGTTCACAGCTAGAAAGGTAGCAAGAAAGAATTTTGTTTTAAAGGGAGAAAAACATGTGAGCTCTTCGGGTAAGGCACCTTAGTTTACAGTGTATACTAAGGTTGCCACACAGCAAACTATGAAAGGAAAGCTTGGAGGTAGTAGAGCGGAACAGAAAGGAAGCTAGGGCAAGCAGTACAAACTCAGTCATGCAAGACGAACAAAGCTGAAAAAGACTGTGAAATACTTAACCTTGTAGGACAGTTTTGACATACGTAACTTAGTGTTAAAGATTATAGATGGGCAGCGGGCCAGCACTGCCATTATAGAAGTAAAAGTTATGAGAATTTGAGCACAAATATTTTTACAAGAAAGAGTCTGTAGCTAGCATGCTCTGGAATCACGCTATATTCCTGTATTATAGAGCACAAGCACAATATGATAGCATTTAAATGTAACAAAAACAGTTGCTTCTCAATAATATAACCAAAATATGCAACAGTCTTCCTAAAACACTACCGGTTGAACATCCAACAAGAAATACATGCGTATTAATCATACTAAGGTAAATGTGACATGATAGTGGAACATTAAGACATATATCTATGCAGGGCAAAAGAAAGTAACATCTGTAGGAATTAAATAATACCATTTAAAGTACGAAAACCAGGATCATATAACATAAATCATGGGGGGCCACGTAAATGAACTATCAACATAATACCAAAAACAGATTAAAGAAGCATTGCAATGTATCACAGAAAGCCGCAGTAGGACAAAAGGGAAAAAGCCGGTTTGCAAGGGGTAAGTTATGCATGTTTGAAGGAAAGATACCTTTTAACACTTTGTAGGCACATGGTATGCACAATGAAGTCTATCAGGCTGTCACTAGCAGCGCAAAAATAAAGAAACCTGTCTCGGGTTTAAAATCATGACTTAGAGGACAGAGTGAGAAAGCATTAGAGTATCTATTGTTTAAGGGAAGTAAGCTGAAATAGAGGGCAACGCACAAAAGTCAAAGCAGTATGAGCATAAATTTTGGGGAGTGGGAGACAACGTCCTAATAAAAGGAGAATGCGAGTCTTAGACTAAGATGCGGTGTCATAATCTTAAAAGTGAAAGAAAAGAATACATCCGTATATTGTTACATGCTCAGAGGTGCCCGTCTAACGGACTTGGCAGCCTGAGGCATGAAAAGATAAGTCATTTAACAATTATGATACCTGCTAAGGAAATATACCAGAGAATTAGATATAGTTAGATGAATTTAGGAGGATAAATGACCGGTTAACTTGTACCGCTTCAGCATAGAACAGAAAAAAACGGACGGAGAAGGGGAAAAAAATTACTTTCTTAGCATTTAAAATGAACTGAGCCTCCTCTGAACTGATAAGGCAGCTAAAGTGGGCAAGCTTCCCAGATTGTCGTGTCCTTGAGATAGTGAGCTACAGCGCTTATTAGGGAAACTCTTAAAAGTTACAGAAACATGTGAGGGAAAATAAAAAAGGGTTTAGAACTTCAGCTCCTCGGGCAAACTCAAACAGATCCACAAAGGCAGACTCGGAGCCCAAGAGGGAGCACACATGCAATACAACAACTACTAACAATGTAACAAGCTGTGTTCCAGAAAGAAAACCAAAACCCACAGCGCATGGGACTGGGAAGGAAAAAGACCAGTCCCACAGGGAATCAAAAAATGATTTCCAGTTAGCACCAGAAGCCAAAAAGGTGCATGCAAGGTGTTAAGTTACCCCAATTAGTATCGTGCGGGCCACATCCCTATAAACTCTCCACGGACCACGAACAGTCGGCGGAGCATCAGAGAAGAGGGCAGGGAGGATTAGGAAGGAATTCAGATTGGATTTAAGGAAAAAAGAAATGGCTATGGGGGTGGGGTGAGAGCACAGGACTGAGCAGCAGTGAAAAAGGACAATTAGGTGAACTACGCAGTAAATAATAACGGACAAGAAATGCGCTTCAAAGTGAAAAAGCCAAGCCAGATTTAAAACAGGTGGAAGCCAGTGCCTGGTATGACAGCGGCATACAGAGATAAGAACTGAGAAAAGCAGAGACGGAACAGTATAGTTCACACAAGAATCCAAATCAGACGGAGTGCAGAGACACACACAAAGATGCAAAAGAAAAAAAAAGGACGGAATAAGAGATACTACGCAGTTATTCATAACAGCTGAAAAGATAGCACCGGAGCATAAGATAGAAACTATATATCTGTAAGGAGAAACGGAAATCAGAGGTTATAATGCAGCGTAAGGAAAAATAGCCGAGAGAAATGTAGACAGGAAGGGGGGCTGTGGGCTGTTAGAGGGAAAGCATAGTTCAGAGAACCTAAAAGAACTGAATAGGGTCTTATGAGAAGTGTAATACGCAAAGATTTGGATACGGCTTGCACTTGTTCAAAGTCATGGGAGGCAGAGAAATTTAGAGATAAGGGGAAAACAACAGTTGAACGGAGGTAAGCAGCTACAAAGCTGAGCCCCGTAATTAGTGTTTGCAGCTGAAAAAAGAAGAGAGTTGTAGGAAGTTCAAGAGAAGGAATGAGGAGGAATAGAGTCGCACACACAGAGTGAAGGCAGTGAAAAGGTGGGGGCTGTCAGTTTTAAGAACAGAGAAAACAGAAGGAGTTTAGAGGAGAGCAATCTGAAAGCGTGCTGTTCTCCCAGAGTAAAGAAATTCCCCCGATCCGGGAACATACAGAAGCAAAAAGAGCAAGGATAGACCCAGGGGACTGATAGGCAGAGGTAGGCAGAAGAAGTTAGGATAAGGAGAAAAGGGATTGGGGAGAAAGAAAAAGAAAGAACAGAGTGAGAACAGAGGGACAGGGATTTGAAAAGCAGGGATTAAGACTGAACACAAGGTGGAATGGGAAACAGAAAATGCACAATCTCTAAGGATTGTTAAGCGAGTATGCTAGCATAAAGACCAATCCAAAGATTTTGAACATTGAAATAAACTTACAGCAAACCCCAAATCGCAGTCGCCTGGATTCGTTGTTATGCATCTTTCACACAACAAGCACAGTCTTGCGTACTTCACGCAAATCAAAGAGATGGACAGGATAGGAGAAAGAAAGAGGGTGAGAAAGAACAGAACAGAAAGTAGAAGTGAAAGTTAGAACTCAAAGAATCATCCCCACTGCATTAACAAAGTAGGGAAAAGAGATCAGCATAGAAAAGGGCAGAGAAGCAGGTGTGTTAGTTCAGCGCAGGGCATGAAGAAAATCAGGGAAGAAAGTAAAAAGACAGAAGAATAGAAGAGTATTTAAAGTAGGGGTGAGAACGGACAGAACATTGGTGCCCAATACCCCTGAAGTGGGCAGTGTCCGTGATAGGGGAAAAATGAAGGAATAACAGCAGGGAGATTGGGGAAGGAAAGAAGAGAAAAAATGAGAAAAAAGTGAGAGAGAGATAACATAGAACATTTGAACGCACAATACAAGTATCCCCTCTTGCGTTCAAAAAAAAAGAAGAGAAAGAAGGATAGAGTGAACGGTCAGCATACGGCTGGTCACCACTGTTTTAATTTCCCCCTCTTGGACCTCTTTCTGACTCCAGATCACACGGGGGACTAAAGATACCTATTTCACATAACAGGCTCTGTCTGATTTCTCCCACCTTCATTGTCACCCAATCACAAGGAGGTCTGCTCTGGGTTTGCATTAGGGGCTGTAATAGAAATCTAATTCCCATAACTACTGCTTTCTGTCTTCCTGGATCTAGGTATACTCTGGGCCATTTATGTTCCCAGATAATGCCTATTAAAATTCTGTCTAAGTTTCTCCAGAGACTGAGTGTATGTGATCTGCCTTGTAAGCTAAATGTAAGGTAAAGAGAAGATAGTATAAAGACAGAGATAGGTTTAAATAGATAGATACTATTTATTTCTTACCCAAAGACAAGTCTTCAAGTTGGTACAAATACAGACATCAGACTTTAATCAGGTACATTCAGCAGAGAGATTCTGAGTACAACCGGACAGAGCTTCGCCCTCTGAGAAAAACTCCCAGTTAAGGCACATTTTCCCCTCTTTTATACACAACCTCTCCATAGAAGTCAATGGTGGGAAACCTAGCTCTCAATTTCTGAGATGATACGTTCCCACGCGGGCTTATCAGTATGTTTTGGGAACAAGTTCTTTTTTCACATCTCATTTCTGAGACACCTGTTCCCTGTTGCAATAGTTTTCACATACTTTTCACACCATCTTAAGAACTCTGTAATAGGCTCCATTTTGTTCATCTTAAGAACTATGTAATAGGCTCCATTTTGTTCATCTGAGCCATCCTTTTTGTTTTTGTTTTCCCCAGTACAGGAGCTGAATTTGAATTAAAAATTGTACCAATTTGTAGCAGGACTCATTATTCAGAACCGCTTTTTACAGATTCTCAAATATTAAATCATGTACTTGTTATTTGGCCTAGTCAGTACTTCTTCAGTTATTTTAGGCTTCATAGCTTTGGCCCTCACTATTCCAGTGGTAGATCCAAAGCCAGGCCATATATTAACACTAACTTTTGCAGATCCTTTTCATGTTTTCCACTTCTTCAGGGGTATCCACTCTGTAACAAATCTTGGTATCATCCACAAAAAGGCAAAACTTACCTTCTAACCCTTTGGCAATGTCGCTGACAAATATATTGAACACAATCAGCCCAAACACCAATCCTTGAGGCACTCCACTACTCACCTTTCCTTCCTCTGACTGAATTCCATTAATCAACACCTCAACTAGTTCCTAATCCAGGTCACCACTTTGGGTCCTAACTTCAGCCTGTCATGTTATTCAAGAGCCTTCTGTGGGGAACCGTTTCAAATGCTTTGTGGAAATCTATGTAGATTACATCTAGTGCATGTCCTCGATCCAATTCTCTGGTCACCCAGTCAAAGAATTCTCGATCCAATTCTCTGGTCTCCCAATCAAAGAATTCTCGATCCAATTCTCTGGTCTCCCAGTCAAAGAATTTAAAGAATTCAATCTCATTCGTTTGGCATAATTTACCTTTGCTAAAACCATGTTGTCTCAGATCTTGTAACCTATTGGATTCCAGGAAATTCACTATCCTTTCCTTCAGCATTGCTTCTGTTACTTTTCCAATAACTGAAGTAAGGCTTACCGGCCTGTAGTTTCTAGCTTTTCTGTCACTACTTTTGTGACAAGGGACCATATTCAATCTTCTCCAATTCCATGGAACCTCTCCTGTCTCCAAGGGTTTATTAAAAATCTTTGAGGACCTGCCAGAACCTCTCTGATCTTCCTCACTATCCTAGGATGGATCCTGTCTGGTCCCATGGCTTTTCAAGTAATAATACCTTTATTGTGATATGAATGGGGGTGAAATATATACTAGCCGTTAAGCTCGTTTAAACGGGTGAGATTTTTGTTTGGTACAATTCTTCTGTCCCCTGCCCTCTCCCCTCCCCTCCATCCATGTGCATCTGCTTCCTGTCTTCCCTCTCCTCCATCCATGTCCAGCATTTCTCCCTCCCTCCCTCCCCCCCCCCGAGGTCGCCACTGCCCCTCCCCCCGCTGTCGCCGCTACCGCTCGCCGCCCGGGGTCACCGCCAGCCACCCTCCACCCAGAACGGGGCTCTCCTCTCCATTGAGCTTACAGTGCCTCACCTCCGAAATCGCAGCAGGCAGATCGCCTCCCGTTGGCCTTCCTTCCCTGCCTGTGCCCCGCCCTGTGACGTAACGTCGGCGAGGGCGGGACACAGGCAGGGAAGGAAGGCCGACAGGAGGTGATCTGCCTACTGTGGTTTCGGCGCTGTAAGTTCAATGGAGAGGAGAGGGCCCGGCCCGGGTGGAGGGGGGGCCGGCGGCGACCTTGGGGGGGGGGGGGGAGCGACCTCGGCGGTTTCCCTCACTCCTCTTCCGTGTTCCAGGTCCACTCCTCAGCACAGCTTTTCTTTCCCTCTCTGTTCCGTCCTCTGACATCATCACGTCGACGTGGGGGCGGGACAGAGAGGGAAGTCTCTACTGCGCATTTGCGGGTGAGTCGGTCACTTGCCATTTATATGTTTGATATATATAAAATTGCCATCCTCACATATGTCACATACAGAGGTAAAATCTGTATAGGCTGTCAAAATTAGGTGCTGGGATGATGCTCACCAAGGCAATTCAGTAACAGCAATTGAGCATACAGTTGCTGTTATACAATAATTGCCCAAGTCTAGGGTTACCATATTGTGTCCTCTGAAAAAGAGGACACATGTCATGTCCCCTGCCCCGCCCACACCACATCCCTTTCAGATCCTCATCCCGCCCCCCTATTCCCCTCCCCTGCCCCCCCCCCGTCACCTCCCCTGCCCCTTGTCACATATTCCCCTCCCCTTACTTACTATCTAGCCCTGGTGCTCTACTGACCTCTTCGGGGCAGGAAAGAGCCCCCTCTTTCCTGCCTGCCCTTGCCTGCATCCTTCTCAGTCTCGGCTGGAGATTCAAAATGGCCACCGAGAGTTGAAGCGGCCTCGCGAGACTTCAACTCTCGGCGGCCATTTTGAATCCCCAGCCGAGACCGAGAAGGATGAAGGGCAAGGCAGTGCTCCAGGCAGGAAAGAGGGGGCTCTTTCCTGCCCCGAAGAGGTCATTAGACTACCAGGGCAGATAGTGAGGGGAGGGGAGAGCCACGGCACTGCTCGCTCGGCCGCACGTTTGTCCAGAAATCCGGACAAACGTGCGTGTGGGCAAAATCCGCCGGACGCCCCAGACAGGCCCTCAAAAAGAGCACATATTCAGGGCAATCCGGACGAATGGTAACCCTACCCAAGTCCACACTTCTGCACCTAACTTTAGCACAATCTTAGAATATTATACCAGAGGCGTATCTGGCCTCCGGCGGTAGGGGGGGCCAGAGCCAGAGGGAGGGGGCACATTTTAGCCCCCCCCCCCGCCGCCACCACCACCACCGACCCCCCCCCGCCGCCATTACCGGACCCCCCCCACCACCGACTCTCTCCACTCCCTCCCGCCGCCAGCCCTCCCCCGCTGCTGTTTCTTACTTTTGCGCCGAGGCGCTTGCTCCTGGGCCTTTAAAAATATTTCTTCAGCTAGCGGGGGACCCCAACCCCCGCCAGCCAACCCGAGGTGACGTCTTTCAAGTTCTTCATCCGCCGTGGCCGACGTGCTGGAGTTGAATGGCAGTAAATCCAGCAGAGGAGATGCAGGAACCACAGCCTCACACACACATTTTTCTTGCCCAAGAACAGGAAAGTCTTGCTAAAACAGCACAGTTCCCTGCAGTCAAACACTTCCCCCTGGTGGTCATCACAGGCAGATATATGAAAAGCATCATTGAAGTTCAGTCACATGCTATACCATTTCAATGTCTTTATGATTTTAAAACTGGGCAGAAAACCACTTTTGTTTAGGGATGCCTTCAGGTCAGAATCTGCCTAGTTTTCTGTTAAACTGCTGGGTTTGAGAGGCTCGGATGCCCTGGACTGGGTCTGCTTGGTTTCCTTCCTTCCTTCCCTCTCCTTTTCTGGCCTATATTTATTGTGGTTCTATTCCTTTCTTATCTGGTGATTTTTGTTTTCTAAAAATCTTGTTCCCTCTGTGCTCTGAACTCTTTCCAGGGCCTCCTGTCTAGTCACTATTTCTTTCTTCTCTTCACTTTCTGCCCCATATCCATCTTTCACATTCAAGTCAACAGTACAGATTAGGAATAGAAGTGCAATCGCAGGGTTCTGTTCATAATAATGTTTTATTTATTACAGCTGCTTTAAAACAAAAGGTTACCTTGAAAATGTTTACTGCAGCTAAGATTTTCATTGTGACAGTTTTTTTAATTGAAGCTTTCAGAAAATATACAAGTTCAGATTTAGAAAAAAAAAACAAAATAGCAGATCATACTGAATTTATAGCGTCAGTAAGCCCCTCAGTCAAGACAACTATCATACAGCAGTGCTCCCCACACTAGCCATCACAGCCAGCCATTCTCCCACTCCCACCCTGTCACGCTTGCCCTTATCCATCCATATTAAGCAACTAGCCCAGATTTTAATGTGAGGTAGCCTTTTTGGTGTGGGTCCAGTGAAAACCCACATTAGCTGTTTAATGCAGCTTAGCAAAAGGCCCCCTAAGCATTTGCAGATATGGGCTGCACTAAAAAAAAAAAAAAGAAGGTACAAAACTTTTCAGAAAGGGAAAAAGGTATTTTACTAATTTTTGCTTCATGTGTGCTGGGGTATAGAGCCAGATTTGCCTTTGATGTACAAGTAGTATACTATCAGGCTCATTTTCGAAAGAGAAGGACTCCCATCTTTTGACACAAAATCGGAAGATGGGCGTCCTTCTCACAGGGTCACCCAAATCGGTATAATCGAAAGCCGATTTTGGACGTCCCCAACTGCTTTCTGTCAGAGGCGTAGTGAAGGCGGGACTTGGGCGTGCCTAACACATGGACATCCTCGACCCATAATAGAAAAAAAAAGGGCGTCCCTGACGAGCACTTGGACGACTTTACCTGGTCTTATGACCAAGGCACAAAAAGCTGCTCGAACTGACCAGATGACCACCGGAGAGAATCGGGGATGACCTACTACTACTTATCATTTCTATAGCGCTACAAGGCATACTCAGTGCTGCACACCATATACTCCTCCAGTGGTCACTAACCCCCTCCCACCCTCAAAAAAAATCTTTCAAAATATTTTGTGCAGCCTCAAATGTCATACTCAGGTCCATCATAACAGTATGCAGGTCCCTGCAGCAGTTTTAGTGGGTGCAGTGCACTTCAGGCCAGCGGGCCCAGGCCAATCCCCCCCACCCCCACCTGTTACACTTGTGGTGGTAAATGTGAGCCCTCCAAAACCCACCAGAATAGGTGCCCCCCTTCACCCGTAAGGGCTATGGTAGTGGTGTACAGTTGTGGGTAGTGGGTTTGGGGGGCTCAGCACACAAGGTAAGGGAGCTATGTACCTGGGAGCTATTTCTGAAGTCCACTGCAGTGCCCCCTAGGGTGCCCAGTTGGTGTCCTGGCATGTGAGGGGGACCAGTGCACTACGAATGCTGGCTCCTCCCATGACCAAAGGACTTGCATTTGGTCGCTTCTGAGATGGGCATCCTCGGTTTCCATTATCGCCGAAAATCATAAAAGACCAATTATGCCCCTCTATGTCATACTTTGTATTGTTATTTGAATATTTTTACTGCTGTAATTGCCTATTACTCATGTTTGATCTGTTCTTACTGTATACGGCTGAGTGAATTCCTTCAAAAAGGCGGTAAATAAAGCCTAATTAATAAATAAATATATACATACATGAATACATGAACACCCAGTGATATTGTCAGAAATGAAATATTGTGTGTATTCTGATATAGTAGCTCTCTGGCAGGGAATGCAATAGTGAAGATACCAAAGGATGGTACCAATCAAAACATCACATTCAAAGGCTCTATTTTTCCCTAAGCACTCATTATGTTACTGTGGCGAAATAGGGGGTTTTCAAACCTATGAATCGTAATATTTTCATGGAATGTATTTCTCTTGTTTGGCCAACAGGTGGTATTTGTTCTGTGTTTTAAAACTGTTGCAGAGAAGGCTGTTTCGTTTCAGCTTAAGCCCTGAGGAAAAAGTATCCTGCCCTGCTATTGGCCAGATTCTTTAAAAGGTTAATGATGTGGGCTCTGATTGGCCCTGAAGTGCTAAATCCAGCCAGCAGGTACTGGATTTTCCCCAGTCTCAGCCCCCAGACCCTGTTCAACTTCAGACCTGTGAGCAGTGTTGCCAGGTGGGCGGTTTTACCGCCCAATTGGGCGGTTTTCCGCGACCCGCCGCGGGAAATTTTTGCCCGCGGCGGGTTGCGGTTTTTTGGGCTGTTTTTGGGCTTCAGGGCGGTTTTTTCGGCCGCGGGGGGCGGGGTTAGTGACGTTTCTGGGCGGGGTTAGTGACGTTTTGGGCGGGGTTAGTGACGTGGGAGGCGGGGCCGATGACGGGGAGGCGGGGCCGGTGACGTGGGAGGCGGGGCCGGTGACGGCGGGGGCGGGGTTGATGACGGCGGGGGCAGGGGTGATGACGCGGGGGTGGGGGTGTCAGGGGCGGGGATTGTGTTTGGGCGGGTTTTGGGCTGTTTTTTGGGCTGGAAAAAATTTTTCCACCTGGCAACCCTGCCTGTGAGCAGTTATTTTCCTGAAATTGCCCAGGTGCTACCTAGGTAGTGACAAAGTGTTAGATAGTTTTAATATTGATTTTTATTCAGTTACCTGTTAGTGCTTGTTGTTTTTCCACCTGTTTTATACCGTCCGCTGTTCTACTTCTGTGTTTTGGGTCTGCAAGTGCTTTCTAGGAACTGGGGGAGCCATGGGAGTGTGGCTTTAGTTTCCTAGAAATCACTGAGGAATAACTTGAGAGGGGGAGATGAGACTAGGTAGCCCAGAAGCAAGCAGGACCCAGTCGGTGGGAGGAGGGTGCAATGTAGAGCACATGCCCAGGTGCAGGTGGTCCTGAGCAATGAAGGGGACAGACCCTCCAGATGGCTGCAGGTTTAACCCCAGGTGGATGCTAGGTGTTTTCTAACAGTTACCTTTCCTGATAGTTTCTCTCTACAGAAAACAATACGAACAGTGACAAATTGAAATTATGGGCCTGAAAGTCAGTATTCAGGAAGGGCACCCAGAGCAGGGGGAGGGGAATACATTTACACCTACAGATCTAGAAGCAGCTGAAAGTGGACCCCCTTTTTTTTCCTTGACCTCCCTGCACAGCAGTGACTAAAACCAAGACAGAATTTATGCCACCGGGGAAGGACAAGGAGACAATGGTGCTCATTTTCAAAGCACACAGACTTAGAAAGTTACATAGGATCCTATGTGATTTGAAAAGCCTAGAGATAGACTGAAGGAATATAGCTTTAAAACGATTTCTAAGATACAAGATTTTGAAGAAATCAATTGAGAATCTTAATAATTATAAATATTGTGTAGCATAGGATGATGGCCAGCTGAACAAGTCCCAGATTGACTACTCCAGGAAGTCTATTGCTGTTTGCCTCAATATGCATCAGTGAACAGGGTGCTTCATAAACGCCAGTTCGAATGGGAATGCACTTTCCATCTGCATGAGATTCTTCAACTTTTCTTCAGCTGTCCAGGCTTATAATTAAATAGCAGAGAGAGGGAAGCTGCCCCAAACAGCAGCGTTTGCAAGACCCACTGCAACTGGACACGGTGGTTGGTGATGCCTTTCGCACTGCATACAAGCAGAAACAAAGGGTTTTTATTTTGTTTGGGGGGGGGGGGGGGGAAGAAGATAAAATTATGTATCATACCTGATAATTTTCTTTCCATTAATCATAGCTGATCAATCCATAGACTGGTGGGTTGTGTCCATCTACCAGCAGGTGGAGATAGAGAGCAATCCTTTTGCCTCCCTATATGTGGTCATGTGCTGCCGGAAACTCCTCAGTATGTCGATATCAAAGCTCCATCCGCAGGACTCAGCACTTAGAGAATTACACCCACAAAGGGACACTCTGCCCAGCTCACCACCACCGAAACGGGGGAGGGGAATCAACCCAGCTCATCCCCACACAAGTGGGGGAGGGGAATCCGTCCAGCTCATCCCGCGGAGCGGGGGAGGGACACCACACCCGCCGATGCGAGGGGATCTGGCTTATCCTGCAACCGCAACCGCGGGAGGAGCTGACTGACCCCCAACACCGCCGCAGCGGGAGGGGTACAAAGCTGCCCTACAGCCGCACGAAGCGGGAGGGAGCGCCGGCAGAATTTAGGTCTCAATCCAGCCCCGTAAAACGGAGGGGAGAGGAATGCAGCAGCAGCTCACTCTAACACAAAATCGTCTCAACTCCAGAAGAATTCAATCGAGAAAACTTGAACATGAAGATTCTCCTGAACAGGAACAGAAGACTAAACTTGAACCTGAAATGCAACCAGAATATAAATAGAACAGATATCTGGGAGGGGCTATGGATTGATCAGCTATGATTAATGGAAAGAAAATTATCAGGTATGATACATAATTTTACCTTCCATATCATCATGCTGATCAATCCATAGACTGGTGGGATGTACCAAAGCAGTACTCACCCAGGGCGGGACATAGAAATCCCTGACCACAACACTGAAGCTCCAAACCAGGCCTCCTCCCGAGCAGCCACAGTCAAGCGATAATGCCTGGAGAAGGTATGAGCCGACGCCCAAGTTGCCGCCTTACAAATCTCTTCCAAGGAGACGGACCCGGCCTCTGCCATCGAGGCCGCCTGTGCTCTAGTGGAGTGAGCCTTCAGCTGGATAGGTGGCACCTTCCCCGCGGCCACATAAGCCGCTGCAATGGTTTCCTTGACCCATCGTGCCACTGTAGGCTTGGATGCCTGCAGACCCTTACGAGGACCTGCGAACAGCACAAACAGATGATCTGACTTACGGAAATCATTGGTCACTTCCAAGTATCTGATGATGACTCGTCTCACATCTAGATATTTGAGAGCAGAGTACTCCTCTGGGTAGTCCTCCCTACGAAAGGAGGGTAGGCAGAGCTGCTGATTCACATGGAAACGAGAAACAATCTTGGGCAGGAAGGAAGGCACCGTGCGAATAGACACTCCTGCCTCAGAGAACTGCAGGAAGGGTTCCCGACATGATAGCGCCAGGAGCTCGGAAACTCGTCTGGCTGAAGTGATAGCCACCAAAAACACTGCTTTCAACGTCAGGTCTTTCAGAGATGCCCTCGACAAGGGTTCAAAAGGCGGCTTCTGCAAGGCTCTTAGCACCAGATTGAGATTCCACGCAGGCACCACCGAGCACAGAGGAGGGCGTAGGTGATTAACTCCCTTGAGAAAGTGCACCACATCTGGCTGCGAGGCCAGGGAAGCACCCTTCAGGCGACCCCTGAAGCAAGCTAGAGCCGCAACCTGGACTTTAAGGGAACTGAGCGACAGGCCTTTCTCCAGACCTTCTTGCAGGAATGCCAACACTGAAGAAATTGGAGCGGTGAAGGGAGAAAGACAGCCTGCCTCACACCACGATGCAAACGTACGCCAAACCCTGGCGTAAGCAGTAGAAGTAGAGCGCTTCCTCGCTCTCAGCATAGTGGCGATGACCTTGTCTGAAGAAGCCCTTCTTCCTCAGACGCTGCCACTCAATAGCCAGGCCATAAGACGAAAGGGGGAGGGATCCTCCATCACCACGGGACCCTGATGCAACAGGCCCTGTTCCGCTGGCAGCCGTAGAGGGCTGTCCACTAAGAGCCTGATCAAGTCCGCATACCAGGGACGTCTGGGCCAGTCCGGACCTACCAGGATTATCCGGCCCGGATACTTTGCCACCCGGTCTAGCACCCTGCCCAACATGGGCCAGGGCGGGAACACATAGAGAAGCACCTGTGTCGGCCACTGTTGGAGAAGAGCATCTACTCCCAGAGATCGAGGGTCCCGTCCTCTGCTGAAAAAGCTCTGCACTTGGCAATTGGCCGATGACGCCATCAGATCTAGGCTCGGCTGGTCCCAGCGGCTCGTAATGTCCAAGAACGCCTGAGCCGATAGCTGCCACTCTCCGGGATCCAAGGTATGGCGACTGAGAAAGTCCGCCTTGACATTCATGACTCCGGCAATGTGGGCCGCCGACAGCTGTTCCAGGTTCGCTTCCGCCACTGGCATAGATTCATGACCTCCTTGGCTAGAGGGGCGCTCTTGGTACTTCCCTGGCGATTAACATAGGCCACAGCCGTGGCATTGTCCGACAGGACCCGTACTGGCTTCAACGCCAGTACCGGGAGAAACTCCAAAAGCGCCAACCGAATGGCTCTGAGTTCCAGGAGGTTGATAGACCACTTTGCCTCTGCAGGAGACCAGAGCGTTTTGCATAAGGAAAGCCTGATGCAGCAGCAAAATGAACTCAGGGGAGAAACCCCCCAGACTGTGCACTTCTGTAGCCTGGGCCACGGCCATAGACGCACCCTCAACCGGCGCTTGCAAGAGCAGGGGAGAAACATGCTGCGCATCCAAAATGGCGTCTGGCGCGAAACTCCGAGAAGGAGCTGTGCGGGAAAAACGGCGCTTAACTTTGGCCGCTTTCTTGCCGTCGCCCTGAATCAAGGGCGACCATAGCATTAACGTCTCCCACCTCGAGGGCGGCCCAAGAAGAAGCCGTCCGAGCAGAATGGCCGGCCAAAATGGGGGGGGGGGGGGGGGGCAGCAGCGGGGGATGGGCGTTTATGGCGGGAAAAACCGCCGCACCGGAGGAAGAACTGGGACACTGACCGGCCTCCAAACTGACGCCCAAAAAAGGCGATTCAGGCTTTGAAACCCCGCTAGACGCGCACATGCGGTCCGGGGATCAATTCTTCGCGCCCTCACCCTCCGACGCCATAGGCCACGTGGAGACCGATCGGGGAAACCCCCTGCCCGCTACAAAAGGTAAAAATTACCTGCTTCTCGCTCCGAGCTGTAACGAACTGGTGTCCCAGTGAGCAGCTGCAATAAACGCTGAAATAAACGTTGAAATAAACGCCCTTAAAGGACGTTCAACATTTTTTTTTTTTTTTTAACGGAGCCAGCGGGAGGGGGGAGAAAAGGAGGGACCTGGCACCACCAGGTTTGCACTTGCTTAAGAAGAGCCCTCAACCCCAGGTACTCAACAAAACCTAAGAATTAGGCTTGGAGACCTAGCCAGAGCTGCTGCTTTGTGTGACCACCACCTGCTGAGATAGAGAACATACTGAGGAGTTTCCAGCAGCACATGACCACATATAGGGAGGCAAAAGGATTGCTCTCTATCTCCACCTGCTGGTAGATGGACACAACCCACCAGTCTATGGATTGATCAGCATGATGATATGGAAGAGGCTATTTTCAGAACTGTTCATATAGTTCCAAAGTCTGTGGTTATTTTTACCAAGGGACTTTGCACTCATTTCTCCACACAGAAATTGTGAGCAGAGTATCCTTTAGAACAGTGCTTCTCAACCCAGTCCTCAGGGCACACCCAGGTTTTCAGATATCCTGATGAAAATGAAAAAAAAAAAAAGACTTGCATTCACTGTCTACTTTGTGTGCAAATATATCTCATGCATATTTTCTCGATATCCTGAAAAACCTGACTGTTTGGGTGTGCCCTGAGGATCGGGATGAGAAGCACAGTTTTAGAAAATCAAACACACACACAGGCAGTAATCTGCACCTACTTTATCTATGGGCTCTCTTTCCCTTAAAAAAAAAAAAAAAAACAATAAGAAAGAATTTCGGCAGTGCTTTTTGGGAAGCCACCACCATCTTTATGTTTGATGAAAATAAAGCTTAAGGATATTCAAGGATTTTTACTGCTCAAAATTAGAAACTTGGCATATCACAATTAGTGCACTCCTGATGCAGGCACATCACACCAAAACACAGCCATATCAAGACACTGTGAATGTCATGAATTATTTGTTATCATATTGGGACTTACAATAAACCTTTATTTCTTGTGGATTTACGAGACATCTTAACATCCCCTCCCCTTGTTCATCACCACTCTTTTTATCTTGTTTTCTACAGGGACCCTCCTCTTTTCGGTCTTTCCAGTTTTGCAAAAAAAAAACCCAACCAAACCAAAGCAACCCCCCTCCCCCCCGACACATGGTTAAGTTTAATAAAACCAAGAACAGTTCTCCTGGGTACTCACATCACCTGCTTCCTGTTGCCACATTTTTACTTATTTAGTTAATCTAATTTAACTGAAATTATAGGTCATTACTAGGCAGACATTGTTCAAAAAGGGCCATCAAGACAGAAAAAGGGAATCAGGCTGACCTCTATTCAATTTTGAGGAGTTTAGTGCATCAAACTGCACTTCTTTTTTTTTTTTAAGAGGAGGGCCTATATGTGTTAAAATGTGTGGGGTTTTTATTTTTTATTTTTTGCACAACCCAAAACATCAAGTACTTTTGAGAATTTGTGTGTGCAAGGCTCCCTCGGAAGTAGCAGCTTTGGCACATAGTCCACTCTGCAAAAGTGTCCTAAAATTCTGAGCTAGTGAGCTGCTGTGATCCATCTCATGCAAAGCAGTTTGCCAGCTCAGAATTCTGTGAAAACCAGCATACAAAGACCTTTTACAGACCAGTTTTTGCAAGAAAAGATTAACAGCACCTCAATGAGATGTAGTGTTCTTTTAAGATTGTGTGAACTTGATTTCCTGAGAGAGGTGAAATATTTACTACTCTACACTTTTGCATGAACAGTAAACTTGTGTACAAGCTGAGGCCATGAAGGTCAGTTTTCACTTTATTTATTTTTTTACAGAAATGACTGCTCTTAGAAAGACATACCTGCATAGCTTCATGGCATAGAAAGCTTCTATAATATGGAATCCCCAGGCTACCCAGAATCTGAAAAACAAGCACAGAATTCATTTTTTGAAAAACAAAAACTAAACATTAATAGTACATGGTCTCTAAATATTCAGGAAACAATCTTACCTACTATAATAAAAAGCACCTCCAACGTTCTGAAGCTGACTCCGTGGCTTCAGTGAAGGGTTCGTAAGTGTGTCACATTTCTCTCTGCCCCGCCCTCGCATCAAAACGTGATGTCGAGGGCGGAGCAGCGAGAGTGAAGGGGTAGGCCACATCACACGCATCATGGACAGAGACAAGACCAGGAGGTGAAGTTTATCCTGGTGAGTGCCCGTGGCTGCGTAAGCCCCCCGCTGTTGTCAGCTGGTGGACGGTAAAAGCTGTGTGTCGTTAGATTGACAGCGATTAGCACCTCCCCCCACCCAGCACCTCGGCAGAGACCTGTCTGAATTTTAAAATTCATACGGAGGGGGCGTGGACTGGAAGGAAGGGACAACAACCGTGGAACTGGGAGGGAGGGGGGACCCTGGAACTGGGTGGGAGGGAGAAAGGGAGGAGGGGGGGGGGACCCTGGAAGGGGGGGCCCCTGGAACTGGGAGGGAGGGGACGACCCTGGAACTCAGAGTGAGGGAGGGGGACGACCCTGGCACATACTCATTCTCACACACACACTCTCTCTCTCACACAGTCACACCCAGTCTCACTCTCTCTCTGTGACACACACACACCCCATTCACTCTCTGTCACATACATACATACTCCGATGAAAACCTTGCTAGCGCCCGTTTCATTTCTTTGAGAAACAGGCCTTTTTTACTAGTTTAAGATAAGGTGTCAGCAACCGACTTGAGATAGGTAAAGAAAAGTCAGATAAACATGACGAAGATTACAAACCCATATACAGATGAGGACATACTTGAACCACTAACACAAATGAGGGTAAGGCTATTGTGGTAGCCCAGGAGGTGCACTAACATAGTAAACAATGGCAGATAAGTACCAAATGGCCCATCCAGTCTACCCAGTAAGGCAATTAGGTTTGTAACTGCGATGTTGTTTAACTGAAGCATAGTAAAGGTCTTTGACATTATTCCACATAGAAAACTGGCAAACAAACTCAATAATGGAGTTAGAGGCCAACCGAATTTTGGCTTTGGTTACGGTACTGAAACCAGCCCAAAATCCTCTCTCTGCCCAGTTTCAGATGAAATGTTATTTTAATTTTCGGCCATGGTTTCAGTTTCAGCTGAAAATGACCATGTGTTTTCAGTGGAAACTGAAAATTTATGCTTTATCCTATGTGTCTCTTTCCCTCTCTTCCCCCAAACAGGAGTTGTCCCTCCTCCCGTGCCCCCCAACCTATCTTATAATCCCTGGTGCTCTAGGGGTATAGTTGGGGTAAGAGCAATCCCCAGTTATTCCTGCCCATTCTGGCTATGCTCTCAAAATGTCTGCCACGACTAAGGTACTGCTCCTGCCTAGGATTACCATACATTCGGAATTCCCCGGACATGTCCTCCTTTTCAGGGGGCTGTTGGGGTCCAGGTTTTTTTTTCCAGCCTACCCATTTGTCCAGGAATCTGGGCTGGCTGGTGGGCCTCAGGGTACCCCTCCCCCCATGCTCTGGTGGTCTAGTGGTAGTCTTACTGGGGCAGGAAAGGACCTCACTCTTTTCTGCCCGCTGCCGAGACTTCAAGCGGTGGCCTCGCGAGACTTCCATGAAAGTCTTGCAAGGCCACCGCCTGAAGTTTCGGCAGCCATTTTGAAGCGGCAGCAGCAGTGGGCAAGAGTGGGGTTCTTTCCTGCCCTGAAGAGGCCACTAGATCACAAGGGCATGTTAAGGTACACTCAGGGAGGGCACCCTGACTCAGGGCGGGAAGGGAGGTGGATGGATGGAGTTGGGTGAGGGGGAGAAGGGAATCGGGGGAAATTACAGCACATGGATAGAAGGGGGATACGCAGCTCATGGATGGGAGGAAAACGAAAGTAAACAAAGGGGGCCATTTTGCTCATGGATGTTTGCTTTTTTGGAAATATACATCTTTTCTAATTTCGTATTTAGCAGAGTACTTAAGAAAATGCATTTCTGTTATTTTTACCAGTATTTTCACTGCTTATAGAATCTGGCTTTTTTTGAGGGGGTCAAGGTGACTGTGTAAAACAGAATTTGATTTTTGGTATCCTCTTTTTGTCTCTGCAAATATGGTAACCCTACTCCTGACTCAACTACGCTACTAAGGATTGTAAGGTAGTCCGGGGGGGGGGGGGGGGGGGGGGGGGAGGGGGCTACACTTTTGTTTTGTTGTTTTTTGTACTATGATTGCACATAATGCGGTTATCGTCTTGCACAATACTTTATATGGCAAATACAGTGTTCCAGATAAATGCTTCCAGTACAAGTTTTAGCTGACATTTAAGCCTGTAAATTTGGGATAAGCTCTAGGAATTAGCCATGTCAGTTGTCATTCCGAGTATGGCACAAAATCAGCCACTGTGAAAGCTCTGTGGCTTTTGTTTCAGTTTTAGCTGCGGTCCATGTGTGTGGAGACTATTTTGCTTGGAGGTAAAATACAGTCTAATTATTTAAAGTATATTCTGGCTTGGATACTGTGGGCTTAGCAGAGGGATACAGACTAAGTTCCAACAATCCTCAGTGGCCCTCAATGGTTCACATTCACACAACCAAACTTGAGTTTGCAATTTCAGTTTCGGCTTTGGCCAAAACCAGATGTTGAGTTTCAGCTGCAGTTGAAAGCTTTTGGCCAAGACTGAAAAAAGCAGCAGGTGAGGAACCAGTAGAGGCACAGGGAGTGGTGGCCAGTGGAGTCCATTCTATTAAAGTGACAAATGGAGTGCCCACAGCTTGGTACTATTACTGGCTCTTAAATACCTTTATTAACGCTGTTGAGACACAAAGGAAAAATATGATTGTTTGTAAATGATATGAACATCTTCAGGACAGCTGACATGAAAAGAGGGGAAAATGAAAGAGGACTTGGGGAAAAAAAATGGAAGAATGGCCAAGTATCTGGAAAGTGGAATAATAATACTAAAACCCAGGGCTGGCTCAAGGGATGAGCAAGGTGAGGCAATGGCTCAGAGCACCAAAAGCCTGCCTCACCGGCTCAGCGTTTACAATGTAGAGAGAGAGAGAGAGAGAGAGCGTGTTTTCCTCTCAGTGCTGTGTTCTCACTGGGTTTGGTCAGCCTCTGTTGTGATTTAGCACACAATTTGAAATGAAGAATTGAGAGACAATTGTTTTACAAATCCCACTTACCCCCAGTACAACCACTTGTAGTGGTTATTCACTAGATATTTAATGAAAGATCCTGCAGGACCAAGACTTTGGAATGGCATGTGTGAGGGCCAACAAATCGTCCACTAAAAATAAAACAGATTAAATATATGGATTAAATTCCATTTTCAAATCCACATACAAGTCTAAGGAAAAGTAATATCAGAAAAAGCAGATACAAACACAAGCGGCTACTTCCTGCAGAAGTTTTCAAAGGGAAAGTATGTATGGGGGAGCCACACAAGGATGGAAAGAAAAGGAGCAGGTAATTGGTCATGAGGGCGGTAAGGTAGAGAAAAAGAGCAGGGTAGAGAAAGAGAAGGGGAAAAAAAAAAAAAAAAAGAGATGGAGCCACAAGTGAGGGAGAGACAGGAGAGGCAAAGGGAAGGAGAACAGGAGAAAATGGAAGAAGGAAAACATAAGGAGGAGCTTATGAAGAGGATGCACAGAAAGCCTGAGCAAGTCATGAAGGAGACATATGGAAACCTGGATAAGTTTAAGTCAGTGGTTCCCACTTCCTAGTCCTCAAGGTCCACCAACAGGCCAGGTTTTCAGGATATCCCTAATAAATATGCAGGTCCATGGAGTAGTTTTGTAGTAGGTGCAGTGCACTTCTGACAGGTGAACCCAGGCTCCTACCTCATCCTACCTGTTACACTTGAGGAGGAAACTGTGAGCCCTCCAAAACTCACCAGAAACCCACTGTACCCACATATAGGTGCCCCCTTCACCCATAAGGGCTATGATAGTGGTGTACAGTTGAGGAGTAGTGGGTTTGGGGTGGGTTTTTGCGGGGGGGGGGGGGGCTCGGCACACAAGGTAAGGGAGAAATGGTCAGATGTGTACCTGGGAGCAGTTTATGAAGTCCACCGCAGTGCCGCCTAGGGGCCCTATTGCTGTCCTGGGATGTCAGGGGGACCAGTCTACTAAAAATCCTGGCTCCTCCTACATCCCAATGGCTTGATTTTGGACATTTTGCACTTGGACTTTTTTTTTTTTTTTTTCGAAAATGGCACCCCCCACAAAAAAAAAATGTCCAAATCACAAAACATCCACAGTATTTTCGAAAACAAAAGATAGACGTCTATCTTTTTCGAAAATGACCTTCTTTCCTGTTCAAAATTTGGACGTTTTGTGTAAAACGTCCAAATTCTAATTTAGACGTTCTATCAAAAATGCTCCTCCACATGACTTTGGAAATTATTTTTAATTTTGTTAATATATTTAAAATTCCAGCTGTAATACTTGACACCAGACACTGCTACTGTTCTATTGTTAGTTCTATGTCCTGTAAATTTGAGTGTGGGGTGCTATGCACTCGAAGCTGATTCTCTCCCTTCCTGAAGCATATAATCCAAATTTGGGCTGCCTTACTGTTTCATTTTAGGGCAGGCATAACCAGGGCTGTGGAGTCAGTATGCCAAACCTTTGGCTCCGATTCCAGTTTCAACTAGTGTTCTGGATCTAAAGTACTGATAAATATAACTTATATTTACCAGTAGTTTAGATGCAGTACAATGAGTACAAAATGTTAAAATTTACCACATATTATACGTTTTTATTTGGAAGCAGGAGTCGATACATTTTTACTAACTCTAATGCCACCCAAAATTGCTTCCGATTCCTCCACAGCTCTAGGCTGTTCAGTATAGTAAACAGCCTACTGCAACCCCCATAACAAAACCAGCCTGCCCAGTCTAAACTGAACTGCAATGATTTTGCTGCATACTTTGCCAACAAAATTAAAAGTCTCCACCAGGATTTACAGGCAATCCCATCCAGTGCCCAACCAGTCAACCAGGGGTGCACAAACTCACCCCTCCTAACAGAGACAGATGGAACACAACCTAATGACAGAGGAGAGCCTTGACAAAATCCTAAGAGACCTTCGACCAACTACCTGCTCCCTCAATCCCTGCCCATCAAAGATAGTGCAGCAGGCAAGTATGGGCCTTATAGAAGGCGCCACAAAAATTGTGAAAACCTCTCTTTCTAATGGGCAACTACCAACAGCATTAAAAAGGGCAGTGGTTCGCCCTCTGCTGAAGAAAAACAACCTTGACCAGGACAAACTTGAAAGTTACAGGCCAGAATCCAACATCCGGTTTCTAGGGAAACTCACAGAACAAACAGTTTGTGTTCAACTTAATGAATGGCTAGAAAAGAGTAACTGGCTAGATCCATGTCAATCTGGATTCAGACCTGGTTATGGAACAGAAACGTCCTCGTATCCCTGCTAGATGATCTTCACAGAAACCGAGACAAGGGATTTGCCTTGATGTTAGTACTGCTACATTTCTCAGCCGCTTTTGACACTGTGGATCATGATATCTTGCTAGCACGACTGACAGAAACAGGTATCAATGGTACAGTACTTGCCTGGTTCAGATCCTATCTATCAGACAGGCAACAATCCATAATGTTTGGCAGCAACTCATCACCACCATGCGGGGTACCACAAGGATCAGTACTGTCATCTATTCTGCTCAATATCTACCTCAAGCCACTAGCTGAGCTGATTCGGTCAATGGACACTCAGTTCTACATGTATGCGGATGATGTGCAGCTACTCATACCCATTGAACCTGACTTACCTACAGCCTTGAATAAACTGATCACTTGTCTAACATCAATTCAAGAATGGGTTAAACACAACAAACTTTGCCTGAACCCAAGTAAAACCGAGCTTCTCTGGGTCCCTAACACAAGTGGATACATACTTGACATCAAAATCCCTTTTGGGAAGTATGAACTCCCCCTCAAATCACAAGTCAGGAACCTTGGAATACAGTTAGATTCAACACTTACTCTGATTCCCCAAATCTAAGCAACCTTCAAGAGCTGCTTCTACTATTTGAGACAACTACGCTGCCTCTCTCCTTACATCGAGAAGGTAAATCTTATCCCAGTTGTGCATGCCATGGCAACATCAAGACTGGATTATTGCAATGCACTATACAATGGTCTGACTACAAAGGGCCTGCACCAGCAAGATTCATAGAAGGTTGCAAGCGACATGACCACATCACACCATTTTTGCAAAAACTTCATTGACTACCAGTACAATACAGGGCGAAATTTAAAACTCTATGTCTGATCTTCAAGGCCCTGAAAGGAAATGGCCCCGAGTATCTGAAGAATAGGATGATCCTCCACACACCACCAAGGACACTAAGGTCCTGCCAAGGACTTTCACTAACTACAGCCTCTCCAAAAGACATTACACGATGTGATACCCGCAAGCGAGCCTTCTCCGGAGTAGCCCCCACACTCTGGAATGCATTGCCTGAAAGGCTCCGCTTAACACAAGACTACCTCTACTTCAGGAAGCAGGTGAAAGCTTCTCTTTTCAACCAAGCCTTTAATGGAAGCAGTAACTAACTTGTTAATCTCACTCACACAAGGATTGACTCGGGCTGCACATACTGCAGCGGGACATGTTTATCCACTCCTACCCTAGCTAATATTTAACCATCTCTCAGTGCTATTAAACTAGCCAGAAACGGCTGCTGACTGATTAAATAGCATTTCGGCACCTAATCGCTAATATTCAGCGCAAGGTAACTAGTTACCTCTGAATATTCGTGCCCAGCGCTGAAAAAATAACCAGCCATATCGCCTGATGACCGGCAATATTCAGTACTGACTGGCTAAATTTAGTGGCCAAACTGGACCACCTAAATAGCGGTCCTATCTTTGGTCACTACAAACTTAACTGGCCAGCGCTGAATATTCACATAGAGGCATATTTTCAAAGCACTTAGCCTTCCAAAGTTCCATAGGTTTCTATGGAACTTTGGAAGGCTAAGTGCTTTGAAAATATGCCTCTTAGTTAAATTTGAGCCAGCCAAAAAAAAAAACACGGATTTTGAATGCCAGTCACTAGAAACGGCCTGAAATTGAATATCCAGGGTTAGCAACGATTGCAGCACTTATGCGGGCTGCTTCCCAGTGTCTGAATATCAGGCCCACAGTATTTATATCTATACATATGGACTAAAAATGTAATATTTATGCATTTTTGTAGGATTCTTCTGGAACGATCATGACTGTTGAGTTTAATTATCAAAATTTGAGGGGAGGGTTGGGAGTGATAGGGGCCTGATAATTAATTGCAGAATGAGTAAGGCTGAAGGCTAATATTTTTGCACCAGCCCTGTATATATTTGAGGAGCTGAGCAGGAGACTTTGAAGGAGGGGTTGGGGGGGGGGGGGGGGCATTTCAGACACCATCAATGGTGAGAGGGAGAAGGAGCATATGCTGGATTATTTGCTCTATTCATGCTATATTGATTTTGGACAAACAGAAAAGGTGTAATACAAATAAATACATATGATATGTTTACATTATGACCAGCACAGGTGGCAGCCGGGGGGGGGGGGGGCAAATATTTTAACTAGTCAGAGCAACCACACCCTTGCACCAGTCCTGGTCAAGAGATTTTCCATTAATATAGAACCAAAGAAACCCTTCCAAAAATAGAGCCTGCATCTTTTTACAAAAGGAAGAAAAAATACTAAAACCCATCAATGAACAACCCTATGTTATGATTCCGTTAGTATTTCTGCTAGTCAGACAGGGGAATGCTTGGTACCACTCCTGACTGGTCTGTCAGGGGCTGAGCTGATGTCAGTCTGATCTATTTAAGCTCACCCCTCCCGTCAACTCCTGCTTTGGTATTTTCTCCGATTCGCTGAAGCCTTACCTGTGCTCTGTCTGAGCTATTTGCTCTGTGCTTGTGTGGAGTTCTTCTCCTATCCTGGCTTGCAGTTTTCTATTGCTCTGTCTCTACCTGCGTGTGTGTCTAATTACCTTTCTCACTACACCTGGGGTTCTCTCTTTGGCTCTGGTGCGGTGTGGTGAGTCCCTCCTCGTTCTGTTCCAGTCTGTTTGTTTTGCTTCCCTTCTTCATGCCCTGTTTGTTTCTGCTTGGCAGGTCCTGCCCTTTGTTTCTCTCCATGGGGGTTGTTTGTTTTTTCATTGTACTCAGATTAACCCATTGTCTGCAGTGTTCCCTGCCTCTAGTTACTGTCTGTATGTTGAGTGTGGTTTAACCCTTTGGCTGCAGAGCTTCTCTGCTTCTGGCACTTCTATGCAGTTCCCTGTGTGACTGGTTCAATCCTTTCTTTGCTGTATTAGCTCCTGTATTACAGAGACCTGTCCCTTTCTGTGCTGGTGTGTGTGTTAGGCTCTGCACTCCATTTTGCAGACTTTTCCCTGTCCTGTTTGCTGAGGGTCTCTGCCTACAGTATCTTATATGATAGTCCCTCACTTTCTTTGTGTGTGGTGGGCTACGAGCTTGACGGATTTCTGTGTATGCTTCCCTTCCTCCTTGATTACCAGCACCGAAGGGTTTGCTGGTGCTCCGGTCCCCGTGGGGGACCCCTCGGTTAATCTCTTTCTCCCCTTCCTAAGTATGACTCGGTTCCAGTTAGGCCGTGAGGCCTGCCTGATTGCCCTTACTTCCCTTTTCTGTGGTGCAAGTTGGTTGCTGCGTGTGTGTGTGTACAGGGCTTGGTAG
The DNA here is from genome assembly GCF_901765095.1 of Microcaecilia unicolor. NCBI lineage: Eukaryota > Metazoa > Chordata > Amphibia > Gymnophiona > Siphonopidae > Microcaecilia > Microcaecilia unicolor. The sequence goes on from NC_044035.1 coordinate 123,664,931, forward strand.
CTGGGGTAGTGTAGTGCCCGCTCGGCCCGCCCTCGGTCTTGGCCTAACCCCTACACTAGGCCTTGGCCGGGGCCCAAAGGCTCACAACCAGACTAACACCTTAGTGGCTAATATATTTTGGTAAGTGGAACCTCCACTTTCATGGGATGGCTTGAGGCTTCAAGTACTTAGAACTGTCCCCCTCCATCCATTTTTGTTCTAGAATATGCTTTGTTATAGCGAAGGGTCCAAACACCAGTTTTACATGCTTTGTTGTAACAGCTAATTCATTTTCCGTGTAGAGACCACACAGATTGATAGCGATTTCTACTGACTCCATACTAGTGTGAGGTGTATGAACTTTCATCTTGGGAAAACTATTGCAGTTTCCAAAACCAGGGTTGATCCTTCTGCTTAGTAATAACAGCAGGAGAAGACAACCCTGTGGAGGGGAACTGAGGGCATGTAAAACCCTAGCTCATGAAGTGGCTTTGTCTTTGGCTCCAGGTCCCTGGCCACTGTACCATCACTGCTAGATAACAAGGCTGGGCCCTATTCTTCCCCAAGTAATAAACATCTAATAGGAAGATGGTCTCTGGCTACCCAAGTCAGTGAACCTGAAGAGAACAGAAAGGCTGTGATTTTAACAGAGCCAACAAAAGGTACTGAAATTACATACATGGAGCTGCATACCTTACTTGCACAGGAGCAAGGGTAAAAGAAGAAATAACATCAAGTCTTTAATAAGCATTAAGAAAGAGAACCGCCATGGAAATGAGTCCATCAGAAAATAGGCTCACCTACAAAGACTGTGTATCTGCAAGCCTCAGGAAGCCTTCACCAACGAAATCAACCAAAGCTTCCAAATCATGTACTCCTGGGCGGACGCATTTCAACTAAAACTCAACGCAGAATAAACACAATGCCTTATACTAACATCACAACACAATACAAATAGATTCACCACCATAAATACTCAAAACTTCTCCCTCCCCATTTCAAACAACTTGAAAATTCTGGGAGTCACCATTGACCGAAACCTCACACTTGAAAACCACGTGATGAACACAACTAAGAAAGTGTTCTATTCTATGTGGAAACTCAAAAGAGTAAAACCTTTCTTCCCAAGAGCCACTTTTCGAAACCTGGTACAATCAATGGTACTAAGCCAACTGGACTATTGCAATGCACTCTATGCCGGCTGTAAAGAACAGACCATCAAAAAACTTCAAACAGCCCAAAATACAGCAGCCAGACTCATATTTGGGAAAACAAAATATGAACGTGCAAAACCCCTAAGAAAGAAATTACACTGGCTCCCACTTAAAGAACGTATCACATTCAAAATCTGCATGACTGTTCATAAAATCATCTACGGAGATGCCCCGACCTACATGCTGGACCTCGTGGACCTACCACCCAGAAACGCTAAGAGATCTTCCAGCACCTTTCTTAACCTTCACTTCCCCAGCTGTAAAGGACTAAAATACAAACTAACACACGCGACCAGCTTTTCTTATATGAGTTCGCAGCTATGGAATTCACTTCCAACTCACCTGAGAACGATCAACGAATTAACCAACTTCCGCAAATCCCTGAAGACTTACCTTTTTAACATATCCTACCACGAGAACCCTTAACTAACTATAACACAACACCTATCCAACACTACTCAGAATGTTATTTTTCTACAACTGCTTGAACAAATCCTCCTGTCTTCATTAACTTCTTTATAACACCAATTGGATTATTTAACCTGGTATGGCGATGCCATAACAGGTCTTTGTAAGCCACATTGAGCCTGCAAATAGGTGGGAAAATGTGGGATACAAGTGCAATAAATAATAATAAAGCAGCTTTCATCTGGTGAAGCAGTTGCACAGGAGAGAAAAGTTACCAAGGACAATTTCCTAAACCTCTACCCACATAGAAGGCTGAATAAATGTGGAGATGACCTTTATTCTACTTCTGTTATGTATAGAACTGTATGTTTCCCCTTAAGTAAACATTTAATTGGAGTTTTGCAGCTACTATCCTGGAAAGCATTATTAGATGGGAGAAGTGTGCTGAATGAGTGGATTTTGCAGTGCTTACCAACCCTGATCTCAGTCTCAAAAAATATTTTAAGTAACCTGCCTTGATGCTCACCAGGCAAACTGGGGTGCCATCAGAGCTTACCATGAAGAATCCCATGGAGAGGCTGATCACCATCATCCAGAATAGGCTGGCCCTTCGGAAATAGGTGCTGCCTGTGCTCTCAGTCATCTCTCTCCAGCCTGAAGTAATGTACTGGATAATTGGGGGGGGGGGGAATGAACAGATTAAAGTACATTAGAAATCTAGTTAAGAAGTGCTGCCAGTGCAGTAATGGGCATGGAAAGACAATAACCAAAAACGTCAGTTTCTTGCTCTTCATTCTTGAAATACTACCCTCTTAAAACACAGACTGCATCCATTCAATAGAAATAAAGTAATATGATCAGAACACAACAATCCCACTTTTATATTTTACACCTCTTGAACTGTGTTAACTTTAATTTACAGTGATCACAATATAGATTGAACAAGAAACCAATAAATCAAAACAATACATTTTACAGTGAATGTCCCAATACTGATTGAACAAGGAACCAATAGATCAAAACAAAACCAATAAATCAAAACAATACATCAAAATGTATCTGTGAATGAATTTCTTCATGGGAACAATGTGCCAGAAATAGCCAAAAAAAAAATCACATTTTTTTTTGTTCTGATACTGTTTAACAAGTAACCATTGTTGTTCCCTTCCAAATGCATTAAATTGTCTATTGTGCTTGTTTCCCTGGTCCCCCTACCCTTGAACTTTCTCCATACCATTGGATTCCCATCTTACTCCCTTCCTTCTCCACAGCTTATCACTACCTACTTATCTTTTCTATTAATTAGCATTTGTATAGGGCTACCAGACGCACGCAGTGCTGAACACATGACACAAAGAGACAGTACCTGCTCAAAAGAGCTTACAATCTAAATAATACAGACAAGACAGTTACGGGTGAGAAGGAAGGAAGGGACAAGGGGAGGGCAATTGAGTTGTGGCTAGGAGCTAAAAAGCTTAATTTTTTTTAACTCTAACAATATTCTGTATTCCCTATTACTATGTAAGCCGCATTGAACCTGCTTTGATTGGGAAAGCGCGGGATACAAATGTAATAAATAAATAAATAAATAAATAAATAAATAAATAAATAAATAAATAAATAAAAAACCCAGCACTTAAAGCCTATCCAAAGGCGCCACTCACCTTGGCTCTCCGGCTGAATGCAGCGAGCCGATGAAGAACAAACTGTATAGTGTTTTGGAATTCCAGAGGATGCGGAGCGCACCTAAGAAGAAGCAGCACCAGTAGCAAGTGTCAACCTGAACAGCGCGCACAGTCGTCTCGTCTCCTTGCAGCACAATTCTAGAGAGCAGAGCACGCGAAACGTGACATCATCCAAACACCCAACACAGATCACCAACGACGGCACAACACGACTCACTTAACACCGCCAAGCTATACCTTTCGATTCTTCCTTTTTTGAACCCCTTGTTTCAACCAGTGACCTACAGATCACCAATGACTTAACTCCGCCAAGCTATACCTGTCGATTCTTCCTTTTTTTCAACCCCTTGTTTCAACCAGTGATCTAAAGCTCCTCCTACTCTCTCGTTACGGAGCTCCGCCCATCCCTTCACTGACTATGGGCCTGGAAGAAATCATCACTCAGGACCCGCCCATAACAGTGATACGGTTTTGTCTGCTGTATTGCACTATAAAATTCCACGAAGTATGATTGAGCGACAAGCCCGGCATCATAAAAGTGGTTGCTAGGCCGCTGAAAAGTGCAGAGGGAAGTGGGTGGCAAGGTGAGAGTGAGACTTACTTGGAAGTGGAACACACTAAGAGCCAAGGAAGTTGGATGAACAAGAGACGATTAAGTGAGTGAACTCAGGCCATTACACGAGCTGAAGCCAGTAGGCGGAGCTTCAAGCAGTAGGCGGAGCTTGGCGTTGTTTAGTTCACTAGTAACAAATATTGGGAAAACTTATATTTTAAAAACAAAGTACGTTCTTTAAACAAATATCTCTTGTACTCCCTGTTATTCAATTAGTTCTACATAGTCAAATTATTTTAATGATTTTAATATAGAAATATAAATATCAACATAGATAATATAAAACATATAACATATATAGCCCCACAGTGCTCCTAGCGTTGCTGGAGATTCTTCCCCAATCCCGGTCATTTATACTCCTACATACACCATCTTTCCACAACTATGGAATATACCCAGCTAGTTACAACCTGATACCATTTAAAAAAAACAACATTTTCTATTGCATATTCCAAGTTCAATAACCTACAGGCCCAAAGGACTGTCCTTGATGACTATCTATATTAGATTTCTTAAGGTAATCCACGTGGTAGTCAATGTACTACTACATCCATCAAAAGTCCTGCGCCCACCAGCTTCAACTGCTGGTAACCCTCCTCAATATCAATATCAAGGAGCTTTAAATTTTTTTTTTTTTTAAATGAAGTATCCATGAGTGTAATCTTCTATGTTTTAAGACCGTCGATGATTAAGGGATCCAGCTACTGCGAGCACCTTCAGCGCGTCCTTAATCCAACGTGTTCTCACGTGTAATCATCGACGGTCTTAAAACATAGAAGATTACACTCATGGATACTTCATTTAAAAAAAAAAAAAAAAAAAAATGTAAAGCTCCTTGATATTGATATTGAGGAGGGTTACCAGCAGTTGAAGCTGGTGGGCGCAGGACTTTTGATGGATGTAGTAGTACATTGACTACCACGTGGATTACCTTAAGAAATCTAATATAGATAGTCATCAAGGACAGTCCTTTGGGCCTGTAGGTTATTGAACTTGGAATATGCAATAGAAAATGTTGTTTTTTTTAAATGGTATCAGGTTGTAACTAGCTGGGTATATTCCATAGTTGTGGAAAGATGGTGTATGTATGAGTATAAATGACCGGGATTGGGGAAGAATCTCCAGCAACGCTAGGAGCACTGTGGGGCTATATATGTTATATGTTTTATATTATCTATGTTGATATTTATATTTCTATATTAAAATCATTAAAATAATTTGACTATGTAGAACTAATTGAATAACAGGGAGTACAAGAGATAGTTGTTTAGTTCACCCAAAATTACCATGTATACCCAGCTGGATATTTAAATGCCTGTCCTTTAATGATATACCACTTGTTCAGAAATCATAGCCATAAGTATAGACAGTTATTCAAATGTTATCACATGAATACACCAGAACAGGCATACCCACATTGCAAAAGTAAACAATAACTTCTACAGAGTACATCCTATTCTCTCATTTCCATCTTCCAAAATTCCAGACTGCAGATGTACAGATCAGCAGGACCCAAAGCAAGTAAAAAACAAACAATAACACAATTTATACCTAATTGTTCAAACACCCTTAGGATTCACCTTTGGGTTTAAAACACAAAGTGTGCATGTAAGGACTGGATAAATGAATTAAAACAAAGTTTACAGCAAATGCCCTTAATATATAATACTTGGTATCAATAGTGTTGGAATATTCACAAAGCAAGCAGCCTGAGCCAACTGATTTATTTTCCATTGAACATAATTAACTTTGTATGAACTTGCTGGCTAATAATGTGCTGAACTGGACAATGTTGGCACATTTAGACTGCCTCTAGACAGAACTTCTGAATGAAGGAAGCCCCTACCTCATTATTCAATACATATCTGTGAAATAGTAGTAATAAAAAAAACGCAAGTGCATTTTTATAATATACCACTGCATTCCACAAAACAAAAAGGAGCAAGTTCTCACATGCCATATTTTTCTTTTGATGTAGGCACAGGAAAAAAAAAGATGTTAAATACTCTAATTTTTTAAAAAATGTACTTATAAATAGTAATTCTTATTGTTAAGCACCTGATTCTCATAACATGATGTCTGTTTTGGTGGCCCTTTCTAGGTGAAAACATCTCTGCACTAATACAGTCTGTAGCCAGCCTCTCCAAATGATTAAATTAATTAAAATGTAGAACAAATTAGTACTCTAACTGATGAAACCAATCTCTTTGGACATACGTATGCTACACAAGCCAGCATATTTGAAAATATAAGTGAGATTAAATAAAAATGGTACCAACAATAAAGAACGACAACGAGGATGCAGCAGCGCATAGGTTTGTTCACTTTGTTTTGAGAGTACTAGATGACGGCTGCGTAGGGAAGTAGAAACACAGATGGACCTAATTGGCTTCAACTTTTTGACGTCATTCTGCCTCTTGTTTTCTTCAACCTCCTTGATTAGAGCACCAAAATGAGGTTTGGAAACTTCACTGAGAAAGACTATTGGAGCACCAGAATGAAGCTTGAAGTGGCTATTTGAGCACTAGAATGAGGTTTAGACACTGAGTGAGGCTATTGGAACACCACAATGAGGCTTGGAGAACGCTGAGTGATAGGAGCACCAGAATGAGGCTTGGCTCGTGAGGGGGGAGGACTGAGTGCGTTGTAGCCGGCCCGGGACCGGAGCTTCCGGTTGATTGCGTACAGCCCATGTGCTGTGTAGTGTGGAAGCAGTAAGTAAGGAGAACGCGACTGGACTGGAAAGAGCCAAGGAGAGAAAGCAGCTGCCGGGGTAGTGAATGTGTCTGTTTGTAAGTATAAACAGAACATTGGAAAAGGGGAAAGCTCTACGTTTTCAGTTAGTTCCGGTGGCGGAAAGTGTGCCACAGAGTTTTTTTTTAAGATCTTTTATTCTGCAAAAGTAATTTGCCCTATTCTTTGGAGCGTTGATGCATATTTCTTCTTATTACCAGTAAGGGTAACCACAGTGCACAATACTTCACTCATCCTGTACTTAAATTTCCCTGACAGTTGCAGCGGTACATTGGACTTGTGCAAAGCTGCGTGTTGTCTGATTTTTTTGATTTTTTTAAATGTATGTTTTATTGTAATCTGTTTAGGTTTTAATTGGATTAAAAGTTTTTAAAATAATTGAAGAAAGAGTGTGTTTCAATGGTAGGGTCTTCAGTTGTGATTTAGTTTGTGTCTATAACATACTCCCCTCTTTACAAAGCAGCATTGTCTTTGTAAACGGGAAATAGTGGAGGAATTTTCTAGGGAACGTACGGAGATGTGCAGTCACTTTGTGACTGGCTCACCTATATACCTTATGTACCTAGTGAGATAGTACTTGTATATTTTTTTGTCTTTCCTTTTTTATTTTCAGAGTTTTACAAAATTGTAAAATTATCCACTTGTGCCAGAAACAAAAGAGGAGCTAAAAAAAAAAAAACCCAAACACATTTCGCTGTTGCAAGCTTTTGTTCAAAGTGCACAATTCCCTGAGCAATTCTACATTTATAGGACACAGCATAAGAAATGATGTCTCCCCGTAGCACTATCTTTGCTGTTTCCCAAAAGAGACCAGGGGAATCTGTATGAATATCATTAAAATGTACATACTCTTCCCATTTCTGGCACAAATAGTGCTAAAAATGCTGGTTAGTTCCTAAGTAAGCTGGGAAATGCCACGATGTTGTGCGTCTGCTACATGTGGTCAACTCCAAGTCAATCCACTATGGTGGGGCCAATTTCCACTGCACGTACCAGAGGGAAGAGTAGTGGGAAGCAAAATGTAATCAGTGTGGGATAAATTTCCATGTGCCTTAGACACATGAGTGTAATCACGCTCCATAGGATGTAATAAACGTCAAGTATCCAGCACCCCCAACGCATTACATAAATATGTTATACCTCTGTCAGGATGCAGGTCACCACCCTGCGATCTTGAGGAGCGATCTACTAGCGGATTCATTACTTGATTAAAATCTTCCACCAGGATTATAGGTATTGATACAGCTTGCAGCCCCAGTTGAACCAATTTTTTAAGAAATGCGTGTTTATACTGATTGGGCGCATAAACCACCAATAAGTAAACTTTGGGCAGAGTGACTTTGAGTAATAGATAGTGACCATAATCATCTTCTAAAATGGGATCAACAGTTCATATTAGAGATTTATGAACAGGTACCACCATCCCAGCCTTACGAAGGGGCACAGATGAATAATAAACTCCACCCACCCAGCCCCGAGCCAGCTTCTTATGCTCTGAGTCATTTAATTTGGTCTCTTGTAAGCATGCTATATCCGCATGATAGCGGTTGAGTTAATATTTTATTTCGCTTTATAGGTAATGTGATACTTGATACATTCCAGGATAGTACGCGCACCAACGAATTAGGTCGGCCTGTCATGTTCCAAGTAAAAAGTCAAATGTAATCTCCAAAGCTGTTGCATAACTAGCTCCCTGGGTGCCCAGCCACCACACTTGGATTCCATAGCAGAAAGCCCTCCAACACTGATCCAGCAGTAGTGCAGAGCGACCATAACCCCCCCCCCCCAAAAAAAAAAAAAAAAAAAACCCTCCCATCTTTGCTCCTTTCTCCCCCAAATTCCCATATAACCAACACACCCACACCCAAATCCAAAAGCTCCCCGCCAACATCGCATCCAAACACAGGATGCGAGGCAGCAGATCATGTCTGAGATTCTGGGCTTCCCCTCACTTAACATCAGTGTTAGGTAAAGCAGATACAGCAATACTGAAAAGTTGTCTAATCACAAATCTCTGTCTCTTCTGACTAGCAGGTGCATACATTATTTGACAAGTCATGAGTTAGTCCCATTCGGTGCAAGGTTAATCGCTCAAGATGTTGTAGGCATATTCTCATGCAGCACTGTAACAAAATCTCATGCCACTTCTACACTGTCAAACACCTTCCAAAGTGTCCTGATGAAAAATTTTTAGGATAGCTGAGTATAGAAACATAAAGCGTATTCCATGATCAGCTAACGATGTACACAGGATGAAAAGCTTTACGTCGAGCTTTATATTGTTTGAGGGTGTCCGCCTTATGTAGATAATTGTGGAATTTCACTATTACTATTCGTGGTCTGTTGTCTCCTGCCGCCTGTTTCAGGTGTGCTGGACCCAATCCCTCTCGGAGCGGCAGGTTTTTCTTGAGTCAGCACTCCAACTCCACTAGCAACTTCTGGTCGGGGACCGATTCTGGGATCCCTAAGAAGTGCAAATTGGCACGGCGAGATCTGTTTTCCAGATCTTCCAGCTTCACTGATTGTTGTTGCACCAAAGCTTTCAGTGCTGTTACTTCCGCCTGTGTTCTGTCAGCGCCATCTTCAAGAGCAGGCATGCAAATTTCAAACTCAGCGGTGCGTTTATTTGTATCAGTCAGCTCGATAAAGTCTCTAACCAAGAGCCAAGGGCTTGCTCTATAGCCTGTTGCAAATCAATTAGCGCTGAAGCCGTGACTTGTGAAATTGCACCTGCAGTAGGGACTGCCATTTTGTCTTTCTCCCGCTTGCTGTGAGAGCGATCCACTCGTGCCGATTTTGCTGCTTTATGGTCCCTCATCTGCTCGATGAATTTGTCCATAAGTTACTACTACTACTGATCATTTCTATAGCGCTACTAGATGTACTTTCTCTGTCCCTTGAGGGCTCACAATCTAAATTTTAGTACCTTGGCAACGGAGAGTTAAGTGACTTGCCCAATGTCACAAGGAGCTGCAGTGGGAATCGAACCCAGGTTGCCAGGATCAAAGCCCACTGCACTAACCAATAGGCCACTCCTCCACTCCAAGTTGCATAAATTGTCAGCGATTGAAGAACTATCCAATTCGCCACTGTAAGTTGACAAAATACAAAGTGGAACGGAAGCCCAGGAACTAGCCAGGCACACGTCCTTCCGCAGTTACAGCATTACATGATCTCCCACCCTGAAATCTTTATAGAATTGCAGCTCAGTGTGCACCATTATGGCACCTTAATTGAGACACCAAGTTATAGAATTGCCCCTGTAGGCTTTCTTTAAATCAGTTTTTTTTTTTAAATTCTTTATCATTTTCATTAATTTACAAGAATATATCTTGAACAAGTAAAGCAGTTTAACAGGTTACAGGCAATTTTCTCTAAAGAAAAAATTAAATAAGGAAAATATAGATTATCAACTTGTATTAGACCCCGAATTGAAGGGGCAGGACCTTAGTACTACTCAGGAGATTAGTTTCAAATATCTTTCAAAAATAAGAGGTAAAGGCTTAACAGTATATACCACGCATTTTACTTTTTCATTAGTCTCTTTTTCCAAGGCTAATCAGACCTACTAAACTCCAACATAAATTATAAAACCTTTTTCTGTGTAATAAACTGTTTCAAGTGCTCAGAAACAAAAAATACATATTTAACCCCTAAATATTTCACATTGCATTTACATGGATAATTGAGATTAAAAGAGGCTCCCAAGGCTAATGTTGCAGATCTTAATGCCAAAAACTCTTTCCTTCTAGCCTGAGTCTGTTTAGTGACATCTGGAAAGACTAGTACTTTTTTCCCATAAAATGGGCTTTGTAAATGCTTTAATGCAGTTTTTCTAACCAGTTCCAGGTCCTGTTGAAAAATAAAGGATACTAAAAGAGTTTGTCTTTCAGTTATTTCAGTCAAGGATGATTCTAATAATTCCGAAACATTTAAATCAGGTTCTGTTTGTAGTAGTTCTTGGGGGCCATCTTTCAATTTTCTTGCTGGCAAATAATATACTTTATTGAGTGGAGGTATTTTATCTTCTGTAAATTTCAAATTTTCCATCAAATATCGTTTGAAAATATCCAAAGGAGAATAAACTAAAGTTCTTGGAAAATTCAACAAACGCAAATTGAGCCTCTTGTTGTAATTTTCAAAATACTCCAGTCTGCTATGAATCAATGTATTGTCTTGTATAAGCTTTACTGAAATTTCTTTCATTTTTACATTTTCATCAGATAAGTGATTTATTCTTTCTGAGACTTCATTTTTCATTGCTGTAAGGTCTTTAGACAAAGTCTGAACGTTACTCACAAGAGAGTCGATCTTGCTAGTTGAGGTTAAGACCGTCTAAAGTATCTCCCATATAGCCTCGAGTGATACCGGCACTTTCTGGGCCTTAGGTGAAACACAGGCATCGACTGGGGAAATCGCTATGGGGCCCAGTTGACTCGCCGCTTCGCCGTCATCGCGGTTTTGCGGGTCGCCTCCATAATCGGCCCCAGTCGGTTGTGGCGGTTGAGATCGCGTTGGAGGGGACAACGAAATATCCTGTCCCAAGAGGTTAGCCTCTCCTGGCGCTATAAACTCAGCAGGACCTCCAAACGCCGTCGTCGCGGTTCTCGCGAGAAAACTGTCGAGCGTCTGCTGGGTAGGTGTAGAAGTTAGAGCTGCCTGGGCCGCAGCTCTAACAAACGCCTTTCTCTTTGTGTGCAGCATATTTCTTTAGAGGTAAAACAATTTTTTTAGGTAATAGAGAAAGGGTTTGTGCTCCTGCTGACTACTCGATGTTACTCGCGAGGTGATGTTCCTGCTGCCATCTTGCTCCGCCCCCCTGCTGACCCAGGCCTTCTTTTTTTAATTTATAACACATTTTAGTCATGTTTCCATAGGTTGCTGGTGCCGGGCAATGAACAAACAGCCTGTAATTATAGGGTTTCTTTTTTTTTTTTTAATTAATAAAATGCTCATACAAATTGCTCTGTGGTTGCTTTTTTTTTTTTAACAGGCATATATGTCAGCAAACTGAAAAAAAGATGGAGGAAAAAGACCAAAAAAAGCATCGAAAGAAGCACAGTGGGCCAAAGGCTGATAAAAAACAGAAACGGCACCAGAAGAACCTGGGACTGGAAGATGAGGAGGATGCACGGAAACGAAACCCCAAAGCATTTGCGGTTCAGTCTGCTGTGCGCATGGCCAGGACCTTCCACAGGTAGGAAATATTGTTTGGATTTAGTGGTACAGGGACAAGAGTAATAGAATACCAAGTAGTAACAGAATTTTATTTGTAAATTTAAACCACTGACCTATTTACATTTGATTATCAGTGAATTCCCAAGCTAAAGAAAACACAAGGAGTTGCTCTGGTATTTATTCTGGTTGATTTAGAGTGGTGCTAAGATTCAGAAAGATTTTGGTTTGTAATTAAAGGTCACACATCGCTGCTGCTACTGTTTCTCCTAAGTTTGGGGTATTTTCAGGTCGGGGGGGGGGAGGTTCTGGATGGGGTGAGGGGCTTCTGCTATGGGGGTCCCTTAATGTGGGGAGGGGGCTTGAAGTGAGGGTATCCTTGTATGGAGGTGCCCATCAGGAAGGTGTGCCAGTTGGGAGGGAGATTTTGGATGTGAGGGAGGGCTCAGAGCACATCTTGCTTGCTCTGTGGCCAGCCCCTTTAAGTTGTGGCTTTGTGGTCTGATGCTCCTGGGATGGTAAAATAATCCCATCATTTTGCCGGTGTTATCTCCTGTAATGCAGCTTGCAGTGTGCACCTAGTGTTTGCAGTAAGCTGCATTATAGGATTTACATAGTAATGAGCTGCTTTTCACGCATTTGCACATTTTGCATCTCATTTACTATGTATCACAGAGTAACCTAAATAACACTGTGTTAGGGCACCAAAATCGGCGTTAGAGCCCATTAACATGCGTTAAGGGGCAAATAACGTGGGTTAGTTCCCTAACACAACTGGATAACTACTCCCTTACTCTTTCTGGATTCCCAACATGGATTACAACAATATATAAAACTATAACACAAATATTAAGTACAAGAATACAATACACAAATTATGAATATAGCAAAATTCAAATGGGGTTAAAGGAGACATGTCTTTGGAAAAGAGCGTTCACTAGTTTTGTTTTTTGCAGCCATGACCCCAAATTGCACAACTGTGGAAATCCTAATGACATCCTTCCTACCAGGCACTTGCCCAGGTCATGATCCCAAACACAGGATTTATGACTCCACTTGGGGTCCCGACCCACAGTTTGGGAAGCTCTGGGCATATTATCGTTGTCAAACATTGATGATAAATAATTCTAGACAGAGGGCACTCGTTCAAAGCTAGGCCTCTTGAAGAGCCAGGTTTGGTATCCATTCTAAAGGACAAAAGGTGATTATGATGATGCATATCTTTAGGAATCCAGTCCCAGTAAATGCAGCTTGTTGTGGCCTATCTTAAAGCCTTATGAGGGGAATCTTGATTTGATTGTTTATGTATTGCATTTGTATTCCATATTGGTAGGGTCAGTGTGGCTTACATGATTGTAGAGTAACTTGGTTACAGATTGTATCGAACAGGTTACAATTTATGTGCAAAAGTGAGAGTGTAGTAGATTCGAAGGAGTTTGAATAGAGTAGAATTTGTTTAGACCAGTGAGATTAGCATGTGTCTTGATAATGACAGGTTAATGGGTTTTAGTTTAGCTTCAGGTAGATGCGTTAAATGTTTGGTGAGTTGAGCAACAGAAGCTTGTGCCTTTTCTGTCCATTGATATGTTTATTGTTTGATGTACTGCTGTGGACTGGATGGCTAATGTTGGTTCATTGGGGATGAACATCCAGAAAAGGTGAGCCTTCAGATGTTTTCAGAAGACTAGGTAATTGTCCTTAAGTTTTAGCCCTTTTGGTAGTGAGTTCCAAAATTTGGTACAGACATAGGAGAAGCTGGAGGTGTCTCCCTCCTCAACTTCAGCATAGACAACAGAGTAAGTACAATACTTTTCATAGTTTATAAACATAAAATTAACAGCTTACATTTTAAAAGTCTGATGGTAATCTCATCCACCTCTCTTATTATTGTAATCTGCTTTATCCCTTAGTAACAGTAAAATCAGGTTCTGAGTACAATTAAAATATCAATAGCCAATCCATCCCATAGTATTGGCCCATCTGCTGTAGGTGGCATTGCTTAAATGGCTTCTCAGATGACATCAGCTGGGAGGGGGTGGGGCTACTGGAGTGGCAGCTGAAACAGCTGAAGGATTCAGCAGTGGACTGGAATAAGGCTCAGTTTGGGGATCTCTTGCAGGTGAATACAGTCTGTCCCCACACAGGGAGTTATAAAAGTAGCCCCCAGAGATGACGTTATTACAGTTATTTATTATTTAATACACTTCATTTCATTCCCACCAAATAAGATCAGAGTATATTGTAATTTAGTACATCAATGAGGGGAGCAGAGGAGTAACCTGAGGGCCCAGGTTCAAATCCCACAGTAGGTCCCTGTGGCCTCTTGTATCATGCCAAGAAAACCACAATGGGGGGGGGGGGGGTCCCTCGTGTGTTTGTCAGGAGTCCCTCATTGTGTGTTTGTCGGGAGTCAACTCTGCATCTGGTTCTGGACATGTGAGGAGGGGATGGGGCCAGGAGGAGTCAGCAGCTGTAAGTAATCTGAAGAATAAACATGTAGAGTAAGAACATACTGAGACCAGCCTTATTCAAGAGAGGTCAGGCACCAGAAAAAAAATGTTTAAAAAGTTAAAACCAAAAGCTTAACTATGCAGCTAATCCACTGGAAATGAGAGGTGCTAATTAACACTAGCCCTGTAGAATTTTGTACTCCTTTAGTGTGGTTTTTTTTTTTTTTTTTTGTAATCATTGTCATACTCTATGCTGATTTCTTCATCAACAGGACTCAGGATTTGAAGACCAAAAAACATCACATTCCAGTGGTGGATCGTACACCTTTGGAACCACCGCCAATAGTAGTTGTGGTCGTAGGTCCTCCTAAAGTTGGAAAGAGCACCCTGATAAAGTGTCTGATTCGGAACTTCACAAAACAGAAACTGACAGAGATCCGAGGTCCAGTTACCATTGTATCAGGTGAGGGCATGAAAGACAAGACATGAGTACAATCTGTTTCATACATCTCAATTTGCTTTCTGCTGTTTGGTTTACTTTATCCGCAGTGCACACAAAAAAACATACATTTTTCCTTCACTTGTTACTCCTGGATAGCTTTAGGACTGTGGATGTTACTAGCTGCAGAATTGTGGAAAGCATGAAGAGCAGCTGCTTCCCAGCAGGTATTTGTTGGGGGAGGATGTGGGCAAGAAATGGCATGGAAAAGGGAGGATGAAGCTAGGTTAGGGACAAGTGATTAGCAGAAAGGAAGTGTGTTGTACCCAAAAACAAAAGAAGACAAAATGCTAGCCCCTAAAGGCAAAGTCCAATCACCTCCCCAATTAAAAAAAAAAAAAGACAAAATACTAACCCGTAAAGGTAAAGTCCCATCACCCCCCCCCCCAAATAATTAAAAATAAAACAGCTGAAGATCAAAATAAGCAGACTCCCACTTAGAGCAAGGCAAAAGGGTAAAAAGAAACAAAATAAGACAAAAAAAACATAGAATCATTTAACCCTAGCTCATAGATATTTCTGCTAGTGCCAAAGTGTTTCTAAAAATGGATTCATTGGTAGCACTGGTTGTGGCTTGCAAAATCTAGCAAGTAAGCCTTAAGGGACTTTAAGGAAAAACATCTCCCAGTTCAAATCCCAGTACACCTCCTTGAGATTTTGGGCAAATCGCTTAACGCTCGATTGCCACAGGCATAAAATTGGACTGTAAGCCCTCTGGGGAAATACTGAGAGGACCTGAATGTACCTCACCTTGGGTTACAATTGAAAAAGCTGTGAGCTAAATCCAAATAAATAAAATGTAATACTATTAATCTATGCCAACATAGAAGAGTACAACTCTCATCTTATGCTTTGCTCTTAATCAGCACATTTTGAGTGGGAATTTTACTGAAGCATGCTAATCAGTTAACTCATAAATTAGCATGTGCTGTTAACAAACAAGGTAATTCAAATATGATGGAGGTCTACTTGCACATTCACATCCAAGTGACCCACAAGCCTATGTCTTGGGGACGCCTTTTCAGTTCCATGCCCTCCAGTTTGGTCTGGCAAACTATTCCTCTGGTGATTTGACAGTTGTAATGTGCTGATTGATCCATTATTTGCACGCTGTGTTAGGGAGCAGGAACTGGGTGGGTTACGGGCAAAGAATGTGTATGGACCGCACACTGCAGTTTATTAAGGCGGGTTAAAGAAAAAAGTACAAACACATCCATTAAAACAATTCACATACATATACATAATCATAAATTCAAAACATTATTTCTTCATGCTCATAAAATATATAATCATATCAAGACATCTGTCACTAATGTGCAAATAACAATGCCTTTAGTTGCTTTTTAAAAGTATCAGGACCCTGTAATAAATGAAGCCCTGGTGGCAATTCATTCCACCCAATTGGACCCACATAAGATAGTGCTGCTTTTGCAGTAACAGAGGACTGCAACCATAGGTGGTCGGTGGCCCAACTGTTTGGGGAGGCTAAAGGGGGTGGGGCTTACATCCATAATTGTCTGACAACACACAGAAAAAAATAAGTAAAAATAAAATAGTCACAATACCTTTTATTAAATGTAAATATTAGGTATGTATCATATGTAAAAAAAATAAAGTGGTTGCTCAAAGCATATACTAGCCAATGTATACTATTCAAAAATGTTATCAATTATTAAACACTGCTATTTCCATCCATGGAAAATCCCAAAATGAAATGGTCACATTAGTGAAGTAACATCTGGCGACTAGACTTTGCATTATAGGTGTCAATGATCTGCTCAGGGTTAATATCTAGGGGAGCGAAGAGTGTTCCATCCCAAATGTGAAAAGTTACAAGTACCACCCTAATTAGAGAAATTGAAGGTTAGCAAGTGAAAGTTTTCTTGCAGTGTATTCGGTATATAAATTTGTCATGGTGGAGAAGAGACTGGGTCCCAAGGAAGGGCTGCTGGTTATTGACAAGTAATGCTTCTATGTGCATGTAAAAATGGATTTATATATCATAAATAACATATCATATTTTAAACTCAATTATTTCAAGCAGTTACCAACACTAAACCACATACACATACATCTCTATGGAACAATTCAACACCAGATCATCCAAAATATTCTAAAACCAAGCCATGTCTGATGTTATGACAAACTAAAATTAAATTAAAATGTTGATGTTTGTCACCTCAATAAGGTCAACAATCCCTGAACCGCAAAACACTATGCACAAACTTGTGCAAAAACACACACAGAACCTTACTGTACCATAAATGCTACACTGGCAGACCCTAATACACCAATATACCACCCATACGGAAAACACAGACCATTAACAATATGAAACAAGGAATTGTATCACAATTCTCATGTACAGCCACAAAACATCCTTTTAGGGTGGATAGTGTTCACAATGAGCTCCTTTTATTAACAACCAGATAGAGATGAGTTTTCAAATTTCAATTTTGGCACTGTATTAGGGGGCTTATAACCCATTTAGTTATGTTTAAACAAAAGAGATCTGCATGAAACAAAATATTTATTTTTTATTTTGACTTATAAAACCTGCAGCACAATTCTTATTTGCAGCTGAGAACACTTACCAATCTTCAATCCTTCCCCAGCGGTTCCGGCTTCCTCCTGTGAGTCACGCTTCCTTTCTCTCCCCCCCCCCCCCCCCCCCCACTTCTGTCTGTCCAAGTCCATCCCCCTCCCCCCAAGGTCCAGCAGAGCCAAGTCTTGTATCTCTCCCCTCCTCCCCTCGCGGTTCTAGCATCTTTCCCTTTCCCGGCCAGCCCTACCCACAGCCCAGTGATCCCTTGCATTCCCGCCTTTGCGGAACAGGAAGTCACATCAAACGAGACGGAGTTGTGGTAGGGAAGGCTGAGGCGCTGAAGCAGATTGCTGTAATTGCTACAGTATGCCAGCCCTGAAGTGAGAGTCACGGGGGCGGGGCAGGGAAGAAGAGAAACCGCGGCGCTGCAAAGAAGAGCGGACTAGAGGAGGAGAAAGACGGGAGAATGCTGCAAAGAAGGCAGGGTCTCTCAGATCCCCTTTTTGCTTGCTGCTGGGTAGACAGCCAGCAGTTTTTTGTTATGTGAAGGCTGGCTGCACTTATGGCTGGGGAGGCTTAGCCTCCCCAAGCCTCTTATACCGGGCGCCTATGACTGCAAGCGCTTCAATGGAGGGACAATCAACTACTGTGAATTCGCTGAGCACAGTTCCCGAGTACACACATAACACTGCATTACCTTTTAAAAATAAACAGGAACCGAGTCATGTAAGGTTTTAAAAACCAACAACAATTTAAAACAAATTCAGTTAGAACTGAATTTTGTATATGACGCCAATAAAAATTAGCGCTACGAGCTAGTCTATAAATGGCGCTCAGAGTTTGGCACCGTTATAGAATAGCTCTTGGTGCTGGGATTTATTTTACACATTTTTATCTAAAGATTTATTTTACAGAACTTAGCACTATACAGAGAACACTTTCACTCTCCAAATGTGGTAATTAACTGTGGAACCCTAACCTTCTCCTTTATATGTACGTATGAAGGAGAAGGTTAGGGTTCCACAGTTAATTACCACATTTGGAGCGTGAAAGTGATCCAAAGATTTATGCCAGCAAAAATGTGGCATAAATTTGATTGCCTAAGACTCCACTGGAGCAGGTTACATAAATTAGATGTAGATCTCCCTTATAAGTAAAACTGCAAGCAAATTCCAGTAGCTCCCCAATCTGCCCATGCTCCTCCCATGGCCACGCCCCCTTTTCAGAACCCAATTAAATTGTGCATGCAAATTGAGTGTGTGCCCAAATTTGCAAGCACAGTTTTGAGTGTTGTATATAGAATTAGGGTGTTAGCAGGGCCGCTGAGAAACTGGGCCTGGCCTGGGGCAAGGCTGTTCCCCCTCCGTCCGCCCCCTGGCTGGGCCCCCTGCATTGTAATCACAGCACCTCACCTCCGTGTGAAAGCGCAGCAGGCAGCGGTAGATCACCTTCGGGCCTTCCCTCCCTGTGTCCCGCCCGCGCGGAAGTTACATCAGACGAGGGCGGGACACAGGGAGGGAAGGAGGCCTGAAGGGAGGCGATCTGCCGCTGCCCGCTGTGCTGCGCTTTCACACGGCGGTGAGGCGCTGTGCTTTCAATGCAGGGGGCTCGGCCCGGTTGCGGACGGTCGACAGAGCTGTGGGCGGGTGGGACTGCGGCGCCGGGCCCCCCTTGGAGGCCCTGGCCTTGGGAATTTTGTCCCCCCTGCCCCCCCCCTTGGCGGCCCTGGGTGTTAGTGTACAGTACTTACTGTGTGTTAGTGTACAGTACTTACTGTGTGCTGTGACTTCGACAGTTAGTGTGGATGCACTTATCACCTGCTTGAGGAAGCATAAGGTACATCTGCCCTAAGCTCACAACAGACAGTGAAAAAGAGAAAAGTCAGCATGTACCGAGGTTGCCAGTAGGCTCCAGATTGGCACATTGGAGTTGATTCAGACTTGGGTATACTTTATTGCATGCATGATCTGTAGTCTTGCTTTTCTTAGGGAATGCAGTTGGGAAATTAGAACTACAAGTCTCTACATGCAGTGGGGTAAATATAGGATTGATCATTCCTGCCAGATGAGGCTGGAGCCAGTTGATAACCCTAACATGTATGGAGTAGCATTGCTGTTGCCTCAAATGTTCAAGAAAAGGAGGCAAGGTCAGCAAACATGAAATTTTATCAAGGCAGGGAAACCAGGCAGAATGGATGAATTAAACGGTCTTTATATGCTTCTGGCTCATCTTCAAGCATCCAGTGGCAGAATATGCCTGGATTTAAGAACATACCTATGAACATAAGAGTAGTCATACTGGATCAGACCATTGGTCCATCTAGCCCAGTATCCTGTTTCCAACAGTGGCCAAGCCAGGTCACAAGTACCTGGCAGAAACCCAAAGTATGGCAACAGTCCACGCTATCAATCCCAAAGCAAGCAGTTGCTCCCTATGTCTATCTCAATAGCAGACTATGTAGTTTTCCTCCAGGAACTTGTCCAAACCTTTTTTAAACCCAGGTAGGCTAACCGCTGTTACTGCATCCTCCAGCAAAGAGTTCCAGAGCTTAACTGTTTGTTGAGTGAAAAAATATTTCCTCCTATTTGTTTTAAAAGTTCCTTGAATGTCCCATAGTCGTATTTTTAGAACGAGTAAGAAAATGATTTACTTGTTTTACACCACTCAGGATTTTAACAACAGGTTGTGTATTATTTACTGCAGGTCAGCAGTTTCATGCTTGAGTTCTTTGAGTACCCCTGGATGTATGCCATCTGGTCCATGTAATTTACTGCTTTAATTTGTCGATTTGGCTCAGTACATCTTCCGGGTTCACCGAGATTTCTTTCAGTTTCTCCGCATCATCACCCTTAAAGTATTTCTGGTACAGGCAGATCTCTTACATCTTCTTCCGTAAAGACCTAAGCAAAGAATTCATTCAGTTTCTCCGCTATGGCCTTGTCCTCCCTGAGTGCACCTTTTGCTAATATGATCTAACGGTCCCATGGATTCTCTTGCAGGCTTTCTGCTTCTGATGTACCTGAAAAAGTTGTTACAGTGAATTTTAGCCTCTGTGGCAAGTTTCTCTTCATACTCTTTTAGCCTTCTTTATTAAAGTTTTGCATCTGACTTGCCAGTGCTTATGTTGCTTCTTATTTTCTTCATTTGGGTCCTTTTTCCATTCTTTGAAGGACATTCTTTTGGCTGTAATGGCTTCTTTCACTTTTCCTTTTAACCATGCTGGCTGTCATTTTCTCTTCTTTCTATCTTTGCAAATACATGGAATGCATCTAGTCTGGTCTTCCAAGATGGTATTTATGAATAACGTCCATGCCTGATTTAGTGTCCTAACCTTTGCAGCCGATACTTCTAGCTTCTTTTTAACCATTTTCCTCATTATAGTTGCCCTTTTGAAAATTAAATGTAGCTACCGTAGATTTCTTTTGTGGGTTTATCAACTCAAATCACCCTTTATTATAGTGTTGCCCAGTTTGCCAGCTTTCCTAATCTCTGTAAACATTTCTTCATCTATCTGTTCATTCTGTCCCTTCACACATGGAATTTCTATCCATAGTGATTCCACACTGCTCTTTCATGTGAAATGTTTATAATTTTCTCTTTAACATATAGCGCAACCCCCCTCCAATTTGATCCTATCATTACGATACAATTTGTACCTTGTTAACACAGTGTCCCATTGATTGTCCTCTTTCCACCAGGTCTCTGAGATGCCTGTTAAATCTACCTCATCGTTTAGTGCTATATAATCCTCTCCCGTCTTATTTTTTAGGCTTCTAGCATTTGTATACAGGCACTTCAAATTGTGTTTTTTTTCTTGGATCTATAAGCTTCTTAGAGGTTGATTGGGGTAATGTATCTCCTTTATCATACTCTCTCATTAAGCACCTGGCTTACTTTCAGCATTGTTGAAACCTCTCTACTGGGATTCCCTAAATGTCATGTTTCAATAATATCCTTCAAAGATATGCCACACTGAACCATGCGCTCCTGGGCAACTGTTGGTTCCCCCTCCCCCCCCCCCCCCCCCCATTCTAGTTTAAAGGCTGCTCTATTCTATACACCATATCCAAAGATATGGTGTATAGAATTTGGCATATACGCAGTTTTGGACTCCTGATGCAGGCAGACCTTGACAAAACATGGCCTTGTCAGATCATTGTGATTGCCAATACCATCATAAAACCCTTTTCAACTATGGTGGGCTCTTGAGTAGTCTGTTCCTCTTCTGGGTCTTCACCACTCACTTGTATTTATTTATTTGTTTAGTGTACAGTGTACAAGTTCCTGGAGGAAAAGTCCATAGTCTGTATTTGAGATAGACATAGGGAAGCAACTGCTTGCCCTGAGATTTGTAGCTTGGAATATTGCCATGATTTGGGTTTCTGCCAGGTACCTGGCTTGGACACTGTTTGGAAAACAGGATACTGGGCTAGATGGACCATTGGTCTGACCTAGTACATGGCTACTCTTATGTTCTTATGGAGTGGAGTAGCCTAGTGGTTAGTGCAGCGGCCTGAGAACCTGGGGAACTGGGTTCGATTTCCACTGCAGCTCCTTGTGACTCTGGACAAGTCACTTAACCCTCCATTGCCCCAGGTACAAAATAAGTACCTGTATATAATATGCAAACTGCTTTGATTGTAACCCCCAAAATGTTGCATATCAAATCCTATCCCTGTAGGCGATTATCCTGAAAAATAGGAGGGGTGCAATAGTCTTTCTGATATTTATAGTGTATTGTTTTTAGGCTACACAAGACCAAATGTTTTAAATTACTATAGAGTGCCAGGATGGTGGGAGAGATGTTCAGGTAGCCTAGTTGCTTTAAGGGTAGTAGCTTTGTGGTGGTCCTATTCTAAAATGGTTTTGTTCTCATAGGCAAAAAGCGCAGATTGACGATTATCGAATGTGGATGTGACATTAACACCATGATTGATGTGGCTAAAGTAGCTGATCTGGTAAGTAAGCATTGAGGCACAATCTGCATTTATGTAATGCATTAACCTGCAAAAATTCTCCGTAATATTTTTGACAGTAGGTTGCGTTTACTTGGTTCCTTTGCTTACAGGATACTGTTAGAAAGGGGGAGGACTATCCTTCAGGGCTTGTATAATGTGTTGCTTGTTTTTTCTTGTTTAATACAATTGTAAACGAGCTATTTTTTTTTTTGTTGGAAATTAATAAAAAATAAAATTATGAAATAAAAAAAGGGGGAGGACTGTGTGCGACAGAATATTTTTTCAGATTTATAACTTCAAAATGTAATCCTCTGTAGTGATTTTATTTCTTAAAGATGCTGTATTCTGCTTACATCTTTTATAGAAGACAGCACTTGAAAACAAAAGAAGGGAGGAAGAACACTGATTAGAATCTGTGTGTGTGTGTGTGTATATATATATATATATATATATGTATGTCTTGAATGATTGTCTTGTATCCTATTTTTAATTATGGAGTTCTTTTATTTGTTTTATATAATTGTAAACTGCCTTGACTTGAGCTCCAAATGAGGTGTTATAGCAAATGTAAATAACCAGTGATAATAAATGATGCTGAATTACTTTAGCAAACCAGCCTATAGACGAAGAGTAAAGCTACCATCCATCTGATCCTTTTGGATAACTCCCCCCCCCCGGATCATTTTCATCTATATGTTAAGATTGCTCAGTTGCACTAACCCAGTGCATTTTAGTGGGAAACTTACTACTTACTACTTCTAAATTTTAGATTCCTTTCTCAATTTTAGATTCCTTTCATTTTCAGATGTTAATGTTATTGCCAAAAATGTACTTGCCTCAATATTAAATACATATTTAGCTGATTAGTGTTATGGTGCAAAGTTGAATGTGAGCCAGATAGACTTTTTTGTTTTGCATTTTGCTGCAAGTGGAGTGGATTAAATGTAAAGATAGACGTATGGAGAGGGATGCAGTATGTTTGTGTACATCAGCTTTTTCTCATCATGTTGCTGTGTTCACCGTAATTCTTTTCTTTGCCAGGTTCTGATGCTCATAGATGCCAGCTTTGGGTTTGAGATGGAAACATTTGAGTTTCTAAATATTTGTCAGGTGCATGGCTTCCCTAAAATCATGGGCATCCTCACTCACCTGGACACCTTCAAGAATAACAAACAGCTACGCAAGATCAAAAAGAGACTTAAACATAGGTTTTGGACTGAGGTTTATCCGGTACGGTAAGCTAATGTGCTTTCCTACATGATTGTGTTGCAGGTTAAAGTTGAAGTTTGGTTTATTAGAATAAGAAGTTGAGGTCTCCCTTTTCACATTCAGTTTTCATAACTTTTACTTTCGTTCCCATTTGTCTTCTTTATCTGACTGGTTGTTCTTTCCTTCTCCGAGCTGACTCCATACTTCTGTTTCTTCCGTGTCATTTAACCCTTCACTTTCCTCTCCAGTCTTTTCAGCCGTTTCCCTGCTGTCAGACTTCATTCTTTCTTGCCATTCTCGCTCTTCCTTCCATTCCTAACCTCCCTATTCCTTCTTCCCTTATTGCTACGTTCTTTACCACTTCTATTTGTGTTTTGGTTCAATGTACTGGTGTCCTGTGGCATTGACCGTAACTGTTGAAACCATGTAAGGGATGTGACTGTGGTTGGTGCAAAACCATGTCTGAAGGTCTTTTTTTCTATATATTGTCTGATTAATTTGTTGGTGGGAGTTAATCTTTATATTGTAAGATAAGATGTGGGACAGACATGTGGGATCCTTTAGGAAAAGGAAGAGTTAGTGGTACTAAGGATGGGCAGACTGGATGCATCATGCTTCTATGTTTCTAATTCTGTAACGGCGTATGCCTTAATTGGTACTTATGCATGCAAGTACGCTATTAGGGAGCGCAGAGGTGCTATAGCACATAACTGCAAGAGAGGCATACATGTGGGTGGAGCATGGGCGTGTCTCCTAGTTACGTGCACACCTTAGAGAATCATATAAGTTGCGCATACTATCTAGTGCACTTACGTATGTCAGCTTATGACAGTCATAGACCTGGCATACGTGGGTACGTTGATGCCGACTTATGCTAATGTTCTATAATGGAATGTTGCTATTGAAGACTTGGCATTCAGGGTATGGTATCAGGCACCAAGTTATAGAATTGCCCTCTGTCTTTATGTTCTGTTCTTGTACGTTCTTTCTGTAATGAATGACCAGGAGATGGTTTCAAGTGTCTAAGGAAATAATTAGTTCCATTTTTATACATAAATAACTAAGTTTATGTGTGTGTGTATATGTGTGTATATATATATATATATATATATATGTTTTGTTTTTTTTGTCATTATTTTTACTCTTAGCTCCCTGGGGAGTTCCGTGATAGTCTTTTATTTTGCAATGCAAGTTATCTTGAGTAATTATGATAGAACTGTATGTGCCTCAACCTCTAAGTACATTGAATCTTGTATAATGGTTGTAATAACATGCCATGCTATAAGATTTGATGTCCATCTTTTTTCAATTAATAAAGTTTGAAAAAAACAAAACAAATACGACCAAAATAAAGTGCAGAGAAAGGTAGAATGCAGTAGTTTGGTAAGAATGGAGATAATAGGGTTTGGTCGATTGGTTGAGGAGGAAAGAATGCGGAGGGCAGGGAGGGAGGTGAAGGATATTAGAATAAGTTATCCTATTAAGATTTTTTTTTTTTTAAAAGGAAAAGCAAACTACAAGAATACACTCTCTAATAAATTTGATGATGTATTATACTAATGTCCTGAACCAATGAAATCAAGAGATGCAGTAGTCTCTAAATGGGACACAACAGTAGGCAGTGCCATATAGGTAAAACTACAATTTAAAATTTCAAGCTTGATTTCATTTGTATTCTCCTCTGCTCCCCGCTTCCGTCCAACATTGCCCCTCTTCTCCTCCCCGCTTCCGTCCAGCATTTCGCCCTCGCTTCTCCTCCACACGTCCTTCCAGAATTCCGCTCTTCTCCCCACTTTATCCAGCATTTCTCCCCTTGCCCCATCTCTTTCCGGCTGCTGCTGTTTTTCCCCAATGAGCAGCAGTGTTGGGCAGATCAAAAAGTAAAACGTGTGGGCCCGCAGTGCTCATATGCGCACTGTCGGCTCTGCCAATCCCCTGCCCTTCTGACGTGAACTTCAGTGTGTGTCCTAGCATTGCAGCCCCACATCTGCTACTCCTTGCTGCGTGAGCAAAACGCTAGCGCAGCTTATTAAAAGACCTTGGCTAGACAAAGCGGTGCATAGTCTTAAACACAAAAGAAATAGGAACTACAATATAATAATAGGAAAAGTAAGACAATCAGCCAAACAAAAAGCAAGCAGACATTAATACCTCTCAAGTACCTGATACTGGGCCATGCCAGAAAAAACAATGCTAAATGAGTACAACCAAACCTAAGCTTCATCAAAAAGCCAGGTTTTAATCGGGATTTTAAACCATTTCAGGGAAAGTTCACTGTGCAGTGAATTCCATAATGAGGGTGCTACGAAAAAGAAGGCACTATGTTGTGTACTCTCCAGTTGAGCAGATCGTGGACCAAGCAGAACCATGTGGTGATTAACACATCTTAAAACTTGAATAGGTGAATAGAGAATCGTATGTTTGGCCAAGTAAGGAGGAGTCCCCTGACAGAAAGCTTGAAAGGCCAACAGAAGAAGTTTGTATTGAACACGGAACCTGACCAGTAACCATTGATGGTTGACTAATGTAGATGTAACATGATCATTCTTATGGAGATGACAAAGGAGACAGATAACCAAATTCTGAAGAGTTTTAAGTTGCAAAGTTTCCCTAAATGTAAATAATGGACGAGTTCAGGCCTTTCACATTAAGGGGCACCAACTTAATAGTTTGTGATAAAATATTTTCACCAAAGATAGGGGGGAAAAAAAGCCAACTAATATAATGTTGCACTGATTGCTTAAACAATACATACACAATTTTCCTATTATGAAAATCCCCTCCCAAGTTATCTTTTTCTCTTATATCCTGCTTCCCCCCCCCCCCCCCCCCCCCCAATATTTGATATACTGGTATGGTGCCATAGCAGCATACAATCTGGGGAAGTGAGTCCAGCACCTATTAGTTGAATGCACTGCTGGGAATTGGAGCCCATCTTGTATATAGATCCGGCTCAAGTTCGTATTCTAGAGCCTATGAAGAAGTTGCACATCATTATATCACATAGTCAAAAGAGAATTCAGTCAAGTTCGTGCAGAGTATCTCGTACACAAATTGTAGATGAAATTTAAGCGATTACTGATGTCTTCACATTAGAATACTCCAACATATCTGGAATATTTTAGGAGTCCAATTGTCTTCAAGCAATCCTGCATGCTAATGTATTCACGTCTTACTGTGTTGTCGCTGCAGCTTTCCTTTACCTTGAGTAACACATTGCCATTTTGAATGAGATTTTATTCGTGTCAAAACTGTCGTTGAAGTGTTGGAGCAGAAGCTGTCAGAGATTTAGTTAAGTAGGTCTTCCTTCTTCTGGTGATTGGACACTCTGGAGTTTTACCATTCTGATCGAAGACCAACGCAAAGGATGCTGCTAGTTAGAGCAAATGCCTCTTTCCTTTAGCTGCTGGGTAAGAGGACGGAATTCATTCAGATGTTTAAGTGTGGTTGCTGCTAGATCTTGGTAGAGTTCCAGCTCAAATGTATTCCATTTTATCTGCTGTGCTCGTGCCTTGGCAAGAATTGCCTCCTTGATTTTAAAGTCTGAGAAACAGGCAACCTAACCCTCCATTGCCCCAAGTACCTAAAACTTACATTGTGAGCCCTCTAGGGACAGAGAAAGTACCTACATATAATGTGTAAAGTACTGTGTATATCTTGTAGTGCTATAGAAATGATTAGTAGTAGTATATCCTTTGGTCTGTTAGGTCTGCCCTGTCCCAAAGTATGATGGGCCCATGCAATTTATATATCCCTCTCTGTTATTGTGTGCTGCATATCTGAAAGTAAAACACATGATATCTTTTGGACCACCACCTCAGGATTCCCCAAATTCTGATGTTGCAGCATCTACTACGGTTGTCCAAATCATCTAATTTATCTAGCACAAATGCTTTGGTCACTTTGTGGTCTTGCAATTGTGTATCAAGTGTTGTAATGGCTTTTACATGCTCCTTAACGTGTCTCCACCTCCTCTAGCCTGTGGCCTAGCTCAGTAATTTCTCCTCGGAGGTCCACAGCCAATGTGGTCAGCTCTTTGCGAACTGTTTAATATCTGTTAAACAGTTATAATAATTCACCTGCTGGAGTTCCTGTTATCCCGTTCTCATGTTGATCAGTCTGTGGTAGCAAAAGTAGTTCATCTGAATTTTGAGTGGTCTCCGTCAGGGTCAATGCCGGGGCCTCAGCTGCCATCTTGGCCTCCATATACATGCTGTGCTGAGTGACTTGATAGGCAAATGCTGCCAGATTCCACCAGTGCCAGTGCTCTTGTGACATAAAAGAATTACTCTCTCCCACTGTAGGAGTTATCTACTTGAGCAATTGTAACGCAAGATGGCTCCAATATTGTTCTGATTATAGGTTAGTGCTGAGGAACTCCCGGTTCAGGCAGCCATTTATCTCGCTGATGTCACTTCCTCCTAATGCAATATATTCTCACTCTCTCATCTTATTTCTTATGCTTTGGCATGTGCATACAGACATTTCAAACAATGTTTGTTCCTATTTACAACTTGCTCAGCAGTTAATTGTGATAATTTGCGATCTTTAAAATCTGTGTGCTCTGTATTTAACGACACCTGGTCTACTATGGTCTCTATTGCAACCTCGCTATCGGAATGCCCTATCTTTGTTTTGGTGATATCTTTTAAAGGTAACTTGTTCTGAATCATGCGCTTTTGAGTGACTGTGGGCCTTCCCCCAGTTTCTGTTTTAAAAGCTGCTTTTTAAATATTGATGCCAGCAGCCTAGTTCCATCCTGGTTAAGGTGGAGCCTTCTGGAATAGGCTCTCCCTTCCCCAGAATGCTGCCTAATTCCTAACATCTAAAACCTTCCTCCTTTCGCCATTGCCTCATCCACGCATTGAGACTCCGGAGCTCTGTTTGTCTTTTGGGTCCTGCGTGTGGAATGGGGAACACTTCTAAAAATGCATGCATTTGTGATTTGCAGGTGCTAATCCCTGCTTTCTAAAATCAAGTTTTCTTGATTTGATATGCATGTGTAAATGCCAGTATTTGCATGTGCATAGCTTGAATGGGGCTTTTAAAATAACCACCATGGTGTATCGTTGATTAATACATATATCTTTCTTTTTAGATAGACAGGCATCATAGATAGATATAGATGTGCATATCTTCAGAAATATGTGTATATCCCTATATATTATAAATAAGACAGGTCTGCAACATTGATGTTTTCTGGTGGCTCAGTTATGAATGCCATGAAGATTATTTCCAGCGTGCCACTGAGTGTCTTTTAGCTTTTTTTTTTTTTTTTTTAGTTTTTCTTGTTACTTTATCACGTATCTGTGGAGAAATTTAACTGTCCCATTTTTTTTTTTTTAATAAACTTTAGGGTGCCAAACTCTTTTATCTGTCTGGCATGGTGTATGAAGAATATCAAAAACAAGAAATTCGCAACCTGGGCCGTTTTATTTCTGTGATGAAGTTCCGACCCCTCGTTTGGCAGACCTCTCATCCTTATGTCCTGGCTGACAGGTAAGCAGGGACAGAATCTCTCTTATTGATGGAGAGTTGCAATACGCATGAGAGTCTGCAGTTGCCATTTAGCTACTGGATAATACTGAAGTGATGCTAGGGTTCTTTAAATCCTCTTGATGCTAGGTAGCTGCTTATTGAAGATGAATGTCCAAAATAGATTTTGGTTGCCATTGGTTACCTGGGCACAAATAAGAACATAAGAAGAGTCATACTGGGTCAGAGTCCATCTTGCCCAGTATCCTGCTTCCAACAGTGGCCAGTCCAGGTCACAAGTACCTGGCATAAACCCAAATAGTAGCAACATTCCATGCTACGAATTCCAGGGCAAACAGTGGCTTCCCCATGTCTGCCTCAATAGCAGACTACGGACTTTTCCTCCAGGAACTTATCCAAACCTTTTTTTTAAAGCCACTATTACTATATCCTCTGGCAAAGAGTTCCAGAGCTTGACAATTCGTTGAGTGAAAAAATACTTCCTCCTATTTGTTTTAAAAGTACTTCTGTATAACTTCATTGAGTATCCCCTAGTCTTTTTACTTTTTGAAAGAGTAAAAAATTGATTCACTTCTTCTCGTTGTACACCTCTCAGGATTTTGTAGACCTCAATCATATCTCACCTCAGCTGTATCTTGTCCAAGCTGAAGAGCCCAAACTTCCTTAGCTTTTCCTCATATGAGTGGAGTTTCATCCCCTTTATCATTTTGGTTGCTCTTTGAACCTTTTCTAATTCTGCTGTATCTTTTTTTTTTTTTTTTTTTGAGATACAGCGACTAACACAATACTCAAGGTGAGGTTGCACCATGAAGTGATACAGAGGCATAGTAATTTTATTTTTATTTTATTACATTTGTACCCCGCACTTTCCCACTCATGGCAGGCTCAATGCGGCTTACATATACAGGTACTTATTTGTACCTGGGGCAATGGAGGGTTAAGTGACTTGCCCAGAGTCACAAGGAGCTGCCTGTGCCTGAAGTGGGAATCGAACTCAGTTCCCCAGGACCAGAGTCCACCACCCTAACCACTAGGCCACTCCTCCACTCCATACCTCCTTTAGTGAATTCCCTGATTACTGAGAAACCTGATACTTCTATTTTTTTTATTTTTCCAAGAAAGAGGTTGCTGTTCATTAATTAAAACATGATGTTTGGCTGCACTGGTATTAGCTTCTAGCTGAATTTCCAGTTGAAGAGCCCATTGTGCCTGGTGGCATGAGCCAATTTTTCAAAATGATTAGGGGGGGTGCTACACTCAGCACAAGCGAATGCCCCCTTGTCAGAATAATGGGAGTTTGCTCAATATTGTAAGCGTTCAAGCAGTGACAGCACTGGCACCTGTGAGTCCCACTATGGTGTCGCCTTCCTGAGCCACACAGCCTGTGCTAGGGATAGGAACGGTATGGGTTGTGCTTGAATTCGCTCACAATTTCTTCAAAGTGTTTGACACAGATTATGAGAGTCTATTTTGGTTAATATAGCAGTTTAACCCAAACGTTCACACATCGGGTTTTATTTGTACCTGGGGAAGCTGCCTAAATTATGTGCTTCTTTCAGAATAGAAGATCTGACAAATCCAGAAGACATTCGACTGAATCCCAAATGTGACAGAAAGGTGTCTCTTTATGGTTATTTACGAGGAGCACACCTGAAGAACAAAAGTCAGATACATATTCCAGGTAAAAGAGTTGTTTGGGGTTTCAGCATTGATTGATACATTTTTGACTTCCAACAGCAGCATGTTCATTGGATTGTTTAGGAACTGGTCCTAAAAATTGAGTCATTGACTTTTCCACACATCCAAGCAAATAGGGTCTTCCTGAAGGCAGTGTGGGCACAAGGAAGACAGGGGCACAAAAATCTCTTCCCATCCATTGTCTCCCCTATAGGGTTAGGGGTGCAAGGGGGCATGTCGCGCAGGGCACTGGTCCAACTCGGGACAATCTTGCAAGCAAGTAAAGCCCTTAGTCCTTCTCACTTTTTAAAACTCTTCAGATAGTTCAGAGCCGGCTTTCATTGGGTTATGGCACCATGTGGCTTTATTTGTAATTATCCAGGGTCTTTTCTTTCCTTTGATATGCCTTCCCAACTTATTTAACCCAAACATTACAGTGCAAGTGCTTGGCCAGAAACCATGAACTGCAGTTGTCTCTGGAAAGCTTATCCAGAGTCAGACACTAGTTACCAGATATTACTGTGGCTAAAACTGTCCCTTCCATGGGCTCTGAACATAGACCCAGCCTCAACTGGCTTGAGAATTGAACCCAGGGCCTCTACTTGGCAGCATCACTGAGCCAGATCCAGTTACACTATTTAACAAGAATTTAATTTATTGGTGATGATAGGTACCAGTGCAATAAAACTGCAAAGCCTACAGTTTTTTACATTTCCTTTTATGCTCCCCTTCTTTCAACATTTTTATGCTTTTCAATAAATTATATTTGGCTCAGTGAGTGCATGCCTTTGAGAATTTACAATCTGAATGGGTAACTGAGACAATGAGAGGCAAAGTGACTTGATCATTGACACTGTATTGTTGGCAGAAGTTGAATTTCAATCCAGGTGTACTGGTTCCCAATCAGTTAAACTTTCTTTACGTTGGGTCAAATTAAAAAGATTCAAGCTTTCTAAAGCAAGCTATTTTATATATTCCCATTGAAAAGGGAGTTTGACTTAAAACTCTCAAATTCAGCATGTGAATCCAATGTGCCTTCCAATTTTGCTCTCTTTGCACTACGTATGTAGGTTCTTGTTGGAAGTTATTTTGGCTTCATTACATTTTTAATGGGAGTCAAGAAAATATAATCTTATACTGTCTTTCTGTGGTATGTTTTTTTTTTTTTTCCCACCCTGAATAAAATACTGGGGTGGATAGAGCGATCTAACTGGGTAGGAGAGGTTTCTTCTCAGTTGAATTGCCTTGTTCAGCTCTGCTGATTTTCAGTGGCACTTAACTGCTGGAGGTAGAGAAATACTTACTTGTGCCAGGCTGCACCTTCTGTTGTACTGGTGATGTCATTTGAAACTGTGTATGTTTCTCTATCTCCCTGGTTTGGACTGGTCTAGCGGGACTCAAAGAAGGGAAATTAAAAGGTAAGATTAGATTTCACCTTTTTGATTCAAGTTAAATACAATTTATAAATCCGCCTCTTTTGTTTTTGTTATCTAGGTGTGGGAGATTTCACCCTTAGTGATGTCAGTTTCCTTCTGGATCCCTGTCCACTTCCACAGCAGCAGAAGAAACGCTCCCTGACTGAAAAAGAGAAGCTGATTTATGCCCCACTTTCAGGTGTAGGTGGTGTGGTGTATGATAAAGACGCTGTCTACATTGACCTGGGTCCAAACCATGCTCAGCAGGCACAGCTGGTAAGAGCAACATGTTGCATCTGGCTCAAGCTTTTCAACTGCATTTTATCTAATTGTATACCATGATGTGTGCCTTTTCATTTGATGGTAAATTTAGATTCTGAACCTTTCACATGTCCCACTTTCTGAAATCAACTCTCCTTCATGCCTAGAACAGCTGCCCAGCTGTCGTAACCTGTCAGGCCACTAAATTAGGAGTGCATTGTGTAGATCAGCTTCATAAAGCAGCCCTGCAGACCTCTGCCCAAATGGTAAACTGGTGCTAAAGCAGACTGTGTGAAGCAAAATCATTCTACTTGTCTTTAAAGTTTGCCTCCTTTCTGCTCAGGCCTTTATCAATAATCTCCTTATACCCTGGGCACCTCACCGTCCTTCTGCTCTTCTAGTAGTGAATTTCTCCTCCCTCCCTCCACTTAAACATTTCCCAAGAAACTACCTTCAGCTATCCAAAGTTCTAGAACCCACTACCTCCCCACATCAGACTTGTGTCTTCTTCATCAGATTTAAAACTCTTCTGAAGATGCACCTCTTCCAAAAGGCTTTTCACTGATCGCCCAGCCCTCTCCTCCCCCCACCTCTCCTCCTTACTTCTACTCCATCTCCTTTCTCTTTTTTTTGTTCTGTCTTTGGCTTCTGTTCTTTGCCTGTATATTTTTACATTGTAAACCACATATATGCCACTTCTGTGGTCATCAGTATATCAAGAAACTGAAAACAAATAAGTAGCTACATGTATGTGAATAGGGTACTGAATCATATGGCCGAGAAACCCAAATGTAGCACACACAGGTGCTTTGTTTAGTCGAATATCTCAACCTGTGATTGCAGATGCACATTCTCAAAATGCAGTACATATGGATAAACCAGTAGATAGACAGTCTCAGTCCAAGAATACATGTGCTTTACAGATGGACCCATGCACATGCATTGGGTTTTCAGGCTATCTATTATGAATATATATATATGAGAGAGATTTGCTTGAATAACATCTCTCTTGTGTATTCATTAGCGATATCCTGCAATCCTGATTCATTTGCGGCCCTTGAGGACCAAAGTTTGTCTTCCACAATATCAAGGTGACACTTTTTTTTTTTTTAAATATTTTATTTATTCAGTAGTAAGTCAAAGTTTTCTCCCACACCCCCACCCAGTTGCTCAATATCAAGGTGACAGTTTGCTGTGAATTTTCTATCTTTTTAATGCTGCTGCTTTAAATTTTATTATTTTTTTTTCCTGGTGAACTGGGTGAAACATACCATTCCTTAGAGTCCCTCCAGACTGACCAAGATGGATGTGTTATGCACTCCTACCGTCAGGTGGGTAGAGACTGAGAACTACAGACTTCTGGTAGAGCCTATTAGCTGAATCAGTATTTCTCATCTCCCAGCAGATGGTAGAGGTGGGATCATGCGCGGTCTCAACTGGTCTGCTAGGCCTGGGGATTCCTAGTCCTAGGAGGAAAAAATGTTACTTGGGGTCAGCAATATTTTTAATTGATTCTTGCTCCTAACTCCTCTGCTTCACTCCCAGGGCTCGCTCTTGGCTGCTGGTTAGAGGTGTGGCCCATGGGGGTCACATTGTGCTTCTGGAGTGTCTTACGTCGGTGGTAGGAAAAATAATGGAGTCGCTGCTGAAAGAAAGGATAGTTAACTTTCTAGAAGCTGACGGGTTACAGGACCCAAGGCAACATGGCTTTACCAAAGGAAAATCCTGCCAAACGAATCTTATTGACTTCTTTGACTGGGTGACCAAAAGAACTGGATGAAGAACGTGCGCTAGATGTAATCTACTTGGACTTCAGCAAAGCCTTTGATACAGTCCCCCACAGAAGACTCATGAATAAGCTGAAAGGGTTGAACCTAGAACCGAAAGTGGTGAATTGGATAAGAAACTGGTTGACCGACAGGTGGCAGAGGGTGGTGGTAAATGGAATCCGCTCAGAGGAAAGGAAGGTGAGCAGTGGAGTTCTTCAGGGGTCGGTGCTGGGGCCTATTCTTTTTAATATATTTGTGGGAGATATTGCTGAAGGGTTAGAAGGAAAGGTGTGCCTTTTTGCAGATAACACTAGCTAATAGAGTGGATACCCTGGAGGGGAGTAGAAATGATGAGAAGGGATTTCTAAACGTTAGAAGAATGGTTGAGGGTCTGGCAGGTAAAATTTAATTCCAAGAAGTGTAGAGTGATGCACTTGGGGTGCAGAAACCCAAAAGAGAGATACCGGATAGGAGGGGAGCGATTAGTAAGCTTGACTCGGGAGAGAGACCTTGGGATGCTAGTGTCTGAGGATCTAAAGGTGAAGAAACAGTGCGACAAGGCGATGGCCGTGGCCAGAGGGATGCTAGGCTGCATAGAGAAGGGCACGACCAGCAGAAAAAAGGAGATGTTGATGCCCCTCTACAAGTCGTTGGTGAGGCCCCACTTGGAGTATTGTGTTCAGTTTTGGCGGCCGTATCTTGCTAAAGATGTAAAAAGACTGGAAGCGGTGCAAAGAAAAGCTACAAATATGGTATGGGATTTGCGTTGCAAACCGTATGAGGCGAGACTTGCTGACCTGAACATGTATACCTTGAAGGAAAGGAGGAACGGGTGACATGATACAGACATTCAAATATTTGAAAGGTATTAATCCACAAATGAACCTTTTCCAGAGACGGGAAGGCGGTAGAACTAGAGGACATGAATTGAGGTTGCAGGGGGGCAGACTCGGGATTAATGTCAGGAAGTATTTTTTTTCACAGAGAGGGTGGTGGATATGTGGAATGCCCTCCCGCGGGAGGTGGTGGAGATGAAAACAGTAATGGCATTCAAACATGCGTGGGATAAACACAAAGGAATCCTATTTACAAGGAATGGTTCCATGGCATCTTAGTGGACATTGGGTGGCGACACCGGTAATTGGGAAACAAAACGGGAGCTGGGCAGACTTCTATGGTGAATAGATAGGGATGGGCTAGAGTGTAAATTTTAAGGGGCTTCGACGTTAGCTTCAGAACTTAGTACAAGAACAGTACTGGGCAGACTTCTACGGTCTGTGCCCTGAGAAATGCAAGGACAATTCAAAGTCGGGTATACATATAAAGTATCACATACCATGTAAAATGAGTTTATTTATTTTATTTATTTGTTACATTTGTATCCCACATTTTCCCACCTATTTGTAGGCTCAATGTGGCTTACATAGTACCAAAGAGGTGTTGCAGACTTCGGTGAGAATAAATACAAAGTGATTTTGTGGTAAGATGAAGTTCATGTGGCATAGCCACATTAGGGAAAATGTACATCGGAAGAGTTGCATTTTGTCCATTACGTACTTTAGTTTTGTTGTATTGTAGGGATCAGGCATTTAAGTTGGATCGGTGGGGTATGCTTTTTGAACCGGTTAGTTTTTACTGATTTTCGGAAGTTTAGGTGGTCGTATGTCGATTTCAAGGCTTTTGATAATGCGTTCCATAGTTGTGTGCTTATGTAGGAAAAGCTAGATGCGTAAGTTCAATTGTGAAGTGCTGCGTACGACTGGTAGCGCTATACAAATGATTTGTAGTAGTAAGTTGATTTATATTTAAGTCCTTTGCAGCTTGGGTAGTGTAGATATAGACTTCCTGAGCTGGAATGTTGAGCTCCGTCTCTGGCCGTCTTCAAATCTAGGCTAAAAGCCCACCTTTTTAATGCTGCTTTTAACTCCTAACCCTTACTCACTTGTTCATTACCCATGTTTTATCATTCCCACCTTAGTAATTACCTTATCCCTTATTTGTCCTCTTTGTCCTAATTAGATTGTAAACTCTGTCAAGCAGGGACTGTCTCTTCATGTCCAGTGTACAGTGATGCATATGTCTAGTAGCCCTATAGAAATGATAAGTAGTAGTAGTATGGAAGTTTTTCATTTTTGTTAAAAAAAAAAAAATCTTTCTGTGGGGCTGACTGCTCTTGCTGTTTGAGGCTGCTGCTTCCTTTGCAGTGCAGAGTTCCTGCATATCCTTTGGGATTTTGAAGACATGAGAGAGAAGGGTTAGGCGAGATTTGTTGGTTGTTAGTTCATTCTGCTTATTATGTTCTTACTAAGTCCGGGAGGGACTGCGCAGCTAACTTATAGGCTCCACCAGAAGTCTGTAATTCTCAGTCTCCACCCACCTTCTGATAGGAGTGCATAGTCCATTCATCTAGGCCAGTCTGGAGGGACTAAAGGAAAGTAAATTAGCAGGTAAGGTCTAATTTCTCATTGCTGGCACTAGAAATCACTATTCTCCATCTACAGAGCAGATATATCACAGGTGACTTTATAGGCTAGCCAGTGTGTCTTAGCCCTGCCTTGGAATGACCCCCCCCCTCCCCCACCACATAAATAATTGTGCTTGTTCAGACCTTGCCCTTTTGCTAAGAATACCAGTGATGATGCTAAATAGTACCGTTTAACACTATGTAGTCTAATTCTGTTCACATTTTGGGGCCATAGAGCTACTGCACTGTTGATGTGCACCAGTTTGGCAGTACCACTGTTTCCTAAATTGGTGACAGTAAGGGCTACCCTGGGAAATGGCCGCATGGCGAGTGTTTAACTTGCTGCAGGGCCATTTCCTTAAAAAAAAAAAAAGCCTTTCACTCGCTGCGGTAAAAGGAGGCCTTAGCGTGTAGCAAACCCATGCGCTAACACCACTTTTAGGCCGCCCTTTACCGCAGTGTGGTAAAAGGGGCCCTTTCTTTCTTGGAAATTGGATTCTCCGAGGACAAGCAGGCTGCTTGTTCTCACTGATGGGTGACGTCCACGGCAGCCCCTCCAATCGGAAACTTCACTAGCAAAGTCCTTTGCTAGTCCTCGCGCGCCCGCGCGCACCGCGCATGCGCGGCCGTCTTCCCGCCCGAAACCGGCTCGAGCCGGCCAGTCTTCTTTTGTCCGCACTCGGTACGGTCGTTTTTTCGCCGTGTCGAGCCCCGGAAAGTCGACCTCGCGTGTCCAAAGTTTTTTTGAGCGTGTTTTTTCTTCGGAAAAGCTTTGTTCTAGTTCGGGAAGTGCTCCGGAAACCCTCCCCGGGTTTCGTGTCAATCCTCCCCGTACTTCCAGCTTTTTGCCCCGATAAGTTTTCTTTCGTCATCGGGGTAGGCCTCTTTCGGCCTCGGTCGAGATTTTTCTCCCTCTAAATTTTGGTGCTTCAATTTTCGCCATTTCGGCTTTTGATTTCGCCGGCGTGATTTTTCCGCCCATGACATCGAAGCCTTCCAGCGGCTTCAAGAAGTGCACCCAGTGCGCCCGGGTTATCTCGCTCACTGATCGACACTCGTCGTGTCTTCAGTGTCTGGGGGCCGAGCACCGCCCTCAGAACTGCAGTCTGTGTTCCCTGCTTCAAAGGCGGACTCAGGTAGCGAGACTAGCCCAGTGGAACGTGTTGTTCTCGGGCTCTTCGTCGGCATCGGCACCGGGATCTTCGAGTGCATCGACGTCGTCAGCGTCCAGACCATCTTCCTCGGCCGCCCTTGCATCGAGTGCATCGAGGCATCGGGCCTCTGCATCGGCGCCGAGACATCGGATAGCTGTATCGACGTCGGTGGTACCGGGACCTCGTCTGCTGATGTCGTTGGACGGTGGTGCATCGTCAGGAGTGCAGGTGAGGGCTGTCCGTTCCCCTGCTGGTGGCGGTGAGCCTTCGGGTGGGTCTCCTCCTACCCTGAGGGCTCCTGCGGTACAGCCCCCCCGAGACCGACCTCCTTCGGCCTCGGCCCCGAGGAAGCGACGGATGGATTCGACGTCCTCCTCGTCGGTGCCGGGGAGCTCCGGTGACATGCTTCGGAAGAAATCGAAGAAGCATCGACACCGGTCTCCTCCCCGTGTCGGCACCGAGAGCTCTGGGTCGCCGAGGGATTCGGCACCCAGCAGGCATCGGCACCGAGAGGACCGCTCACCCTCTGCTCAAGAGGTGTCGATGCGCTCCACTCTGGACAGCCCGGAACAGCCTCCTCGCCCGGAACAGGTTCTGACGTCGACGCCTGCATCGACCTCTCAGCCTTTTTCTGCAGCCACTCTGAACGAGAGCCTCCGGGCCGTTCTCCCGGAGATTCTGGGAGAGCTGTTGCGCCCTACCCCTCCGGTACCGGCGGTGCTTGCGCCTCCGGTACCGTCGAGCGTGGCGCTGGCTGGCCCATCGCCCAGGTTGAGGTCCCCGACGTCGGTACCGCGTGCGGTGCCGACCGTGGCCACCTCCCAGGAGGGCTCCCCGACTACGTCGGCGGAGGGAGCTTCGCCGATGCGGGCGAGGGAGTCTACCTCTCGACGCCCCCATCGTGGACGTGGTTCCACTGAGTCGAGCAGGGCGAGGTTGCAGACACAGGTTCGGGAACTTGTGTCTGACACCGAGGGTGAGGCCTCGTGGGAGGAAGAGGAAGACCCCAGATATTTCTCTGACGAGGAGTCTGAGGGTCTTCCGTCTGATCCCACTCCCTCTCCTGAAAGGCAGCTTTCTCCTCCTGAGAGCCTGTCTTTCGCTTCCTTTGTCCGGGAGATGTCTACGGCCATCCCCTTCCCGGTGGTTGTGGAGGACGAGCCCAGGGCTGAAATGTTTGAGCTCCTGGACTATCCTTCTCCACCTAAGGAAGCGTCCACTGTTCCCTTGCACCATGTCCTAAAAAAGACATTGCTTGCGAACTGGACAAAACCCTTAACTAATCCCCACATTCCCAAGAAGATCGAGTCCCAGTACCGGATCCATGGGGACCCAGAGCTGATGCGCACTCAGTTGCCTCATGACTCTGGAGTTGTGGATTTGGCCCTAAAGAAGGCTAAGAGTTCTAGGGAACATGCTTCGGCGCCCCCGGGCAAGGACGCTAGAACCTTAGACTCCTTTGGGAGGAAGGCCTACCATTCCTCTATGCTCGTGTCCAAGATCCAATCTTACCAGCTCTACACGAGCATACACATGCGGAACAATGTGCGGCAGTTGGCGGGCTTGGTTGATGCTCTTCCCCCCGAGCAAGCCAAGCCTTTTCAGGAGGTGGTCAGGCAGCTGAAGGCGTGCAGAAAATTCCTGGCCAGAGGAGTTTATGACACTTTTGATGTTGCGTCCAGGGCCACTGCTCAGGGTGTGGTGATGCGCAGGCTCTCATGGCTGCGTGCCGCCGACCTGGAGAATAGACTCCAGCAGCGGATTGCGGACTCGCCTTGCCGTGCGGACAACATTTTTGGCGAAAAAGTTGAACAGGTGGTAGAGTCTCTCCACCAGCGGGACACCGCATTCGACAAATTCGCCCGCCGGCAGCCTTCAGCCTCTACCTCTACAGGTAGACGATTTTTCGGGGGAAGGAAGACTGTTCCCTACTCTTCTGGCAAGCGTAGGTACAATCCTCCTTCCCGACAGCCTGCGGCCCAGGCTAAGCCCCAGCGCGCTCGCTCTCGTCAGCAGCGTGCGACTCAGCAAGGCCCCGCGGCTCCCCAGCAAAAGCAAGGGGCGAGCTTTTGACTGGCTCCAGCAGAGCATAGCCGACATCCAAGTGTCCGTGCCGGGCGACCTGCCAGTCGGAGGGAGGTTGAAAGCTTTTCACCAAAGGTGGCCTCTCATAACCTCCGATCAGTGGGTTCTGCAAATAGTCCGGCAGGGATACACCCTCAATTTGACATCAAAACCTCCAAATTGTCCACCGGGAGCTCAGTCTTACAGCTTCCAACACAAGAAGGTACTTGCAGAGGAACTCTCCGCCCTTCTCAGCGCCAATGCGGTCGAGCCCGTGCCATCCGGGCAAGAAGGGCTGGGATTCTATTCCAGGTACTTCCTTGTGGAAAAGAAAACAGGGGGGATGCGTCCCATCCTAGACCTAAGGGCCCTGAACAAATATCTCGAAAAAGAAAAGTTCAGGATGCTTTCCCTGGGCACCCTTCTCCCCATGATTCAGCAAAACGATTGGCTATGCTCTCTGGACTTGAAGGATGCCTACACACACATCCCGATACTGCCAGCTCACAGACAGTATCTGCGATTTCAGGTGGGCACACGCCACTTCCAGTACTGTGTGCTACCCTTTGGGCTCGCCTCTGCGCCCAGGGTGTTCACAAAGTGCCTAGCTGTGGTCGCAGCGGCACTCCGCAGGCTGGGGGTGCACGTGTTCCCATATCTCGACGATTGGCTGGTAAAGAACACATCAGAGGCAGGAGCCCTGCAGTCCATGCAGATGACTATTCGCCTACTGGAGCTACTGGGGTTTGTGATAAATTATCCAAAGTCCCACCTTCTCCCAGCGCAGAGACTCGAATTCATAGGAGCTCTGCTGGATTCTCGGACGGCTCGCGCCTATCTCCCAGAGACGAGAGCCAACAACTTGTTGTCCCTCGTCTCGCGGGTGCGAGCGTCCCAGCAGATCACAGCTCGGCAGATGTTGAGATTGCTGGGCCACATGGCCTCCACAGTTCATGTGACTCCCATGGCCCGCCTTCACATGAGATCTGCTCAATGGACCCTGGCCTCTCAGTGGTATCAGGCCGCCGGAGGTCTAGAGGACGTGATCCACCTGTCCACGAGTTTTCTCAAATCCCTGTATTGGTGGACGATTTGCTCCAATTTGACTCTGGGACGTCCCTTCCAAATTCCTCAGCCACAAAAAGTGCTGACCACGGATGCGTCCCTCCTGGGATGGGGAGCTCATGTCGATGGGCTCCACACCCAAGGAAGCTGGTCCCTCCAGGAACGCGATCTGCAGATCAATCTTCTGGAGTTACGAGCGATCTGGAACGCTCTGAAGGCTTTCAGAGATCGGCTGTCCCACCAAATTATCCAAATTCAGACAGACAACCAGGTTGCCATGTACTATGTCAACAAGCAGGGGGGCACCGGATCTCGCCCCCTGTGTCAGGAAGCCGTCAGCATGTGGCTCTGGGCTCGCCGTCAAGGCATGGTGCTCCAAGCCACATATCTGGCAGGCGTAAACAACAGTCTGGCCGACAGGTTGAGCAGGATTATGCAACCTCACGAGTGGTCGCTCAACTCCCGAGTGGTGCACCAGGTCTTCCAAGCGTGGGGCACCCCCTTGGTAGATCTCTTCGCATCTCGAGTGAACCACAAAGTCCCTCAGTTCTGTTCCAGGCTTCGGGCCCACGGCAGACTGGCATCGGATGCCTTCCTCCTGGATTGGGGGGAGGGTCTGCTGTATGCTTATCCTCCCATACCTCTGGTGGGGAAGACTTTGTTGAAACTCAAGCAAGACCGAGGCACCATGATTCTGATTGCTCCCTTTTGGCCGCGTCAGATCTGGTTCCCTCTTCTTCTGGAGTTGTCCTCCGAAGAACCGTGGAGATTGGAGTGTTTTCCGACCCTCATCACACAGGACGAAGGGGCGCTTCTGCATCCCAACCTCCAGTCGCTGGCTCTTACGGCCTGGATGTTGAGGGCGTAGACTTTGCCTCTTTGGGTCTGCCAGAGGGTGTCTCCCGCATCTTGCTTGCTTCCAGGAAAGACTCCACTAAGAGAAGTTACTTCTTTCATTGGAGGAGGTTTGCCGTCTGGTGTGACAGCAAGGCCCTAGATCCTCGCTCTTGTCCTACACAGACCCTGCTTGAATACCTTCTGCACTTGTCTGAGTCTGGTCTTAAGACCGTAAGGGTTCACCTTAGTGCAATCAGTGCATACCATTACCAAGTGGAAGGTAAGCCGATCTCAGGACAGCCTTTAGTTGTTCGCTTCATGAGAGGTTTGCTTTTGTCAAAGCCCCCTGTCAAGCCTCCTACAGTGTCATGGGATCTCAATGTCGTTCTCACCCAGCTGATGAAACCTCCTTTTGAGCCACTGAATTCCTGCCATCCGAAGTACTTGACCTGGAAGGTCATTTTCTTGGTGGCAGTTACTTCGGCTCGTAGAGTCAGTGAGCTTCAGGCCCTGGTAGCCCAGGCCCCTTACACCAAATTTCATCACAACAGAGTAGTCCTCCGCACTCACCCTAAGTTTCTGCCAAAGGTCGTGTCGGAGTTCCATCTGAACCAGTCAATTATCTTGCCAACATTCTTTCCCCGTCCTCATTCCTGCCCTGCTGAACGTCAGCTGCACACATTGGACTGCAAGAGAGCATTGGCCTTCTACCTGGAGCGGACACAGCCCCACAGACAGTCCGCCCAATTGTTTGTTTCTTTTGATCCCAATAGGAGGGGAGTGGCTGTAGGGAAACGCACCATATCCAATTGGCTAGCAGATTGCATTTCCTTCACTTACGCCCAGGCGGGGCTGGCTCTTGAGGGTCATGTCACGGCTCATAATGTTAGAGCCATGGCTGCGTCGGTAGCCCACTTGAAGTCAGCCTCCATTGAAGAAATTTGCAAAGCTGCGACGTGGTCATCTGTCCACACATTCACATCTCATTACTGCCTGCAGCAGGATACCCGACGCGACAGTCGGTTCGGGCAGTCAGTTCTTCAGAACCTGTTTGGGCTTTAGGATCCAACTCCACCCCCAGAGGGCCCTGTTTGTTCTGTTCCAGGCTACACTCTCAGTTAGTTGGTAAATTTTTTAGGTCAATCTCAGTTATGTCCTCGCCGTTGCGAGGCCCAATTGACCATGGTTGTTGTTTTGAGTGAGCCTGGGGGCTAGGGATACCCCATCAGTGAGAACAAGCAGCCTGCTTGTCCTCGGAGAAAGCGAATGCTACATACCTGTAGAAGGTATTCTCCGAGGACAGCAGGCTGATTGTTCTCACAAACCCGCCCGCCTCCCCTTTGGAGTTGTGTCTTCCCTTGAAGTGTATTGTCTTGCTACATACTGGACTGGCCGGCTCGAGCCGGTTTCGGGCGGGAAGACGGCCGCGCATGCGCGGTGCGCGCGGGCGCGCGAGGACTAGCAAAGGACTTTGCTAGTGAAGTTTCCGATTGGAGGGGCTGCCGTGGACGTCACCCATCAGTGAGAACAATCAGCCTGCTGTCCTCGGAGAATACCTTCTACAGGTATGTAGCATTCGCTTTAACCCCCCACCAACTTAGGTTCATAGGCCATCCGTTTTT
Source organism: Microcaecilia unicolor (assembly GCF_901765095.1). Taxonomy (NCBI): domain Eukaryota; kingdom Metazoa; phylum Chordata; class Amphibia; order Gymnophiona; family Siphonopidae; genus Microcaecilia; species Microcaecilia unicolor. The sequence goes on from NC_044035.1 coordinate 123,708,244, forward strand.
GGATGGCAATTGTTAATAGCTCATAATTCAGTTTATTATCTGCTGTAGACTTTGGTCTTGAATGGGATGTGTAGAATTTTCACATTCCAAATTTATCCACCCAGAAAAGTATACATATATTTAGAAATAAATATCACTTTATTTTGTGGGTTATGTATTTTCAGAGGGCAGCAAAACCATCATATGAATTGGTTCAGAGTCTTATTTCCACACATGCCACCATTGATTCCAAGATGTCTTCAAGCAAAGTGTCGCTCTTCTTGGACTCCAAGCCACTGGGATTACAGGACATGGAAAACCAAGAGTATGCTGCAGCAAGTTTTATCTGTTTTTGGTATTGCATTTTAGTTTCAGATGTGAATAGCTAAGAACATAACATAGGATCATAAAAAGTGCCAAGTTGGGTCAGACCAAGGAGCCATTGAGAGCTCAGATCCTATGTCCAACTGTGACTAGTCCGGGTCACTAGGAGGCAAATGGCAGATTCATTTCACACTGCACTGTCCCAGAAGTAAAACGTAGCTGCTAATTGTTAACTGATCAGTCTTCCAGAATTTTTATTTATTTATTTTTTAATTTTTATGAACTTTCCAAAGTTTTACAAGCATAAAATATACAAATATATAACATTAAAGAATATTTTATAAATTAAAAAGATAAGCACATTTTCAAAAAGTAAAAGGAGTATATTCCTCCATAAGCCCACAATCAAGATGAGAGAAACCATTAGGAAAACAAAGGCATATCAGTAATAACCTGGGGGGAAAAAAAAGGCAAAACTTTCCAAAACAAGGGTATTTCTATAGATTAATGATTTTAATTATCAGAACTTGTTGCATTCACCAGTAACCACCCCCCCCCCCCACACACACACACAAAAGCCAAAACTGGGTTCATATTTTCTAGAAATGCTTTCAGTTGCTTAGGACCATAGGAAACATTGATTATCCATATACTTGATCAAACATTTACAAGAAATAGAAAAAACTAGCGCCAAGGGCTAACACTTCCTGTTACATCCTCAAAAATTGTCTCCTTTTCTCTAGTGTGTCTATACATACATCAAGAAATATCCATATTTTCTGACCCATAAACAAATTATCATGATTTCTCACGTAAAATTTCAAAATCCGATCCATGTCAAGCTCTAATACGAGTGTCGCCAATAAAATAGATCTTACAGCTTTGTCATCTGATGTTTCCAATAATTGCATAATATTCAAACTATCCAATAAAAATTCTGCAGGAAACAAAACACATCTTGGAATCTGTATGGGTTGAAATTCCATGTGGAAATGGGAAAAGGATAGTGATAGGAGTGTACTACCATCCACCTGGCCAGGATGAACAGACAGATGTAGAAATATGAGAAATTAGAGAGGCGAACAAACTGGGGAACACAATAATAATGGGTGGTTTCAATTACCCTGAATAATATTTGGAATCTGTAGCATTCAATATCACAATTATGTAGGGCAAACATCTCGTCCCTTAAAGACTCACCTAATTGAACACAGACACTGTATACAGGCAAAAAAAACGTATGAACCTTTAGTATCACATTTTTTGGTTAAACTACACAAGTTTTCTGACTTGTAATGTATCGTTTTGGAACAGCTGAGGATTACTGAACGTAGAGGTGACATAAGACGACTCCTTAGACAGAAAGAACAAAGGTGGATATTCACATTACAATCTGTAATTCCTAATGGATTGAATGTTTCCATAGAATGGAAAGCCTTCCTTTGAAGATTTACATAATTGGCACGTTTGCATGTCATTATCGATAGACGTTATACATAGGGTATAAAACCTGTGTGTTTGGAAGAAGCCAATCGCCATTTTGTAAAAGTGCTGAGGAGAGACCAGTGTGGTGAAGAATGTTCCTTGGATGTACATAATTGTAAATGAATTTCCCCTGAAGCAGCCAGACTTAGGCGAAACAGGGTTCCCCTTTTGGGATATTTGATCTTCATTTTTTGTAAAGAGGAGATCGGGAAATTGGATCTTTATTATTGTGAAGGAACACATCTCGTCATCCAAGATAAGAAATAATGTTATACTCTCATCATAAAAATTGAGTCTCACCCCATAGATATTGTGGAAAGGTGGTTATGTAATAGTTTCATGAATATGAGATGATATGTGGAGTTTTTTTTTTTTTCAAAGACTAATGATTAATGAGGAGTCCTCTTTATTTAGAAAGGTGTGTCCTTCAAAATGAGGTGTCCATGAACACTGAAGTCTTTTTTTTCCCCCAACCAACTTTTCATTGAAACTTACAGGACACGCCTTCAAATACCTGGTACATAAGTGTAGGATTATTGCTATAATTGTGGTTTCAATTACCCTAGTATTGACTGGGTAAATGTAACATCAGGGCATGCTAGGGAGGTAAAAGCAGAAATCAAGGACTGCTTTATGGAGAAGTTGGTACAGGAGCCGACAAGAGGAGGAAAAATTCTAGACCTAGTCCTAAGCGGAGCGCATGATTTGGCGCAGGAGGTAATGGTGATGGGGCAGCTTGATAACAGTGATCATAATATGATCAGGTTTGATATCTGCTTTGGAGTAAATACACCCAGGAAATCCAATGCGTTAGTCTCGTTTTGAAAGTTAAATGCTATCAGGCTTATTTTCGAAAGAGAAAGACGCCCATATTTCGACCCAAATCGGGAGATGTCATACCCAGCTCCATGACAGCAGTATGCAGGTCCCTGGAGCAGTTGTTAGTGGGTGCAGTGGACTTCAGGCATGTGGACCCAGGCCCATCCCCCTACCTGTTACACTTGTGGTGGTGGTAAACAGGAGCCCTCCAACCCCCCCCCCCAAAACCCACTGTACCTACATGTAGGTGCCCCCTTCCCCCTTAGGGCTATGGTAGTGTTTTACAGTTGTGGGTTTTGGGGGGATTTGGGGGGCTCAGCACACAAGGTAAGGGAGGTATGCACCTGGGAGCAATTTTTGAAGTCCACTGCAGTGCCCACTAGGGTGCCCGGTTGGCGTCCTGGCATGTGAGGGGGACCAGTGCACTACGAATCCTGGCTCCTCCCATGACCAAATGCCTTGGAGTTGTTCATTTTTGAGCTGGGCGGCTTCAGTTTCCATTATCGCTGAAAATCGATACCGCCCATCTCAAATCCGCCCAAATCCGATGCATTTGCTCGGCACCAACCGTATTATCGAAACAAAAGATGGATGCCCATCTTTTTCGAAAATACGGTCTGTCCCGCCCCTCTCCTTCCCCACCTCAGTCCTGTTAAAACCGGCGAAGCAGCGTCGCAGGCAGCGCCTCGTGCCCTGCTTGTAAAAAAAAATCAAATCTCCTTCCTTCTCCTCGTCTTGACGTCGACTCGGGCCTTCCAATCAAATTGATTGGAAGGCCCGAGTCGACGTCAAGACGAGGAGGAGAAGGAGGAAGGAGATTTGATTTTTTTATTTTTTTTTACAAGCAGGGCACGAGGCGCTGCCTGCGAAGCTGCTTCGCCATTTTTTTAAATGTGCGGCGCCGCAGGAACGGCCACGGGAGGCGGCGGGAGCGGAGCACCCCCCCACCCACTGGCACCCGGGGCGGACCGCCCCCCCCTTGGTACGCCACTGGACGACTGTGCTTCCCTTCCTTTAGGCACCGTAAGCATTACTGCTGCAATACCTCTGGCCAGTCCAATGAATAAAACACTTGACTCAGAAGTCAAGTGCAGCACTTCTGTTAGCCCAACACCCAAGAGCTGTTTAATGTGTACAGTATTGGTTATCAATAAATTTTGTTATTTGTTCACAGATGACTTGATTTTACTAAAAATGTATATACATCTTTTTCTTAATGTTTCATTTTTAACTCTTTGTTACTCACTACAGATTTGTTATGCCAAAAGAAGAAACATTAGTGGATTCAAAGACTGGTAGGGTACGTCGGAAGGCCGTCTTTGAGGACGGCAAAAATGACATTGAAGCTAATGATGATGAAGAAGCTAATGATGATGATGAGTCTGAAGATGAAGATGAGTCTGAAGATGACTCCAAAGAGAGTGATGAAGATGAGAACAGAGAGATGGAGCTGCAGCAAGAAACAAAGGTGGATGTTTTGACTGCCAAACGTCTGAAACTCGAAGATTCAAAAAGTGTTGAAGCTGGACTAGAAATGCCAGCATTTGCTGACAGTGATGATGATCTTGAGGGAAATGTGAGGGACGAGGATGAAAGGGGAGGGGACAACAACAAAGAGTCCAGCAGTGAAGAGTATGTTGGAAGTGATGAAGAAAGTGACGTAGGTCAAGACAGTGATGAGGGAGAGGACAAAATTTCAGGCTCTGATTCCAAGGCACCAAGTAGAGCAGGTGATTATGGGAAGCCAACAAAAGCAGAGGAGAATGGAGAGAAGCAAAAGTCAAAAAAGAGAGTTGAGGGCAAAAAAGCTTCTTTGTTGTTAGATTCTAGGAATTGTACAGCAGAAGATAGCTCCACGTTTGATTCTGAGGCTGAAGGAGAATCATCTGAGGATGAGAGTGGGTCGAGTGATGATTCAGAGTTTGAGAACTCTGAGGAGGAAGAAAAGCAAGGTACTAAGACAGCCAGTATTACACAATCAAGATTAGAAGAAGATGTGGAAGATATGCTTAAAGAAGACGAGTATAATGAGACAGAGTTTTCTTCAGAAACATCAGGTAAAAAGTTTGGTACGGCATGGGGGAAGTGTGGCATGCCAGAATCATGCAGACAGGTTCCCTTTACACAGCTCTGAAATACCATCAGTCTATCTTTTTACATGGCTAGTAAATTTAACTTAGGTCATCTTTCTTGTCCTGCCTCTCCTTACCTCAACTTTTTTGGCTTCTGCTGATAATAACTTTGTTGTTTTGCTTAAGTGGACAGTGAGATTCTATCTAAAAATAGTCTGTCAATATTACCTCTGTGATCAGCACTCTGGAGCTAATTAGCTGGTACAGTCATGGCCCCTGTGACATGATCCTGGAACAGGAAGATACCTACAGTTCAAAATCCTGTAACACTGCCGGAGTTCTGACCTTTAATCTTTTCTGCAGTTTTCTACCAGGACAGGGCCTGGAGGCACAAACAAATGATTTTTGCATGAATGTGCATGAGATTGATTTACATACAATGGAGGTGGTTTATGCAAATCTTTCATGCATATTCATTGTGGATATCCTGAAAACCTGACTGGCAAGTAGGTACTCCAGGATTGACTTGGGGAAACACTGCCCTAAATGCTGCTGCCCTAGCCAGTCACCTAGTGGCAAGGCCAGCCCTGCCCCTTTCATCTTCATCCAATGCCTCCTCATTCCAGAGCTTCCTTCAGTTGAGAAAGGCTTGCTTCCTTTGCATTTATGCCACAGAGATATTATAAGGGCAGTTTTATAACTTGGGCATCTACTTTTACATTCATTTGTATGGGTATGTCTGCAAATACTCGCCTAACTTGCATAGCACATATTTGCAGTGGGGAGTATACATAAGTGACATATGGACAGGACTTAGGCAGGGCTTTAGTTAACATGGGTAGCTTACAGCATACTGCAAGGTGTGTATTTCCCTGCCTCATTTAGGTGGCCACACTTAACTCGAGTGGTGTAACTGAGGGCACCTAAATGTTAGGTGTGCCGATATTGGGGTACACTAGTCAGTGGCGTAGCTAGGTGGGGCCACGGGGCCTGGGCCCCCGTATATTTGGTCCTGGACCCCCCTGCCAACGACCCTCTCGACCCCCCCCTCCCGCCACCAACCCCCCCCCCCCCCGGCGTCGCCTACCTTTGCTGGCGGCAGACCCCAACCCCCGCCGGCCAAGGTCCTCTTCTTCCGGCACAAGACTTCGTTCTGTTTCTGTGAGTCTGACGTCAGACTCACAGAAACAGAACGAAGCCTTGCGCCGGAAGAAAAGGACCTCGGCTGGCAGGGGTTGGGGTCCCCCGCCAGCAAAGGTAGGTGACGGCAACAGCGGGGGAGGGTTGGCGGTGGGAGGGGGGTCGGGAGGGTCGTTGGGGGGGGGGGGCTAAAAAGTGCCCCCTCACCTAGGGCTGTGGACCCCCCCTCCCGCCAAAGTCTGGCTACGCCCCTGACACTAGTATTCTATAATGAAATCTAGGCACCTAGGTTTCGTTATAGAATAAGCACCTGCTGTATGGCCTAGGGGTGCCTAAGTGGAGGTGCCCAGTTATAGAATTGCCTCTCTTATCATATATCCCCTAATATACGTATTGAGATCTTTGAGTAGAGCTCTGTTAATCTACATATGGTTGGAGCCAGGTTTATTCTAGATCAGGGGTTGGCAACCGCAGTCCTCGAAGGCCACAACTCAGTCGGGTTTTCAGGGTTTTCCCAATGAATATACATGAGATATATTTGCATACAATGGAGGCAGTGCATACAAATAGATCTCATGCATAATCGTACATCTTTTAATATCTCTCCCAGAGTGACCATAGTATTCCATCTCTTCTGCCAGGCCCTACCCCAGCACCCCCTTTCTCCTATACTCTTTTAACAGTGGTCCCCAAACTGGAGGTCAGGACCCCAAGTGGGATCACAAAAACAGGGCTGCTCCCACTCCTGCTGGATCTCCACTGTGACCTGTGCCCAGTAGTGATAGTCAGTGAGTGTTCAGAGGCCCTGCCCTCTTCTACAGCTTGGTCTTCCTGTTAGACTGGAAACTCATCCTGAGTACTGGGATCTGTGAAGGGCCCTCTGTGGACTGTTGCCACTTTTGCTGTTACTGTCTTTATGCTTTGGATAAGGGGTGGGGGTAGAGAGATAAGTATCAAAAAGTGTCCATAATTGAATAAAGATTGAGAAACACTGTTCTATAGATCGCTCACATTTTCCTGTCTTATGCTTCATCCTCGTCTCCACAGCTGAGTCCCAAATCCTGTGATAACAGAAAGTGGCAGAGTATACTTGGCCTGCTCTGGACTTTCCACTTCTGTTTCTCCTTGCATGCTGCTATTGACCATAGGAGAGGGCATAAGACAGCAGTGAACACATCAAAGCAGAAAACTATTATTTTGTTTCCTCTCCTTCCCCTTCCCATCCTTTCTTCTCACATGCTGCCTCCAGTGTCTATCCCACCCTTATCCCCTCCCAAATATGGACACAGAAGGAGAAGGTAAGGACAGGTACAGCAGAACTGAAAACAGGTGCATTTTTTTTTCTTCTTCTTTTCTTTCTCCTGGAAAGGGCTGGAGCTGTAAACAGCAAAGCCCCTGCCTGGAGGTTTCTAGGATTTCTCCACAGACACAAGAGTGATCTTTAAACATTTTTATACCTCTTATACCAATAACAATTTATTTGTTCAAAGAAGTTTATAAGTAAGCATACATAAAATCAGAAAAACACAACATTAAAAACACAGACTAATTCTCCAATAAAAACTTGCTCACTTTCACCCTCAGAGATTCATATCTCCTCTTCCCCACTCACTTCCATCCTCAGAAATTCTTATCTCCTCCTCCTCCCTGCTTAAAAAAAAAAATTCTTAAACGGGAAGCATCCTAATTCCTTTCCTGACTTCTCAATAAAACTCGCATCTCAGTTTTGCTTTCCATCCCTCCCTTCTAAAAGCAATTTCACAGGACACTGTTCTCATGGATTTGAAGACAAGCTCCGGTACCTATACTGATCCTGGAGAAAAATGAATAATTTGCAGGTTTAGAGTCATATCTTACCATCCTGAGGTGGTGATGTGTGTGAAATTGTGCAGGCTACGTAGTTTCCTTCTCCAGTCATGATTAAAACTCCATTCTCCAATTTTATTGCTATACTTATGGTTAAGGCAGAATTTCAGACAGATGTTAGGTTAAGTGGTATATTACATTTTTAAAAATATATTCTCAAAGTGGTTTGCAATAAGTATATAAACAGTAAAAGCATGTTCTTTAAGTTTTTCTCTTGTATTGCTCTTTTTCAATAAAACCTTGTTGAGTTAAAAAAAAAAAAAAAAAAAAAGCTCTAAAATATTCCTCAATTTTCAGGTGCCCTGAAATGGAAGGAAGGTCTTAAGCAAAAAGCAGCAGAGGCTTTTCTAAGACAGCAACAGTCTACTCCAAACCTCCGCAAGCTTGTTTATGGAACAGGTAAAAAATTTGGGGGAGGGGGGACCAGCGCAAGAACACAAACCTGGTGACTGAACTTGTTTAATTCTTGATATTGTCATAGCTACCACAACCTGTGCTGCTTTTGTTTCTCTGTGTAAGGTATACAGTAAGATCCTGTTGCTGATAGTGTGCGCATATTCAAACACTGCCTAGAGTTTGGAAATGTAGGGTATTCCCAGGACTAGTATGCACATTGTGTGACGTGGAGGGGCATAATCGAACGGGGATGACCATCTCTAAGGGCGTCCATCTCTAAGGACGGCGCCGCGAAGGGGCGGGGAAACCCGTATTATCGAAACAAGATGGGTGTCCATCTTTCGTTTCGATAATACGGTCGGGGATGCCCAAATCTCAACATTTAGGTCGACCTTAGAGATGGGTGACCTTGGTTTTCGCCGATAATGGAAACCGAGGACGCCCATCTCAAAAATGACCAAATCCAAGGCATTTGGTTGTGGGAGGAGCCAGTATTCGTATTGCACTGGTCCCCCTGACATGGCAGGACACCAACCGGGCACCCTGGGGGTACTGCAGTGGACTTACTAAATTGCTCCCAAGTCCATAGCTCCCTTCCCTTGTGTGCCGAGCTCCCCCAATCCCCCACTCCCCACAACTGTACAACACTACCATAGCCCTTATGGGTGAAGAGGGCACCTACATGTGGGTACAGTGGGTTTGTGGTGGGTTTGGAAGGGCTCGCATTTACCATCACAAGTGTAACAGACGCACGCAGAGAAACCTGCAGAGAAGATGATTGAGGAAGCAACGCGAAGGGCACAACAGCACTTTGGCTGTCGGGGGTTTGAGTCCCCCGTCAGCACAGGTAGTCCACAACGGCAGCGGGGGGCGGTTTTCGGCGGGCCAGGGGGGAGGGTCGACAGGTTCGCGGAAGGGGGGTTCGAGGGGGCCATAGCGGAGGGGGGTGACAGATGATTCCGAGGCAGGGGGAGGAGTAGCGTGTTTCTCTACTCCTCCCCTTGCCTTGGAATCAGCTGTCATGACGTCAGTGCGTGTCTGCCTAGCAGACCACTTCCAGGGAGCCACGGTCCCAAGCACAGAACATTGGAGGTGAGAATTATTATACAGGAAGGTTAGAGCTCTTTTAAATCCTATAAAACCCAGCTGCAGTGTCTCTGAACTTCTGCCCTAAGGTGGTTATGCCTTAGCTGAACAGATTTCACTTTAGAACCTGGGAAATGATAATGCATTCGTCCTGTTTTTCACCAATAATGGTGTTTGAAGCTCTCTAGTTCTGTGGGACAGTAAAGAGAAATTAGCTAAAATCTGCAATGTATTGGTGGTTCTTTTGAGATGACTTAATTAACTATTGACATTCAAGCATGCCTGTTCCCCATAAACTGCATCTTGGTCCCCTTATAAGAGACTGGAAATGTCTGGTGCTCAGATGGTATTGTGCATGTCCTCTGTTTCTTCTTTGTCTTCTCATTTAAATCCCTCCTTCATTTGTAGTGGATTGGAAATAGGAACCCAAATAGTGTGCATAAGTTGTAAAGTTATGGCTGTTATATTCATTTTATTAATATATTTAAAGCCCTTAGCAGGTTCTCAGTGAAGAAGAAAATTATATGACAGTTTAGTATCCCCAACATAGTGTGTATTCAGATTTTTAAAATGTGTTTCTGGTTTAATAAAATTTGATATACTGTTCAGAAAGAGCCGAACAGAGCAGTTCACAATAAAATGTGTCCCGGAAACACTTGTGGATTTGTAGTTGTACTGGTTTTTGTACATTCTCCCACAAAACAACCATACATTTTCCAAGTCCTTACCTTGCATGGGATAGCACATTCACCTTTGGCTAGTACCCTGATAGAATAGAAAACGAGAGACAATAAATTCTTGATTTATTGAACAAAGCTGGACACTACTTAATTTACTGACATGGTCTATTGAGTGGAAAATCAATTCAGTGTTATAGGAAATGTTCTGTTTTATAGACATTTGCACCAGCTGTTGAGTTGAAGCCACCAAATGGGAACAGACATGAAGTGTCCTTGATTAAAAATAATAAAGTATAGTTTGTAGAGTTTATTGGTAGTTTCTTCCATTTACACCTTCCACCCACTCCCATTTTCTTGAGACAAAGAAGGTCTTATTTGAAACATATTGGTCTCTGTATTATCTTAGAAATGAAAAGTGTGGGGGAAAAAGTGTATTAAAAATAAAGTTTTTATTTATTATTTATTTATTTGTTACATTTGTATCCCACATTTTCCCACCTATTTGCAGGCTCAATGTGGCTTACATTGTGCCGGAGATGCAATTGTGCTCGTTCTCTCTATATACGAATAATTAGTTGGTGCAGCTTTATATTTTTTTAAATCAAATAGAATTCTGCAAGTGAATTTTGTACTGGTTGACTTCTTCCTGTGTAGTGACTGAAAAAGAAGAGGAGGGGGAAGAGGACTGTGAAAATGAACTAGGGGGATTGTTTTATGTCAGCTGCCCTAACACAGAATCCAAGCGCAGTTTGAATGCTCTTGACTGCTCCAAATTTCCTGTGCAGCACCCACAAGACTGGGACTTGGAAGAGGTATGGTATTACTGTAAGAATAGCATAATAATATGGCAAACTAGTAATCCACTGTACCTTCAGTGAAGTAGTCCTTTTTTTATTTTAATCTCTATACATGGGAATTAATGGCAAATGATGAATTATTAACTGCTTGTTTCTGACTTTTATGGTACTTTCAGGAATTTTGTGACTACAACATAAATACTAAAGAGGATTTTCCCCAACGCTTCTAGGTTGCTTGTGTTTTAGGTTATAATGAAGTTTTCTGTGGATTATAAAACTACTAGTGAAAAAGGTCTCGTTTCTGACAGGAATGAAACGGGCGCTAGCAAGGTTTTCCTCGGAGTGTGTATGTTTGAGAGAGTGTGTGTGAGATTGACTGTGTGAGAGAGAGTGAATGTGCGAGTGTGTGTGACAGACAGACAGAGAGAGAGTGAGACTGGGTGCGAGTGTGTCCGTGAGAGGGAGAGTGTGTGTGTGAGAATAAGAGTGTGTGCCAGGGGCCCCTCCCTCCTCCCTCCCAGTTCCATGGTCCCCCCTCCACCCCTCCCTCCCTCCATCCCTCCGAGTTCCAGGGTCATCCTCCCTCCCTCCCTCCGAGTTCCAGGGTCATCCCCCCTCCCTCCGAGTTCCAGGGTCCTTCCAGTTTCAGGGTCCCCCCACCCTCCCTCATAGTTTGAGAGTCCCCACCCTCCCAGTTCCAGGGTCACCTTCCCTCCCTCCCTCCCTCCCCAGTTCCATAGTCCCCCTTCCAGTTCAAGGGTCCCTCCCCCTCTCTCCCACTTCAACGTTCCTGTCCCCTTCCTCCCTCCCTCCCTCCGAGGTGCTTGGGGGGGTTGCTATTTGCTGTCAACCTAAGGAGAGACTGCTTCTGGCGTCCAGCAGCTAAGTCCTGTTGTGACCCACAGGCAGCTGGAGCTCCCTCATACTGTGACACACGTTGACAGGCAACGGCGGTGATTGCAGATAAGCATTCTGACAGTATGGGCTCTCAGGAAGTGTCCAGAGGAAATTGATTTTGCACCAGTTAGAGACAATTAGCAGAAGCTTATTCACTGGATAGGTTAGAGTTCTTGTGAACAAGATGTTATAGAAATACCTCAACAGGACGGAGAGCTGAAGGCTCCTGAGGCTCTTATAATAAATCAAGATGGCTGTATGGACCCGGTATTCAAATAAAAGCTGAACTCCAAAATTTAGGATGTTCCTAAATTTTTCCCCTGGTTTTAGTCAAACCTAGGAGCCTAAATTTTCTGCTGAAAATTCACCTAAATTTAGGAGTTTAAAAGTAATGTGTCTAAATTTAGGCCTGCAATTCATTTGTCTAGATTAGGTGAGTAGTACTGAAAATCCTTAGCTTTTAACTTCTTCCCCCTTTCTAAAATTCACCCTGTTGCCACCCACTGTTCAGACTCCTAAATTTAAGAGTGAGAAGGCAAGTCTATAAACTGGGGTTATAATATTTACACATCCATTACTAACATGAATGATTAGAATACTAGTACTTATGCCACGTAAGTGCTAGCAGAGCACGGAAGCACATATTTGCAAAAGAGCAGGTATAATGTATGGGTGGAGCATGGGCAGGGCACCTTCTAATGGGGGCTGGTGTAACTGTGAGCACCTAAATGTTAGGCGCGAGAAAGCCAGGTTATGCTAGTGTTCTATAACAGAATCTGGGCGCCTAGTTTGCTAGCACGCGGCCTTGAGGCACCCACTTAAAGAATTGCCCCATTAGTGACATTTTGAGCATAAGTGTAGGCACTAAGCCATAATAAATATTTAAAGAGGCCAATTTAGGAGCCTAACTTTGTGTTTAGAAGTGTAAGCCCTTTGAGTACTGGCCTCAATAATAATTATAGTAGTCTGACCTTATTTGTAAATGCTGTCCCACTTGTACCGTTTTTCCCTCCCTCATCTGCACTTCCACCTTTCTTCAGGACGCATTGCCTGCTCCCTGCAATTATTGCATTGCTGAGCCCCCTATGAGCAGTATGTTACTGTAAAGAAAGGGAATGGGGTTTGATATACTGCCTTTCTCTGGTTATAATCAAAAGTGGTTTATATATGATATGCAGGTGTACTTATTCTGTACCTGGGGCAATGGAGGGTTACATGACCAGTATGTTACTATAAAGAGCAGTTAATGATGGTACCACATCCAAATAGGAAAAAGTAAGTAGCAGCTTGGGGAAGCAGGGGAGAACTTCAGAAATCAGTAGCCTGGCTCAAGGGAAGGGGAGGAAGTAAAAACAGTGTTGATAGGGTTTCGATGGCGGGGAAGAGTACAAAAAATAATGGTGCTACGGGTTCTGAGTGGAGGGCATTAAAAAAGGAGAAAGAAGGCATTGAGTTGGCTGGGAGATATATTGAAAAAAAAAGTGTTTGGCTAGTTTGGGCTGGTAGGTTTAAAAATAAACAGTAGCCTAGCTTTCTAATGAGACTGAAAAATAAAACAGCACCACCCCCTGAATTAAGGGTTGGTTTGCTGCAAATCTGTGCAAAGCCTGTGATTTAATGGAGTGGTAGTGACTCGGCCTAGTTTTGTGGATATGTTTGGGTTCTCCTGCATACTCTTTGCTGGGACATCACTGGATTTTCTTCAGTGGGTTTGTAGAATCTAGTCAGGATAGGAAGGGGTAGAAAGATATTTTTGAAAACTAGGGCTTGCAAGGCAAAAAGAAAAAAAAATTCTTCAGCTATGGAACTGGACTGGCTTTGTTTTAAAATGTACAGTCTGATAAGAACCAGAGGGGCATGGAGTGCATAAGGAAACAATAATGTCTTTGTGTGGGTCAGTGTGAGACTACACCTAGGGGTATCTCATTCTGGTGGCTGTTCCTCTGAAAGAATATCAACATGGTAGAGAGGGGGCCATAGATAGATGTCTAATGTGGTTTATGAGACTGGGATCTAAATACGTCTATCCTAGAGGAGTGAAGAGATTGGGGGAGGGAGCGTGATATATTCAGATACTTCAAATATGTAGATTATGTACAAGACACCACAAACCATGTTTCCAAGGAAAGAATGCTGATGTATAAGGCTTCAGAAGGAAAATTGTTTTACACACGTATTTTGACGTGTAACTGTACATGCCCTCTTATAGAATTGCCCTGCAGGTGTCAAGTTGGGCAGACTGCTCAATATTTTATCAGTTTTTGCGTTTTTTTTTCTCAGGAACGTGTCCGAAGGAAAAATAACAAGAACAGTTGCAGGCAGTTGATGCCATGTGCTGATGTGAATTGTTTCAGTAAGATTTTCACAATATCCTAAGAGTATATATATATTTTTTAAATTTTTCATTGAAGGTTATGAACAGCATCAGAGACTGCTTTGTCACTGGGAAATGGGAATCGGATAAAGATGCAGCAAAATTGTTAGAAGAAGACGGTAAGTCTGTTAAATCTTTGTTTCTGTTTTTCTCAAGCGTTGGTTCGATGGTATACAGCTGAAAATACTTCCAAGGTTTTGCTTTGCTCTTGTGCTGTGTGTCTGGCATCATTTATTTAAGTTTCTAGTAGGTTTGTGTTTTTCAAGACAAGGTTGCTCACCATCATTAGATGGTAGATTTCTTCAGATACCATCATTAGACCTCTGACACAGGCATTTTTTGCTGAAACACGGACCGTGTCTGGTCTTCTGATTAATAAAGTTGAGATGCCCCCACTCTTGAAGGCTACTTGTGCTTTTTTTGGCTTTTCGCCAAATCTTTGTTCACATAGTAAGATATTGTGAAGGGTTTGGTGGTGGGAGATATGTTCTGCAGGCTTTTGTCTAGTACTATAACTGTTCATCAGACTACTTCTGCTTCTGTGGATAGATATTGACTAGAATTTAAAAATATTTGTATGGAAGATTTATTACCTTTGTTTAACCAATATAATTCTTCATACTGTTCATTAGATACTTGCCTCTCTATATCTGATTAAAACAGCTCCACTATTGGATTAATATTTATTTGGCCTCAGGCAAATTCCGTATAAATGAAGGAAATATAGTGTTAACTCCCATTGTAAAAAATAGGAATATAAATAGTATGGACGTAACTAATTATCGACCTGTGGTGTCCATTCCCTTTGTTAAGCTAATGGAGGGACTGGTGACAGTACAGTTAAATGAATATTTATCAACTTTTAATTTGCTATATGATTCCTAGTCCAGTTTTCAGAAACATTTTAGCACGGAGACTGTATTGGGTGCTTTATTGACGTAAGGCAGGCTTCTGCTAGGCAAAGGCCAGAGCCATCCAGACTTTGGAGGACCTCAACTAGTTGGTAAACTACCCCAAGTGTCACCTTACTCCACATCTGGGTTTTTGCTTCTATACCAGTCAAGAGCGCATGTTCGTGACACAAGAGAGGGTAGCCAAGCTGCGGGCCCAGAAAGGGAATTCTGCATCCACCCATCCATCCAGTCACCCTGAGACTCTGTAGGAGAGCATGCCTGTCACACTGGAGTCTCAGGTTCCAGGATTTTGAGATCCATTTTTCTGTCGGTGTCCTCAAACTCTAACTAGGATGGTGAGTTCTCCCAATCCACCTCTTAGCAGGGGCACCCCTTGTCGCCCTGGAGTAGACAGTGGTGACAACTGACACAATCCTCAGGAGCTTGGGAACTCACTGTGAAGGTCAACCTCTACATGGAACATGGCTGGAGGCAGAAGCCACATGACCTATTCATTGCTTGGAGGCAAGTGCCATTTGCCTAGCACTAATAGGACTTGTCCTACTGCTTCAAGGGAAAGCAGTGAGGGTGCTCTTGGACAATGTAACAGCAGTCATGTATGAAAACAAGGAGTCGACCGTGGATATTGAAGATCAAGCACAGGAAGCAGTCCATGCCCCATAATGTGACGTTTATTGAACGACCTATATGGACTGTGTTTTGGTCTTTGCCTGTATCAGGTGTCAAAGCGAGGTGTCCACAGAATGCAACTAATGTGTGTAAGAATCACAAATGATTATGATGCCAAATTCTGGTAAAACATTTCCAGCCTAAAGTGTCCCAGGGGCAGCTGTTCCGCTTATAACTAGACTGTTGGCTCCCTTGGTTCCTCTTTGCTTTACATATTCTTTTAAAGTGCCTTTTGTAGTTCATAAGATTAATATACATGGTCAACTTTTCTCTGATTTATAGGACATTTATTTATTTTATTTGTTACATTTGTATCCCACATTTTCCCACCTCTTTGCAGGCTCAATGTGGCTTACATAGTACCGTAAATGGCATTAACCGATTCCGGTATGAACAAATACAGGGTATGAGCAATTACAAGGTGATTTTATGATAGAATGAGGTAGATGTATGCTAGAGACAATTAGGGAGAACTTAGAGAGGGAGAGGAAGAGTTAGGATATGTCCATTACGATCTTTGGTTACATTGTGCCGCAAGTGTCCAGGTTATTTATGTTGGGTCAGTGGGATATGCCCTTCTTAACAGATCTGTTTTTAGTGCTTTCCGGAATTTCAGGTGGTCGATCGTAGTTTTTATTGCTTTTGGTAGTGCGTTCCACAGTTGTGCGCTCAAGTAGGAGAAGCTGGATGCATAAGTGGATTTGTATTTGAGGCCTTTGCTGCTTGGGTAGTGGAGGTTTAGGTATGACCGTGCTGATTTTATGGTGTTTCTGATTGGCAGGTCGATGAGGTCTGTCATGTATCCCAGTGACTTGCCGTAAATTATTTTATGAACTGTCGTGCAGATTTTGAAGGCGATATGTTCCTTAATTGGAAGCCAGTGCAGTTTTTCTCTGAGTGGTTTGGCGCTGTCAAAATGTGTTTTTTCAAATATAAGCCTTGCTGCTGTGTTTTGGGTGGTCTAAAGTTTCTTTATTATTTGTTCTTTGCATCCTGCATAAATTCCATTACAGTAGTCTGCGTGGCTTATTACCATTTTGACTGTACCAGGTTGCAAAATATTTCCCTCGGGAAGAATGGTTTCACCCGTTTGAGTTTCCACATTGAGAGAAACATTTTCTTTATGGTGGATTTAGCTTGGGTCTCAAGTGAGAGGTTTCGGTCGATTGTTACTCCTGAGAATTTTCAGGCTGTCTGACATAGGGAGGGTGTATCCTGGGGTGTTGATGTTTGAGTTTGTATGTATTGTATTGGGATGAGATGATGAGACAGTGTGTTTTTTCTGTATTGAGTTTTATTTGGAATGCATTTGCCCATGAGTTCATGATGTTTAAGCTGAGCTTGATTTTATTGGTGATTTCTGCCAGATCATGTTTATAGGGGATGTATAATGTAACGTCATCAGCGTAGATAAATGGGTTAAGGCCTTGGGTGGATAAGGCTTTGGCTAGTGGGACCATCATGAGGTTGAAAAGGATCTGTGATAGTGGTGATCCTTGTGGTACTCCGCAATCTGGTTTCCAGGGTGACGATATGTTTGTGCTTGATTTCACTTGGTATGTTCTGGTGGTTAGAAAGCCCTTGATCCAATTGAGGGTGTTAACCACCGATTCCGAAGTAATCTAGGAGTCTTAGCAATATGTTATGGTTAACCATGTCGAATGCACTGGACATGTCAAATTGGAGAAGGAGAATGCTTTTGCCTGTTGCTATTTCCTGCTTGTATTTAGTTAGGAGAGTAATTAGTACTGTTTCGGTACTGTGTTGGGGTCGGAATCCTGATTGTGACTCATGTAGTATAGTGAATTTGTTTATGTAGTCGTTGAGTTGTATGGTCACCAGTCCTTCCATAAGTTTGACTACTAATGGGATGGATGCTACTGGGTGGTAATTGGTGATATCGCTTGTTTTTTTTCTTGGTGTCTTTTGGTATTGGGGTGAGCAGGATGTTGCCTTTTTCTATAGAGAAAATACCCTGTTGAAGCATGAAATTTAAGTGGGATGTGAGATCTGTTATGAAGCGGTGGGGGGCAGATTGTATTAGATAGCTAGGGCAGATGTCCAATTGACAGTGGCTGTTGGAGTATCTTTTAATCGCCTGGGTAACTGTGTCAGCGCTAAGGAGAGCGAAATTTGACCATAATCGGTCTGCCGGGTATTCATCAGGGGTTTGGGTCAAGCCCATTTATGAAGTTTTCTATTTTTTTATTTTATTACATTTGTACCCCGCGCTTTCCCACTCATGGCAGGCTCAATGCGGCAGGCAGTGGAGGGTTACGTGACTTGCCTAGAGTCACAAGGAGCTGCCTGTGCCGGGAATCGAACTCAGTTGCTCAGGTCCCCAGGACCAAAGTCCACCACCCTAACCACTAGGCCACTCCTCCACCATGAGAAGAAGTGTGTCTCATTTCAGGGAGAATTTGCAGGGGTAGCCCATGAGAAATGCTGGGCCTTGGGCAAAATCTCATTGCAAAGCCTCATTTGCATACATCAGTATGAGCTGAAAAGTGGGGCGTGCAAGAAATAGTCGCTTAATGATAGGTTTGGCTGTCTTTAAGAATAATCAAGGTAAAGTGTATTTCTGGGGGGCAATATCTTCAAATGGATTAGTTTTGCAGATACTGTGACAGTAATGAACTTCAATCCTAGCCAGGGGTATATGAAGTATGATCTCAGTCTCTAAAATTTACTTCTGATGCTCATTTTAAAACTTGCAATGTATCATAGAGAAGTGCCTTTTGTAGTTCATAAGATTAATATACATGGTCAACTTTTCTCTGATTTATAGTATATGTGTTGCTGGTTTTGCAGAAGCAGTCTACGGCGATTTTGAAGACCTGGAGACAGGAGCTGTACACAAAGGGAAACCTGAGACTTTGGAACAAGAAGTATGTAAAATATAGCAAACAAAACAATTAAAAAAAATTCACTAGTTAAAAAAAAAGTATTTCCAATATATTTTAGCATTGCTTTCTCCTCAGTTTTTCATGTTTTCTTGCCTTTGTTTTATTAGCCACATGTTTTCTGCATTTTCTTCGGGAGTCTGACATTTTAAGCATACGCCACATTGTTTTCCTGCTAGCTCTTTTGTCTTGCTCTCTCCTTTCTCTGCTTTTAACATTCTGTCCCTTGTTCTTCTCTTCAGATCTGTCTCCTCTCACTTCAGCTTCCCCATCTGCAAAACCATCTCTCCTATCTTCTGCCCTCCTTTCCAAAAAGATGTGTCTTAGTTCATAGGAAGGAGGATGGGGTGGTAGTTTCTCCCCTCTTTTCTATGTGACTGTGGTTTTTCAGAAGAAAATAAAAAGTTAGAAGCACTGGTACATGATTCAAGTTGATGCTTCTATTAACTATCCTTAGCTTAAATTATTAAACATAATGGCTTAGTAGTATACAATGTGTACATTCTACTACTTTTTTTTTTTTTTAGCAGATGGCAAGTGAGAGTGAAGAGGCAGAAGAAGATTCCAAAGAAGCTGCCGCTGCAGCAGATGAAGATGAGAAGAAAAAACGTTTGGAAAAGAAGCGGAAGCTGAAAGAGCAGTTTGATGCAGAGTATGACGACGGAGACGCCACCTACTTCGATGACTTGAAAGAGGAAATGCAGAAACAGGCTCAAGTATGGGCTCAGCTGCTTAAAATCTCTCATTGCTTTGTAAACTGTGCACACTCCCTGATGCATGCTGGTTAGAGAATGACACAGGGACAAATATTTTCTCCATCCTCCCCATTTCCGTGGCTTCTGTCTCTGTCCCCACCCCGTCTCCATGGGTTTTGTCTCCGTCCCCGCAGATTCTGCCCCCTTCCCCTTGGGCTCTGTTCTCATCTGCAGAAGCCTCAAACACTTATTATTTTATATTTAAATATTTTTATTAAAGTATAAAAAGGAACAATATGCTGTGCAACTGTTGTGTATAAATTACAAATGTAAAACAATAAGTAGCAGCTATAATAACCCTTCCACCACCCTCTACCTTTCCAACCCCAACCATAGCTGACTTCTACTACCCCAAGGAATCCTAATCCACCCTGTTAAATTGTCCATGGGTACAAAATGCAACCCATTCTGTATGCCCTGGAGGTGAGAAATATGCCCTATGAAGCGCTGTTATGACTTTTTTTTATCTGTGGGTGAATAAGAAGTCATCAACAATCTCAGGATTCAGTCTAGCTCTCCTGTCTTCCACAGTCCCTCCTGCAACAGAAGATGTCTTCTTAGAAGATGTGCTGGTAGCAGGATGTACAGGATCCCCCATGCAAATTTTGCTAGCTGTGGCCAGCATGTTTGCTTGTTTTTCCAAAAAATAAAAATATTGTCTGCATCAAACAAACATAAATAACAGTCCAGTTCATTAACAGGCTTCAAAGTAGAAAGTGACATGGGGACAAAGTTTGTCCCCGCCCCCGCAGGCTCTGTCCCCATCCCCGACACCACGTCATTCTCTAATGCTGGTGAGAAGTTTCATATTCTGAAGAAAAGTCAGAGGGAGGGGTGCCGAATTCCTGAAAAAAAATTCTGTAAATTCTTCGTGTGATCAATCACTTCATTAAGACACCTTGAGGCTCATTTGCAAAGCACATGGACTTACTAAGTTACATACGTTACTATGGGGCTCCTTTTTGAAAGAGAAAAACATTTAAAAAGTGTCATAAAGCAGCATTTAGGCGAATTTCTTTTCAAAATGTCCAAATTGGTATTTTCAAAACGTGTTTTGAAGACGTTTATACGGGTGCTAATAAACTTCTTTGGTGCTCTTACTCCCTATGGTTTTTATCTGGTCTGTTTTGGTTTTTCTTCCGCTCTTTTTGTTATGGTCTCAACCCTTTCATTTATGCTGACGACGTCACCATATTCATTCCCTTCAAATCCAATCTAACAGAAATTTCCGAGAAAATATCCATGGGCATGAACATTTTAACCTCTTGGGCCAATGCCTTCAAGATGAAATTGAACAAAGAAAAAACACAATGCCTAATCCTCTCATCTCAACACTCCGCGCCCCTCCCATCTAATCTTAAAATCTCTGACATCACAATCCCCATTTCCGACAACCTAAAAATCCTTGGAGTGACACTAGACAACCACCTTTTGCTGGAAAATCATGCTAAATCCACCACAGAGAAAATGTTCAATATGATGTGGTTACTGAAACGCGTAAATCCCTATCTCCCCCAGAAAACTTTCTGGAATTTGGTGCAATCCACGGTACTTACCCATGTCGACTACTGTAATAGTATCTTGTCAGGCTGCAAGGCCCATATCCTGAAAAAACTTCAGACTGCCCAAAATACAGCAGCGAAACTCATTTTCGGGAAATCTCGTTTTGAATGCGCAACCCCTCTTCGTGCAAAACTTCACTGGCTCCCTTTCAAAGAACGAATCTACTTCAAGGTCCACACATTAATCCACAAGATCTTACATGGTGAATCTCTGGGCTATATGCTCAATCTGATTGTCCTTCCAACCAGAAACATGTCTGAATCTTCGCGAAATTACCTCAACCTGCACTACCCCAACTGCAAAGGACTCAAGTACAAAACCTATTATGGATCCAACTTCTTCCTAGGCAGCCAACTCTGGAATGCCCTCCCCAGACCTATCAGATCAATTTGTGACTATTTGCCCTTCCGGAAAGCACTGAAGACCCATTTATTCAAGCAAGCCTATCCTAATGACCCAGACTAATCTTATGAACCCATCTACCTAACATATATCCATGTGACAACGACACTGACCTAGACTGTATCTCCTACCTTACTCCCTTCTCCATTGCCTATCTCTACCTACTCATCTCTTCTATCATTCTGGTATATTTAACTTTTACTTTTTCCAACAATACTCTGTATTCCCTATTACTTTGTAAGCCGCATTGAACCTGCTTTGAGTGGGAAAGCGCGGGATACAAATGTAATAAATAAATAAATAGTGGTCTGTGCAGTGCATTATGGAGATGGCAACCCAGGTCCATATTTCTCTCTACTTGTTACACTTGTGGTGGAAACTGTGAGCCCTTCAAAACTCACCAAAGCCCCACTGTACCACCATATAGGTGATCACTCAAAAAGGCTATTGTAGAGGTGTACAGTTGAGGGCAGTGGGTTTTGCAGTGCTCAGCAGACAAAATAAGGGAGCAATGGTGAGATGTGTACCTGGGAGCTTTTATATGAAGTCCTCAGCAGTGCCCCCTATGGTGCTCCATTGCTTTCCTGGGATGTTTGTGTGGCCAGTCGACTAAGTATGCTGGCTCCTTCTACATACCAATGGTTTGATTTTCTACATTTTTCACTTGTACTTTTTTAAAAATTTTAAAAATGGACCACAAAGAATGCACAGAGCACAAAAATGTTACAGGTGGTATTTTGGGTTAAAAAAAATGTTTTGCTTTTCTGAAAATGTCTGTTTCCTATTCGGATTTGGGACGTTTAGCACAAAATGTTCGAAGTCTGACTTAGATGTTATATTGAAAATGCCCTTGTATATAATTTTGTAAGTCTTATGTTCTCTGAAAATGAGTACTTTATGCACTATCTTAAGGGTGGTGTTGGTGCTCTCTGAAAATGCATTATAGGATTGCTAAACCCTCTGTGTTTGGGTGTTCTTAGGAACTTAGGAAATTATGTGGAAACGGGACTGAATTTTTAATTTTTGTTGAAGATGTGTCCAGTTTGTTACTAAATGGACAGAAATGCTAGAGAGGTTCAATACTTGCATGAATGAGATCCAGAGTTGGGTAGTTGTATGTAACGTGAACGCAAATTCTAAGAAGCCAAGTATGCAATGAGAATTCGATCTTTGTCAGATTATATACTGGAGATTTAAAGATCACGTTTTTAGTCAATTGGACGGTGTATTATGTTTTGGAGATCAAGTAGCAGTAGTTGTACATAGCTCTCATTTTTATCTAGAACAGTTACACCTACTATGCCCTATGTTTGGTAATATGGTTTTTGCATTGATTTTTAATTCAGCGTTAATGGCCCACCTTGATATGTGTTTTGGGCTACCGAAGAAACATGTAGACGTTGCACTTGATTCAAAATGCAGCCACTAGTTTGTTTATAGAAATAGGTCACAGGGAGCAGGGTTCTGTTTTAAACTTTAACTTTGGTCTATAATACCTCGTGGGATTTAGAGCCATAGTAGTTGAAATCTGAATTTAGATTATATACTCCAAAATGATGATTGCGTTCGCAGGTGATGCGTCTCAGGAGATGCTCTATTTGGAATTACCTAATGCAAAATCGAGGAAGTTGGCTAAGACTGAGGACAGGGCTCTGAATTATGTAATCACATGTTGGAGTAAATTACCATGTGGAATGAAGGCTGTCGATGCTGTGTCTTAAGCGTAACGTAATGATATTACTATTTCAAGTTAACATAATTCCATAGACTGGAATAGTTGTTAATCTTATCCCAATTTCAGCAATTCAACATTTCTGTAATATTGCATTTTATTTTGTAAAAACTGTAATATTGTGTATTATTTTGTCAGGGTCATTCTGAAGTAGCCTAGTGGTTAAAGCAGTGGTTCTCAACCTTTTAATTATCCAGGACACACCTGACAGATAATGCTAACATACGTGATGCACGTCATACATGACCCTATCAGACCTTTAGTCTGATACAGTATGGGAGTTCGTATGAATAAAATGTAAATATGCCATATATCCGCACCCCCTCCCCAACAACAGGTATAGATCATAACTAGCACATTTTCTCCATAAAAGTTATCATACAAAAAATTATATATATATATATATTTTTTTTTTTTTAGTTACATTTGTACCCCACGCTTTCCCACTCATGGCAGGCTCAATACGGCTTACATGGGGCAGTGGAGGGTTAAGTGACTTACCCAGAGTCACAAGGAGCTGCCTGTGCCAAATAGCTCTCGGCTTCTCCCCCCCAACTCTGCATCTGGACCACCCTGGCAGTAACTGTAGAGTGCTGTGGTGTTCAGAGCTGTCCGGTTAACTGCCATTGAGTATGAAGCTCCTAGCCTACTCAGCCTGGTTTTATTTGAGGATACAAAAAAATCGGTGGTAGTTGGTATTTCTGCAGCAAACCTTTTTGTGCGGAATCAAATACATACATTTGTCCTGTTGAGGAATTTGTGCCATTTCTGTACTGAAAACAGTGGCATATCCCAGGCACACGGAGTGCAAGGTTAGAGAGTATTAGGAGAAATGGTATTGTTATGAAGTCAATCTAATGAACTCCTGGTTTGTTTTTATTTATTTATTTTTTTTTGCATTGAGATGTTCTAACCGGTGATCTTTAAAACTTGAAATCTGAAGCCCTTATTATGTTGTGTATGTCTAATAATTCAGTCGGCACCTCCTTGGCCTCCCCTCCTAGGCAACATTTTATAAAATGTTACACTTTTTGTAACTGTTTCTCATTATTTCACATTCAAGAATGTTCTTTTAACTCTTAGTTTTTATAACATGTATTATACATTCACTTGTAGTGTTTATTACTTATGTAAGCCACATTGAGCTGAGTAATTGTATTTTGGATAATGTGGAATACAGGTATCAAGTATCAATAAATAAATAAACTTGAGTATTTTTCCTTGCAGCTGAACCGCGCAGAGTTTGAAGATCAAGAGGATGATGTCCGAATTCAGTATGAGGGCTTCAGGCCTGGGATGTACCTCAGGATTGAGATAGAGAGTATACCATATGAATTTGTGGTGAACTTCGATCCTCATTATCCCATTGTTCTGGGTGGATTAGGCAATAGTGAAGGCACTATTGGATATGTGCAGGTATGAAATTGCAGCCTTTGGAATGTAGTACAGCTGGCTCGCTAAAGAGGAGGTGTAGGAGGGCGCAGTGCATATTATGGGAAGAGAAGATGGTGGGCATTGAAGATGTTAATTTGTTGTTATTTTTTAAATGGGACATTCATGTGACAATCGGGCTCATTTTCGAAAGTGAAGGATGTCCATCTTTCAACATAAATCAGAACATGAACGTCCATCTCCCAGGGACATCCAAATTTCAAGGGAGTGTGTCGGAGGCGTGGTGAAGATG
The DNA here is from genome assembly GCF_901765095.1 of Microcaecilia unicolor. NCBI lineage: Eukaryota > Metazoa > Chordata > Amphibia > Gymnophiona > Siphonopidae > Microcaecilia > Microcaecilia unicolor. The sequence continues at coordinate 123,732,781 of NC_044035.1, forward strand.
GGACTTGGGCATGCCTAAGACTTGGACGCCTTTGAGCCATAATCAAAAAAGCAAGGACGTCCTAAAGTAAAACTTGGACGTTTTCACCCAGACGTGTTGTTTTATGAATAAGGCACAAAAAGGTGCCCGAAATGACCAGATGGCCACCGGAGGGAATCTGGGATGACCTCCTGTTACTCCCCCAGTGGTCACTAACCCCCTCCCACCCTCAAAAATACATCTTTCAAAATATGTCGCCAGCCTCAGATGTCATACTCAGGTCCATGACAGCGCATGCAGGTCCATGGAGCAGTTTTAGTGGATACTGCAGTGCACTTCAGACATGCGGTCCCAGGCCCATACCCTCCCTACCTGTTACATTTGTGGAGGAAACAGCGAGCCCTCCAAAACCCACCAGAAACCCACTGTACCCATATCTAGGTGCCCCCTTCACCCATAAGGGCTATGGTAGTGGTGTACAGTTGTGAGTAGTGGGGGGGGGGGGGGTTTGGGTGGGGGGGTTGGGGGGCTCAGCACACAAGGTAAGGGAGCTATGTTCCTGGGAGCAATTTCTGAAGTCCACTGCAGTGCCCCCTAGGGTGCCCGGTTGGTGTCCTGACATGTCAGGGGGACCAGTGCACTAGAATGCTGGCTCCTCCCACGTCCAAATGACTTGCGTTTGGATATTTTAGTCATGGATGTCTTTGGTTTCGAAAATCGCCGAAAGTCAAAGACGTCCATGTCTAAGGCCGTCCAAATCCAAGGACGTCCTTGGTATTTTCGAAACGAAAGATGGACGTCCATCTTTTTTTCGAAAATACAGTTTTCCCCGTCCGGATTTGAATGTTTTACAAAGATGTCCAGATCCCAACTTGGACGTTTCTTTTGAAAATGCCCCTCAAGGTGTTATTAATTCAGCCCTTGTACTACTGATGGGACATTGGATGAATCACCTGTAAAGATAATTGTATTGAGTGTTTTTGGATGGAGGTCTATATTTAACTTAAAAGTGAACTATAATTGTATTCTCCGAGGACAAGCAGGCTGCTTGTTCTCACTGATGGGTGACGTCCACGGCAGCCCCTCCAATCGGAATCTTCACTAGCAAAGTCCTTTGCTAGCCCTCGCGCGCGCACCGCGCATGCGCGGCCGTCTTCCCGCCCGAAACCGGCTCGAGCCGGCCAGTCTTCTTTCGTCCGCACTCGGTACGGCTGTGTTTTTCGCCGTGTCGAGCCCCGGAGAGTCGACCTCGCGCGTCCTTTGTACAATCGACGTGTTTTTTCTTCGGAAAATATCTGATTTCGTTCGGAAAGTGCTCCGCAAACCCCCTTGGGTTTCGTTTGCCCCTTCCCGTATTTCCAGTCTTTGCCCCGGTAAGTTTTCTTTCGTCGTCTGGGTAGGCCTCTTTTCGGCCTCGGTCGAGATTTTTCTCCCTCAAAGTTTTTGGTGCTCAAATTCGTCATTTCGGATTTTGATTTCGCCGGCGTGATTTTTCCGCCCATGACATCGAAGCCTTCCAGCGGCTTCAAGAAGTGCACCCAGTGCGCCCGGGTAATCTCGCTCACTGATAGGCACTCGTCGTGTCTTCAGTGTCTGGGGGCCGAGCACCGTCCTCAGAACTGTAGTCTGTGTTCCCTGTTACAAAGGCGGACTCAGGTAGCGAGATTGGCCCAGTGGAACGTTTTGTTCTCGGGCTCTTCGTCGGCATCGGTACCAGGGTCATCGAGTGCATCGACGTCGTCAGCGTCCAGACCTTCATCCTCGGCCGCCAGTGCATCGAGTGCATCGAGGCATCGGCCCTCTGCATCGGCGCCGAGACATCGGATAGCTGCATCGACGTCGGTGGTACCGGGACCTCGTCTGCTGATGTCGTCGGACGGTGGTGCATCGTCAGGAGTGCAGGTGAGGGCTGTCCATTCCCCTGCTGGTGGCGGTGAGCCTTCGGGTGGGTCTCCCCCTACCCTGAGGGCTCCTGCGGTACAGCCCCCCCGAGATCGACCTCCTTCGACCTCGGCCCCGAGGAAGCGACGGCTGGATTCTACGTCCTCCTCGTCGGTGCCGGGGAGCTCCGGTGACATGCTTCGGAAGAAGTCGAAGAAGCATCGACACCGGTCTCCTCCCTGCGTCGGCACCGAGAGCTCTGGGTCGCCGAGGGAGTCGGCACCCAGCAGGCATCGGCACCGAGAGGACCGCTCACCCTCTGTTCAAGAGGTGTCGATGCGCTCCACTCTGGACAGCCCGGAACAGCCTCCACGCCCGGAACAGGTTCTGACGTCGACGCCTGCATCGGCCTCCATGCCTTTCTCTGCAGCCGCTCTGAACGAGAGCCTCCGGGCCGTTCTCCCAGAGATTCTGGGAGAGCTGTTGCGCCCTACCCCTCCGGTACCGGCGGTGCTTGCGCCTCCGGTACCGTCGAGCGTGGCGCCGGCTGGCCCATCGCCCGGGGTGAGGTCCCCGACGTCGGTACCGCGTGCGGTGCCGACTGCGGCCACCTCCCAGGAGGGCTCCCCGACTACGTCGGCGGAGGGAGCTTCGCCGATGCGGGCGAGGGAGTTTACCTCTCGACGCCCCCATCGTGGACGTGGCTCCACTGAGTCGAGCCGGGCGAGGTTGCAGACACAGGTTCGTGAACTTGTGTCTGACACCGAAGGTGAGGCCTCGTGGGAGGAAGAGGAAGACCCCAGATATTTCTCTGACGAGGAGTCTGAGGGTCTTCCTTCTGATCCCACTCCCTCCCCTGAAAGACAGCTTTCTCCTCCTGAGAGTCTGTCTTTCGCTTCCTTTGTCCGGGAGATGTCTACGGCCATCCCCTTCCCGGTGGTTGTGGAGGACGAGCCCAGGGCTGAAATGTTTGAGCTCCTGGACTATCCTTCTCCACCTAAGGAAGCGTCCACTGTTCCCTTGCACCATGTCCTGAAAAAGACATTGCTTGCGAACTGGACCAAGCCACTAAGTAATCCCCACATCCCCAAGAAGATCGAGTCCCAGTACCGGATCCATGGGGACCCAGAGCTGATGCGCACTCAGTTGCCTCACGACTCTGGAGTTGTGGATCTGGCCCTAAAGAAGGCTAAGAGTTCTAGGGAGCATGCTTCGGCGCCCCCGAGCAAAGACTCTAGAACCTTAGACTCCTTTGGGAGGAAGGCCTACCATTCCTCTATGCTCGTGGCCAAAATCCAGTCTTACCAGCTCTACACGAGCATACACATGCGGAACAATGTGCGGCAGTTGGCGGGCTTGGTTGATGCGCTCCCCCCTGAGCAAGCCAAGCCTTTTCAGGAGGTGGTCAGGCAGCTGAAGGCGTGCAGAAAATTCCTGGCCAGAGGGGTATATGACACCTTTGATGTTGCGTCCAGGGCCGCTGCTCAAGGTGTGGTGATGCGCAGGCTCTCATGGCTGCGTGCCTCCGACCTGGAGAATAGACTCCAGCAGCGGATTGCGGACTCGCCTTGCCGTGCGGACAACATTTTTGGAGAGAAGGTCGAGCAGGTGGTAGAGCATCTCCACCAGCGGGATACCACATTCGACAAGTTCTCCCGCCGGCAGCCTTCAGCATCTACCTCTACAGGTAGAAGATTTTTTTGGGGAAGGAGGACTGTTCCCTACTCTGCTGGCAAGCGTAGGTACAATCCTCCTTCTCGACAGCCTGCGGCCCAGGCTAAGCCCCAGCGCGCTCGCTCTCGTCAGCAGCGTGCGCCTCAACAAGGCCCCGCGGCTCCCCAGCAAAAGCAAGGGGCGAGCTTTTGACTGGCTCCAGCAGAGCATAGCCGACATACAAGTGTCAGTGCCGGGCGACCTGCCGGTCGGGGGGAGGTTGAAAACTTTTCACCAAAGGTGGCCTCTCATAACCTCCGATCAGTGGGTTCTGCAAATAGTCCGGCAAGGATACACTCTCAATTGGGCCTCAAAACCTCCAAATTGTCCACCGGGAGCTCAGTCTTACAGCTTCCAGCACAAGCAGGTACTTGCAGAGGAACTCTCCGCCCTTCTCAGCGCCAATGCGGTCGAGCCCGTGCCATCCGGGCAAGAAGGGCTGGGATTCTATTCCAGGTACTTCCTTGTGGAAAAGAAAACAGGGGGGATGCGTCCCATCCTAGACCTAAGGGCCCTGAACAAATATCTCGTAAAAGAAAAGTTCAGGATGCTTTCCCTGGGCACCCTCCTTCCCATGATTCAGGAAAACGATTGGCTATGCTCTCTGGACTTGAAGGATGCCTACACACACATCCCGATACTGCCAGCTCACAGACAGTATCTACGATTTCAGCTGGGCACACGTCACTTCCAGTACTGTGTGCTACCCTTTGGGCTCGCCTCTGCGCCCAGGGTGTTCACAAAGTGCTTGGCTGTAGTAGCAGCAGCACTTCGCAGGCTGGGGGTGCACGTGTTCCCATATCTCGACGATTGGCTGGTGAAGAACACGTCCGAGGCAGGAGCCCTGCAGTCCATGCAGATGACTATTCGCCTCCTGGAGCTACTGGGGTTTGTGATAAATTACCCAAAGTCCCATCTTCTCCCAGCACAGAGACTCGAATTCATAGGAGCTCTGCTGGATTCTCGGATGGCTCGCGCCTATCTCCCAGAGACGAGAGCCAACAACTTGTTGTCCCTCGTCTCGCGGGTGCGAGCGTCCCAGCAGATCACAGCTCGGCAGATGTTGAGATTGCTGGGCCACATGGCCTCCACAGTTCATGTGACTCCCATGGCCCGCCTTCACATGAGATCTGCTCAATGGACCCTAGCTTCTCAGTGGTTTCAGGCTGCTGGGGATCTAGAAGACGTGATCCACCTGTCCACGAGTTTTCTCGAATCCCTGTATTGGTGGACGATTTGGTCCAATTTGACTCTGGGACGTCCTTTCCAAATTCCTCAGCCACAAAAAGTGCTGACCACGGATGCGTCTCTCCTGGGATGGGGAGCTCATGTCGATGGGCTTCACACCCAAGGAAGCTGGTCCCTCCAGGAACGCGGTCTACAGATCAATCTCCTGGAGTTGCGAGCGATCTGGAACGCTCTGAAGGCTTTCAGAGATCGGCTGTCCCAACAAATTATCCAAATTCAGACAGACAGAATCAGGTTGCCATGTACTATGTCAACAAGCAGGGGGGCACCGGATCTCGCCCCCTGTGTCAGGAAGCCGTCAGCATGTGGCTCTGGGCTCGCCGTCACGGCATGGTGCTCCAAGCCACATATCTGGCAGGCGTAAACAACAGTCTGGCCGACAGACTGAGCAGGATTATGCAACCTCACGAGTGGTCGCTCAACTCTCGAGTGGTGCGCCAGATCTTCCAAGCGTGGGGCACCCCCTTGGTGGATCTCTTCGCATCTCGAGCAAACCACAAAGTCCCTCAGTTCTGTTCCAGGCTTCAGGCCCCCGGCAGACTGGCATCGGATGCCTTCCTCCTGGATTGGGGGGAGGGCCTGCTGTATGCTTATCCTCCCATTCCTCTGGTGGGGAAGACTTTGTTGAAACTCAAGCAAGACCGAGGCACCATGATTCTGATTGCTCCTTTTTGGCCGCGTCAGATCTGGTTCCCTCTTCTTCTGGAGTTATCCTCCGAAGAACCGTGGAGATTGGAGTGTTTTCCGACCCTCATCACGCAGGACGAAGGGGCTGTTCTGCATCCCAGCCTCCGGTCCCTGGCTCTCACGGCCTGGATGTTGAGAGCGTAGACTTTGCCTCTTTGGGTCTGTCAGAGGGTGTCTCCCGTATCTTGCTTGCTTCCAGGAAAGATTCCACTAAGAGGAGTTACTTCTTTTTATGGAGGAGGTTTGCCGTCTGGTGTGACAGCAAGGCCCTAGATCCTCGCTCTTGTCCTACACAGACCCTGCTTGAATACCTTCTGCACTTGTCTGAGTCTGGTCTCAAGACCAACTCTGTAAGGGTTCACCTTAGTGCAATCAGTGCATACCATTACCGTGTGGAAGGTAAGCCGATCTCAGGACAGCCTTTAGTTGTTCGCTTCATGAGAGGTTTGCTTTTGTCAAAGCCCCCTGTCAAGCCTCCTACAGTGTCATGGGATCTCAATGTCGTTCTCACCCAGCTGATGAAACCTCCTTTTGAGCCACTGAACTCCTGCCATCTGAAGTACTTGACCTGGAAGGTCATTTTCTTGGTGGCAGTTACTTCAGCTCGTAGAGTCAGTGAGCTTCAGGCCCTGGTAGCCCAGGCCCCTTACACCAAATTTCATCATAACAGAGTAGTCCTCCGCACTCACCCTAAGTTCCTGCCAAAGGTCGTGTCGGAGTTCCATCTGAACCAGTCAATTGTCTTGCCAACATTCTTTCCCCGTCCTCATTCCTGCCCTGCTGAACGTCAGCTGCACACATTGGACTGCAAGAGAGCATTGGCCTTCTACCTGGAGCGGACACAGCCCAACAGACAGTCCGCCCAATTGTTTGTTTCTTTTGATCCCAATAGGAGGGGAGTGGCTGTGGGGAAACGCACCATATCCAATTGGCTAGCAGATTGCATTTCCTTCACTTACGCCCAGGCGGGGCTGGCTCTTGAGGGTCATGTCACGGCTCATAATGTTAGAGCCATGGCTGCGTCGGTAGCCCACTTGAAGTCAGCCTCCATTGAAGAAATTTGCAAAGCTGCGACGTGGTCATCTGTCCACACATTCACATCTCATTACTGCCTGCAGCAGGATATCCGACGCGACAGTCGGTTCGGGCAGTCAGTTCTTCAGAACCTGTTTGGGCTTTAGGATCCAACTCCACCCCCAGAGGGCCCTGTTTGTTCTGTTCCAGGCTGCACTCTCAGTTGGTAAATTTTTTAGGTCAATCTTAGTTATGTCCTCGCCGTTGCGAGGTCCAATTGACCATGGTTGTTGTTTTGAGTGAGCCTGGGGGCTAGGGATACCCCATCAGTGAGAACAAGCAGCCTGCTTGTCCTCGGAGAAAGCGAATGCTACATACCTGTAGAAGGTATTCTCCGAGGACAGCAGGCTGATTGTTCTCACAAACCCGCCCGCCTCCCCTTTGGAGTTGTGTCTTCCCTTGTATCTCTTTTGCTACATACGAGACTGGCCGGCTCGAGCCGGTTTCGGGCGGGAAGACGGCCGCGCATGCGTGGTGCGCGCGGGCGCGCGAGGGCTAGCAAAGGACTTTGCTAGTGAAGATTCCGATTGGAGGGGCTGCCGTGGACGTCACCCATCAGTGAGAACAATCAGCCTGCTGTCCTCGGAGAATACCTTCTACAGGTATGTAGCATTCGCTATACAGGGCCATGTTGGTGATCATTGGACAGTGGACCTGAAAGTGGATATATGCAATGATAGAAATAGTGTGACCATTTTCTTATGAATATACTAGCACACATTTTGATTTCTGAGCGCATAAAAATTTAAAAGAAAAAAATTCAAAATAAAATTTATGAATATATTAGATTGGAATTTACAATTTATTTCAATATGGTTATAAATAAATACATGTTTATTAATTTTACATGAAGTAAAGCCTGGACCTTAGGACTATTATAGGGTGTTACACTAAGTAGGTGCATAATCTCAGTCAAAATGCCAGAGAAGGGGCTTAAATTGGTGAAAAAGAGGCCAAATCAGAACTTAATTTGTACAAGACCCCATCCAGTCATGATCGCTGAGGTTTCCTTGCTGAATTCACTGGGTAAAGGGCAGTGGCGTCTTTCAGAGCCACAGAACCTGTCTGTACTACTTTTGTTTGTTGTACAGATGCGCCTGAAGAAACATCGTTGGCATAAGAAGGTTCTTAAGACACGTGACCCTTTAATCTTCTCTCTGGGCTGGAGACGATTTCAGACCATCCCCCTGTACTACGTAGAGGATCACAACGGACGACATAGGCTCCTTAAGTACACCCCGGAGCATATGCACTGTGGGGCAACTATCTGGGGTAAGACATTTCTGGATAAAGATTAAGCACAATCTGATGCCCAGGTTTTTCTCTAGCTGTGTAAGTGTAATGTGTTGCGATGGCTAAATGAACAGCAGGAAGGTGTGGTATCAGCAGTTAGTGTATCCTTGTTGCCTTGAGTTAAATTTGTGAGATGCATACTATTTCGTATGGTTCCTCATTTACTTAATTTGTTTCTTGGGGTGACATCCCAATTCAGCCAGCTTCCATCTGTCCACCTTTTCCTCATTTAGTTTAGACTCTTGTTAATGTAAGATCTGAGCAGTTCTAGAATCTTGGTTTCTTTCTCAGATAGGATGCAAGACATCACTACTATAACATCTTTTATTCTTCAGATAGAGCCTCAGTCCCCAAGAAATCCCAAACCCCTCTTTAGACCAGCTCTTCAACCATGCTTCAAAGTTCTTGATATAATATAGCTTACCTTTCCCCTTCCCGTACCCAAGTAATACCTCCAAAAACACCACTGTCCTTGCTAGCTGCCTAAAACAATTCTTTAATCTCCTGAACTTCTCTAGTACTACACAGACTTGTTTCCTTGTCTTCTCTACTTTTCTTTACTTCCCCTTGTTTTTACTACAGAAATACTCTGAATGCATTTTGTACCTCACTGTATTTCCATAGCGTCCCATAGATCAATCCAGAGACTTGAGTTATGTCCCTCTACCAGCAGATGGAGAGAGAACTTCAGATTGCAGCCAGCTTCTCTTCAGTAGTCTCTCTGTCTAGCAGGTGGAGGGTTATACCTGTGCAGCTGTGGATTGATCCGTCTCCTAGCCCGTCCCTGTTGAGCCTAGATCAGTCCCAGGTCTTGGGATATTTGAGGTACACCTCGTGGTTCCAGGTCCCTCCCCCCAACGACCCCTCCATGTCTGGGGCATCTGTGCCTTGATTTGTCTGGCCCCAGCTATTCTCTCCTGCCTCCTGGTTAAAAAAAACCAACCCTACTGTAGGCCGTTGAGGTAAGCGCTTGCTGGGCAGTTAAAAAAAATGAAGCCGGCCAGAGGAGCTGTGCAGCGCTGGAAACTCTGCGAGGGGGAGATCCACAATGTCAGCCCTTCAGCTCGCCCAATGTCAGCGCCGTCAGAAGCCACCAAATGCTGTTCCCTGTGTGGGAGCCGGAGAGCAGCGACCGTGGAGGGGGGGGGGGGGGGTGACTGGTGCATGCGGCAAAGTGCACCAGATGCGAGGCTGTCGGCAGCAGGGAGCCAGGTTTTTTTTGGGGGGGGGAACACGGAGGAGCTGATTATAGCTTTGGCAGTAGCCTTAGGCCTGCCTATGGCGTGTCCTCCCATGGATATCATTTTTTCAGCGCTGCTGCATTGACACAGCACATGGCAGTGGGAAAGGCACACACTGAGCAGACTTCGGTGCTGTCAGATCCCTGTCTGAGAGGAGAGCCAGGGGAGGTTCTTGGGGGCGATGGTGCTCCTTTTTCTCATCAGAGTTTGTGCTTGTGCACAAAGCATTCATGCTGAAATGGGCAGGGGGTTCTTGGTGTCAGGACACCTTCCCCTCCCCTCCAGGATCCCTTGCCTTACCACAGCCACTCTTGGCCAAGCAATCCCGGGTTGAGGCCTTTGACTTGGATGCTGCCTCCACTGCGCTGGATGCAGACACCCTCTTTTCTGGGTACTCCCCCGCCCCCTCCAGGGGCCATGGACATTCTAAAGGAAGGGGAGCTGCCAATGGAAGAGGGAGATGACCCCACGGTGACACGTTATCTCCCACTGAATATCCACAGTTAGGCACTAAAATGCTATTTAACCGACCAGGAGCCAGCCGTTCCTAGCTGGTTAAATAGTTTTGAATATTGGGCCCATTATCTTTAAGATGTTGGATTTGAGTGTAAGATCCATTTTACCTGACTAGAAGAGATAATCTGAGAAATAGCATAGCCCTTTCCATGAGAATTTTTTTTTTAATAAGAAAAATAGCCAATAGAAGAGTGGACGTGGGGGATGAAAGATGGCTGGTACTTCGAGTCAGCAAAACGAAAAAGGCACTGAATCAGATCAGGAAAAAGCCTCACTACAGTCTCTAGGTAGAAACAGTCATTTAGAGAAAGTTCAACACTTTTTGGCAAACCCTGTTGTGTTTTAGACTTTTACAAGTTTTAGAACACCCAGATCACTTACAAATATACAGAAATAAGAGCCTTCCATATAGCTTCTGTCTGCCCTGCTGGATTCATTTTAATTTATGTAACAGTATAATGGAACATGGACTGAAGTGCATGTTTTTGTTTAAATGGGTATAAGGTACTTCAGAATATTGATTTTGGCAGTATTACAGTTTCAGCTGTCAATCTCCCTGCCCCCTTCTGTGAACACCAGTGGGTTAAAGCTTTGATGTGGTCTTATAGAAGTTTCAGACTTGTACTGTTTGAGCATCTTTTTTTCTTTTCTTGATTTTAAGCAAGTACAACACATTGCAGGCATACAAAAGGGGAGTTTCCTGCATGAGCATTCAGGTGTTTTTCTGGACTCAAAGCTTGGTTTAATTGAAGGTTCAAGCAGTATTGCAGGAGGCTTCTGATTCATACATTAAAAGGGACATATTTTGAATTGTGTAAATGATTTTTTTTAAGTAATTTATTGCAGATTTTTTGGAGAGTGGTGAATACCACAAAAACTTGATATGTCTTTTGTACTTGGTAATTCAAGGCATCTCATTTATAATGAAAAAGTATTGAGTATCTCTCATTTAAGGCAATAAGCTCTCATTTTATGCATTTGTTTATATTTCAGGCCCTATCACTCCACAGGGCACTGGATTTTTGGCAGTCCAGGCAGTCAGTGGTACAACGGTAGGTGGAACAATATATGTACTGGCCTTGTTAAAATCTTTCACACCCTTGTACATTTTTCACATTCTGCTGTCTAAAAAGTGCAATTCCATTACATAGTTTCCCACTATTCCAGAACATAGGGTTTCGGAGCTTCAGACTGTCTTGTTGGGATCCCTTTCTTCACTTTTCGGAGGCGGGGGGGGGGGGGGGGGTCCTCCCTGTGTACAGTTCCTTCCTCTCTTCCGAAAGTGCTATCAGTATTTCAATCTGTGGAGCTGCCATCCTTTCGCAGATAGGACAAAGAGGCTATTATTCCTTGAAGCTTCTCAATGTGCGCAGAGTTCTCATTAGATATCTGGAAGTCATGAATGAGTTTTGCAAATTGGACAGACTGTTCATAGATTTTGGTAAACAGAGGCTTGGCCTCATGGCTTCCAAGCTTCACAATTGCTAGATGTCTGAAGAAGACTATTGCATCAACTTAATTGTTTGTTGGAAAGCAAGCCCCTTGGGCCTTGTGGGCTCATTCTACAAACCGTACAGCAACATCCTGATCTGAGACTACCTTACTGTCTCTGGTAGATATTTGCAAGATGGTGATGTGGTGTGCTCATAAGCCAGTTTGGGGGCTTCAGTCCTCAGGGTGGCGGTGCCAAGATACCACCCACTGTAGGGATTGCTTTTGAACATTCCAAAGGTTCTGGAACAGTGGGAAGCTATGTATTGGAAGGAGAAATTAGGTCTTAACTGATAATTTTCTTCCCACTATTCCAGAAAACCTCCCAAGATTTCTGAGATGTTTAGTCGGTGCGAAGTAATGGGTCAAATAACGACTTAAAACTTTTCAATAAATCTTAAGTGTAAAAAAAAAATGACTGTCGCTTTGCATGATACTTCCTGCATATCTCTTGTACTGTACAAGTGGTCCAGAGATGAGAGAGGTCTATACATATTTGCTTCTCTGGTTAGTGTTAGGTTAGTGAGTTGTTCAAAGTTAGCGAGTTGTTTAAGGTGGTTGTGTTTATTTTGAGTTTCTCCCTATTGCTTGTCTACATAAATACAGAGGAGCTGGACTGGATGCTGAGAGAGATATGTCTCAGCTCAGTTTTCAGTTCTCTATCTCCTCGTGCTGTTTGATGGACACAACTATCCCATAGGTTCTGGAATAGTGGGAAGGACTAATGGAAAGAAAATGATCAGGTAAGACCTAATTTCTCCTTTCAAAAGCATTATATTAAGAGTTAGTTTGTTTCACTGATCTACACTTTCAATGTGAAGAAATATATAATTAAGATTTAAAGTCTTCATACCCTTTCTCATAGCAAACTCAAATTAGCTCAGATTCCAAAAAATGCCGTAAGGCCTACAATTTAAAGGCCACATGTTCTCATTCACAGTAATTGAGCTGGTTTGAATTACTTTTGTATGAAGTTAATTTGAAGTAATTAAGTATACTTAATTTTTATAGTGCTGTTGATATACATGGGCTATTTAGTGGTGGTAAGTAATTTCAGTACATTATGTCATTGACCTAATGAGCTAACAGTCCAGGGCAATTCTATAAACATGCCTAGAGCTACACTCCATTTTATGCACGTGAAATGCACCTTTAATTGGTAGTTTCACACATAAGTGCACTAGGTGCTATTCTATAAAGTAGCGCCTAAATTCTTTTAACACACAACTCTAAGGTGGGTATAAATAGGTGGACCATGGGCATGGCACCAATTGGCACACGTAAAAAGACTCTCCGTGGGAGCAGCTTCAGGCACTTCTCCCAGGACAATCTTAAGCTCCGCCTTCTGCAATGTCACAGTCGGGCGTCAAGTATAAGGGGAGAGGGCCTATGCCAGAGGCACTATGCGTCAGAGAGTGGTGTCGATGATGGAGTGCTCCTTTGTACGCTCCTTCAGGCGGACTTTGTGTGACCAAGGTGTGGGTCTAATCTTGAGGGAGGGAGTCTCATGGAACCATGTAATGTACCTGTTGCTTTAGAACATAGTAGATATGGTAGTGTAGGGTCATTAAAACCCAAACCAAGATGGAATAGAGTGTTAAATCATTGGTATATTCTCTTTGGTACAATTGACGAATGAATGTAATAGCACGTGTAAATGCTAGATCAGTTAGGAATAAGTGAGAGGTCATTTATGATCTTATATGATCTCACAGACCAGGTGTTTTATGTGTTAATGCATCATGGTTATTGGAAGCAGATACAGTGATATTGAGTCAATTATCTCCACCTGACTTTGAGGCTTTCTTTTAGCCACAACTTTAAGGGAAAGGAGAGGGGGTTTATAATTTTTGGACCAAAAAGTATTAGGTCTTCAAAGAAAATCCTATGTGATATCCTCTGAGATTGAGAAACTTTCATTTTCATGAATTATTGCTGGTTTATGTTAAATTGGGTCTTTCTTATGATGACTAATCTTTTATTTAACCTATTTAAAGTAAGAAGATATCTTCAGTAAATTCAGTTATTTTAGATTTTAGTTTACATGTTGATTCAAATAAAGTAGCTCTAGGTTTTATTCACACTATGGTGTGTTTGGGATGGAATCAACTTATTAGGGGGCCCCACACAATAGAGCAGGTCACGCTTTAGATCTCTGTTTTCTGGATTTTAGTTTCCCTTTGAGTAAGTAAAATCTATACCATGGTCTGACCATTATGTAATTGCCATGATGGAGACAGGTTGCTTTTTATGTGGAACAATTGAATTCCATATTACTTTCTAAATTGACAGGGAAATTGTATCTTCTGGAGAAGCAGTTGAATTTTGGCTTAATCATTTGGATGAAAATTTTCATCAGTTGACAGCAGAGTGTCTAAATGTATATGTTCTTCCCCGTGGCTTACTGATACTCTGAGAAAAAAGACAGCCTTTGAATACGAACGAGCAGGCTTGGAGGAAGTTCCCAGACTCTCTTACAATATCAGCTTATTCTCCGAGGACAAGCAGGCTGCTTGTTCTCACTGATGGGGTTGACGTCCTCGGCAGTCCCCTCCATCGGAAAGTTTACTAGCAAAGGCCTTTGCTAGTCCTCGCGCGCCCATGCGCACCGCGCATGCGCGGCCGTCTTCCCGCCCGAAACCGGCTCGAGCCGGCCAGTCTTCTTTCGTCCGCACTCGGTACGGTCGTGTTACGCCGTTCGTGCCCCAGAGAGTCGACCTCGCGCGTCCTTTTCGACGTGTTTTTGTCCTTTTTTCCTTTGAAAAAGTTCGGGAAGCGCTCCGGTAGTGTCCGGAAGACCCTTTCGGGTTTTCTGCCCTTCCCGTATTTCTCAGTTTTTGCCCCGTAAGTTTTCTTTCGTTGTCGGGGTAGGCCTCTTTTGGCCTCGGTCGAGATTTTTCTCCCTCTAAATTTTGGTGCTTCAATTTTCGCCATTTCGGCTTTTGATTTCGCCGGCGTGATTTTTCCGCCCATGACATCGAAGCCTTCCAGCGGCTTCAAGAAGTGCACCCAGTGCGCCCGGGTAATCTCGCTCACTGATAGGCACTCTGCGTGTCTTCAGTGTCTAGGGGCCCAGCACCGCCCTCAGAACTGCAGTCTGTGTTCCCTGTTACAAAGGCGGACTCAGGTAGCGAGATTAGCCCAGTGGAACGTTTTGTTCTCGGGCTCTTCGTCGGCATCGGCACCGGAGGCATCGAGTGCATCGACGTCGTCAGCGTCCGGACCATCTTCCTTGGCTGCCGCTCCATCGACTGCATCGAGGCATCGGACCTCTGCATCGGCGCCGAGGCATCGGGCGACTGTATCGACGTCGGTGGTACCGAGACTTCGTCTGCTGATGTCGTCGGACGGAGGTGCATCGTCAGGAGTGCAGGTGAGGGCTGTCCATTCCCCTGCTGGTGGCGGTGAGCCTTCGGGTGGGTCTCCTCCTACCCTGAGGGCTCCTGCGGTACAGCCCCCCCGGGATCGACCCTCTTCGGTCTCGGCCCCGAGGAAGCGACGGATGGATTCTACGTCCTCCTCGTCGGTGCCGGGGAGCTCCGGTGACATGCTTCGGAAGAAGTCGAAGAAGCATCGACACCGGTCTCCTCCCCATGTCGGCACCGAGAGCTCTGGGTCGCCGAGGGATTCGGCACCCAGCAGGCATCGGCACCGAGAGGACCGCTCACCCTCTGTTCAGGAGGTGTCGATGCGCTCCACTCTGGACAGCCCGGAACAGCCTCCTCGCCCGGAACAGGTTCTGACGTCGAAGCCTGCATCGGCCTCTCAGCCTTTCTCTGCAGCCGCTCTAAACGAGAGCCTCCGGGCCGTTCTCCCAGAGATTCTGGAAGAGCTGTTGCGCCCTACCCCTCCGGTACCGGCGGTGCTTGCGCCTCCGGTACCGTCGAGCGTAGCGCCGGCTGGCCCATCGCCCAGGTTGAGGTCCCCGACGTCGGTACCGCGTGCGGTGCCGACCGCGGCCACCTCCCAGGAAGGCTCCCCGACTACGTCGGCGGAGGGAGCTTCGCCGATGCGGGCGAGGGAGTCTACCTCTCGACGCCCCCATCGTGGACGGGGTTCCACCGAGTCGAGCAGGGCGAGGTTGCAGACACAGGTTCGGGAACTTGTGTCTGACACCGAGGGTGAGGCCTCGTGGGAGGAAGAGGAGGACCCCAGATATTTCTCTGACGAGGAGTCTGAGGGTCTTCCTTCTGATCCCACTCCCTCTCCTGAGAGACAGCTTTCTCCTCCCGAGAGTCTGTCTTTTGCTTCCTTTGTCCGGGAGATGTCTACGGCCATCCCCTTCCCGGTGGTTGTGGAGGACGAGCCCAGGGCTGAAATGTTTGAGCTCCTGGACTATCCTTCTCCACCTAAGGAAGCGTCCACTGTTCCCTTGCACCATGTCCTGAAAAAGACATTGCTTGCGAACTGGACCAAGCCACTAAGTAATCCCCACATTCCCAAGAAGATTGAGTCCCAGTACCGGATCCATGGGGACCCAGAGCTGATGCGCACTCAGTTGCCTCATGACTCTGGAGTTGTGGATCTGGCCCTAAAGAAGGCTAAGAGTTCTAGGGAGCATGCTTCGGCGCCCCCGGGCAAAGACCCTAGAACCTTAGACTCCTTTGGGAGGAAGGCCTACCATTCTTCTATGCTCGTGGCCAAGATCCAGTCTTACCAGCTCTACACGAGCATACACATGCGGAACAATGTGCGGCAGTTGGCGGGCTTGGTTGATGCTCTTCCCCCTGAGCAAGCCAAGCCTTTTCAGGAGGTGGTCAGGCAGCTGAAGGCGTGCAGAAAATTCCTGGCCAGAGGAGTTTATGACACTTTTGATGTTGCGTCCAGGGCCGCTGCTCAAGGTGTGGTGATGCGCAGGCTCTCATGGCTGCGTGCCGCCGACCTGGAGAATAGACTCCAGCAGCGGATTGCGGACTCGCCTTGCCGTGCGGACAACATTTTTGGAGAAAAAGTCGAGCAGGTGGTAGAGTCTCTCCACCAGCGGGACACCGCATTCGACAAGTTCTCCTGCCGGCAGCCTTCAGCCTCTACCTCTACAGGTAGAAGATTTTTCGGGGGAAGGAAGACTGGTCCCTATGCTTCTGGTAAGCGTAGGTACAATCCTCCTTCCCGACAGCCTGCGGCCCAGGCTAAGCCCCAGCGCGCTCGCTCTCGTCAGCAGCGTGCGCCTCAGCAAGGCCCCGCGGCTCCCCAGCAAAAGCAAGGGGCGAGCTTTTGACTGGCTCCAGCAGAGCATAGCCGACATCCAAGTGTCAGTGCCGGGCGACCTGCCGGTCGGGGGGAGGTTGAAAGCTTTTCACCAAAGGTGGCCTCTCATAACCTCCGATCAGTGGGTTCTCCAAATAGTCCGGCAGGGATACACCCTCAATTTGGCATCAAAACCTCCAAATTGTCCACCGGGGGCTCAGTCTTACAGCTTCCAACACAAGCAGGTACTTGTAGAGGAACTCTCCGCCCTTCTCAGCGCCAATGCGGTCGAGCCCGTGCCATCCGGGCAAGAAGGGCTGGGATTCTATTCCAGGTACTTCCTTGTGGAAAAGAAAACAGGGGGGATGCGTCCCATCCTAGACCTAAGGGCCCTGAACAAATATCTCGTAAAAGAAAAGTTCAGGATGCTTTCCCTGGGCACCCTTCTCCCCATGATTCAGCAAAACGATTGGCTATGCTCTCTGGACTTGAAGGATGCCTTTACACACATCCCGATACTGCCAGCTCACAGACAGTATCTGCGATTTCAGCTGGGCACACGCCACTTCCAGTACTGTGTGCTACCCTTTGGGCTCGCCTCTGCGCCCAGGGTGTTCACAAAGTGCCTAGCTGTGGTAGCAGCGGCACTTCGCAGGCTGGGGGTGCACGTGTTCCCATATCTCGACGATTGGCTGGTGAAGAACACATCCGAGGCAGGAGCCCTGCAGTCCATGCAGATGACTATTCGCCTCCTGGAGCTACTGGGGTTTGTGATAAATTACCCAAAGTCCCATCTTCTCCCAGTGCAGAAACTCGAATTCATAGGAGCCCTGCTGGATTCTCGGACGGCTCGCGCCTATCTCCCAGAGGCGAGAGCCAACAACTTGTTGTCCCTCGTCTCGCGGGTGCGTGCGTCCCAGCAGATCACAGCTCGGCAGATGTTGAGATTGCTGGGCCACATGGCCTCCACAGTTCATGTGACTCCCATGGCCCGCCTTCACATGAGATCTGCTCAATGGACCCTAGCCTCCCAGTGGTATCAGGCCGCTGGGGGTCTAGAGGACGTGATCCACCTGTCCACGAGTTTTCTCAAATCCCTGTATTGGTGGACGATTTGCTCCAATTTGACTCTGGGACGTCCCTTCCAAATTCCTCAGCCACAAAAAGTGCTGACCACGGATGCGTCTCTCCTGGGATGGGGAGCTCATGTCGATGGGCTTCACACCCAAGGAAGTTGGTCCCTCCAAGAACGCGATCTACAGATCAATCTTATGGAGTTGCGAGCGATCTGGAACGCTCTGAAGGCTTTCAGAGATCGGCTGTCCCACCAAATTATCCAAATTCAGACAGACAACCAGGTTGCCATGTACTATGTCAACAAGCAGGGGGGCACCGGATCTCGCCCCCTGTGTCAGGAAGCCGTCAGCATGTGGCTCTGGGCTCGCCGTCTCGGCATGGTGCTCCAAGCCACATATCTGGCAGGCGTAAACAACAGTCTGGCCGACAGACTGAGCCGGATTATGCAACCTCACGAGTGGTCGCTCAACTCCAGAGTGGTGCGCCAGATCTTCCAAGTGTGGGGCACCCCCTTGGTGGATCTCTTCGCATCTCGAGTGAACCACAAAGTCCCTCAGTTCTGTTCCAGGCTTCAGGCCCCCGGCAGACTGGCATCGGATGCCTTCCTCCTGGATTGGGGGAGGGCCTGCTGTATGCTTATCCTCCCATCCCTCTGGTGGGGAGGACTTTGTTGAAACTCAAGCAAGACCGAGGCACCATGATTCTGATTGCTCCTTTTTGGCCACGTCAGATCTGGTTCCCCCTTCTTCTGGAGTTATCCTCTGAAGAACCGTGGAGATTGGAGTGTTTTCCGACCCTCATCACACAGGACGAGGGGGCGCTTCTGCATCCCAACCTCCAGTCTCTGGCTCTCACGGCCTGGATGTTGAGGGCGTAGACTTTGCCTTTTTGGGTCTGTCAGAGGGTGTCTCCCGCATCTTGCTTGCTTCCAGGAAAGACTCCACTAAGAGAAGTTACTTCTTCCATTGGAGGAGGTTTGCCGTCTGGTGTGACAGCAAGGCCCTAGATCCTCGCTCTTGTCCTACACAGACCCTGCTTGAGTACCTTCTGCACTTGTCTGAGTCTGGTCTCAAGACCAACTCTGTAAGGGTTCACCTTAGTGCAATCAGTGCATACCATTACCGTGTGGAAGGTAAGCCGATCTCAGGACAGCCTTTAGTTGTTCGCTTCATGAGAGGTTTGCTTTTGTCAAAGCCCCCTGTCAAGCCTCCTACAGTGTCATGGGATCTCAATGTCGTTCTCACCCAGCTGATGAAACCTCCTTTTGAGCCACTGAATTCCTGCCATCTGAAGTACTTGACCTGGAAGGTCATTTTCTTGGTGGCAGTTACTTCAGCTCGTAGAGTCAGTGAGCTTCAGGCCCTGGTAGCCCAGGCCCCTTACACCAAATTTCATCATAACAGAGTAGTCCTCCGCACTCACCCTAAGTTCTTGCCAAAGGTCGTGTCGGAGTTCCATCTGAACCAGTCAATTGTCTTGCCAACATTCTTTCCCCGTCCTCATTCCTGCCCTGCTGAACGTCAGCTGCACACATTGGACTGCAAGAGAGCATTGGCCTTCTATCTGGAGCGGACACAGCCCCACAGACAGTCCGCCCAATTGTTTGTTTCTTTTGATCCCAATAGGAGGGGAGTGGCTGTAGGGAAACGCACCATATCCAATTGGCTAGCAGATTGCATTTCCTTCACTTACGCCCAGGCGGGGCTGGCTCTTGAGGGTCATGTCACGGCTCATAATGTTAGAGCCATGGCTGCGTCGGTAGCCCACTTGAAGTCAGCCTCCATTGAAGAAATTTGCAAAGCTGCGACGTGGTCATCTGTCCACACATTCACATCTCATTACTGCCTGCAGCAGGATACCCGACGCGACAGTCGGTTCGGGCAGTCAGTTCTTCAGAACCTGTTTGGGCTTTAGGATCCAACTCCACCCCCCAAGGGCCCTGTTTGTTCTGTTCCAGGCTGCACTCTCAGTTAGTTGGTAAATTCTTTAGGTCAATCTCTTTAATGTCCTCGCCGTTGCGAGGCCCAATTGACCATGGTTGTTGTTTTGAGTGAGCCTGGGGGCTAGGGATACCCCATCAGTGAGAACAAGCAGCCTGCTTGTCCTCGGAGAAAGCGAATGCTACATACCTGTAGAAGGTATTCTCCGAGGACAGCAGGCTGATTGTTCTCACAAACCCGCCCGCCTCCCCTTTGGAGTTGAGTCTTCCCTTAAAGTGTATTGTCTTGCTACATACTGGACTGGCCGGCTCGAGCCGGTTTCGGGCGGGAAGACGGCCGCGCATGCGCGGTGCGCATGGGCGCGCGAGGACTAGCAAAGGCCTTTGCTAGTAAACTTTCCGATGGAGGGGGCTGCCGAGGACGTCAACCCCATCAGTGAGAACAATCAGCCTGCTGTCCTCGGAGAATACCTTCTACAGGTATGTAGCATTCGCTTTCTTTGAGTTTGGAGTTATACTACAGAGCTACTATGGCAGCCAAACAAGACTATTTTAAATAGATAATTTTTTTTTTTTAATCTTTATTTAAGTTTTTACCAAACATAACATTTATGAGTGATATTACACTAATTAGAATAATATTCCATTCATTACAAGAGGATTATTACAGAAAATAATACTCTTTCTAACAACCACAATAGTATGAAATTGATCCAAGAAAGAAATAGAAAAAGAAATTCCCTGCTTAAATAAGCAGTTTCACGTTAGGTTAAATCAAATAAGTAGCTACATTCCCAAGTGGGTTACTCAAAGCCTGCATACAGCGTTGCATAAGTGACTAGACTTGTACATTGACCTCTTCTCTGCTTTTTAGAAAATCTTGGCCTAGTGGTTAGGGTGGTGGACTTTGGTCCTGAGGAACTGAGTTCGATTCCCACTTCAGGCACAGGCAGCTCCTTGTGACTCTGGGCAAGTCACTTAACCCTCCATTGCCCCATGGAAGCCGCATTGAGCCTGCCATGAGTGGGAAAGCGCGGGGTACAAATGTAATAAAAAAAAAATCTTCTAATTGTTTTGGGTCAAAAAATTGATATTGCTTAGATTGCAAGATTAATCTACATACACATGGATATCTCAAAAGAAAATTTGCTCCAATCGCCAAAGCTCTCGGGCGCAACAACAAAAACATCGTGCGTCTCTTTTGAGTTTCCCTGGATAAATCCGGGAAAACTCTCATTTTTGATCCCAAAAATAAAGAATCCAAGTGTCTAAAGGAAAGTCAGAGAACTGCGTCTCTATCCATTTCCAATGCAAAGGTTACAAGCAGTGTAATTCTTTGTGTTATCACTTCAAGAGACGACTCCAGGAATGCAGTAAGATTCATTGCACTTTGTTCTGGTAAATTTACTGATGTTTTAGCATCAGTCTGTAAATAATAAGCTCTAGTTATTGGGGGCAATGAATTTTCAGGCATGCCTAGAGTCTCCGTCAGATATTTTTTAATCATTTGCGTCGGAGAAATTAACGGTGACCGAGGAAAATTTATAAATCGCAAAGTTAATCTCTTAGATTGGTTTTCTAAATATTCCAGGCGTCTTAAGGTAAAGTTCTTGTCTTTTACTAAAGTTTGCTCCACAAGTTCGAGTTTTCCAACTTTTTCAGACAGTCTTTTAACTTCAGAAGCTTGGCTTTCACTAGACTTTAACTGAATCAACGCAGTCTCTGAGAGAACTTTTATTGTCCCCATATGTTTTAAAATTACTGTTTGTAATGCAGATTGGGTCTTGGAAGTCAAGTACCAAAGTGACTCCAAAGTCACTACGGCAGGTTTCACTACCTCTCCCATTATACAATCCGGTAGAGGGGCTTTTGAAACTTGTTCCAGTATACTCACTGTCCTTGCTGAAATGACAGGAGTAGGTGTTATTTCTGGTTCCTCCAGGTTTTCAGCTCCAGTTCTCCTCTCCTGCAAACTCCCTCCCTGGTCTCTCCATAGCGGCAGGGCTTGCTTGAAGATTCTCCCTTCCGGGTTGTGGGGTTGCCGCACGCACGACGGGGCTGAAGGAAGCCCCGTCTACTCTGCTGTCCTGCTCCAAAGCACAGGCTCCCTCAGTTGGAGTAGATACAATCTCGGGACTGGGCAGCACCGCGAAACAGTCAATCATCGTCTGCTGCAGCTGGGGCATTCTGCTCGGGATGGGGGGAACCTCCCGAACCCTGCCTCTCCGCTTGCCCATCGTCCGGGTAAGGTGCTCACAGCGGCGTTCGATAAGGCTGAATCAAAGCGCGTCTGTGACGCTACTCAGTTCGTCGCCATCTTGGATCTCAATGGTTTTCCTAAATAGATGATTTTAAAAGCAGGATTAGGATTGAGAGTTTTTCAATATAGTCCAAAAATTGCACAGCTTAGGGAAAGGCTATAAGAACACTTCAGTGTGTTTGAATGTTCCTTGTGCTGTCAACACCATTATTATAAAGTGGAAACAGTATGGCACCACCAAGACACTGCCTAGATTAGGCTTTCCCTTCAAAATCTGTAGCCATGGATTAACAAAATTTCTGAAGAGTGTCGTGATGCAGAGATTACTTTAAAAGTACAGAGGTCTCTTAGTTTGGGGAGAATATTGACTGTTCATTAACTTCAGTGTTGCTCCACAATCGTGTACTGAACAGGAGGGTGACCAAAGAAAGGAAGCCACCAGTGAAGAAAAGTCATATGATGGGCCGAATAGCATTTGTAAAGAAACACTTGGAACACAGCGGAATGCCGGAAACTAGATTTTCTAATGATACCCATTAAAGGTCAGATTTTCAAGGTGTGTTTGTTTCTCTACCGGTCTTGGCAAATGCCTAACGGTACTATGTAAGCCACATTGAGCCTGCAAATAGGTGGGAAAATGTGGGATACAAATGTAACAAATAAATAAACACTGCATGTGTATGGAGGAATAATTTCTGTTTTGATGAGAATGATAGAACCTTTTGGTTTCTAGGAGAGAGATATGGCATAAAGAAAATGCAGTGCATCACCCTGCTAACAACTTCCCTAGAGTAAAACATGGTGGTGGCAGTACTATGTTACGGGTATGCTTTGCAGCAGCGAGGACAGAGAAGCTTGTGAAGGGTGAGAGAAAGATAGATGGTTCAAAGTACAAGCAGATAAATACTTACGTACATAAGTATTGCCATATTGGGAAAGACCAAAGGCCCATCAAGCCCAGCATCCTATTTCCAACAGTGGCCAATCCAGGTCACAAATACCTGGCAAGATCCCAAAAAAGTACAAAACATATTATACTGCTTATCCCAGAAATAGTGGATTTTCCTCAAGTCCATTTAATAATGGTCTATGGACTTTTTCTTTAGGAAGCCGTCCAAATCTTTCTTAAACTCCGCTAAGCTAACCGCCTTTACCACATTCTCCGGCAACGAATCCCAGAGTTTAATTACACGTTGAGTGAAAAAAACTTTTCTCTGATGCGTTTTAAATTTACTACATTGTAGCTTCATTGCATGCCCCCTAGTCCTAGTATTTTTGGAAAGCGTAAACAGACGCTTCACATCTACCTATTCAACTCCACTCATTATTTTATAGACCTCTATTATATCTCCCCTCAGCTGCCTTTTCTCCAAGCTGAAGAGCCCTAGCCGCTTTAGCCTTTCCTCTAGATCCAGGAGAACAACTGATTATAATCTGGCACACATCTGGAAATGGGGAAAAGATTCATTTTTCAACAGGACGGTGATCTTAAGCACAAAGCAAAAGCAGCAATGGAGAGGCTTGGCAGGAAGAAAGTAAATGTCCATGGGATCCAAGATGGCTGCGTGAAAGGTTGCAGCCACAGCAGTTCTTTACCTGGCTCTTCATCTTTCCCTGGCGAGTAATCCTCGGATCCCTTTGTCATTATGGGGAAGAGGAGGAAGGGAGTGATCTGACAAGTTCTTCCCTTGTCGCTGCTGAATCTACTGCTCAGACAGATGAACTTGGAGCAAATTTAGAGTAGTAAATCACCTGGATCGGATGGTATACACTCAAATATGAAATTGCAGATCTGCTGTATTGATCTGTAACCTGTCGTTAAAATCGTCCATAGTACCTGAAGATTGGAAGGTGGCCAATATAATGCCTATTGGGATCCAGGGGTCATCTGGGAAATTACAGACCAGTAAGCCTGATGTTAGGACAGGGTAAAATAGTGGAAACTTATAAAGAATAAAATCATTGCGCACATAGACAACACAATTTAATGGGACAGAATAAACATGGATTCAGCCAAAGGAAGTGTTGCCTCACCAACTTGCTTAATTTCTTTGAATGCGTGAATAAACGTGGATAAAAATGAGCCAGGCAATGTGGTCTGTCTAGATTTTCAGAAAGCATTTGGCATAGTCCTTAATGAGAGACTCCTAAGAAAATTAGAGAGTTATGGGATAGGAGGCAGTGTTCTGTTGTGGGTTAGGAATTGGTTGATAGAAAACAAGAGGGTAGGGTTAAATGGCCAGTTCTGTCAGTGGAGGAGGGTGAATAGTGGAGTATCCCAAGGATCTGTAGTGGTACCGATGCTATTTAACATATTTATTAATGATCTGGAAATGGGAACGACAATCGAGGTGATTAAATTTTCAGATGACACAAAACTATTCAAAATTGTTAGAACACATGCAGATTGTGAAAAATTGCAGGAGGAGAAGAAGTTAGGAAATTGGAAGACTGAGCATCCAAATGGCAGATGAGATTTAATGTGAACAAATTTAAAGTGATGCACATTGGGAAGAATAATCCAAATCATAGTTACTTGATGCTAAGATCCACTTTAGGAGTCAGCAGCCAAGAAAAGGATCTAGGTGTCATTGTGCACAATATGCTAAAATCTTCTGCCTAGTGTGTGGCAGCAGCCAAAAAAGGAAACAGAATGTTAGGAATTATTAGGAAAGGGATAGAAAATAAGGCAAATAATATAATGACTCTGTTTCGCTCCATTGTGTGACCACACCTTGAATATTATGTGCAATTCTGGTTGCTGTAACTTAAAAAAGATATAGCAGAACTAGAAAATGTTCAAAGAAAGGCAACTAAGTGGATGGAACTCCTTTCATGTGAGGAAAGGCTTAAGAGGTTGGGAACTTGGAGAAGAGATGGCTGAGGGGGGGATATGATAGAAGTCTACAAAATACTTGTTGGTACAGAACAGGTAAGCGTAAATCGATTTTTTACTGTTTCAAAAAGTACAAAGACCAGGAGACACTCAAGTTACACAGTACTACTTTTAAAACAAACAGGAGGAAATATTTTTTCACTCAACTAATAGTTAAGCTCTGGAACTCGTTGCCAGAGGACGTGGTACGAGCAGTTAGTGTATCTGGGTTTAAAAAGGGTTTGGACAAGTTCCTAGAGGAAAAGTCCATAGTCTGGTATTGAAATACATAGGAGAAGCCACTACTTGTCTCCGGGATCAGTAGCATGAATCTTGCTACTCTTTGGGATTCTGTCAGCTACTTGTGACCTGAATTGGCCATTACTGGAAGCAGGATACTGAACTAGATGACCCAGTGTAACTATTATGCTCTAGTATCATGATGCTGCGTGTCCTATTGTGAGCCCTTTACTGACTGCACCAGCAGCAAATGCATCTGGCAGCAGTAGTAGCAGGATCTCTCTCAGTCCTCTGCAGGGGCTTGTTTCGTAGCAGCCTGGAGCCATAATCCGAGTGGTGGAGAGTGGAGCAGCAGGATGAGGGTGCCTCTAGTGGAGGGATCACCACTTGCAGTTTCCTTCCCCCTGAGTTCAAGCGGAGAAGTGGAACCTGAACAACATTTGCAGCCAACAGCGAGTAGTTCCACTGAGAAAACGGGAGGGAGTGCAAAGGACTTCTGAACTGTCTGCGCAATAGCTGCAAAAGCCCAAAATAGTCACGATGGATGCTCTGTGGGACGTTGTGCTGCACCTTAATACTTCTCTGGTATCTCTGGCCAATTTTGTGAGTGATTTATCTTATTCTAGGGAGATTGTAGAAGCCCATACTCAAGAACTGGGACATTATGCTACTATTGCAATTTTCTCTGCTTAGGCTGTAGTAATACACATTCGGCTAGACTGCAGCTTTAACAGAACACAGTTGCCAGGCTGATTTTGAATAAGACCAAATTTGATAGGGTGACTGCTTTTATTTGAATTGCACTGACTTCCAGTAAAGGCCAGAATCAATTTTAAGACTTTGGGTATGTTTACTAAGGTGCGTTATCATTTTTAGCGCGTGCCTAAAATTAACATGCACTAACTATGTAGGTGCCTATATTTGTATGGGCGCCTACACAGTTAACATGCACTAATGGTTAGCATGCGCTAAAAACGTCAGCATGCCCTCGGTGCTGCTTAGTAAACAGGGGCGTTTGTTTGGTCTTTGGGATTCTTAACGTATTAGTTTCTTATTATGTGATGTCATTGGAAGTCTCTGATTTGGGTCAAAAGTCCCAAAGGACTTTACATTTGAATAAATTTAACCTTCCAGCAACTTTTTACCATTTGATTTCTTCTTGAAGGAAATAGTTTAGTACTGCTTTTCCAGTTTTGTGGAATGTCCTACCTACTTCCCTAAGAGGTGGACAAAATTATCATTCATTTAAAAACTTTTAAAAACTTGGTAGTTTGTGAAATATTTTAGCTAATGTTGCTTTATTTTATTTTATTTTATTTTAATACATTTTAGTTTTCACTGATTGGGTGGTTTTTATTATTTGTAAACCATACAGACCTCTTGGCAGCGACGGTAATAAAATTCCTGTTAATGTTAATTCTGTATTGAATATCACTGAGTTCCTGGAATCCTCCTTGGAGGTAATGACCCAGTGGACTACCATATTGGCAAGTTTTGCTCTGGAATTGGATTGAACTTTTGTTGTCTTATTTGTGTGATTAATGAAAAGTTTCTTGGCTCAAAAAAAAAAGTGTTTTTCCAGATCTTTATAGGATTGCCCAGAAATGATGCCAGAAATTTTTGGCTCTGTGGCCTACAGCTCAGGTGTTGGGTCTGAAGTTTATTTTGAGATTGTGTTATATTAATAGGTAATAAAACCATAGGTTTTCTGAAGCAAAACATTTGGTGGAAAGTCAAGGATCCAAATATGTGTTCCACAGCCACTGAGGTTGGCTAGAAGTAGTATCAGTGAGATTGCACCTTAATTTGATCTGGATGTTATTTCCTCTATCTTCTTGTCGTATATCTTGGATCTATTGGTAATTGTGGTCGAATAATTTACTTTTGATTACTTGTTTTTTTTTTTTTTTTTATAAATAAGGAATTTGTGTGGTATTTCTTTTGTCACAAAGTATGTACTTGTATGTTATAAATTAAAAAAATAAAATAAAAATAGTGAATGTCCTCGGGTGGTCCAGTCAAAGCCTAGACCTGGATCCAATAGAAAATCTGTGATGAGACTTGAAGACTTCTGTCCTCAGGCTATCCCCAGCCAACTTGAAATAGGTTGAGGTATTCTGACATGAAGAATGGAAGAAAAATCTGCACTGTCCTGCTATTCAAAGTTGGTAGACACTTTACCTAAATGATATGAAAATTATTGCTTTAAAATAGGTTTCTGGTATAAAGACTTATACAATCAAGAACTTTTGGTTTCTTATTCTTAAAAGAAGAATTAGACAAATATTCCAAAATTAATGTCGAAACTAGAGCATATTGGGGCCCTTTTGCTAAGCTGTGTTAAGCAGCTAATAGGGGTTTGCCAGCGATACTGTCCCCAGTCACTGCTGTTAAATATCCCATGCTATTTGCCAAATACGGGAGTGGGCTGGTTTTGGGCAGGAGATGTAGCCGGTTGTGACAGCTAGTTCACGGGTCAGTACTGCATGCTAGCTGTCGCGACTCCCAGTATGCATCCCCTAATTCCCATATCCTCAGGTACACTTTCAGCATCCCCCCCCCCCCCCCCCCCCAGCACCTGATCCCCACCCCACACTCCTTGATCACAATATGCAGACCCCCAACAACCCGACCTGTCGAGACACTCTTGACAGCCTTAACACAAGCCCCACCCTGACATATTCCCGACACTAATTCTGGGTCTGCAGTAGAGCCGTGATACCCCTAGAACCGCTCCCACCATGATGACGAATTCAACCCCCCATCTGAATTGAGGTGCGGACACAAGGAGCCCACCGTCTTCACTAACTCCACTCCTGCAATCAAAAAACCCCACTCTTTCAGGCCTACCCAATCCCCCATTCTCCTAGGGCTTCGCTGGGGGTGAGCATTGGTGGGGCAGTGAGTCCCAGGTGGCATTGATGCCCCTTTGCTGCCACCCGCTTGATAGATCTTTTTGCTGCTCCGTTCAACAAGAAAGTACCTCAGTTTTGGTCTAGGATGGGGACACATGACAAATTAGTCTCAGGTGCCTTTCTCCTTCATTGGAGACAAGGTCTTCCTTATGCCTATCCTCCAATTCCACTAATAGAAATAACTCTTCTGAAACTCTGGTGTGATCAGGGAACCATGATTCTCATAGCCCCCTAGTGGCTGAGGCAGGTCTTGTCCTGCTTCTGTTGATCTGCTACTACTATGACTAGTCATTTCTATAGCGCTTTTTCGATGTATGTGGCACT
Source organism: Microcaecilia unicolor (assembly GCF_901765095.1). Taxonomy (NCBI): domain Eukaryota; kingdom Metazoa; phylum Chordata; class Amphibia; order Gymnophiona; family Siphonopidae; genus Microcaecilia; species Microcaecilia unicolor. Next base: position 123,760,721 of record NC_044035.1, read on the forward strand.
GTACATATTATATGCAAATACTTTCTCTGTCCCTAGTAGGCTCACAATCTAAGTTTTTGTACCTGGGGCAATGGAAGTTTAAGGGATTTATATAAGTATATAAGTAATGCCACACTGGGAAAAGACCAAGGGTCCATCGAGCCCAGCATCTTGTCCACTACAGCGGCCAATCCAGGCCAAGGGCACCTGGCGAGCTTCCCAAACGTACAAACATTCTATACATGTTATTCCTGGAATTGTGGATTTTTCCCAAGTCCATTTAGTAGTGGTTTATGGACTTCTCCTTTAGGAAACCGTCTAACCCCTTTTTAAACTCTGTTAAGCTGACCGCCTTCACCACGTTCTCCGGCAACGAATTCCAGAGTTTAATTACGCGTTGGGTGAAGAAAAATTTGCTCCGATTTGTTTTAAATTTACTACACTGTAGTTTCATCGCATGCCCTCTAGTCCTAGTATTTTTGGAAAGCGTGAACAGACACTTCACATCCACCTGTTTCACTCCACTCATTATTTTATATACCTCTATCATGTCTCCCCTCAGCCATCTCTTCTCCAAGCTGAAAAGCCCTAGCCTCCTTAGTCTTTCTTCATAGGGAAGTCGTCCCATCCCCGCTATCATTTTAGTCGCCCTTCGCTGCACCTTTTCCAATTCTACTATATTTTTCTTGAGATGCGGCGACCAGAATTGAACACAATACTCAAGGTGCGGTCGCACCATGGAGCGATACAACGGCATTATAACATCCTCACACCTGTTTTCCATACCTTTCCTAATGATACCCAACATTCTATTCGCTTTCCTAGCCGCAGCAGCATACTGAGCAGAAGGTTTCAGTGTATTATCGACGACGACACCCAGATCCCTTTCTTGGTCCGTAACTCCTAACGTGGAACCTTGCATGATGTAGCTATAATTCGGGTTCTTTTTTCCCACATGCATCACCTTGCACTTGCTCACATTAAACGTCATCTGCCATTTAGCCGCCCAGTCTCCCTGTCTCGTAAGGTCCTTCTGTAATTTTTCACAATCCTGTCGCTAGTTAATGACTTTGAATAACTTTGTGTCATCAGTACATTTTATTACCTCACTAGTTACTCCCATCTCTAAATCATTTATAAATGTATTAAAAAGCAGCAGTCCTAGCACAGACCCCTGAGGAACCCCACTAACTACCCTTCTCCATTGTGAATACTGCCCATTTATCCCCACTCTCTGTTTCCTATCCTTCAACCAGTTTTTAATCCACAATAGGACATTTCCTCCTATCCCATGACCCTCCAATTTCCTCTGTAGCCTTTCATGTGGTACCTGCTTTCAAATTGGCTGGCTGGCCGACTGACAGCATTTCCTTCACTTATGCCTAGGCAGGCCTGGAGCTAGCAGGTCATGTCATGGCTCATAATGTCAGAGCTATGACAGCATTGGTAAACTTCTCTTATTGACCTATAAGTGCATTCACTCTGCAGCTCCTCAGTATCTCTCCACTCTCATCTCTCCCTACATTCCTCCCCGGGAACTCCGTTCACTGAGTAAATCTCTCTTATCTGCACCCTTCTCCTCCACTGCTAACTCTAGACTCCGTTCCTTTTATCTTGCTGCACCATATGCCTGGAATAGACTTCCTGAGCCGGTACGTCAAGCTCCATCTATGGCAGTCTTCAAATCTAAGCTAAAAGGCCACCTTTTTGATGCAGCTTTTAACTCCTAACCCTTATTCACTTGTTTAGAACCCTTATTTTATCATCCTCACTTTAATATTCCCTTATCTCTTGTTTGTCCTGTTTGTCTGTCCTAATTAGATTGTAAGCTCTGTCGAGCAGGGACTGTCTTTTCATGTTCAAGTGTACAGCGCTGCGTACGTCTAGTAGCGCTATAGAAATGATAAGTAGTAGTAGTAGTGGTAGCCAACATGAGGTCAGCCTTCATAGATGAGATTGCCAGGGCTGCAACAGAGACTTCTGTATATACGTTTATCTCACATTATTGTGTAGTGCAGGACTACCAATGTGACAGTATGTTTGACCAGTCAGTCCTTGAAAATATATTTAGAACTTCACCCCCCCCCCCCCCCCACGCATATTCTTTCAGTTCAGGATATCTTTCACAATGTGAAACGCCGAGAATTGTATTACTCCCTTTTTTTCCTGTTGAACACAACCTGTACCTAGGGAGTCCCATGAGTGACAAGGATTTCACTGTCCCTCTTGTCCTTAGAGAAAACAGCATGTGTTCTTTGAGAACAGCAGGGCATGTCCTCCCACTTCCCTTAGGAGTTGTATTCTAGTAAGCATATAATGGCCCTAGGTGGTCCCAGCATGTGGGAAGAGGGACACATGCATGGATGAGCAGTCTCAAAAATTCTGTTATCTAGTGCTGGAGAAAGTTCCTGCACTGGGGATCTATTGGATGGAGTCAACCATGGATGAAGGTTTATATCCTGCTGTCCTCAGAGAAGTCCTCCTACAGGTAAGTAACTATTTAAAAACCAAAAATCTCCAGGAAGAATGCTTTACTTAGATGTGTTCATCTGTGGGTTATACTTTGGTGGTGGTAGCAGATTATCTTATAAATGACAGCATGACAGAATTATGTACTTTGCACTATTTTGTCACACTAAAAGTGTGCACTTTTCAACTTGTTTGCCTTTTTTATGTTGTGTATTCAAGCCTGATTTTAGGTTAGCTGCAACAGGAGTTGTGCTGGACTTGGATAAATCAATCACAGTTGTGAAGAAATTAAAGCTGATTGGCTACCCATTCAAAATCTACAAAAACACAGCTTTTATTAAGGTAAGCATACAGACGGGTATACCAGCAGAAAAGAAGAGAGGCATATTAGACAAACTGATCACATTTTGTTTCTAAAATTTGTAGACAGTGGCCCAAAAGATTCCTTAATCTTCTAACATGTAAGGAAACGGGTGGTATATTTTTCTATGTATACATTTCCCTGAGATAGAATGCCCCCCCTCCTACCAAAGTAGAAAATGGTTTTGCAGTGCTTCATGGAGCCCAGTGCCTTCTTCCTAGAAGATGGGATTCATGTCTGGAACAGCGCAGGGCACACCTGAAAATTATCAGGTGAAAGAAGCAGAGCCCATAGACATAAATAAAAATAAACGGCTTTAAAGCAATCATCTGTTTTTGTATGTTCAAGCTCTAGTTCAAGGAGGACTACAGAGCTTGCTGGCATTTTTAGTCTGCTTTCTGAAAATTGCAGTTGTAATGTGCAGTACTGGATGGTTGAAGGATTCAGAAGGCTACTTTGTATTGAGTGTTGCAGTAGGTTGTTTGAATAAAAAAACAAATCTCTGTATTTCCAGTGCATACAGACAATTCACTGCAACATTGAAGCAATAGCCAGGGAGCTTGTAAAGCCCCTACTCGCTATTCCCCATTTTTAGGTGTTCTGAAGGGGTCCCCTTTGAATGTGTTCTCTGCCAGCAGAAAAGAACATTAACATAAAGGAGGAGATGTGAAATAGTGTTTCAGCGATTTAACAAGAAGGAAGAGAAGTATGTGAGACAAGTTCTGGATTCTGGGTGAATGAGAAACTGTCCTTGATTTATCAGTGTAAGGATTAGAGGAGACTTCTGTTTTCTTATTGAGGTGTTATATGATGTCTACAACCTGTCTTGTATCAACATAAGTTCAATAAAGACTTCTATAAATTAAAAAAAGATCAGATACAAATCCTGTTTCTTGGAAAATAAAATCAACCTTTGGTTTTTGCTGTATCCAGACATTCTGGGGTAAAGAGGATAAAATTGTGGCAGCCAGACATTACAAGATTGTAACAGGTTCCAATTCACTAACACTGTGTCATAGCTTTCATGAGTGCCCTTACTCTCAGTAGTGAGGCATAGAAAGTGGACTGTCATCCTGTCCTTGCAGAGGGTTTCCTTCAAGCCTGACAGATTATATCATCACTGCTCTTTCTGGTGCTATTTCTTTGTTGGCTGGCATACGGAGGACTGCACTTTCCAGTACAATGGGGAATAGCGAGTAGGGGCTTTACAAGCTCAAGGTTACAGTGAATTGTTTTGTATGCGCTGGAAATACAGGGATTTGTTTTTATTCAAACAATTTATTGCAACACTCAATACATCTTCTAGGAAGGAGGCACTGGGCTCCATGAAGAACTGCAAAACATCATCTGTCTGTCTATCTATCTATCTATCTATCTATCTATCTATCTATCTATCTATCTATCTATCTATCTATCTATCTATCTATCTATCTATCTATCTATCTATCTTAAAAAGAATTCCTGAACTATTGTCTGCAGGTGCCAAAAAGATACAATGTAGGCCTATTTTTTCTCCCCTCATAGGGAATGTTTAACTCTTCTCTTGAAGTAGCTAAGTTTGAAGGCGCAGCCATTCGCAGTGTTAGTGGTATCCGAGGTCAGATCAAAAAGGTTTTGCGAACTCCAGAGGGTGCCTTCAGGGCTACGTTTGAGGACAAACTGCTGATGAGTGGTAAGTAGCATTGTTCTTATTCCCACTAGAGCCTTACAAGCAAAGGCCACACATCATGCATTTCACAAAACTAAGGGCTCCCCATTTCAGCAGGACACTAATGCAGGACTTCTGTTTGTCGTAGCTGAACTTTGCAGTTAGGCATATGCCACTGAGAGGAAAAAACACTCTGGGTATGTAAATTTCACCTATGTGTGTTTGTATTTATAATATACTAGTTGCATATTACTAATGCCCACAATATTTTTCTGCACCATTATTTCCTCACCTTCCTTCAAGTACGATGTAGCACTCTCTCAGCTCCAGCTGGTCAGTCGAGTAGCATTCCAAGCTAGCAGTTCCTGTTGGATATTGCAGAACGGAAGGACTGTGCCAGGTGCCATTACTATATCTGCCAAATAGTAAATACTAAAAACGTTTTAGTGGACTGGAGGAGTAGCTTAGTGGTTAGAGCAGTGGGCTGTGATCCTGGGCTCAGATCTCACTAACGTTCCCTGTTGGCTTGGGCGAGTGCCTCTATTATAAGCACTTGTGGGGAGGGACCTACCAACTGAACCCAGGTTTTAACTCATCTTGAGCTTAGATTTGGAAAGGTGGGTAATTAAGTCCAAAAGAGAGTGTTCATTGGGTCTGTAGGGTCTGCATTCTTCTCACAGTCTTAGCCTTTAGACTGAAAAACCAATTTGTAACACCTGTGTCTAGGGCTCATCCTCCGAATAATCAAACAAAAGCCGAGGCTGGCCAACAGATGCTCCAACATAGGAAATGGTGCTTAAAAGATGCTTTATTCGCTGCTTGGACAAGAGGACCAGACACCGTTCGTGTTTCGGTGTAATCAGGCGCCTGCCTCAGGGGTCACGTTTATATTCAAGCAAGTCCTGAACTAATGAAATTGCCCAAAGAGCTCCGTTTGGGTAACGCTGTGTGTCTGAATTTTCTCCCGAACTGAGCTCTTTGGCCAATTTCATTAGTTCGGGACTTGCTTGAATATTAATGTGACCCCTGAGGCAGGCGTTTGATTGCGCAGAAACACGGACTGTGTGGGGTGCTCTTGCCCAAGCAGCGAATAAAGCATCTTTTAAGCACCATTTCCTGTGTTGGAGCATCTGTTGGCCAGCCTCTGCTTTTGTTTGATTGTACTGTGTACGTGAAGGTTTTCCTTTTTGCTAGGGCTCATTCTCCACCAGCTTATTATGGCTGTAGGTCCTCTTGTCTTTCTTATATCACAAAGTGCAACCATATAATTTAACTGTTCTATAATTTAACTGCTCTTTGTTTTGATTTCTAAGTTACTCAAGTAATCCTTGACTAATAACCCTTTTACTTAAATTATGGATCTCATGTTGGCATCAAGGTAATGCAGTTGTTGCTGGCTGAGAATTCTGTGGCTGTATCGTTAACAGTCCCTGGTGAAGCTGGAGAGTTTCAGCTGTTTCCTTACAGTGAGAGCTGTTGGCTAGCCTTTAGATCCATGATTGGGGGGGGGGGGGGCTTGTCTGTGGCCGGGCTAGCTAAGTTGGGAGGTTTACAAATATTGGGGCATAAAGCCGAGTTGTTGCAAGCAAGGACGCTTTGAACTTTCAGTCCAGAGATTGAGCAAAGAGAGCTGAAGAAAGCAGGGAACTTTAATTAAAAAAAAATATATATAAGCAGTAAATATATTGAAACATAAGAAACTATTAGAGGACACAACCTGGCCATGTTTCGGCTAGTCTTCTATGTCAGGGGTGCCATAAGCTTCCCTAAAACTGTTTTCCTGAAACAAAACAGATAATCAGAAATGTGGATAAAACATAGCTACACCTTAAAGCAAAGAGGTCAGCATAAATTCAGGAATAGCACACTGTCTAATAAATGAAGTGTGATGCTCGTGCTTCTCAACAGTGTAGCACGGTAGCCTAATATTGAGCTGAAAGCCCAAAAGAGAAGGGGGAACTGCAAGGCTGGGGAAAAAAAAAAGCTAAGTAGTTTTCTTCTTCTTTCTACAGATATCGTCTTCATACGTACATGGTATCCGGTCTCTGTGCCATCATTTTATAATCCAGTAACCTCCTTGTTGAAGCCAGTAGGTGAGAAGGAAAGCTGGACAGGAATGAAGACAACAAGACAACTACGGCATGAACTAGGAATCAAACTAGTACAAAACAAGGATTCTTTCTATAAGGTATGATTGAGCCCCATGTACCCAGCACATACCTCCGTTTCTTATCTTACAGCGTAGTTGTCAATTGTTTTTCGCTGTGCTATGATGGAGCTTTCTGAAAGGTGCTGAGACATAAGCAACTTCTAGAGGGGTTCTAGGCAAGTTCAAGGACAAGACATTTGCTATTTCGGTGGGGCTGTGGAGAGTAATTCTCTAACAGAGCAGCTAGATGTAGGTGCTAGGAAAGCGCCGATTTTCAAGTCTGGAGAAAAAGTAGATGTCTATAGAATAGTAGCATAAGTGACCAAAAATGCACATAAATGTAAGACATGAATGCTTATGTTGGCCATTGAATTGGTGTAAATGGTCACTTGTAAATCATGCAGTTAAGTCCCACCCCATGTTCTGCCCAGCCTCCGCCAATATGAATGCCCATCTGCAAAGTATTTGCTGAGTGTTGCATCTAGGTACATACTTTCAGTTCGTGATTATACTTCCACTTAGATTCACGTTTTTGGGTATGGGTGTAAGCATTATGTTTCCTTTTTTCCAGGGGCCACAAGGAAAACAGTGAAGGTGACTCAGAGACGATGCTGTGTGTGGTCTAGAAGGTTTATTGATAAACAGTAACAACTCTATGGTCAACACAGTGACCATAGAGTTGTTATTGTTGATCAATAAACCTTCTAGATCACACACAGCATAATCATCTCTTTGAGTCACCTTCGCTGTTTTCCTTGTGGTCATTTTTCTGTAAGATTTTGTTCTTCTGTATCCTTGTGTCCTTTTTTGGGGGGGAAAATATACCATGCAATAGCACAAATTGTTTGATGAAGATCTTTGGGGTGACTTCCAATAAGTAGCTTGGGCAGGTATCTAGCATACAGTGTGTATTATAGGACTTTTGAATCACACTATGTACTGTGATGAGTGTTGATGGATGAAAGGTTGTCCATTGTCTATCCGCAGTAATATGTTCTTGAAAGTTGTCAAGATCATCAATGAAGGCCTCAAGTGTGATGCCAGAGTGTTTGAGAACTTTCTTAATTCAATATTCTTGGTTTTGAAGTATTTGGTTAGCTCTTCAGCTGTGGGGTGAGAGTTGTGTGTTGATGCAATAGTGTGTGTGTTTCACATGTTGTTGACCAGGCCATATAACGTTTTGATATTTGGCTGATCTGGGTCTAGAATTTCCATTTCACTCTTTTTTTTTTTTTTTTTAAATACTTTTTTCCATTCCTCTTTATTGTTGTCTGTTTTATTTTTTATATGTGCCCCCCCCCCCACCCCGTGCCTTCACCCATTCTCTCATATGTGCCTCCCCCCCATTCTCTCTTATATGTGCCCTCCCGTACCTTCACCCATTCTGTTTCTCTCATGTGTGCCACCCTGTGCCTTCACCCATTCTCTCTCCCTCTCATGTGTGCCTTCACCCATTCTCTCTCTCATTTGCCTTCACCCATTTTCTCTGTCTCTCTCTCTCTCGTGTGCCCTCTCCTCGCTGCCTTCACCCATTCTGTCTCAAATGTTCCCCCATGCCTTCAACCATTCTCTTTGTCTCTCTCTCAAATGTGCCATGCCTCCCCTCCACTCCCTTGGTTACTCTCTCGCTCACCCACACTGTTGGGCTGGCATCTCTCCCTCTCCTCCCAGACTGCCAGCTGCTCTCTCTCCCCTCCCCAATTTACCCTTTTTTCCTTCCCCTCCTCCAGTAAATCTTCACCCTGCATCAGCAGTGATATTGAAACGCTGTCTTTGCTTGCATTGTGCCTTTCCTTCTGATCCGTCCCACCCCCTTGCTGCTGTGTCACAAGGGGGTGGAACAGGTAAGAGGGAAAGACCCGATATAGGCTGTGGCAGCATTTCAATACTACTGTCGCTGCAGAATGAGGGAGAGATGCCGGACTGACTGTGCTGGCAGGAAGGGGAAGGAGGTCAGTTAATTATTAATTGCAATTAATCACAATGTTTATCACAATTAACATGCAGTCCTAATTGTCTGATATCTGAAAAGGTGGGTAATATGGAAAATACTGCGTAACCCGCTCAATGCATAAACAAAGGCACAGAGTTCTCGATTTTAAAAAATTGTTCTACAACAATTTTTAATAGAAGTAAAAATCGCGGGGGGGAGGGGGAGGAGCGTCTGTAGAATATGCTGAATGGTCAGATTACCAAAAGTCAGATAATCAAGACTGTACTGTAATTCATTAATTAACTGCATCTTAAGAACACTACCAAGTTATAGATATCTTTTAGATAATGTGAAAAGACAAGTTTGTATATTCAGTTGGGAATGTATATGTGATAACCAGTAGCTTAACCACTGGTGGGCCTTGGGGGCCTGGGCCCCCCCCCCAAGTTGGATTCAGGCCCTCCAAGGTCTGCTGGTTTGGCTGGCGGGGGTCCCCAACCAGCAAAAGCCTTCCTCCAGCGTTGTTTGCCCTGCTTTCCCACCCCTTGCGCACATGCGTTCCGTGGGGGGAAATGGGGCAGGTGGTGTGGCAGCTAACAGTGCTGGAGGCAGGAGGCAAAGAGCAGCGGGGAGGTGGGCAAAATGTGCCCCCCTCTCCCCCCAAATTGAGGTCTGGATATGCACCTGGTGATAACCATTCAAAATGAACTTTATTTCTTATTTGTATAGCCAATCCTGAGACTGAAGAGGCACTTCAACCCAATCCACATTCCCAAAGCCTTGCAGAAAGCCCTGCCTTTCAAGAACAAGCCAAAGCTAATGGAGAAGAAAGCCAAGGTCCCTAGGGACCGGCTGAGACCTGCCGTCATCCGGGAGCCACATGAAAAGAAGGTATGCTCTTCATTCACTCAGGAGAAAAGGAAAGACAAATATAGGAAGGTTAGATGCTTTTGTCTCATGGTATATACAGTGAACTTTAAGGTTTAGTACTTTTAAACAGTCACATAGATTTCACAATTTGTTCACTGTGCGTGATGCAATATTTCATTGCTAATCTACTAATAATCTTCCTAAATACATTTGCTCATGTTAAGGAAAAGATGTGTTTTTAAAAACCCTGTCTTGGTGCTTCTTTTTTATTAAGAGATCAGAGAAAGATAATAGGTATGTGTATATTCCTCCTTATCTGTGCCTTGCTTGTCAGACATGTTTGGTACAAAGTGCCAGGTGTAGAGACAACCATTGTATCATGTCCCATCAGGTGAAAATAGGACTGTCTGGTATATTTCAACTAAATTAATATGCGACATTTAGGGGCTCATTTTCAAAACAGAAAAACGTCCAAAAACAGCACAAAGTGCCAGATAGATGTTTTTTTTTTTTTTTTTTTTTTGCAAAAACGTCCAAATCGCTATTTTTGAAACATATTTAAGACTTTTTCTGTGTAGTGCATCCAAAACTGCTCTGCTGGGATGTCTTTGTGGCCAGTCTATTAAGAATGCTGCCTCCCCCCCCCCCCCCAAAAAAAATGTCCCAATGGCTTGTTTTTATGCCTTTTTTCACCCCTTGCATGTCTTTTTGTTTGTTTGTTTGTTTCTTTGTTTTTTCTTTCGAAAATGGTCACAAAAGAAAAACACACTCAGCACAAAACATCTAAAAACATCTAGAAAATGCCCATTTTCAAACCAAAAAGATAGATGTTTTTCAGGTTCGAAAGTGGCCATGTTTGCCATTTGATTTTTGGACGCTTTTCAGCAAAATTGTCAGCTTTGGGTTTAGAAATCATATTGAAAATTCCCCTCCACATCATTTTTTTCTCTTCTTGTTCTACTTAGATCGCAGCCCTGCTGGCAGCTTTAGGCACTGTGCACAATTACAAGGTGAAAAAGGCCAAAGCAAAACGGCGACAGCAGCACAAAGAATTCCTCAGTCACAAACAGAAGGAAGAGGAAGACAAGCTGAAGAGACAAAAAGAGGCTAAGAAGAAGCTGTTCAGAGCCATGGGTCAGAAAGAGAAAAAGAAACAGAAATCTAGCTTGAAGGGAAGCGAGGAGAGATGAGTGTTCTAGGGTTGGCAAGGATATCCCGAGCAATTTACATGGAGCTAAAAGGCACGGCAGAGACTTCTTTTAGAGAGACTGGACCGAGCTGCACGTCTTCTGGAAGAGTGAGAGAGAGACTTTGCAAACAAGGGTAAACCTGTACATCATAAACTGAAGCATTGTACAGCATTCAGTTTTCAGGATCTCCACAATGAATATTCATGAGAGAGATCTGCTAGACATTTTAGAATTCCAAAATGAGCAAATGTCACTCAAACATCTCAGGATAATTAAACACCAGGCTTCATGAGAGCCTCACAGTATGACGCTCGCCTATTTCTCGGGTTTATTCTCTCTATTGTTGCTGCTTTTATTTGTTTCCTTTCTCTTTTCCCTGAAGATACATGGATTCAAGTAATTTTTTCTCTTAGGACTGAAAGGATTCTTAGGGTTATTATAGAATCTTTTTCCCCTCCTTTCTTGAAAAAAATGATAATCTTCCTCGAGGTTATGGCTTGATTTTTGTACGTTTTATACGTTACAGCCATGGGGGAATTCTGTGCTAAAAAATGTAAACTTTTTTTGCAAATATTCAGTATATTTTGCTCGTAAAAATAACGCATTATATTTAAGGCTTCTGATTTCAGTTTTAACCAATTAACACCGACAAGTCATACCAATTTTAAAAATGTGGTGGATTAGTATTGGAAAACACCACTTCCCCTTGTACAGTTTCATCCCTGCCCTCTCCTGTCTTGGATCCCCAGCTCTGCCTTGTGTGCGTTGATTACTTCTCATATACATGTATTTAATTCATCTGGAAAAGGTTCCCAACAAAACACTGATTAAACACCACTTTATGATATCCTCAAAGAGCACCTGATCAGCTGAAAAGTAAACACCTAAATTTTCAGTTTATAAATACCTAAAAAATATAATCAATTTTTGTGTTGTATTTAATTTAAACTGCAATACATAAAAAATATATTGCTCACAGATGCAGAAGTTTCAAAGCTTTCAGGCAGAATGTCCCCAGAAGTACAGCTGTGGTACACAATAATCAGGACTTCTGCATTTGAGGGATTTAAACCAGGGCTGTGGAGTTGACAAAAGTCGGAAGCAATTTTGGGTGGAATTCGAGTCCATAAATATGTACCGACACCATCTTCAAAATAAAAACTTACAACAGTGCATTGTATATTTTCATTAGCATTTTTTTTGTTCATGTTCTTTGTTTAAACTTCAAATAACTATATTTTGTGGTTTATTAGTCCTTAATTTTATTCACAAATAAATATCCTGTGTGTCTGTAATCAAATTTCGGTACATAGTAGGAGTTTGGCATCGGAGACAAAGGTTTGGTATACCGACTCCTCAGCCCTGATTTAAATATGAGGAACTCTGATTTTTCAGGCAGTGCTCTTTTCTTGCAGCAGCCTGTCCTTTTAGCAATATAGTGGCATCATTAGCTGTGGCTTCAAATACTTGGATTGAGCATATAGGTTTTTTTTCCCTTCTTTTTCCTCTTGTTTGCTTTAATTAGTTTGTTTTGTCCTCATATTTCTCAGCCTTTTAGTTAATTTTACTTAATGGGCTTAAGCTGGTCATATTTAGAATTTATATATTTACATAGTAACATAGTAGATAACGGCAGAAAAAGACCTGCACGGTCCATCCAGTCTGCCCAACAAGATAAACACATATGTTCTACTTTTTGTGTATACCTTACCTTGATTTGTACCTGTCCTTTTCAGGGCACAGGCCGTATAAGTCTGCCCAGCACTATCCCCGCCTCCCAACCACCAGTCCCGCCTCCCACCACCAGTTCTGGCACAGACCGTAGAAGTCTGCCCAGAACTTTCACTATTGTGATATATACAAATATTTGGAGCCATGCCACTGGAAGAGTTTTTAATCTGGCATCACTAGTCTTTTCAGTGCATTTGAGTACACAGTGCCTATCTTCCATGCTGGATTCCTGAGACTGAGACCAGTGTGGTAGTCTGAGCACTGTGCGGCTTGAATGCACAAAATCACAGACGGGAACAGCTATTCTGAAGGTTGCAACTACAAGTGCCACAACAGGGTGAGAGGGATGGACCAGAGGGGAGGGGAAGGCAACGCTGCTGGAGACACCAGCATCTTCCTTTGCTGCTGTCCTGCGCAAGAATTGAAAACCGTGCGAGGATAGAAGGGGGATGAGATTCATGTACAAAATCTGCTTTGCAAAGTGGAATAGAAATTTCCCTATTGGTTATCCAGATTGTATAAGTTCTGTGTTCAGAGAAGCTGAGAAAAATGTTTTTTAAAACTACTTTAAATTCAGAAAAAGCAATTCTGGGTTTTTTGTTTGCTTTCAGAATATATTTTCGGTAAAGTGTTTGCTGTGGAGTGTAGGAGTGGCCTAGTGATTAGAGCACCAGTCTTGACATCCAGAGGTGGCCAGTTCAAATCCCACTCTTGTGCATGTCACTTAACCCTCCATTGCTTCAGGTACACACTTAGATTGTGAGCCCTCCAGGGGCAGAGAAATACCCAGTGCACCTGAATGTAACTCACATTGAGCTACTACAGAAAAGGTGTGAGCAAAATCCAAATTAAAAAAAATAAGTAAATCAGTGCGTCATAGTAATAAAGTGATTTTAATTCATTCACAGTGCTGGTGTGGTGTATAAACTTGAGTTCCCAAATATATATGTGTGTGTGTGTAACTCTGAATACATTAAGACTATTGTATTGTATTTCCCTTGAGATTTTGTTGTCATGTTTTATGTCTTTGAAAATTTTCAGTCTTGCAGACTTTAAACAAGCCCTGCAAACCTGAGAAAAGCATGTATTACCTGAAGTCACTGACTGATTTGTGAAAAGCATGTATTACCTGTAGCCACTGACTGGTTTGTTGATCTAGTGTTATTCATATGAATAATCAGTTTTATAGAGCATTTTGGAGGGTGGTTGTATAGAGGATTTTTTTGCATGTTGATGCCGTTATACACACGGAAAAAAAGGCCTCATAAAATGACCCCACTTGTAAAAGTATTATGATGACAACACATACTTTTATGTGACCTAGGTATAGTTGTGTTCAGGAATGGGCCTCCCTTGTAATCTCTTCTCCCCTTCATCAGCAGCAGGAGATATGTTAATGCAACATTATCTCCTGCCATCACAAGACCAGTCTTGCGATAAGAGCTTCAAAATGTCACAGCGCTTATCATGAGATTTTTCTTGTGGCAGCAAGAGATGACATTTTATTAAGGCTTCTCCTGCTGCTGAGGAAGGGGAAGAGATGGCTTGTCAGTGCTGCAAAGAATTGGAGGAAGAGAAGACTATGGAATTGAGGTATACCAGGAGGTGGAGCCAGAAAGTGGAGTGGACAGGGCTAGGGCAGAGTGGGTGGGGCTGGAGGCATGTCCCAAAATTTCCCTCTCAAAAATTGGGCCCCCTTAGCAGTTCTGTCCTAGTATGGGTGCTGGTGTTACACTATGGATGTACCAGCAACAGATGCCTTTAACTACATTCTGGGCGCTGTAGCCAATTATTGTGTTGCAGCACTAGCAACATGATTGGGATGACCTTGCCTTGTCCTGCTTATTTGTGCTGTTTATGGTTGATATAGAGTAAAAAAAAAAAACCCAAAACTATTTTCCTACACAACTTTGAGCCAGTTACCCTATATTTTCTGATATGTAAAAGTCTGATTTGGGGTTCAACACCCGCTATGTAATTGGAAAAGTGTCTCTCCCAAGTTGCACAAGGATTGAGTCATATACTTACGATTTGTGGTGTAATTATTGGTCCAAGTTACCCCTTTTATGAGACATCCAGAAAGAGCTGACGCACAACAAAGTGGATCAGTTTAGACAAGTGGTTCCCAAACCTGGTCCTGGAGGCACTCCAGCCAGTCAGGTTTTCAGGATCTCCATAATGAATATTCATGAGAGAGATCTACTAGACATTTTAGAATTCCACATGCTTTTCCAGAACAGATAGATGTTGTTTCATCCATATAGTTGTAGTGTAACTATTGAGCCCCTGAAAAAGATGCTTGGAGGTTGTGATCCCCTAAATACAGCTTCAGTGGTACTTTTGGGGAGGCCATAATATGAGTAGGATGTCTGAATGTTGTAATTATTTCAGCATGGGCTCTTGGACTGTAATCAGTGAGGGGTAACTGGGGCCCCCCTGTTTCATGCACAGCACTCTTCAGTAATAGCTAAAGGGTAGATATTCAGCCAGCGCTGATGAGTGGTTTTTTTGTTTGTTTGTTTTTTTTAGCTTCACTGGTGTTATTGCCAGATATTAAATGCCAGGCCATGTCCATGCACTGGCATTGAATATCCAGGTTTATGCAGCCAGCTATCTGCTAGCAGCTAAGTGGTTAATTGTGATATTCAGCACTTAACCACATAAGCCAGTATTCCCAAGTCCAGTCCTGGAATACCTCTTACCAGTCAGGTTTTCAGGATATCCACAATGAATATGCATGAACTTGATTTGCATATTCATTGTGGATATCCTGAAAACCTGATTGGCAGGGAGTACTCCAGGACCCGGGCTTGGGAAACACTGGCCTAAAGCCTGAAGATGGGACTGACTTTTATGTGGTTTGATATGGCCACTTAACTTGGATGGTTAAGTGATGAATACTAACAGAGTTATGGCAAAAATACAAGTTCCACTTCTTATAAAAGTATAAACTGCAATCCAATTGAAACTTATCCAGTTCCACAAAAGGATTTTTTCTTAATCAGGGAAAAAGGACCTCAGACAATGTTCAATGTAATTGTCACATTGCTTTGGGCTACTTTCTCTTATGAGCAAAACTTCAACGCACTACCAAAAGCCTTGAAAACCACGAATGACCACTTACACTTCAGAAAAACACTTAAAACCCACCTGTTTAAAAAGGCATACCCTACCGATCCAACATAAAGATTGATCTCTGCGACACAACAACACTAAAGTTCGTCATAGTCTTTACACAATTTCTCTCATTGTAGGATCACCTTTATGCGATCCTACCCCATGAACCTTATCCTACCACAACACCACCTTGTATTTGTTTACTCCGGAGGCTGCACATAATGTAAACCACATTGAGCCTACAAATAGGTGGGAAAATGTGGGATACAAATGTAACAAATAAACGCTATTATGCTAATTTTATTGAATGCCTATATTCTTATTTTTAGTTCTATTATTGTATTTTTATATTCATTAAAAGCGTCATGAAGGCTGCATAAACATATAATTTATCTCAGTGAAGATCCTGTCAGGCACCCGTTTCTCCTGGTTAGCTTCATCGGAGAATCTTCAAACTTGTTGATTACGGAGCTGCTGCTGGATCCAGCCTTCAAAATGCTTTTAATGAATATAAAAATACAAAAATAAGAATACAGGTGTTCATTGTTGAAAGTTAATGAAAGATGATAAAATTAGTATAGTGTGTTTTGGACCAATGGTTGAAGTTTCGCTCACAAGAGAAAGTAGCCGCAAAACAAGGTGGCAATTGTCTGAGGTATTTTTTCCCCGATTAGGAAAAATCCTTTTGTGGAATTCGAGAAATTCTAATTGGGTTGCAGTAAATGCTGAATATTGCCATGTAACCACATAAGTGCTGACTCCGCCTCTAGACCACCCAGAAAATAGCCTGCTTTCACTTAGCAGTCTGTGGAGGTATTCAGCAGCACTAACCAGTTAAGTGCTTCTGAATATTCACAGATATCCTTGCACAAGTGATTTAACTGGCCTGGAGACATTTCTGGCTGGTTAAATTGCTCTGAATATCGACCCCTACATTTTTAGCTATTAGAACTTTTGTAATGATCCCTCTTTTGTATTTTGTCATCGCATGACATACCTGGCTTCCATTCTGAGCAGCCAGAGGAGAAACTGATGCTAACAGTTATCTTGGTTCAAAGTCACTCTACGGAATGGTGCTCCAGAGTACAAAATATCTTACCAGTAAAAAGGCCACACGTTTGTTTTAATCAGTCATTAAGGTATTTATTCTGTTTTCTTGGTGAACAATAAAATAATTAACGTAAACAATAGTACAATTATTGCATTCAGAAATAGAGTGCCTCTGTCATTTATATGTGGAACAGTTCTGAACTCTGATCTTGACGTACAGTGTACAAAGGTTTCAGGCTGGTAGTACAGGGGCTCAGGCATGGAGAAGTGGACAGCAGCTCTCTTGCTATGCATTGTGGGGGGCTCTCTGCAGCTTGCTGCTTCAGGTAAGGCATTTATAGCCTCAATCATAATCAATGTACATGCTGTTCACTCAAAGGGTGATATATCTATGTGACTGTGAGAGATTATCTACTGTTGCCTTCTGGTTTCACTGTGTGAGACCCTCAGAACTGAGCACTGTGAAAGGTAACAAAACCTTCTGAGAAACTTCAATTATAATCTTTAATAATATGGGACATCTCAAGGCAGATATAGGAGCTCAGAAAAACACTGCCTTCATTATATGCAAATCTCTTTCATGCATATTCATTGTGGATATCCTGAAAACCTGACTGGCAAGGGGTACTCCAGAACTAGACTTTGGAAACACTGTTCTAGAGTATTTGCACTGCTGACTTTCATAGGTAGGGTAGTGCAGCTTGAGTGTCTATTTGCAAGGTTTTCTGTTCCTTCTCAGTGTCTGTTAGTGAAGGCTATGTAGTTTATGTTGCTCACACTGATGTGACACCACAGTTTGAGCAGAATGTTTTTGCAACTGTACTTCTTCTCTGTGCATGTTGCTGTAAATTTTATTGGTTGATTTGGGAATGCTCCATGTAAAAGAATAATTATACTCTATGAGGGCAATTCTATAGCTGGGCGCCACAATTTGGGCGTGTTAATGCTGCATGCTAAGTGCCAATTCCATAATGGCATCTGTCTGTCAGGGTGTCATTAGAGAATACATTATGTGCTAAGTGACATGTGTGCACATTGTAGAATGGTGCTTTAGCACTTATGCACGTAAGTGTGCATTATATGCATACTAGTAAAAAAAGGCCCGTTTCTTAAACAAATGAAACGGCTGGCAAGGTTATCATGTAATGGCGATTATGTTTTTAAGGGAACCATTAGGAGAAATGTTCTGTCAGGATAAGTAATAATTGAGAAGGGTGTATAATGAGTAATATGCTCCAGGGGTATGAGATACGGACTGTTTTATCTCTTTTTTTTTTTGTTTTGTTTTAATCTTTCTTTTTTGTGATTTTTATTTATAGTATTTTTTACACGATAGAGTACGCAGCCTCCATCCATGTCCAGCATTTCTCCTCTCTTCCCTCCCCTCAATCCATGTCCAGCATGTCTCCTCTCTTCCCTCCCCTCCATCCATGTTCATCTCCTTCCTGACTTCCCTCTCCTCCATCCATCCATGTCCAGCAACTCTCCATTCTTCCCTGCCCTCTTCTCCATCCACCCATATCCAGCAAATTTCCTTTGTCCCCTGCCCCCTCCATTCATGTTCAGCAATTCTCTCTCCCCTGCACTTCCCTCCCCTCCATCCATGCATATAAGTGCTAGTATTCTATATAACATATGTGCACAAATGGTGCCTAACTTTAGCACCCTTTTATAGAATTAGTGTGTATATGATTTACAGCAAAAATATTTGACTAAATGTAACTTGGTGTGAGAACTTTGGAACCAAAGGTGAAACTGAGGGCAGAGCTTGGATAAAGAAGCATTCTGCTGCCCCGGTGGGGTGGGGGGGGGGGCGGTGAGAGTGAGGGTGCTAGACCAGTGGGGGGAGGGGAGGGGTTTGGAGGAAAAAAGAGAGAGAGAGGAGATGCTGGACGCATAGAGGTTGCCGACTAATAGGCTGCAGGGGAGTGCCAGAAACCCTAGCACTGGCTCTGGGGGCCCGGGGCAGCCCACATTTCTCTTCTGCTCAAGGATCCCCGGCTGCTCCTGAGAGTCACCCAAGCTGCACAGCAGTGAGCAGGCATGGGCCCTGCTCCCAAAAACTGGAGGTCAGTGGTGAGAGGCAGAAAAGGGGAGCAGAGGGGAGGGGGAGTTAGCCAAGGGTAGCCCCCCCCCCACCACACACTGTCCCTAAGAAAACAAACCAGGAGCAGGTAAGAGGTGCGAGAGCACAGACCCACGTCCAGTGTGTGTGTGTGGGGGGGGGGGGGAGGGGGGGTTGCTGAAGAGGGTTGCTAATTCAGTGCCAGTAGAAGTATGGGAAGCATGTTCTGTGAGAGGCGCAATAATTTTGGCAATGTCAAAAATTATTGCGGTCAACAGTTCTGTACTGTGACAGTGGCGCAGAATGTGAGCGTTGAAACAGCAATGGCCAAACATCCTGCTTCAGGCATACACATTGCCTGTGAGCCAATGATTGATGAAAAACCGGTTATTTGAGAAGTCAAACCTGTATATTTCTGAGGCTTTTCCTTCCTATTAATGAAAACCTTTTATTAATTCTGGTGTTTGGAGTTATAAACACAGTTACAGTGAAGTGTTTTCCACAGTATTATTAGGGTACATACTTATGCATGTACCTTATAAAATACCCTAAAGTAGGCATTTATCTTTGGTATTTAGGTGCCCACAGTTACACTAGTTACATATATGGCATATCTAAGTGCCCACACCTAAATTGTAGGCATGTATTTACCCAGTTAGGCCACTATGCTATAAAGGGGCTGTGTTATAGAATTGCTCCTTCTATTGAGCCTCAGTTCTATTTGTATCCACAGATAGATACAGATGGGAAAATTCATATGGGTTCAATCTTTATAGAATTTGAATTTTCTAAATTAGGTGCTGGCACCCATATTTTAATGGGCAAAAGAAGGTGGAAGGGCCAAAGAAAGCAAGTCTCAAGATGACCAAGGGTATCAAAATGTTAGAAACAGAATGTATTGGTACACATGACCTAACACTGGCTGTATTTCAGCTATGAAGCTTTCTTCAGGGGTCCTCACAAATGGACCCCCCCCCCCCCAATATGAATACATAATTTGATAATGTAATGCATATTTGCATTACATTATCAGAGTTCCTCACAGTTCCTCACAAATGGACAAAAAGAAAACAAACCCAAATATGAATACATAAATGTAATACATATTTGCATTAAAGATAAACCACTGTAACTCAGTGAGAGAATAATTAAAAAAAAACATTGTAACCAAAAAGAGTGAAAGAGATGTGACCATTTGAATGTGTTTTAAACCATATTGAATATTCACGAATATAGGAATTGTATCTTTAGATTCTCTTTAGCATTTTTCTCTGATTCAGCTTGGTTTCATTTCTTGTAATGATGTTGGAGAGCAACATTCCAGTGTTTATAATTTCTACATTCGTGTTCATTTTGTTTTTAGATTTTTCTCCACATGCTAGCTGCGTTGCTCACAGTTATTTTATTCCCAATGCATTTTCGTTCTCATTGCACTCTTTCTGCAGCTCTCTCAGTTCAATTGTGCTCTTGTTTTGCACCCTTTTGATTTTTCATTTTCCACACTTTTATAGTTTAGCATCAGCATTAACATAATTGCTCACAGTTTTTCTGCTCATATATTTGGTTCACCATTCACTTTCATGTACACATATTTTCAATATATTGACACTTTATTATAAATTAGCATCACTGTTCATATTAATTTCTCATAGTTTTTCTGCTCATAAGATTGGTTTAATATTTACAGTTTATTCATTTAATTCAATTTTCATTTGCATTCCTATGCACATACAGTGGTGGAAATAAGTATTTGATCCCTTGCTGATTTTGTAAGTTTGCCCACTGACAAAGACATGAGCAGCCCATAATTGAAGGGTAGGTTATTGGTAACAGTGAGAGATAGCACATCACAAATTAAATCCGGAAAATCACATTGTGGAAAGTATATGAATTTATTTGCATTCTGCAGAGGGAAATAAGTATTTGATCCCCCACCAACCAGTAAGAGATCTGGCCCCTACAGACCAGGTAGATGCTCCAAATCAACTCGTTACCTGCATGACAGACAGCTGTCGGCAATGGTCACCTGTATGAAAGACACCTGTCCACAGACTCAGTGAATCAGTCAGACTCTAACCTCTACAAAATGGCCAAGAGCAAGGAGCTGTCTAAGGATGTCAGGGACAAGATCATACACCTGCACAAGGCTGGAATGGGCTACAAAACCATCAGTAAGACGCTGGGCGAGAAGGAGACAACTGTTGGTGCCATAGTAAGAAAATGGAAGAAGTACAAAATGACTGTCAATCGACAAAGATCTGGGGCTCCACGCAAAATCTCACCTCGTGGGGTATCCTTGATCATGAGGAAGGTTAGAAATCAGCCTACAACTACAAGGGGGGAACTTGTCAATGATCTCAAGGCAGCTGGGACCACTGTCACCACGAAAACCATTGGTAACACATTACGACATAACGGATTGCAATCCTGCAGTGCCCGCAAGGTCCCCCTGCTCCGGAAGGCACATGTGACGGCCCGTCTGAAGTTTGCCAGTGAACACCTGGATGATGCCGAGAGTGATTGGGAGAAGGTGCTGTGGTCAGATGAGACAAAAATTGAGCTCTTTGGCATGAACTCAACTCGCTGTGTTTGGAGGAAGAGAAATGCTGCCTATGACCCAAAGAACACCATCCCCACTGTCAAGCATGGAGGTGGAAATGTTATGTTTTGGGGGTGTTTCTCTGCTAAGGGCACAGGACTACTTCACCGCATCAATGGGAGAATGGATGGGGCCATGTACTGTACAATTCTGAGTGACAACCTCCTTCCCTCCGCCAGGGCCTTAAAAATGGGTCGTGGCTGGGTCTTCCAGCACGACAATGACCCAAAACATACAGCCAAGGCAACAAAGGAGTGGCTCAGGAAGAAGCACATTAGGGTCATGGAGTGGCCTAGCCAGTCACCAGACCTTAATCCCATTGAAAACTTATGGAGGGAGCTGAAGCTGCGAGTTGCCAAGCGACAGCCCAGAACTCTTAATGATTTAGAGATGATCTGCAAAGAGGAGTGGACCAAAATTCCTCCTGACATGTGTGCAAACCTCATCATCAACTACAGAAGACGTCTGACCGCTGTGCTTGCCAACAAGGGTTTTGCCACCAAGTATTAGGTCTTGTTTGCCAGAGGGATTAAATACTTATTTCCCTCTGCAGAATGCAAATAAATTCATATACTTTCCACAATGTGATTTTCCGGATTTAATTTGTGATGTGCTATCTCTCACTGTTACCAATAACCTACCCTTCAATTATGGGCTGCTCATGTCTTTGTCAGTGGGCAAACTTACAAAATCAGCAAGGGATCAAATACTTATTTCCACCACTGTAGCATTCAATATGGTTTGAAACACATTCACATGGTCTCATCTCTTTTACTCTTTTTGGTTACATGTTCTTTTTAAATTATGCTCTCACTAGGAGGTTACAGTGCTTTAATGCAAATATGCATTACATTATCAAATTATTTATGTATTCATATTTGAGGGTTTGTTTTTTCCATTTGTCAGGAACGCATTCTGTTTCTAACATTGAAGAATAAACCTTTCTTTCATGTTCCTCTTTCCATCTCCTATCACTCAGGAACACTGTAAATTTATTTATTTATTTTTCTTACATTTGTACCCTGTACTTTCCCACTCATGGCAGGCTCAATGTGGTTTACATATTGTATACAGGTACTTATTTGTACCTGGGGCAATGGAGGGTTAAGTGACTTGCTCAGAGTCACAAGGAGATGGCTGTGCCTGCAGTGGGAATTGAACCCAGTTCCCCAGGACCAAAGTACACCACTCTAACCACTAGGCCACTCCTCCACTGCAAAATTCAGTACTAGCTTAATGTATTTGATATATTCCCTCCCACTCATTATTCTCATCTACCTCCAACCTGTCCAGAAGTTCAGAATTGAAAGTATGGTTGGGGTGGGAAAGGGGGCGAGAGACACACACAAAAGACATCCAGTAGGTTTATCAAATCAGTGCTAATAAGAACTAAGTCACTGCTGCTCTCATCTGAGAGCTCACAGCACTGTACACTTATTTAAAGAAAAAACAGACCAAGGGTGGAAGAAGACTAAGTCCAAATGACCAGCCCAAACAAAGATGTGAGAGCTTCAAACAAAGTTTATTGGGACCCTACACGGTCCATGTTTCGGCAACAAGCCTTTTTCAGGGGTCTAAAACCATAAAACCACACACAAAAGTCATAAAATAAAAACAAATATAGAATATGAAATATATAGTATATAATATATAAAGCATTAAATATATAAAAAATATTTTAAAAAATGACAACACTAAAAATATATACATAATGGGTGTCTCTATATATGTCATCAAAATTATGAGTTCATACATATAGGCATAATAAAACAAGATAGTATCACAGTGGTATTATCAAATCAAATTAGTTATAAAGGAATACAAATACATCTAAAAGGAAAATAAATTATCCCTATTTGCATAATGTGCTCTATATCATACCATTATGATGTAATATTGGTATAATCAAATGTTGATGGAACGTAGAGTTTTGGGCACATATATGTAGGCATTAAGATCTATTCCATGATATTGTAATAATAATATAACTGTATAATTTGGAAGGACATCCAGGGCAATGTGTGACTATAAAGATTTTTAACAACGGCACCTACGTGTCACAAAAGGTGAAGCCTAAGCTAACAAAATAGCATACCAGTAAATGAGAGTTCTCTGCTAAACGCCAAACAACTGCGAAGTACTAGCAAGCATGTTGGAATGTAATTGTATTTTTACATGCATTGCCTGTCACCTATTATTTCTCTGTGATTACTCTGTGACCTCTGATGTGAATTACTTAGAGAGGTCACATAGCTATGCAACTTCCTGTTGGGGGTTAGATGCAGCACATGCAGCACATGGAGCACATGGAGCTCATGATCTCTCCTAACCTGAGAGGATCTATGGTGGTGTGAGCATCCATTACCATCTAAGCACATGGAAGGAGCTGATAATACAAATGTATAGTAATATGTATATATAAGCCTGTCTGATTATAATCTAACTACAAACTGTGAGTAAACAGATGTTTTGTTACTTCAACTTTAAAGTGACTCAGCAGTGAATTATTCAGGGGTGAATGAGAGAGAGATGAAGAAAGAAATTAACATTTCTAAAGCTGAAGCTGTGTGTACTAAAATCTGCTAATTATTTACTACAAATAATCCAACAAAAGGGTTATGGGCCCAGGGCTCAGGAATTGAAAAAGAAGAGAAATATTACCAGGCAGAAAAAAAGGCCACATTTTTCTCTTAAGTTTTAAAGGAAAGATTCAGTCTGTCTCTCTCTCCCCCCACACAGCAGACAGAAGGCTAAGAAAATGGCTGAGGGAAGAAATTCACCATTGTTCTATTCTCTCAAGGTGCCTAAATTAACTGAGTTTAATTATCAGCAGTGGGAATTAAGATTCATATGTCTCCTTCGAGCAAAAAGATTAAATATATGCTTAGATCAAGACAGAACAGCTGAAAATATGGCTGAATGGGACAATGCAAACTATTATGTGAAGTGCATGCTTTTGGAAGCTCTCTCAGAGAAACAAGCCATATTAGTGGAGGGAAAAGATACACCAAAGGACATCTTATATAAACTGAGAACTATGTATGCAACTACATATGCAAAGCAGCAACCAATTTGGCTGGCAGAGTTGAATGAAACCAAATTAAGGGATAAAAGTAAATGTAATGATCACATTATGCATCTTATGTCTTCATTTCAAAAGCTAGAACTTTCTGGAATTCCCATGTGTGATGCATTGAAAAGAGCATTTCTTTTTACCTCACTATCAAAGAAGTTTGATGTTTTTAGGTCTGTAAATGAGGCCATTGAAGGGCAATCTTTTGAACAGGCAACATCAAAACTAAGGCAGGAATGCATAATAAATGATTCTGAGGAGATGTGTTCTCAAAGCAAGTCAGAGAGAAATGAAACAAATTTCTTGGCAAAGAACAGAGGAAGGCGGAGCTATGGGAAAACTCCACCCAAGGGCAAGCTGATTTGCTACTCATGTGGAAAGGAGGGACATGTATCTAAATGGTGTAAGGAAACACAAAACACTCCCTCTAGCTCACCTAAGCCAATGGAACTAAAGAATTTTCAAACCAGGAAATGTATGAAGGACAAAGATAAACACAAGGGCTTTCTAATGGCAGAAAAATCTTTGACTATGGTAAATAATAATTCAAATGAAAGTACTTGGATTTTGGATTCAGGGAGCACATGCCATTTAACCAATTGTAAGGATTTCTTTCAGGAAATGTGTCCAGAGGAAGGTATTCTTAAAACTGCAAACGCAGGGACTGCTAAGATCCAAGCAAAAGGTATTGGATTCTTAAAATGCAAAGTGTCTAATGAAGTTAAAGAAATTCCTGTAAGTGATGTCTTGTATATTCCCCAAGCAGTTTGTAATATGCTTAGTGTATCTACATTAGATAAGAAGGGATTTGCGATTCATTTTGAAAACAGTAAGTGCACAATCTCTAAAAATGATGAAGTGTATGCTGAAGCTTTTATGCATAATGATGTTTATAAACTGAGCATTTCAGGTGAAGCCTCACATATGGCGCAAGTAAGGAAGAATGATGGTAAATGTAGTCCGGAAATCTGGCACCGCCGCCTGGGACATCGTGATTCTAAGGTGATCCAGGATCTTTACAGTAAGCAACTGGCCACCGGCATTCAGATAAGTGCAGATGCTGGTAAAATGGAGAAATGCATAGACTGTGTTACTCAAAAAGGTGTGAGACCCTCATTTCCTGCATACACAGGAAATAGGAGTAATAAAGTGCTGGACTTAATACACAGTGACTTATGTGGACCGTTTAATATCCCATCATTGGGAAATAACAGATTTGTGCTAATATTCTTGGATGATTTCTCTAGATATTGTGTGGCCTATTTGCTGAAAGAGAAAAGTCAAGTCACAGACATGCTGAAGAAATACGTAGCCATGGTGAGCAATAAATTTGAAAGAAAACCAAAGGTTCTTCAGACCGACAATGGTGGTGAGTTCACTTCACAAAGCATGCGCACATTTCTAGAACAAGAAGGCATTCAGCATATCACAACAGTAGCTTATACACCAGAGCAAAATTCTGTTGCAGAGAGAAAATTTAGGTCACTTGTGGAAATAACCAGATGTATGCTGTCAGATAGCAATCTCCCTAAAAGACTATGGGGGGAAGCCATTCTCACAGCAGTGTACCTACAAAACAGAATGCCAACTAAAGGCGCTGAGCGCACACCACATGAGACATGGCATGGTAGGAAGCCAAACCTGTCACACATAAGAACATTTGGAAGTACAGCATATGCTCATGTACCAAAGCAAAGAAGGCATAAGCTGGATTCCACAACAGAAAGGGGCATTTTAGTTGGCTATGCTCCAGGACACAAAGGATATAGAATTTTGAATCTGAAAACTGGCATTGTTGGCATAAGACATGTTACATATTTTGATGAAAACAAAAGGGTTGATAAAGGCTGGATTATCCCAGATGAGCCTTATCATCCAGAATATGAAACTAGAACCATAATAGACATGCCAGTGTATATAAATGCCATACCAAGGCAGATGTCTGAAAGCAACTCATCTGTATCTAACGAGGAACAGGCAGAGGAAGCAGACACAGAAAGGATCATTGAAGAAGACAGTACAGTTGGAGAAGGGGAATCAATTGGAGAAGGACTCTCAGATTTAGAGGATGCGGAAAGGTCAGACCAACCTGTTGTCAGACGCTCATCCAGGGAAAACAAAGGTGTTCCACCCCCAAGACTGTCTTACCTAACAAAGTCAGCAGAAGCTCAAGAGCCCTTAACATGGGATGAGATTGAGAAAATGCCAGCAGAAGAAGCTGCTGAATGGCATAAAGCTGCACAAGAAGAAATTGATGCATTGGATAAAAATAATACTTGGATTCTTACAAAATTACCTCCTGGCAAGAAAGCTATAGGATGCAAATGGGTATTCAAGTTAAAAAGGAATGCACAAGGAAAAGTGGAAAGGTATAAAGCAAGATTAGTGGCAAAGGGATATCTTCAAAAATATGGAGAAGATTTTGATGAAGTGTTTGCACCTGTAGTGAAACACACGACAATCAGAACACTTCTGAGCATTGCAGTCTCAAAAGGCATGCAAGTCAACCACATTGATGTGAAAACAGCGTTTCTTCATGGAGAAATAACTGAAGACTTGTACATGGAACAACCAACAGGTTTCATAAATACAAAACAAAGACAGCTAGTGTGTAAATTAAACAAAGGTCTTTATGGATTAAAGCAAAGTGCAAAATGTTGGAATGAAAAATTGCATGAAATATTGACAAATTTAGGATTTAAGCAAGGTGAAGCAGATAAATGCTTGTACACTAGGTGCACAAATGGACAATATGCATACATTTTAGCTTTTGTTGATGATCTGCTCATTGCAAGCAAAAGTGAGCAAGAGTACAAGGACATTGTAAAGTGTTTAAACCAGAATGTTGAGATAAAAGAACTTGGTAATGTGTCATACTATCTTGGTATAGAAATTGAGAAACAAAATGATGGTTCTTATCTTCTAAGCCAGAAGCAGAAAATAAATGAGCTTATTGAAAGTTTAGGTATGCAAGATGCCCAAGTTGTAAGCACTCCCATGATCACTGATTTTCTGAAGGATGAAACAGTAAGAGAACCTTTACCAGATAACATCCAATATAGATCAGCCATAGGTAAGCTTTTATATCTAGCTACCACATACAGGGCTGATATAGCAAATGCAGTAGGAATTTTGAGCAGAAGGGTCAGCTCACCTACCAAATCAGATTGGACTGCAGTTAAAAGGATGGTAAGGTATTTAAAGGGTACCATTGATTGTAAATTAAAGATTTCAGCCAATAGTAATCCAAAACTAATATGTTACTGTGATTCAGATTGGGCAGGGGATCATTCTGATTATAAATCCACAAGTGGATATGTGTTTATGTATGGAAATGTACAAATTTCATGGGCCAGTCATAAACAAAGTATTGTGAGTTTGTCTTCTACAGAAGCTGAATACGTGGCCGTATCGGAAGCGTGCAGAGAACTGATGTGGATTGAAAAACTTATGCTGGATTTTGGAATAGCTGAAAAGAGACCAATCCAGATAATGGAAGATAATCAGAGCTGCATCCGACTGTCACAGAATGACAAGGTTCAGTCACGCACCAAGCACATCGCAACGAAATACCACAACGTGCGAGAGTTGGCGAAAGAAGGGGTCATCAGTCTACACTATTGTCACACCAGTGAGATGACAGCTGACATCATGACCAAACCGTTACCCAGAGAACATTTTGTGAATCTGCGTATAAAGCTTGGACTTTGTATGAATAAATAATTGCATGACAGTTATGCATGAGAAGGGGTTTGTTGGAATGTAATTGTATTTTTACATGCATTGCCTGTCACCTATTATTTCTCTGTGATTACTCTGTGACCTCTGATGTGAATTACTTAGAGAGGTCACATAGCTATGCAACTTCCTGTTGGGGGTTAGATGCAGCACATGCAGCACATGGAGCACATGGAGCTCATGATCTCTCCTAACCTGAGAGGATCTATGGTGGTGTGAGCATCCATTACCATCTAAGCACATGGAAGGAGCTGATAATACAAATGTATAGTAATATGTATATATAAGCCTGTCTGATTATAATCTAACTACAAACTGTGAGTAAACAGATGTTTTGTTACTTCAACTTTAAAGTGACTCAGCAGTGAATTATTCAGGGGTGAATGAGAGAGAGATGAAGAAAGAAATTAACATTTCTAAAGCTGAAGCTGTGTGTACTAAAATCTGCTAATTATTTACTACAAATAATCCAACAAAGCACTGGCGGGAGGATGCTGAAAATAAGGAGACCCTCACAGTTTAAACTGGGGGGGGGGGGGTAATAACATTGACTGAGGCCGAGGTCAGTAAAGGTATTGAAAGGTGAGGGTGACAGGGAAAGTAAGGGTAGGAGGGGGAAGAGGGACTTAGTAATGAGCAAGGTTGAGGCAGGCTAGCAACAAGAAGGAGAAAGGTGATTGGTTAGCTAAGGGTGATGATGATTGGTGGAAACACAGAGTGGAAAGACGAAGGAAAAGTTTTGGTGGATTAGAATTATTAGGCGGGTGGGTAGGAGTGGGTGAGGGTGGATAAGGCTTAAGGTTTTTGACCCCTCCCTGCCCGCCCGCTGTTGTGTGTGTGTGTGTGTGGGGGGGGGGGGGGGGGGGGGGGTATTAAGTTTAAGGAGAGGAGGAATGGAGTGGAGGTTTTTAGAGTAGCAGCTTTTGGGCGATGGGGTCCGTGGTATGGGAATAAAGAGGCACCAGAGGCGGTTAAGTTGATATGTGTTAATGATATTGGATGATAATAACTCGGGGGCGGAACTGCCACGAGGAAAAGGTGGCTTGACGGTACCATAAGTCACATGGGAAAAAGGGGTAATGTGAGAAAAGTCAGAGCCAGTTCGTGACCAAATGGCTTACCATTATTGAACCATTCTGGGAAGTTGCAATATGGGGAAAGTTAGAGCCAGTTCGTTACCGAATGGCTTAGCACGGTTAAACCATTCTGGGAAGTTTAATAGGGTGATAAATGATTGGTATGTGTTAAAGAAAGTTAAGTTGAGGAATTGAGTTGTATATTCCTATATGGTGAATAAAGCTGCTGCCAAATTTTATTCCCAAAAAATAAAGTGTTGTGGTGTTATTTAAATATAAGGATTTTGGAATGGAAGAGACTGCCTGATGTGCGAATGTCAATGTTAAGAATAATATATTTTTGCTTGCATTCTTGTGGAAGGAGTAGACCCCCCCCCCCCTTTTCTCACTTATTTCAAAAACCAGTAGCAATATGGAGCACTGGATTAGATCATCAATTTGGTGATTCTCCAGCAAAATTGCATTAAGTTCTCTCTCTAAGAACAAAATTGTTAGTGACTTGGCAGAGTCATGAATACAGCCTCATAGCGTGTAAGGATTTCTGATGTAACAAGAGTTCTGGGGCAGACTAGATAACATCATCTTTTTCTTAACAGGTAATGAGCTGAAGCTTGACGAGGCTCTTATCACCATTCACAACCACCTTACTGAAAACGTCAGCCTTTTCTATGTCTCAGAATACTGTTACAAGGTAACAAGTTGTTACACCATCCATCTATTTATTTATTTATTACATTTATACCCCACATTTCCCCACCTATTTGTGGCTTACAAAGTACCGTAAAGGCGTTTGCCATTTCGGTTGATAACAAATACAAGATTGTGTTGTGGTCAAATGAAGTAGAAGTGAGTCAGACGTCATGGGGTCGAGGGGAAAGCAGATAGTAAATTGTCCAGTACGATCATTGATTATGTTGTGTTGCTGTGTGAGGGCATTTATGTTGGATCGGTGGGATAAGCTTTTTTGAAGAGGTGGGTTTTTAATGATTTCCTGAAGTTTAGGTGGTCACGTATTGTTTTCACTGCATATGGGAGTCCATTCCATAGTTGTGCGCTTATGTAGGAGAAGCTAGATGCATAAGTTGTTTTGTATTTTAGCCCTTTGCAGTTTGGGTAATGTAGGTTTAGGTATGATCGTGCTGATCTGAGTCTGTTTCTAGTTGGTAGATCTATGCTTTTGAGCACTGTGAGGCTCAGTGATTACAGAAGGTCATGACTGGTGGAGTGGTAAAACTGAAATGTAGTCGCCAGGTTTCACTTTTCTCCACATTGTCATGCCAGCTAAGCAGCGGGATGACAATGTATCATTTGCTGTTTTCGTTTCTCTGCCCCATATGAAATATCTTCTACTATTTTTTTTTTCATAGAGAAAAATTACAAATAAAAGACAGTTACTAAAAATATTTAGTAGCCTACTTACTAAACTGTATTAGGTATTTAACGTGGTTTTAATGTGCATCAACAGTTAATGATGCTCAGAAACAATGCAATGAGTTAATAATTAGTATGTTAGCTACTGTTTT
This sequence comes from Microcaecilia unicolor, assembly GCF_901765095.1. NCBI lineage: Eukaryota > Metazoa > Chordata > Amphibia > Gymnophiona > Siphonopidae > Microcaecilia > Microcaecilia unicolor. Next base: position 123,791,292 of record NC_044035.1, read on the forward strand.
AAATGCCCAACATGGAAATTCTATTTAGGGGGTTGGCATTGGTAAAGAATGTGCCTTGCAATTAATGCAGAGGTTTTGCTGCATGTATCAGTGGTGTAGCCACGGGTGGGCCTGGGTGGGCACAGGCCTACCCACTTTGGACCCCAGCAGTGGCACAGCAGTGATGTGACTGGCAGGGATCCTCAAGCCCTGCCAGCTGAAGACTCCCGGAATTGGGGGGGGGGGGGGGTCATTTAACTCCACTCTACTGACTTCCCCTGGTACCTTTAAATCCTTTAGTTCTTCGCTCAGGCCCGCCCCTGTGTATAATGTGGAGGTATAGCTAAGTGTATTCTACATCATTGGCTGAGTCATTAATGAGCAAGAACACCCATTGCTCTGTGTTAGAGGTACAACTGATTTCCCCAAAATGTGGGTAACAGCTACTTCCAGCACTGGTCAATCCAGGTCACAAGTACCTGGAAGATTGACCCTTAGCAGTGGTACTGCAAGACTACTACTAGGGGTCAGGTCTGCCATTTTAAACCCAGGGTAGCAGTGGGGTGTGAGTGGAGGGGGACTGCTCCAACCCAGACCATTAGATTACCATGGAGACCCCCAGGTAATTTCTGGGTAGGGGATCAAGGGGTGAGGGATGGTGGGGGTATGGGGGGATCTGCTCTGGGGAGATTCTATGTGTGGAGGAATCAGATCAGGGGGTTGATATGTATGGAAGGGGAATTATATGGGGAGGGGACGCATATTGTGGGGGCTTCCAGTGAAGAGATGGCATTAAGCACAGTCATGCTATTGTTAGTTGCTCAGTGTGCTGCTGCGACTAAGAAAGCAAATAGAATGTTAGGTATTATTAGGAAAGGAATGGAAAACAAAAATGAGGATGTTATAATGCCTTTGTATCGCTCCATGGTGCGACCGCACCTCGAATATTGTGTTCAATTCTGGTCGCCGCATCTCAAAAAAGATATAGTGGAATTAGAAAAGGTGCAGAGAAGGGCGACGAAAATGATAAAGAGGATGGGACGACTTGCCTATGAGGAAAGGCTAAAGCAGCTAGGGCTCTTCAGCTTGGAGAAAAGGCGGCTGAGGGGAGATATGATAGAGGTCTATAAAATAATGAGTGGAATTGAACGGGTAGATGTGAAGCGTCTGTTCATGCTTTCCAAAAATACTAGGACTAGGTGGCATGCGGTGAAACTACAATGTAGTAAATTTAAAACGAATTGGAGAAAAGATTTCTTCACTCAATGTGTAATTAAACTCTGGAATTCGTTGCCAGAAAATGTGGTAAAGGTGGTTAGCTTAGCGGAGTTTAAAAAAGGTTTGGACGGCTTCCTAAAGGAAAAGTCCATAGACCGTTATTAAATGAACTTGGAGAAAATCCACAATCTCTGGGATAAGCAGTACAAAATGTTTTGTACATTTTTGGGATCTTGCCGGGTATTTGTGACCTGGATTGGCCACTGTTGGAAACAGGATGCTGGGCTCGATGGACCTTTGGTCTTTCCCAATTTGGCAATACTTATGTACTTATGTAGCTGGCATGCAGCACTGACCTGCTTTCTTGCTGTCATGCTCCACCCATTTATTACTACTTTATCATTTCTATAGCGCTACTAGATGTATGTAGCACTGTACACATTATATGCAGGTACTTTCTCTGTCCCTTGTGGCTCACAATCTGTTTTTCTACCTGGGACAATGGAGGATTAAGTGACTTGCCCAGGGTCAGAATGAGCTGCAGTGGGAATTAAGCCCAGCTCCCCAGAATCTCCGCTCACTGCCCTAACCATTAGGCCTCTCCATTTTTCTCCCATGACCTACCTCTACCTGCCTTAAGCAGCTAGAGTGGGGTTTTCTTTTACTGCTTTGGCTGGTTTTAACAGACAATAGATGTTAGCATGGTCTGTGCAAGCTGTTTAATCCAGTTTAGTAAAAGGGCTGCTTAAACTGCTTATCTGAATGTACAGCCACTGAATATCATCATTATCTGTCTAGCTCATGTTCAGCGCTACTGACTATTCCCCAGATTCTATATATCGCGTCTTAATTTCTGCATGAAAATCAAAGTGTATTCTATAACAATGCACATAACTTAGGGGGCCTTTCCTAAGGCATGCTCATGATTTTACCGTGCGCTAAAGTTGTGGGCATGCTAAATGTTATGCCAATGCATTTCTATGGGCGTCTCTAACGTTTAGTGTGCCCACAATTTTAGTGCGCACTTAAAATGTGAGTGCAACTTAGTAAAAGCATCTGTTCATGCTTTCCAAAAATACTAGGACTAGGGAGCATGCGATGAAACTACAGTGTAGTAAATTTAAAACAAATCAGAGAAAATTTTTCTTTACCCAACGCATAATTAAACTCTGGAATTTGTTGCCGGAGAACATGGTGAAGGCGGTTAGCTTAGCAGAGTTTAAAAAGGGGTTAGACGGTTTCCTAAAGAACAAGTCCATAAACCACTACTAAATGGACTTGGGAAAAATCCACAATTCCAGGAATAACATGTATAGAATGTTTGTATGATTGGGAAGCTTGCCAGCTAATCAGCGCTGTCAGTTGGATTTTAACAAACAATTATCAGCACTAAATTGGCATTAAGATTTACATGCTCAGCTCGCTAAGTGTATTCTGTAATGTGGCTTGCTTAATTTCTAAGTCACATAGTTGAAAAGGGGGCATGGCCATGGGCGGGACATGGGCATTTCTAAAATCTATGCGCAATATTATAGAATACACCTGCTCTGCCCCTAATTTAGGCGCTGGACCTTACAACATGTAAAACATAGCCTAAATAGAAGTGACCAAATTTGGTTCTATGGAGAACCGCTCGGCATAATTCTATATACTGCGTGGAAATTTAAGCCTATTTTATAGGTAATCAATAGAAATAAAACAAAATAATACATGGAAAAGAAAATAAGATGATACATTTTTTATTGGACATAACTTAATACATTTCTTGATTAGCTTTCGAAGGTTGCCTTTCTTCGTCAGATCGGAAATAAGCAAATGTTGGTAGATGACAGTATATATGAGCGAAACATCAAAGCATTTCAGTGACAGTCTATATGCATGGAGACAGGGGATGTGAAACATCAAAGCATTTCATTGACAGTCTAGCAGGATGGGGGTGGATAAGTGAGAGTCAGGGAGACAGGAGAGCAATACAATTTACAAAGCACAATTTTATGCTTTGTAATGGGCTAGAAAACCCAGATCTTTGTTAAGTCCTGTCTGGTGGGTGTCAAAATATTTAATCATTTTGACTTCAAAGGTCTTACGTTCCTGTATTGTTTTAAAGTTCCCTTTCAGGATCCTTATCATGAAATCACTGGTACAGTGTTCTGGTTTTGTAAACTGCTGTCCCACAGGCGTGACATCTTTGTTTGTACTGGCATTTTTCATATGATGTCTATGTAAATTAAATCTCTTCTTTAGCATCTGACTTGTTTCTCTAATGTATCAGTGTTCATTGCACTTTTTACACTGAATGATATATACCACATTGGAAGATGAGCATGTGAAAGATTCCTTAATGTTGAATATTTTTCTTTGTGAATGATCGTGGGGTCCTGTGAGATATTTTGGCATAGTTTGCAGCTGGATATTTTGCAAGGATGTGTGCCATTCTTTTCTTTTTGAGTCTGTGTTGGGAGCTTACTTCTAATTAGCTTGTGTTTTAAGTTTGGTGGCTGTCAGAAAGTCAGCACTGGTGGGGATGGGAATATCTCTTTCAGTAATTCATTCTCCTGGAGTAGAGGCTGCAGATCTCTTATGATTTTCCTCAGTTTTTCCAGCTCTGGATTGTATGTCACTACAACGGGGATTCTGTCTGTGGCTTTTTTTTCTTTGCACTGTAGCAGATTTTCCCTGGGTGTTTAGAGGGAAGAAGCAATATTCTTGAAGATTATTTTGGGGTTGTAGCCTTTCTGTTCGAAGGATGCAGTCAGGGTTTCGAGGTGTCTGTCTCTGTCCCCTGGGTCAGAGTGGATATGGTGGTATCTTGTGGCTTGGCTGTAAATAATGGATCTTTTTGTATGTGAAGGGTGGAAGCTGGAGTTGTGGAGGTAGCTGCATTTGTCTGTGGGTTTCTTGTATATGGATGTTTGTATATAGCCATCGTTGATTGAGACTGTGGTGTCCAAAAAATTGACTTTTTCTGAGGAGTAGTCAATTTTGAATCTGATTGTAGGATGGTATGTATTGAAGGAATTGTAAAATTGTTTCAGAGTTTCTTCCCCCCCAGTCCAAATCATAAAAATGTCATCGATGTACCGGTAGTATTTTATTGGTTTGGTCTGGTATGTATTCAGAAATGTCTCTTCCAACTCAGCCATAAAGAGGTTGGCATATTGGGGTGCTGTCCTGGTGCCCATCGCAGTGCCCATTATTTGTAGATAGATATCATTGTTAAAGAGGAAATAGTTGTGAGTTAAAATAAATTTGATTAGTTTTGTAGTGGTTTCTGATGAGTATTGATGGTCCAATGTGGATGTTTTTAGGAATTTCTCACATGCAGCTATGCCATCTGCACGGGGAATGTTGCTGTATAGTGATTCTACCTCGATCGTGACCAGGAGGGTGCTTGGTGGTAATTGCTTGATATTTTTCAATTTATTCAGAAAGTCTGTGGTGTCTTGTATGAAGCTGTTTGTTTTGTGCACGAGAGGTTTCAGAATTCCCTCTATGAGTCCAGATATTTCCTCCGTGAGTGTGCCAATACCCGATATGATTGGTCTGCCAGGGTTTCCAGGTTTGTGGATTTTGGATAGCATGTAGAATGTGCCCACAGCAGGCTGGTTTGGTATGAGTTTCTTCAGATGTGGCTGTACTTGTTTAGGAAATGTTCTGATCAGGTCTTTCAGATGTTTTGTATAATCCTGTGTGGGATCCTCACTTAGTTTCCTGTAGTATGTATTGCCTAAGAGCTGTCTGTGCCCTTCTTCAATGTATTTTTTTGTGTCCATAATTACCAATGAGCCACCTTTGTCTGCGGGGTTTGATGGTGATGTGTTGGTTAGTTTGCAGAATTCTTATGGCCGCTCTTTCTGGTGGAGTAAGATTATACAGAATTCTCTTTTGTTTGTTGGAAAGCTGTGATTTTACTCTATGCCTGAAACTTTCTATGTAGTTGTCCAGTTTGTAGTTTTGTCCATCCTGTGGGGTGAAATAAGTGTTCTTTTTATAAAATTTAGGTGTACTATAAAGAATATACATAGGTGTATTTTTTTCCATGCGGACTTTTCAGGCGCCATATGTAGAATCTGCCCCTATATGTGAATGTTTTAAATGTCACAGCAAACATTTTAAAACATGTTGGCTGTGGGATTTAAATATTGACCTGTTTGTTTTCTTCAGAAGTCCTTGCTAATACAATATCGACACACAGAACAAACAGAAAGCTGTTTATCAGTGAATTAAAATGCAGGATTCCTATATCATCTTTGTAAGTCACTATCCTAAGATTTCTTTTTAAACATATTGGGTTCTCATTATCTTAGGATCTGATTTGCTACACCAATTTTTTTTCACATAGACACAGGATAGGAGAACAGGCAATAGTAAAAGGGGCCCTGCCGTGGTGTCGGCACACGGGTTTGCCATGCGCCAAGGCCCTCTTTTACTGGGGGGGGGGGGGGGGGGTTAAAAGGCTTTTATTTTGAAGGAGATGTAAATAACTGTGTGCTAAGCAAAGTCATTGGTGTGAGGCCATTTACTGGTGCAGGAGGTAAGGGCTCCGGCGAGATTACCACTGAGTATGCCCCTGGTGCTAGAAAATACAAAGCTATTTTCTAGCTCCGGAAATGGCGCATAGTAGGAGCTGAAACTACTGCCAGGCTCCGGAGGTAGAGCCGAATCACCACACGGCAAGCCGGAGGTAGACCCACCACGTGTTTGTAAAAAGGCCAAAGAGAATCCACAGGTGCGGAGAACTCAAAGATCCCACGGAGGAACTCAATTGAAGAAGGAAAGTGGGAATGCAAACCAGGCTAATCAAGAACAGGACCATGGAGGTTCTAAAATGAAGCAATATTTATTGAATATTTCGGCCAGAAGGCCTACATCAGGAATCTATAAATCAAAATAAAAAATAATAATAAAAATCAAATAAAATGGAAAAAACAGCAACATACAGTGGGGGAAATAAGTATTTGATCCCTTGCTGATTTTGTAAGTTTGCCCACTGACAAAGACATGAGCAGCCCATAATTGAAGGGTAGGTTATTGGTAACAGTGAGAGATAGCACATCACAAATTAAATCCGGAAAATCACATTGTGGAAAGTATATGAATTTATTTGCATTCTGCAGAGGGAAATAAGTATTTGATCCCCCACCAACCAGTAAGAGATCTGGCCCCTACAGACCAGGTAGATGCTCCAAATCAACTCGTTACCTGCATGACAGACAGCTGTCGGCAATGGTCACCTGTATGAAAGACACCTGTCCACAGACTCAGTGAATCAGTCAGACTCTAACCTCTACAAAATGGCCAAGAGCAAGGAGCTGTCTAAGGATGTCAGGGACAAGATCATACACCTGCACAAGGCTGGAATGGGCTACAAAACCATCAGTAAGACGCTGGGCGAGAAGGAGACAACTGTTGGTGCCATAGTAAGAAAATGGAAGAAGTACAAAATGACTGTCAATCGACAAAGATCTGGGGCTCCACGCAAAATCTCACCTCGTGGGGTATCCTTGATCATGAGGAAGGTTAGAAATCAGCCTACAACTACAAGGGGGGAACTTGTCAATGATCTCAAGGCAGCTGGGACCACTGTCACCACGAAAACCATTGGTAACACATTACGACATAACGGATTGCAATCCTGCAGTGCCCGCAAGGTCCCCCTGCTCCGGAAGGCACATGTGACGGCCCGTCTGAAGTTTGCCAGTGAACACCTGGATGATGCCGAGAGTGATTGGGAGAAGGTGCTGTGGTCAGATGAGACAAAAATTGAGCTCTTTGGCATGAACTCAACTCGCCGTGTTTGGAGGAAGAGAAATGCTGCCTATGACCCAAAGAACACCGTCCCCACTGTCAAGCATGGAGGTGGAAATGTTATGTTTTGGGGGTGTTTCTCTGCTAAGGGCACAGGACTACTTCACCGCATCAATGGGAGAATGGATGGGGCCATGTACCGTACAATTCTGAGTGACAACCTCCTTCCCTCCGCCAGGGCCTTAAAAATGGGTCGTGGCTGGGTCTTCCAGCACGACAATGACCCAAAACATACAGCCAAGGCAACAAAGGAGTGGCTCAGGAAGAAGCACATTAGGGTCATGGAGTGGCCTAGCCAGTCACCAGACCTTAATCCCATTGAAAACTTATGGAGGGAGCTGAAGCTGCGAGTTGCCAAGCGACAGCCCAGAACTCTTAATGATTTAGAGATGATCTGCAAAGAGGAGTGGACCAAAATTCCTCCTGACATGTGTGCAAACCTCATCATCAACTACAGAAGACGTCTGACCGCTGTGCTTGCCAACAAGGGTTTTGCCACCAAGTATTAGGTCTTGTTTGCCAGAGGGATCAAATACTTATTTCCCTCTGCAGAATGCAAATAAATTCATATACTTTCCACAATGTGATTTTCCGGATTTAATTTGTGATGTGCTATCTCTCACTGTTACCAATAACCTACCCTTCAATTATGGGCTGCTCATGTCTTTGTCAGTGGGCAAACTTACAAAATCAGCAAGGGATCAAATACTTATTTCCCCCACTGTATATCTTGTAGACATATACAATGTAAGTGTACACATTATACATTGTGTAATGCAACATATTTACAACACAAAGATATATATCAATAGAAAAACCATAGATACATAACAAAAAAGAATGATAATATTGAATTATTGGGATTATTGGAATATATTAAAATGATGTAAAGTTACCAAAAAATTAAACACTGATGTAACATGTGAAGGAACACCAATATAATATAAAAATAAAATGGATGAATTTAAGATAAAAATGGTCATGGAATATATAAATCAACTACTGGTGTTAAACCAAACTGCCTACATGTAAAGGTACAATGAATTTAATGTCATTGTGATCATGATTGTCTATATAATAGAGAATAAAGTTGTAGACGGTGATTTAACCTTTTGAAGTAGTGTATAATAAGGTATAGTAGATATTTTCTGTCCCTGTAGGACTCATAATCCGAGATTGTACCTGCAGCAATGGAGGGTGAAATGACTTGCCCAAGACCACAAGGAGCTGCAGTAGAATTTCAGCGGGGCTCCCCTGGTTCCTCAGTCCACTGCTCTAACTATCAGACTACTCCTCCACTCCAGAACTATAGCTTAGTGAATCAGGACCTTATAAGGTGCATTTCTCAAGATCAGTGTTTCTCAGCCTTTCTGTGGGGATACACCTGACACACATTGTTATTATGTGTGGCACCCTGAACACTATAATTCACAGCTAGACAAAAAGAAAAAAAACCTAAATACCTCACTGTTGTTAAAAATGATGCAAGGAAAATATAAAATATTCTTAAACAGAATTTACCTTGTTTTATAAGCTGTGGTTAAAATTAAAATAATGAATACTAAAACTTCTTTGATAAAAATAACATTTAATAGCTTTGTTAGTGAGTTTTGTATGTTCATCATTTTTAGTATTTTAATATCCTGATAATATGCTCGTTTACCTTAACAGATGTTACCTTTGTCCACAATTACTCTAATTTTTATTTTTTACTGTTGTTTTTTCTATTGTTTGTTTTAAGCACTGCAACCTAGTATTGTTAATGGTGTTCGTTTGATATGCTATTTTATTTAGAATTTTTATTTTTCATACATCACTATTAAATATTTTGACCATTTTTATTTTATATTCTTTCAATAGATACTTTAGAATTATTTATATGTCATTTTAGACAATTGAATTAATTTATATGTTGATTTTAATTATATTCTTTGTATGTCTAATTAACAGTGTACTATAAACCCATGACACAGCCTTTTGAGGTGAAACGTGGCCACGTCGGATAACTGGAAATAAACTTATACAGCTATCTATCCTTTAGTCTGTTTTTTTTTGTTTCATGTTATATCTGCGAGCAGGTCACTGCCTCTCCTGTTTGTTTGCTCACGAAGATATCATCCATACCCAAGTATTTTTATTGATTTTCTTGTAAACTGTTAAAATTCATTTAGTGATTCAGTTAAGGAAATTAAAGCCCTGCATTTTATTCACTGTATTGCACAGTGCAATTGAACTTAAAGCCTCAATATCTATTGTACATAACAAAAAATCCTATATGTTTAAGGATATTGCATGAAATAGAAGCACAACACCAAGAGTTCTAATGGTCCTTAATAACCCTCTGTGGGAATGGGCTGCTTAATGCCTTGTGTAGTACAGTTCATTAATGTGAGAGGACAAGGTGTGTATCAACTGTCAGGGAACACCAGAAAATCAATTTACTGATCAATTTTGTGCCAATGCGGGATGAGAGCACTTTACTGATTAGAACACTGGAACACAAGTTTAGAAGTGAACGTCAATCCCTGCAATATGAAAGACCAAAAATACTATAATGCCTCTGTATTGCTCCATAGTGTGACCTCATCTTGAGTATCGCATTCAATTCTGGTTGCCATATCTCAAAAAAGATATAGCGAATTAGAAAAAGTTGAAAGAAGAGCAACCAAAATGATAAGGGGGGAAGGATAAAGAGATTAGGGCTTTTTAGCTTGGAAAAGAGATGGCTGAGGCCAGGGGTATATGATTGAGTTCTACAAAATCCTGAATGGTGTAGAACGAGTAGAAGTGAATAATTTTTTTATTCTCAAAAAGTACAATGAGTAAGGGACACTCGATGAAGTTACTTGGAAATACTTTTAAAACAAATAGGAGGAAATATTTTTTCACTCAACTAATAGTTATGCTTTGGAACTCTTTATCAGAAGATGTAGTAACAGCGGTTAGCGTATCTGGGTTTAAAAAAAGGTTTGGGCAAGGTCCCGGAGGAAAAGTCCATAGTATGCTATTGAGATGGACATGAGGGAAACCACTGCCTTGCCCTGGGATTGGTAGCATGGAATGTTGCTATTATTTGGGTTTTTGCTAGGTACTTGTGACCTGGATTGGCCACTGTTGGAAACACACTGCGGTGTGTTGGCCACTTTTGGAAACGCAACATGCTGGATGAAGAGTGGAGCATTTTTTATATTTTAGAGACAGTGTGTGTGCTGTATTAGTTTTGTTGTGGTTTCCTTGGAAGATAATTAATATACAACAGAATATCTAGACCCCCGAGGCAAGGAATTTTTTGGCCGAAACACGTGTTGTGTCAGGTCTTTATGAAGATTCAGGTTCTTTGTGAAGGATCAAATAAAGTGTTTTGTGGACACCATTTGTGAGAGGGCATTTTTGATCTCCTGCACTGTTGTGTGCTAGTTGAATGATATGAACAGTTTTTGCCATCCATGGTTTGTTCCTCTTTCTGATCCTTTGATGTTTCCTGTGGTATTGTAGAACAGGGCACTGCTTTGCGTACAGAGTTGTAAACAATGAGGTTCCTCATATTCCCAATATACTTTTTTTGTTCATTTTACTCTATGACCTTAAGTAAGTCATTTAAATACCTGATACTCAACAAGAGGCATCATGGCAAAGGACATGTTACCTACTCTTATCCAGCAGACCCTACTGCAGTATTGCAACTTATTCTCATCATGCTATGCACAAAATCCATCCATTTGCAGATATTTCCCCCTTCCCCTCCCCAGTCTTACTGGTTTCTGTATGAAAAGGTTTTTTCCCAGTTTATGTCTATAGAAAAATGCTTAGTAAAGCGGGCCCATAGTGTAAAAGATATGATAACTGTTTTCTGAACTATATCTAGTGACTTTCATAAACAGCTCTAAAATGGTTACTGTGATAGCAATCTGAGTTATTATGTCTGCTTTTATGGCTCGTGAAAGTGCCTTAAGAAAACATAAATATTGCACTTGTTAAACAAAGTCTATTACTCTATAGAGAGCTACAATTTTAGAGATCTGACAAGTCTTAGTGCTTTATAAACCTTGTTTGATATGCTGAGATTTGAGAATGATATATCTTCCCTTGTGAGTCAGCATTAATGCCAAGAACACTCTGCACTAATTCTCTGTTCTCTGCCCTTGTCATTGACCTCATTTAAAGAGATGAAAGGAGAGAAAACTATTAGTTCCCAGAGAAATTCTATTATGTAGACATTTGATCAATATTCTAGGGTTACAGACCCAGCTGGAAGGAAGATCTGCCTTCTTGATGGACTAATGTCCATTACTCCCAGAAAGCTTTGCATATGAGTAGACAGTCCTACAGACTAACATGAACCAACACAGTCTTTTTCAATACGAGCCTACAAAACAAGTAAGCAATTCAGAATAGCTGGGAACATTTGTCCCCAGTAGGAGGAAGTTCTGAAAAAGGATCCATTCAAAAACAGTAAATAAAGCAAGGTGTAAGAATCAGACATGGTCACACAAGAGAGAAATACAAGTTAAAAAAAAAGGGGTTACCCATGTCAAAAAACTTTCATTGATAGGTCTAGTAACACTGTATATTTCATTATTGTGACCTGTAAAATGGAAAGAAGAATCCTGCAGATATATTGGCTGCCAATGTTTCCAATGTGAACTAAATGCTTCAACAAAACACCATGTGACATTATTTTATAATCACGATAACTCTACCAGGGGTTCTGCCCAGACTAAAGAGAGTCAGCTTGACTGTGCAAAAGAAGGACATTTATTAATGCTGTTTGTTTGGACATTATTACCAATTGCAGGCTGCCAGAAAAGCCTAGTACCCACAGCACGATCATGTTAGCCTGGCTGTGGAAGAGAAACACTTGCTGCTGTGCTTACCAGGAATTAACTAGACCCACTGGGGCTCATTTTCAAAACAGAAAAACGTTCAAAAAGTGACATAAAGCCACTACTCCCCACTGCTTGTTTCTGGCTCTGAGCAGCATGCTGGGACTTCTCTCGCGTGCATGAGAAGTCCCAGTCTGCTGTTCAGAGATGGAAACAAGGAGAGGGGAGCAGCAGCAATCTCTTAACTTGGCTGGTAGTGCTCAGGAACCCTGCTAGCAAAGTAAAAGAGAATTCAGGAGGGGGCTTGAGCCCACAATTTGGGAGCCAGTTGTTAAAGTAGACATGGGGGGGGGGGGGACTACTTTAACAACCGGCTCCCAAAATTCTTAAAAACTTAACAAATGGCTCTCGTGAGCCCGTGAGAGTCTGCTCTAGTACACCACTGGTCTTAGCCCATGCTTTAACCTTTAGGCTACTCCTCAAGTCATAGGTGCCTACTCCATGGGCATTGTGGGTGTTCGAGCAGCCCCAATATTTCACCCACCGGAAGTTCATTCTCTCCCTCCCTCTGAGTTCCAGGGTCGTCGTCCCTCCCTCCCTCCGAGTTCCAGGGTCATCGTCCCTCCCTTCCTCCCTCCCTCCCTTCGAGTTCCAGGCCCTTCCCTCTGAATTTTAAAAGTCATCTTGACTTACCTCGTTGGGGTTATGGCGGCCGGCAGCAGTGGTAAAAAGCGTGCAGGCTCGGCCCTTAGTTCAGTTTTCCCTTCTCTCTCTCTCAGCTCTGGTCCAGTGGCGTACCAAGGGGGGGCGGTGGGGGCGGTCCGCCCCGGGTGCCAGTGGGTGGGGGGTACTCCGCTCCCGCCGCCTCCCGTGGCTGTTCCCGCGGCGCCACACATTAAAAAAAACGGCGAAGCAGCGTCACAGGCAGCGCCCCTCGTGCCCTGCTTGTAAAAAAAAAAAAAATCAAATCTCCTTCCTTCTCCTCCTCGTCTTGACGTCGACTCGGGCCTTTTGATTGGAAGGCCCGAGTCGACGTCAAGACGTCAAGACGAGGAGAAGGAAGGAGATTTGATTTTTTTTTTACAAGCAGGGCACGAGGTGCTGCCTGCGACGCTGCTTCGCCGGTTTTAACGGGACTGAGGTGGGGAAGGAGAGGGGCGAAAGGGACTCGGGTGGGGGTGTTCAGCGGGGAGAAGGAGACTGGGGTGGAGGTCTCAGACAGGGGAGGGGAGAAGGGGACTGGGGTGGGGATCTCAGAGGGGAGAAGGGAAGGGGAGGGGAGAAGGGGACTGGGGTGGGGGTGTTCAGAGGGGAAAAGGGGAGGGGAGAAGGGGACTGGGGTGGGGGTCTCAGAGGGGAGAAGGGGAGGGGAGAAGGGGACTGGGGTGGGGGTGTTCAGAGGGGAGAAGGGGACTGGGGTGGGGATCTCTGAACAAGTGAATAAGGGTTAGGAGTTAAAAGCAGCATCAAAAAGGTGGGCTTTTAGCTTAGATTTGAAAACGGCCAGAGATGGAACTTGACGTACCGGCTCAGGAAGTCTATTCCAGGCATATGTTGCAGCAAGATAAAAGGAATGGAGTCTGGAGTTAGCAGTGGAGGAGAAGGGTGCAGATAAGAGAGATTTACCCAGTGAACGGAGTTCCCGGGCAGGATTGTCGGGAGAGATGAGAGTGGAGAGGTACTGAGGAGCTTATAGGTCAATAAGAGGAGTTTGAACTGTATGCGGAAATGGATAGGAAGCCAGTGAAGTGACTTGAGGAGAGGGCTAATATGAGCATAACGACACTGGCGGAATATTAGTCGTGCAGCAGAATTTTGAACAGATTGAAGAGGAGAGAGATGGCTAAGTGGGAGACCTGTGAGAAGCAAGTTGCAATAGTCTAAGTGGGAGGAGATAAGAGTGTGGATGAGGGTTCTGGTAGTGTGCTCAGAAAGGAAAGGGCGAATTTTGCTGATATTATAGAGAAAGAAATGACAGGTTTTAGTAGTCTGCTGAATATGTTCAGAGAAGGAGAGGGAGGAGTCGAAGATGTTACGAGCTGATGAGACAGGAAGGATGAGAGTGTTATCCACAGAAATAGAGAAAGGGGAGGAGGAGAGGTTTATTTATTTATTTATTGCATTTGTATCCCACATTTTCCCACCTTTTTGCGGGTTCAGTATGGCTTACAATATGAGTTAAATGATGGAAATACAATTTGTTACAAATTGGTTATGGATTACATTGTGCAGAGTTGGTTGGGGGAAAGATAAGAAGCTCAGTCTTGGTCATGTTTAGTTTCAGATGGCGGTGAGACAACCAGGCAGCAACGTCAGACAGGCAGGCTGATACTTTGGCCTGGATTTCAGCTGAGATTTCTGGTGTGGAGAGGTAGATCTGGGAGTCATCAGTGTAAAGATGATACTGAAAACCATGGGATGAGATCAGAGTACCAAGGGAAGAAGTATAGATGGAGAAAAGAAGAGGTCCCAGGACAGATCCCTGAGGTACACCAATTGACAGTGAGATAGACGTAGAGGAGGATCCACTAGATCCACTAAAGGTACACTGGGAGAGATAAGTAGGAAACCAGGAAAGAACAGAGCCCTGAAATCCAAGTGAGGACAGCGTTTCAAGGAGTAGGCTGTGATGAACAGTGTCAAAAGCAGCAGATAGATCGAGAAGGATGAGGATAGAATAGAGACCTTTGGATCTGGCCAGGCTTGGCTGCTACCACGTGAGCCCTTACTGCTACCTATTTAGAAGGTGGTAAGGGCTTATGCACTAATTGTGCGGCAATCGGGCAGCACATAGCAATGGCCACATGCTAGCTGATTACTGTAGGGCATGCCCACTCTCTGCCTGTGCTAGAAAATAATTTATATTTTCTAGCGCCAGAATTGATCCTCGCTGATCTCAGAAATACTGTGGGACGCCTCAGAGCACCCCGCAGTAGTACTTATTCTGCATGTAGTACCCACATGGTAGACCTACCGTTACTTAGTAAAAGGGCCCCTATGAGTAGCTACACCTTTTTGTTCGCCCTGCATGACCGATGCACCAACTGAGGTAAAACCAGCATCTGGTTTAAATTCAACTTGTTTTTCATATAAACTGTTGAACAGCTCCCAAAGATAAATAAACTGTCACATACATAATTTTATTATGCCAGCAAGGTTATGCCAGCAAACACAGTTTTATGAAAGGATTTGCTTTCATTCCTAAATTTTATGTATAGAATTAACATTTTTGAAACAGTTATGTCAATTGAGTCATCAAAGCGTGGAACGCCGATTTTCTAATTTCATTTAACACGTTGGGGGGGGGGGGGGGGGGGGTCAGTGAAGGGAAAGACTGCTGGGAGGAACGAGACAGTGAGTGAATGTTGACCTGAAGTGAGCGACACTCTCGGATTGTATAAGCAATCACTCACAAGTTCACCTTACAGGAAACACTGCCTGGTACCACTCTGAATATCAGTGGTATTCAGTTAAATAGCAGTGGCCAAGTTCTACCTGGATTTTCAGTGCCAGAGAGTATCTGGACTCTGATGATAGATAGATAGAACAAACCCATGGTGGCTTGCATTAAAAAAAAAATCATGCTGACCATCACAGTCTGAATATTGTAAGGGTGGAAAAGTTAAATAGGGAACACAAACAAGACATTCAATCAAATTAATGAGCAGCAGATCGGAAACACTGCCTGGTACCACTCTGAATATCAGTGGTATTCAGTTAAATAGCAGTGGCCAAGTTCTACCTGGATTTTCAGTGCCAGAGAGTATCTGGACTCTGATGATAGATAGATAGAACAAACCCATGGTGGCTTGCATTAAAAAAAAATCATGCTGACCATCACAGTCTGAATATTGTAAGGGTGGAAAAGTTAAATAGGGAACACAAACAAGACATTCAATCAAATTAATGAGCAGCAGATCGGAAACAAATTGTAGAAAGCTTTTTTTTTCCTTGCATCATATAATTAAGCTGTGGAATCTGTTGTTGGAGGCTGTGGTCAAGGTGATCAGCACAGCAGAATTAAAAGAGGATTCTGGAGGAAAAGTCCATAAAAATACTATTAGTCAGATAGGGGAAGGGAAATGGGACTTGATATACTACTACTACATGTGGTATTTTGCAACTACATTCAAAGCACTTTACATATATACAGGTACTTATTTTGTACCTGGGGCAATAGAGGGTTAAGTGACTTGCCCACAGTCACAAGGAGCTGCAGTGGGAATTGAACCCAGTTCCCCAGGATCAAAGTCTGCTGCACTAACCAATAGGCTATTCTTCCACTCCAAGATAGACTTCTGAGAGCCATTTTTCATTTCTTATGGGAAATAGATCTACAACCTGAACTGGCCACTGTTGGAGACAGGATGCGAGACTTGATGAACCTTAGTCTGACTCAGGATGACTTTTGTTATGTTCTTAAATGCACATATATCAGGATGTATATGCAAATATTTCTGTATGTACATTTCTAAACAAATCTCTTGCTTTCCTTCCAGTGTCTGTACCAGCTACTTATTTCTGCAGGACCAGGATCAACCATCATCCCTTTGAATGTCAGTGTGGCTGTCAGTACTCGATTCACTGTGACATTTGAGATTGTGACTGGAGCTAATACCACTAGTCCAGTGTGCAGGTATGAAAATCTAGATGGATTTCTGCAACTTTGATCTAAAATATTTAAACAAAAGAATATGATCCTCATTTAGGGGCTCATTTTCAAAACAGAAAAACATGACGGCACAAAGCGGAGTTTGGACAATTTTCTTGCCAAAAAATTCAAATCGCTATTTTCAAAACCCATTTTTAGATGTTTTTCTATACAGTTTATCGGCAGTATGTTCAAATCACAGAGGGGGCATGCAGTGGCGTACCAAGGGTGGGGAGGTGGTGGGCGGTCCGCCCCGGGTGCACGCTGCTGGGGGGTGCCGTGGCGCGCGCCTGTCGGCTGCGAGTTCGAATCGCTACGCTAAATTCTCTCGTTCGCTGCAGCTCCCTCTCTCTGCCCCAGAACAGGTTACTTCCTGTTCCGGGGCAGAGGGAGGGAGCTGCAGCGAACGAGAGAATTTAGCGT
The DNA here is from genome assembly GCF_901765095.1 of Microcaecilia unicolor. Lineage (NCBI taxonomy): Eukaryota > Metazoa > Chordata > Amphibia > Gymnophiona > Siphonopidae > Microcaecilia > Microcaecilia unicolor. The sequence goes on from NC_044035.1 coordinate 123,808,194, forward strand.
AGCGATTTGAACTCGCAGCCAACAGGCGCATGCCGCGGCACCCCCCCCCCCTAGCGGCGGGGGGTGTGATTTCGCCAGGGGGCACGCTTTGCCGGGGGGGGGGGGGGGGCGCATCGGTAATCCGCCCCGGGTGTCGTCGAGGCTAGGAATGCCACTAGGGGCATGTCAGGTGCATGTTGAGGATGGGATTGGACATTTTTCTGCTATAATGGAACCAAACAAAAACGTCCAGGGCTACAATTTAGATGTTTTGGTCTGAGTGTACTGACGGAATGAACCCTTTCCTGAACCACTAGTAGTGTTTCCTCTGTCAGCCAAGTATTATCTGTTTGTCTTTGTCCCGCTAGGGTGGGCCCTTTGCGTAGTGTATTGTGTTCTACTGTATGCCATATGTTTGCATTGCTATGTTAGTACTGAGATGTGCAGCTAGGCTGCTTATGTTTGATTTCCCTATACATCTAGGCTGTTCCACTTTACCTTTTCTGTATACTTTATGCTTTGCATTGTGTTCGCTAGTATTGAGATGCGCAGCTAGGCTGCTTATGATACAGCTAGGCTGTTCTACTTTACCTTATTCTATGTTTTATGTTTGGCTACCCTTTTAGCCCTGTGTTTTTGTTGCTAATAAAGTTGCCTCAGTTTGTCTCCACTTGTGGTCTGGTCCAGTTCTTAGAAGCACTCATAGTTCTGAGGGGACTCGGTCTACCCAGAGGTGGTTAGGTGATTCTCACGCGGCCACCTCTGGGCTAAGGGCTCATAAACGTCACACTTCAGATGTGATAGCCAGTTTATTAGAGCAGCAAGCATTTCCCTGGAGTAGCCTAGTGGTTGGTGCGGTGGACTGTAAATAAGGAGACCCAGGCCCATATCCTACTCTGTTACACTTGTAGTGGAAAATGTGAGCCCTCCAAAACTCATCAAAAACCTACTGTACCTACATATAGGTGACACCTGCAGGCATAAGGGCTATTTTAGTGGTGTACAGGTGGGTACAGTAGGTTTTTGTTGGAGGAGTAGCCTAGTGGTTAGTGCAGTGGACTTTGATCCTGGGGAACTGAGTTTGATTCCCACTGCAGCTCCTTGTGATGATGGGCAAGTCACTTAACCCTCCTTTGTCCCTGGTACAAGATAAGTACCTGAATATATGTAAACCACTTTGAATGTAGTTGCAAAAACCTCAGAAAGGCGGTATATCAAGTCCCATTTCCCTTTCCCTTTTGGAGGGTTTTTTAATACAAGATAAGGGGCCAATGGCGAGATCTGTACCAGAGACCTTTTTTATGTGAAGTCCACTGCAGTGCCCCCTAGGGTGCCTCACAGCTCTGCTGGGATGTCCGTGTGGCCAATCTACTAAGAATGCTGGTTCCTCCTACATCCTAATGATTTGATTTTGTGCATTTTTCACTTGAACACTTTCCCCCCCCCCCCAAAATGGTCAAAAAGATAGATGCAGTGATATAACAACATGTAGTAAATAGTTATTTTTGAAATAAAAAGATAGACATTTTTCTGTTTTGAAAATCACTGTATTCGCCACTTGAATTTTGAACATTTTAAGCAAAACGTCCAAAGTCGGATTTAGACGTCATATCGTATTTTTCGGCCGTGCGTATCAGACGTCCACCCAAAATGAAATTACTGCAAGAGCCACACGGTAGCTGGGCAGTAACTCCATTTTGGCGCACATTGGGCGCGCATAGATGCTTACGTGGCTTAGTAAAATGGCCCCTCAGTGAGTCATTTTTAAAATGTATTTTTACTAAAGGCAAAGTAGATTGAATAGTAAACTAATAACGTTGTTGGGATAAAAACATTAATGGTAGTTGAATTCTTTGTAGTTGTGGTACTTTTACTCAAAAAGTATTATGTTGGGCAACAACTTTTTTTTTACTTTCACTTAAATAATTTTTTTATGTGTTCTTCAATGCACTTTTACTTGCATTTATTTGTACTTTTACTTAAGTAACATTGGTTTTCAATTTTTTTCATCTGCATATTTGTTTCTAATCTGTAGTCTCATTATTTACTGAGGGGTCCCTTTTACAAAGGCACGCTAGCATTTTTACCATGTGCTAATGATTAGCACACGCTGAACGCTAGAGACGCCCATAGGAATATATGGGCGTCTCTAGCATTTAGTGCACACATATTTAATGCACATGCTAAAACGCTAGTGTGCCTTTGTAAAAGGACCTCTAAATGATGATCTGTGTTACCATGAGCGGCATAATTGAAAGTGGGCGCCCATCTCCATGGGTGGCCATGCGAAGGGGCGGGACAAATCGTATTTTCGAAAAAACATGGGCGCCCATCTTTTTTTCAATAATACGGGTTGTGCGGGGCAAATGCCTAGGATTTGGCTGTTTTTGAGCTGGGCGCTATCAGTTTTCAGCGATAATGGAAACCGAAGGCGCCCAGCTCAAAAACGAACAAATCCAAGGCATTGGGTCATGGGAGGGGCCAGGATTCGTAGTGCACTGGTCCCCCTCACATGCCAGGACACCAACTGGGTACCCTAGGGGGCACTTTTACAAATTAAAAAAAAATTTAAATAGCTCCCAGGTACATAGCACCCTTCCCTTGTGTGCTGAGCCCCCCAAAGCCCCCCCCCAAACCCACTGCCCACAAGTCTACACCATTACCATAGCCCTAAGGGGTGCAGAGGGGCACCTACATGTGGGTACAGTGGGTTTGTTTTTTTTTTGGAGGGCTCAATATTAACCAGCACAAGTGGATCAGGTAGGGGGGGGATGGGCTTGGGTCCGCCTGCTTGACGTCCACTGCACCCACTAACAACTGCTCCAAGGGACCTGCATACTGCTGCCAGGGAGCTGGGTATGACATTTGAGGCTCGCATACAGGCTGTCAAAAAAAGTTTTTAAAGTTCTTTTTTTGTGGTGGGAGGGCGTTAGTGACCACTGGGGGAGTCAGGGGAGGTCATCCCCGATTCTCTCAGGTGGTCATCTGGCCAGTTGGGGCACTTTTTTGGGACTTGGGTCATGAAAAAAAAGGGTCCAGCAAAAGCGACCCAAATTCTTGCTTCTGCCGCCCTTTTTTTCCGATTGTTGGCCGAAGGCGCCCATCTCTCCTTGGTCGATAAACACGCCCCAGTCCCGCCTTCACCATGCCTCTGACACGCCCCCGTCAACTTTGTTCGGTCCCGCGACGGAGTGCAGTTGAAGATGCCCAAAATCGGCTTTCGATTATACCGATTTGGGCGCCTTTGTGAGATGGGCGCCCATCTCCCGATTTGGGTCAAAATATGGGCACCCATCACTTTCGAAAATAAGGCCACATATGTAACCACAGTGAGGGATTCTTAGGTTCTGTGCTGGAATCTGTAGCAGTCCAGCTTGTTCTGTTCTGGTTTTCTATAATATGTGCATGTTGAATTTTCATAGTTTATTTATTTATTTAATACATTTATATCCCACATTTTCCCAACAATTGCAGGCTCAATGTGGCTTACACATATCTGTAGAAAAGGCTACAGTGCATGAAGTACAATTATACAGTTTAAGAGTAAGATAGTAAACAACATTTAAAACAACAATATGTAAAAGATAATAAAGATAATTAGTGTCCTTGAATCATTGTTAGACTAGAAGTTAATTTAATTTAGTTAAAGTTGGTACATAGTTCTCCAGTATGCAAAATTTTGACCATTATTTTAGATAGTTTGCAGAGACTGAAATTGAAACATCCAGGATGGGACATGCTGAATTCTCCCTGTATTTGTAATAAATGTATAAGTTTGTGCAGGGGAGTATATGTATTTGCCATCATGTGCAGCAGGAACAGCCATTTTACAAACTGACATGTGTGCAAAACCTGCATCTTCCATATGTAAGTGCCTGAACTTCCACAAGTAACAGGAAACATACTGCATAAGTACATAAGTGTTGCCATACTGGGACAAACTGAAGGTCCATCAAGTCCAGTATCCTGTTTCCGAAAGTGGCCAATCCAGGTCACAAGTACCTGGCAAGATCCCAAAACAGTACAATACATTTTATGCTGTTTATCCCAGAAATAAGCAGTGGATTTCCCCAAGTTCCTTTTAATATTGGCTTATTGACTTTTCTTTTAGGAAGCTAGCCAAACCTTTTTAAAACCCCGCTAAGCTAACTGCTTTTACCAATTCTCTGGCAACAAATTCCAGAGTTTAATTGCACGTTGAGTGAAGAAATATTTTCTCCATTTAAAAAAAAAATTTACTACTTTGTAGCTTCATTGCATGACCCCTAGTCCTAGTATTTTTGGAAAGAGTAAACAAACAATTCACGTCTACCCGTTCCACTCCGCTCAGTATTTTATATACCTCTATCATATCTCCCCTAAGTCATCTTTTCTCCAAGCTGAAGAGCCCAAGCCATTTCAGCCTTTCCTCATAGGGAAGTTGTCCCATTCCCTTTATCATTTTTGTCGCCCTTCTCTGTACCTTTTCTAATTCCACTATATCTTTTTTGAGATGCGGTGACCAAAATTGCTCACAGTATTCAAGGTGTGGTCTCACCACAGAGCGATACAAAGGCATTATAACATCCTCATTTTTATTTTCCATTCCTTTCCTAATATTATCTAACATTCTATATGCTTTCTTTGCCACCGTAGCACACTGAGCAGAGGGTTTCAAAGTATCGTCAATGATGACTCCTAGATTCTTTTCCTGGTCGGTGACTCCTAATGTGGAACCTTGCATCATATAGCTATTGTTTGGGTTCGTCTTTCTCACATGCATCACTTTGCACTTGCTCACGTTAAACATCTTCTGCCATTCGTAAGGTCGTCTTGCAATTTTTCACAATCCTCTTGCAATTTAACAACTTTGAATAACTTTCAGGCTTATTTTTGAAAGAGACGGATGCCCATCTTTCGACACAATTCGGAAGATGGGCGTCCTTCTCCCAGGGTCGCCCAAATCAGCATAATCGAAAGCCGATTTTGGGCGTCCCCAACTGCTTTCCATCGCGGGGATGACCAAAGTTCCCGGGGGCGTGTCGGAGGCGTAGCAAAGGCGGGACTTGGGTGTGTCTAACACATGGGTGTCCTTGACCCATAGACGAAAAAAAGGGCATCCCTGACAAGCACTTAGACAACTTAGTCCTTTTTTGTTACGACCAAGCCACGAAAAGGTGCCCGAACTGACCAGATGACCACCGGAGGGAATCAGAATGACCTCCCCTTACTCCCCCAGTGGTCACTAACCCCCTCCCACCCTAAAAAAATAGTTTAAAAATATTTTGTGCCAGCCTCAAATGTCATACTCAGGTCCATCGCAGAAGTATGCAGGTCCCTGGAGCAGTTTTAGTGGGTGCAGTGCACTTCAGGAAGGTGGACCCAGGCCCATCCCCCCCCACCTGTTACACTTGTGGTGGTAAATATGAGCCATCCAAAACCCACCACAAACCCACTGTACCCATATGTAGGTGCCCCCTTCATCTGGAAGGGCTATGGTAGTGTTATACAGTTGTGGGTAGTGGGTTTTGGGGGGCTCAGTACACAAGGTAAGGGAGCTATGTACCTGGGAGCAATTTCTGAAGTCCACTGCAGTGCCCTCTAGGGTGCCCAGTTGGTGTCCTGGCATGTCAGTGGAACCAGTTCACTACGAATACTGGCTCCTCCCATGACCAAAGGGCTTGCATTTGGTCATTTCTGAGATGGGCGTCCTTAGTTTCCATTATCGCCGAAAATCAGAAATGACCAAGTCTAAGGATGACCATCTCTAGGGACGACCTAAATGTCAAGATTTGGGCATCCCCGACCCTATTATCGAAACGAAAGATGGACGCCCATCTTATTTCGATAATACGGGTCTCTCCGCCCCTTCGCCGGGACGTCCTGTGAGAACGTCCTCAGGAAAACTTGGGTGCCCCTCTTGATTATGCCCCTCTTTGTGTCATTGGCAAATTTAATTACCTCACTAGTTGTTCCCATATCTAGATCATTTATAAATATGTTAAAAAGCATCGGTAACAGCACAGACCCCTGGGGAATCCCACTACCTACCTTTCTTCATTGAGAATACTGACCATTTAACCCTACTCTTTGTTTTCTTTAACCAGTTTTTAATCCATAATAGAACACTACCTCCTATCCCATGACTTTCCAATTTCCACTTTTTTGCTTCTTTTTTGGAGCTTGAAATAAACAATGGGGGAATAAAGGGAATGGGATTTGATATACTGTCTTTCTGTGCTTACAATAAAAATGTTTTACATGTTATATACAGGTACTTATATTGTACTTGGGGCAATGGAGGCCTAGTGGCTGCAGTAGGAATTGAATGCAGTTTCCCTGGTGCTTAAGTAACTGCTCTAATCATTAGGCTACTCCTCCATCCCTTAATCCCTTCTATCAAGTCATAGGTGAAACAAGTACTTTTTAAAAATCTGTTTATGGCTCTGAGCTGGTACAAAATCCAATGAGGATTTTCTTTTTAAAACATAGACAGGGAAGTTAGGGCATACCAATAGAAGTTGCAATAAAGGCATAAGTAACCCAGGTGCATTTAAATAAAGACCTACTTAGTATAAATGAGCGTCAGCTAGGATCACGTTACCAAAGTACTATCTTCTTAAAATCCTAACTGTAGACTTTAGCAAACAACGTTCATTGAAACAGAGGAAAAAGCCTCAACAGACTCCTACTATCTGGCTATACAGCTCTTAAGTTACAGGAGTTCTCACTGTCATCATAGGCTTAAAAAACCTCTGTAGTTAACAATTCTTTATTCCAAAAAACTTTAAGTAATAACACTTATCTCAGTGTTTGAGTCACTTAGTGACGGCCGTAGGAAGAAAACTAAGTGACGACAGTTTGAAGACGACTCAAACAGCTGAGATAAGTGTTATTACTTAAAGTTTTTGAGAATACAGAATTGTTAACTACAGAGGTTTTTTAAGCCTATGATGACAGTGAGAACTCCTGTAACTCAAGAGCTGTATAGGCAGATAGTAGGAGTCTGTTGAGGCTTTTTCCTCTGTTTCAATGCACGTTGTTTGCTAAAGTCTACAGTTAGGATTTTAAGAAGATAGCATTTAAATAAAGAGCAGACAGACTTGAAAGATTACAAATTATCACTCTGTCAGCCACTGAGCAGGTTGTAAATACAATCAAAAACACTTTGAAATGTCTACGTACAAATGGTAGAAGCCTAAAAAATGCGACAGAGTTAGAATATACAACACTGATGGGTCCTTCTATAAAGGCACACTGAAAAATGGCTTGCGGTAGTGTAGGCATGGGTTTTGGGCGCATGCCAATCCATTTTTAGCGCGCCTGTAAAAAAGGCCTTTTTAAAATTTTTGCCGAAAATGGATGTGCCGCAAAATGAAAATTGCTGTGCGTCCATTTTTGGTCTGAGACCTTACCGCCAGCTATTGACCTAGCGGTAAAGACTCGTGTGGTAACCGGGCGGTAATGACCTAGTGCCCCCAATGCCACTTGGCGCGCATCCGTTATGCATGCCTGAAAATAAAAAATATTTTTCAGACACGCATATTGGACAGGCACCAAAAATGAAATTACTGCAAGAGCCACGAGGTAGTCAGATGGTAACTCCATTTTGGCATGCGTTGGGCACATGTAGGCGCCTACATGGCTTAGTAAAAGGGCCTCTTAGAGATTTGGTAGGAGGAGGCTAACCTGGTGCGCTGATACCAGGGAAAAAATTATCACAGTGATACAGTGGATCAAATTGGTGCAGAGATGTCACAATAACATTAGCGAAGACATTGAGTCAATAAATAGGCATGAACTGGTTTCAATTTTACCACAGACCCTTTTCCTGGCCCATTGAAAAAAAAGGCCTTTTTCACAGATGTGGTAAAAGCTGGCCCGGCGTGCGCCATAAACACAAGCCCATACTATCGCATGACACTTTTTGCCGTGGCTTACTAAAAGGACCCCTCAATGAATAGTTAAGCTCTGGAACTCGTTGCTGGAGGATATGGTAACAGCATATTATTAGGTAAGGGATGGCGAATAAGACTGAAAATACTATAATGCCTTTGTATCGCTCCATGGTGCATCCGCACCTTGAGTAGTGATTCAGTTCTAGTTGCCGTATCTCAAAAAATATATAGTGGAATTAGAAAAGGTTCAAAGTAGAGCAACCAGAATGATAAAAGGGGATGCAACTCCTCTCATAAGAGGAAAGGCTAAAGAGGTTAGGGCTCTTCAGCTTGGAAAAGAGATGGATGAGGAGAGATATGATTGAGGTCTGCAAAATCCTGAGTAGTGTAGAACGAGTAGAAGTAAATTGATTTTTTACTCGTTCCAAAAGTACAAAGACTAGGGGACACTCGAGGAAGTTACATGGAAATACTTTAAAATCAAATAGGAGGAAATATTTTTTCACTCAGCGAATAGTTAAGCTCTGGAACTTATTACCAGAGGATGTTGTAACAGCGGTTAGCGTATTTGTGTTTAAAAAAGGTTTGGACAAATTACTGGAGGAAAAGTCCATAGTCTGCTATTGAGACAGACATGGGAAGCAACTGCTTGCCCTGGGATTTGTAGTATGCCTTGATTTGTGTTTCTGCCAGGTACTTGTGACCTGGCTTGACCACTGTTTGTAAAAAAAGATACTGGGCTAGATAGACCATTGGTCTAACCCAGTATATGGCTACTCTTATGTTCTTATGTAACTGGATTTAAAACAGGCTTGGAGAAGTTCCTGGAGGAAAAGTCCATAATCTGCTATTAAGATAGACATGGGGAAAGCCACTACTTATCCTTGGGATTGGTAGCATGGAATCTTGCTACTCTCAGATTCTGTCAGGTAATTGTGACCTGCATTGGCCACTGCTGGAAGCAGGATATTGGGCTAGATGGACCATTGATCTGACCCAGTATGGCTATTCTTAGGTTCTTATGATTCTCATCCTTTTTCCTGCTGCCTATTCTTCTCTCTGTGTAACCAAGCATTCCTCTGGCTTTTGTGGCTGTCTTCTTTACCTGTTTGACTAACTTCATCAGATCCAATCACCCTTAGATCCTGTTCTTTTGTGCCTTTGTAACTAGGCTTCCAAACTGTCCTTTACCTTTAGAATACAGAAACTTCTGGAGCATGCCCCTAAATTTTTGTATGCCTGGATTGATGCAATGGGGTTGGACTGAGAAATCTGTTACTGTCAGTGGGAGTGACTTGCTTGGGTTTTGGAGAGAACTATAAAGATCTTATTCTTTGGGGGTCCCTTCACACTGCAGGGCAACAGTTGCCTCAGCCCTCTAGGCTTATGAGCTGCCTGTCTCTCTGCATTTTCTGGCTAGGTCTTGAAAAGAGAGATGAAGTCCCTTAGGCCAGCTTGGACTAACAGAGAAAAGGGTCAGAATGCAGAAACAGGAGAAAAAAAAACAGTGGAAGCCCAAGAGACTTAAGTACTTACTCCCGAGGAGTCCATCTGCTGGAATGGTTTTGTTTTAATTCAGGAGGGAAGTTGGACCAATATAGTGCATCCTTTTACCTACTGGGAAAAATGAGAACTGAATATTCTGGGAGAAGTATTTTGAGAACTTGTCAGAGGAGTTTGCAGTATTTATGGCAGTAGTTTCTGAAATTTTGGATTTTGAAGAGGTCCAGTGGCACAGACACTAAAGGGACTTGGTCTGAGTACTGGGAAAGATTTTGTGATTTTTGGGACTTGTGTCCTGGAATAGTGTTTGCAGATAAAGAGAAGGGCTGCGAAATCTGGAGCACCCAGTTTGGGATCCAAGAAGAGCAGAGGTATCCACCAAGGATCCCAGAAGGAGACCAGGAGAAGGAACCTGCATGGCACCCATAAAGGGAGAGGAAAAGAAATTGGAACTATAACTGATTTAGTCATTTTTGCCTTTTTTGTTTGATTTTTTTAAACATTTTTTTTGGGAGATTTGCCTAATGAAGGTACTTTTTAAGAAAAGTGGACTTTGAATTTTTTATGTGGGGCGTAGAGCTCTTATTTCAGGTGGGATTATACACAGGGTCCTGGAGAATCTGTCTTCTCCATGAATCCCCTAGTGATTTTTCCACTGTTTTGTGTATCTTCTCAGGTAAACCCTCACCCTAATGAGAGAAGGGTTGCACTCAACTTAAATGCCCATATTGTAGAACCCTTGGAGGTTCAAACGTATGACCCTGTAGTTTTTTTTAAATGCTATATGAAGGAAAAGGAGAGAGGTGTTCAAGATTTTAGGCTAGGTTGGACATGGGGCTCATTATGTATTTTTTCCATCATCTCACCAGCCAATGGTATGTATTTTGACCAAAGAATAAGGGGGACCACTGAACAGTGGCTCTCAGATATTTTGAGGTGAAACCTCCCTCTCTGGAGGCCCTTCTGATATTGTCATTTGGAAGCCCTTAATTTGAACTCCTGCCATTACATTCAGCTGCAGTTTGAAATTAAAAGAGACAGTGAACTTCTTCTGTGGCCTCCATGTGCAGTAAACGATTTTGATTATGAGAAGCTCTCCCATTTCCAATGCCGATTAATTGTAAGTTATGTTTAAATCATGTTTATTCGAACAAAACACACAATAACAGAACTACTCTTGTTACAGAAAAGGAATTTTTACATTTCTTCCCTCCCCCCCTTCTATCCCCCCCTACTCCTCCCCTCATTCCCCCTCCCTTTTACTAATATCACATTATTCATACATTCAATAAATGACTTCGTGCTGATGGAGTTAACGTATTCCAAAGAGGTGCCCACAGTTCCTGAAATTTTCCCCCCGCCTGTGATTCAAAGTCAACAATCCCCACCCTCTCTATCCACATCATTAACAACATTTTCAACCGCCACTGTAAGTTAATACTGGTCATGACATTTCTCTCCCCATGCTCAGTGGGCTGGTATGGACAGAGCGCTATGTCTTAAGAGTATTATCTGAGGTAAGGAGTTAGCTTGACTTATGGAGAAGGTCACAAAGCCCGGAAGTTCAGAGTTTAAATTAAAAGAAAAAAAAATTGGAATAATTAAACTGACAAACAATGGCTATTATATCTGAGCTGTCAAGTGGCTTTCATCACACATTGATTATTTCAGGGCTAATAGAAAATGATAATCTCATATAACAGAAAATATAAGACCTGATTAAAAATTTACACTAAAGTCTTGCAAAACCTCAAAAGGATGCCACAGAGGACTTTTCCCCACTCTCAGCAGTATTTATAAACAATCTAAGCATATTAGGCATTAAGAATGAAATTTTCATTTGAGGTCATCTTTAAATGAACTCTAAAAGCATTAGATTTTGTTTGGCCAAGCTCTGCGCTTGGGCTGCATCCCAACATATCATCTTCAAATCAATTCCAAAGTCCCTCTCTAGCCCAAGCAGTTATTGATTTTTCTTTTTTTTCTGCATATAAAACCCACATCTCTAACTGATCACATTATATATCTTCCTCAGTAAATCAATAGGGCTGAATTCAGAACAAAATAAGCAGCTGTACCATGATATATGAGCCTAAGCTGGAAAGTGGAGCACTGTGAATCGCTCCAGTTCTAGAAAGTCCACACTGGGTGGCGCTGTACAATTGGTTAATTTCTTCCTCAATGCCTCTTCTTTCCTGGGTTGCACTTTCCATACAGGAGGAAGAAGGCCACATGAACTAAAAAGAAAAATAATACGTTTTAATTGTGCTGTAATGTTTACAACTAGTTTTGTGGTAAACTAAATCCTTTCACAAATGCATACATCCATAGCTGTTGTACCAGTGAGAAATTAGTGCAGTTAGCAGTCTTCCATATGGTTTGTTTTGGTAACTTGTGTAAGCGCATTTCATTTCTGTTTGGATAGTGTTGCTTTCTAAACTGAAATGGCAGTTCTTGTATAGTTCAGAAAACCCCCATCAATCTTCAACTTGTTCTGTTTTTAAGCTTGTAGTCTCACTTCTCTTAAGTTCCATATTGGGCCACTCTGAGATCTTTTCAATATGACTTTAGGGGAGAGGCTGTGAAAAAGGAAAGAACTTTTCTCTAGTATATCAAAGCCACTGAAGAATTTGTGCCCTTTCACTCGTCACTGAAAAGATTCCTAATTCTTGGAGGGGAAATTATTGGCCAGTTCTGGTTTGAATTTACAACCCATAGCAATTTGGAATCTGTAGTCCCCGATTCTACCCATGAACATCAGTGCTGAAGATCCCATAATGCATCAGGGTGAGATTGCTAGAAATCCAGGACTGGCGTAAAACTCTACCTCCTGGAACTGGGTAACTTGGTAACTCTTCTAAATTAAAATAAATTTCTTCAGCAAGGCAACTGCAGCCAACACAGCTATTCTTTTGTAAGGGGCTCATTTACTAAAGCTTAACGCGGGCTAATGGTCATTAGCATGCACTAAGTGCCACATGGCTCATAGGTATAAAATAGGAAATGCAGTATTTAGCACATGTTAATGTCCATTAATGCATGCCAAGCTTTAGTAAAAGGGACCCTAACAGGCTTATTTTCGAAAGAGAAGGATGCCCATCTTTCGACACAAATCGCAAGATGGGCGTCCTTCTCACAGGGTCGGCCAAATCTGTATAATGGAAAGCCGATTTTGGGCGTCCCCAACTGCTTTCCATCGCGGGGATGACCAAAGTTCCCAGGGGCGTGTCAGAGGCGGGACTTGGGGCGTCCCTACCTATTACACTTATGGTGGTAAATGTGAGCCCTTCAAAACCTACCAGAAACCCTCTGTACCCACATCTAGGTGCCACCCTTCACCCATAAGGGCTATGGTAGTGGTATACAGTTGTGGGGAGTGGGTTTTTGGGGAGGGGTTGGGGGGTTCAGCACACAAGGTAAGGGAACTATGTACCTGGGAGCTTTTTCTGAAGTCCACTGCAGTGCCCCCTAGGGTGCCCAGTTGGTGTCCTGGCATGTAAGGGGGACCAGTGCACTATGAATGCTGGCTTCTCCCACGACCAAAGGGCTTGCATTTGGTCGTTTCTGAGATTGGTGTCCTTAGTTTCCATTATCGCCGAAAATCAGAAACGACCAAGTCTAAGGACAACCATTTCTAGATTTGGGCGTGTTTGAATTCCATTACCGTTTTCACCTCCACCATGACCCATGGGAGGGCATTCCACATATCCACCACCCTCTCTGTGAAAAAATACTTCCTGACATTAGTCCTGAGTCTGCCCCCCTTCAACCTCAATTCATGTCCTCTAGTTCTACCGCCTTCCCGTCTCTGGAAAAGGTTCATTTGCGGATTAATACCTTTCAAATATTTGAACGTCTGTATCATATCTCCCCTGTTTCTCCCCTGTTTGCCATTGACCAAAACAGCTTGGCCAGTGACTTGAGGTAGATATTAAACAAAATAGGTGATACCATGTAGATCAGTGCCCATGGTGGCAATGAAATGTTACTGACCAGTATGGACAGTTGCCTATCTGATAGAAAGGAACTGAACCAGACACGTACTGTGCCCGGCTAACATGAGATTGGGGTCCATAATGTCAAATGAACAAATTAAATTCAGTAGTATTAACACAGAGGGGAATCTCCTGTCTCGGTTTCTGTGAAGATCATCTAGTAGGGATTTGAGGACAATCTCCATTCCATAACTAGAGCTGAATCCCGATTGACATGGATCTAGCCAGTTTCTCTCTTCTATCCAGTTGTTGAGCTGAACACAGACTGACTTATTTTCCTAGAAATGGGATATTAGATTCTGGATGCTTTCAAGTTTGTCCTAATCAGAGTTGTTCTTCAGCAGAGGACGCACTTCTGCCCTTGTTAATACTGTTAGTAGTTTCTCATCAGAAGGAGAAGAGTTCATGATTTTTCTGATCCCCATCAATGAAACCTTTGCTTGTCCGATGCATTAAAGTTGTGCTTAGGAGCTCTATCTAGAAACTGTAGCTGAAGACTGGTAGTGTGGCTTAAATAACATTATCTGTTTGTAGATGATTTGTAATGAATATTACGTTTGTTTTTTAACGTCTTTGTTTTGTATGTAGGGTTTTATCATGTACGGTTTTGCTGTAAATCACCTAGGTGATTAGGCAATGTATACATTTTTAAAATAAAGCTGCTTTGAGACTGCTTTTAACTCTTAACTCCTGTTCACCTATAAAGTACCCATGTCTGTTTTAATCATTCCCACAATAAATAACTCCCTAATCCTTTAATTGTCCTTTTTGTGTATCTTGAATAGATAGTTCGTACTCTACAGAGCTTACAATCTCTTATGTGTTTTGTGTACAGCATTGCATACATCTTATAATACTATAGAAATGATAAATAGTAGTAGTATTATTAAAGCTAGAAAAGACACAAAAAGCTGGATCCTACAAGGGATATGTTTAGCCTGGCTGGGAAGTATGCTGCAGAATATAATTGTAAAAGCATTGTAGAGGCTGGAAGTACTAGCTGTGAAATTTGCTGATTAAGGCTGCAAGCTGACAATGTGTTAATTATGGGCTACAGTTTGGACCAGAGAGTGTTTGGTAAATGTTATGGTTTAAGAAAGCAAATGAGAAAAGGAAGGAAAAAGCCTCAAAAGATCCAACAACAAACCAGACTGGAGATGGCCCAAGTAAAACCTGTATTTGGCCGCTGGACTTCTAGACGTAGTACTTTGAGACTATCACTAAGTGTGAACTGGTGTCATTTTGAACCCAGAGCCTGATAAGGCAGCAGCAACCAGGAATCGTTCCTGCCCCAGCCACTAGGCACCAGAGAACCCTCTTGTTATGTCTCGGGGAGCTTTTTAGGGAGGGTGGGGTGCTTTGGAAATGGGGGGGGGGGGAGGGGAGGGTCCAGAGATCTTTACTGGGGAAGGGGATCCCTATTCCTTATGCATGGTCCCTTTAAGATGTCCCTGAGAACAACAGTTTGCATGGGAGTTTCTGCCTCTGTGTTTATGGCTTTGGTGAGTAAATATAACATCAGGGAATGCTAGGGAAGTAAAATTCCTTGATGAAATCAAGGACTGCTTTATGTAGCAGCTGGTTGAGGAACCAACAAGAGGGGGAACAATTCTAGACCTAGTCCTTAGTGAAGCACATGATCTGGTGCAGGAGGTAATGGTGCTGGGGCCACTTGATAACAGTGATCATAACATGATCAAATTTGATATAACCTCTGGAGTAAGTACACACAGGAAATCCAATATGTTAGCATTTAACTTTCATAATGAGGAGAATGGTTACCCCCCCCCCCCCCCCATAAACGAGCAGCTGCAAAGGTCAACAATTTACATCAGGTGTGGATGCTATTAAAAAATACCATCCTGGAAACCCAGAATAGATGTATTTCATGTAATAAAAAAGAAAGAAGGAAGGCCAAATGACAGCCGGCATGGTTAAAAAAATAAGCTAGAAGAAGCTATTAGAGTTAAAAGAAAATCTTTCAGAAAATGGAAGAAAGATCTGACTGAAAATAATAGTAAACAACATAAGGAATGAGAAGTCAAATGCAAAGTGCTGGAGGCAGAAACACATAGTAAAAACAATTTATTGGTATATTAGAAGCAAGAAGCCAGTAAAAGAACCAGTTGGACCACTAGATGATCAAGGGGTAAAAGTAGCACTGAGGGAAGACAAGGCCATAGTGGAGACATTAATGGGCCCTTTTACAAAGCGGTGGTAGAGCTGCTGCTGCTTTGCCACACATGAAATCAGGGAGCAGGAGCTGTTACCATCACCTAAATAAGGCTCCCCCCAGAAATGGCCATGTGCCAATTTCTGTGATTAGTGTATGGCCATTTCCTCTTTAAAGGGGCCTTGAAGCGCTTCTAAAACACACGCCAATGCAACTGCAGCATGGTAAAAGGGGCCTTAAATGAATTCTTTGTTTCAGTTTTCATTGAGGAAGATGTGGGAGAGATACCAGTGCCAGAAATGGAACTCAATGCTGATGAGTCAGAGAAATGAATCTGTGTAAACATGAAAACATGAAAGATGTAATGGGGCAATTTGACAAATTGAAGAGTAGCAAATCACCTGGACTGGATGGTATACATTCTAGAGTACTGACAGAATTGAAAAATTAACTTGCAGAGCTATTAGTAGTAATATGTAATTTATTTTTAAAATCAAACATGGTACTGGAAGTTTGGAGGGTGGCCAATGTAATATCAATTTTTAAAAAGGGTTCCAGAGGTGATCTGGGAAAAATGGTAGAGACTATTATAAAGAACACAATTATAGAGCATATACATCAGCATGGATTAATGAGACAAAACCAACACGGATTTAGTCAATTAAATCTTGCCTCACCAATCTGCTACATTTCTTTGAAGGGGTGAATAAACATGTGGATAAAGGTGAGCTGCTCAATATTGTGTATCTGGATTTTCAAAGGCATTCGACAAAATACCTCATGAGTGACTCCTGAGGAAATTAGAAAGTCATGGGATAGGAGGTAATATCCTATTGATTAAAAACTGGTTAAAAGATAGAAAACAGAGAATAGGGTTAAATGGTCAGTATTATCAATGGAGAAGGGTAGGTAGTGGGATTCCCCAGGGGTCTGTGCTGTTACCGATGCTTTTTAACATATTTATAAATGATCTAGAGGTGGGAATAACTAGTGAAGTAATTAAATTTGCTGATGATACAAAGTTTTTTAAAGTTGTTAAATCAAAGGAGCATTGTGAAAAATTGCAAGAGGACCTAGTGAGACTGGGAAACTGGGCTTCCAAATGGCAGATGATGTGAGCAACTGCAAAGTGATGCGTGTGGAAGAGAGGAACCCAAACTATACATATGTGATGCAAGTTTCCACGTTAGGATTTATCATTCAGGAAAAGGATCTAGGTGTCATCATTGGTGATATGTTGAAACCCTCTGCTCAGTGTGGAGTGGTGGCTAAGAAAGCGAATAGAATGTTAGGAATTATTTAAAAAAGGAATGGAAAACAAAAATGAGAATGTTATAATGCCTTTCTGTCATTCCATGGTGCGACCAAACCTCGAATACTGTGTGCAATTCTTGTCATCGCATCTCAAAAAAGATAGCAGAATTAGAAAAGGTACAGACAAGGGCGACAAACATGCTGTTGTTTTGTTGTGATTAAACTATCGCAACTTGGTGTATTGTGGGATAAGGCTTTCTGATTTTTGTTGTCTGCAAACAGTTCAAAATGTGGCCACCTGATTATGCAATTCATCTAAATTTGACCAGGTCTGACTACTCTTATATATTGCTGGCTGCCTCTGACATATTGAACACAATTTAGAATAGTTCTGCTTGCCCAGAGCTTTTAATACAGGAATTCAACTCTCTCTTTTATGGTGACTCTCCTACGTACCCTGCTATATGCTTTATTCCCATTGTGAAAAGCTCTAGATACTGAGGTCAGTATCTCATGCTCACTTAGATTCAACCCTTTCTGCACATTCTTCTATTTGGCCCCTTCCTTGTAGAATAACCTTCCATCTACAGTTTGCATTGAAACCTCTTACAATGAATTTAAGATAACTTTGAAGACACATTTTTTTCAAAGTTGCATTCAATGGGGAGTGGAGTGTGGGGTGCTCAGGTCATAGTGGCTGGAGTTGGTAACTGCTCTGCTCCCTCATGCCTACTTGGCTCTGGATATGCTGACCATTTCCTGTCAATAGATTGGCAATCCTTTTCTCTCAATTGATTTTTGTAGGCTGCTTTGTTAACTTTACTAGTTGAAAGGTGGTATAGCAAACACACATATACATAAACATATGCACCTAGGTTTATGCCATTTACACTTAAACATTTCTAGGGATGGAGAATGGCTATGTGAGGGGGTATATAGAACACTGCCCCTCATCCTGAAGAATGATCCCTCAGGTACTACGAGCCACCTTAAAACCCTTAGCCCCACCCAGGGAGGAAGTGAGACAGGAAGGGTGGAGCCGAAACCAGGAACTATAAAAGGTAGGGCCAGAGTGGATTAAGAGGGCCCACAGGGAAGGAGCAAAGACCTACTGCATACTCCCCATCAGGTACATGTGGAAAGGAACTGCAACAGTCAGGTAGGCCATGTTAAACTTGGACCTTGTAGCTTTACATGTTGAATTCAGCCTGAGGAAGGCTGGCTGATGAAGCACTAAGAACTGTACTCTGGGAAAGTATTTCCTTACCAAGAGACTGTAGTGCATACGGTGGTCCTGTAGGTGCAGACCACAGAGGACATTCTTCTGTTCAAAGACTGGTATTGCATTTTATTTCTCTTTCCCCTGCGAACTGAACAGGACCCAATTTCCCAGTACCTTTTAATAAACATAAATTTTGCTCACCTTAACCTGAGGTGATGTCACTTTATCTGGGTCCCCGAGTCCGCCCCTAAGATATCGCAGGCTAGTGCAGGGTGGGATTAGAATTTAGACCAGTACTCATAAATATTCAGCTGGCGGGGGGGGGGGGGGGGGGGGGGGCAGTAGTGGTTTTTTAAGTGGTAATTATTGCCAGCTAAATTAGACCCAGATATTCAATGCAGGCTATATCTAGGCACCTGCTTCTATCATATGCGCTTATTATATATTGAAGAAGCAGAATTTAGTTTTGGAGGAAGGATTTGACACCTCAATGGATCTACTTAATTGTCACAATCTTTGGAAAAGGATGAGGAGTCTTCTGTAACAATATCCACCATGTGCTGGACACCTGGACTTATGTAGGCCCTGGCTGATATTCAACTGGGACTTACATAAGGGGATCAACAATTTTTTCTCCCTGATACTGATTTCTTCCCCTCTCATGAACAGCACCCCCAAACCCCTGTAGTCCCCCCAGAACTACCTTTCATGTCCTGGTGGTTTATTGGTCTTCCTGGCAAAAGCGATCCCCAGTCGCTTCTGCTCATACTGGCTCTGGCCTCAAAGTGACTGCTACAACCTCTAGTGGCAGTCTCACGGTACTGTGGTAGTCAGTATTAATTCTGAAACCTTCTGTGATAACTATGTAGGATATCATACTTGGGCTGAACCATTCAATATCTGAGAAACTTGTGGCTCTCTCAAAACAGTTCAAACTTCCTTCAGGTCCCATTAAAACTTTGAAATTAAAGATGGGAAAGACATTTGAAAGATTGGAGAAGGTTGAATTGGTCTCAATAGAAGCTGAGGAACCTCAAGGGGCTTTAATAAGGAGAATTATTTTTTCATCATAGAAAGAAAATTTGGAAAATGTGATACAGCTCAGGATGCTGCACTATATAAAAGTTTTGTAGGTCTTCAAATGTAGCCCCTGTTTCAACCCTATTTACTAGACACAATTTTGAAAACCTCTGAGTAGGCTTGTACTCCTATCTTATGTGCTTATTATTTATCACCTTTTGTTAAGAAGGGGCAGAATTTAGTGTTGGAAGAAGGACTTGGCATATCAATGATCTACTTAATTTGCCACAGTCTTTGGAAAAGGATAAGGAGCCTTTGGTAACAATGTCCACCTTGATTGTTAGTTTTGTTTTGGAAACTGATAAGAGTCTGAAATCTTAGACTGTTTTCAACATCATGGTTTTGTTTTTGAATAGTAAAATATTTCTTCCCTGATGTGGTGAGGGCCATTCAGTGAAGGAGACCACAGTTTTCAGTTTTGACACCTAGAATTGTTCAGATGGGGGGGGGGGGGGATTATTTGGCTCAACTCTTTTATTACATTTCAGTCTATGACTCCATACTTAACTCCATATTTGTTGGGGGCCCAACCCTAATTTCTGAAGAAAGGGCTCCAGCTACTCCCTGAAACTGGATGAAAATATCTGGTTATCTGCTTCTAGTTTTTTTTTCTAATCTCTTGGTGATTAAGATTAATTTTCCTTGAATTGTGCTTTTGCCCCATTTGTTTGCTTTTATGGTTTGCATATTGGTTGGTGCTATACATTTTCATTTATGTAGTTTTTGGGTATTGATTTTTATGTATCCCTAATCATAGCTATTACAAGACCTGTTTTTTTTTTGGATTGTATTTTGAAAGTTTCCACAATGAATATGCATGGTTTGCATGTACTGCTTCCATTGTATGCAAATAGATGTCATGCATATTCATTGTGGAAATCTTGAAAATCTGACTGGGTTGTGGCTCTCGAGAACTGTGGTTGCCTAGCCTTACTCTACCCAGATAAGTGGTATACTTAAGGCAGTGGAGGGTTGTGACTTAGCCAATTTTATAGAGCATGTCAGTGGGATTTGAGCCTTGTTTTCCCTGGTTCTCAGCCCACTGCTCTAACCATTAGACCATTCCTCTGATTATTCTGCGCTACCTATGGAGAGACTGAAGACCATTAACCACCAAGAGATGCAGAAATGTGGCAGAGACACAAAAATAGTCCCTTTCATTTGGGCACCATTGGCTGGATTAAAATGAACTTCTAAGCTCACTTTGATATGTTGCCTGTATTTTGTTTTTTTACATAGCTCAAGTTTTGAAAGAAAGCTCCTTGACAGTCCATTAAGATTAAGAAGAGCATTAGCAGTATGGGAGGTGGACTTGTGAAAGTGGGGTTTGCAGGCATGTAGGCAAAATTTAAAGCCTGGAATGGGGCTTAAATCCTGGTACTCTTTTGTTTTGGTTTATGGGACAAATGGGGCTTTGGAAAAGACCTGGTCTAGGTTCCCAGAAACTCCACCAGGGAGATCTGTGGCACCATGGCCTCTTTAATGCAGCTGTCCTGGAAACATGACTTGGTGCAGTTAATAAGAAAGCTGACAAGAAATGATGATCTGCTGCATATGTTTTGCTTAATTTAATTTGAGGATTTATATTCCACCTTAACCTTGAAGCTCCAAGAGATTGCAATGATTTATATAGCTGTTAAAACAGTATTCCAAAATACACGTTAATATTGTCCTTCCTTCTCATTTCTAAGTCCAGTACTTAAACTCATTATATTACATTCCCATTGAATTAAGATGTTTGAACAATCAAGATTTCAGTGACTTTCTAAAACTTTTATATGGATTTTATTGGGAGTTCCATAAAACGGGACCTTTCCCCCTCCCCGGGTCTTTTTCTTTGTTTTGCATAAGCGTAGACCTTTGAGGAAGGTTAAAACAAATTTCCACTTTGGATGTTGAATATCTAGTGCCATAATGTGCTACCAAATTCTAAAGGAAATTAAAAGTAACAGCAGATATACAGGGCAAGACGACAAAACATTTTCCTTAACTCACAAAGTGAGAGAAATCCTTTAGTAAGATACATTAATTATAAGGTCAGTTTATAGAACAGATATTGTGCAATAATCTGAATACTGGAATTGTAAAAGAAAAAAAGATTAGTGTACGGCAGAAGACTTTAAATGGGATAAAAGAGGAAATGAAGTCATCTGTTGTGGTAAAACATAAGTGGACACTTCCTAATTGCATTTAAGATGGAATGTTAAAAATATGCAACATGAACACCGTGGGCACCCGGATCACTGAATGACAGATTTCTTAGAGCCAGAGGGCCTAAATCAATTAGTGCAATTCAAACGTGATTGCAAGGTTTGTGCAGCCAGGCATCTTCACAAACAGTGGTATAGGTTAGAGTCTTCAGAAAATTGTAGATAAGAACATCCTTAATAGCTAGAGATGCCATTCCCTTAAGAAAAGTATAAAGTTACTATAACTGAACTATTTTAGGTTGTTTTATTGCCTTATTGACAGTATTATGCAATGCCATATAGAGGGCCTGGTTTCATTTCTTTACTCATCTTATTTTCCGTGGGTCAGTTGAAGTTTAGGGTTGCTTTTAGGAGGACATGTCCTCCTTTTGAACTTCTTCAGATATGTCCTCCAGGTTTTTTTGGAAAAATATCCTCTTTTTCTTATGTGCATATAACCAACACACTTGCCCACGTAATGAGAGAAACCCTCTCTGGCCTATTAGTCGGTCTGGACACATGCGGGTGCTAAAGAGAGAGAAAGGCATTGCCGATCTCCTCTCTTGTTTTCCAGGTTGAATCTATCAAAGGAATTTTATTTGTGTAGCACAACTTTAAATATGTTATGCAAAGACCTTCACACATGTCTCAGAAGCCAGCCAAAGGTGTCGAGGGATATCCACTCTTCTGAAAGTACACCTGGGCTCAGACTCAGTTAAACTCAAATCCGGAAGTTTTTGAAAAGTAGGTTATTGTTTATTGCTGCACCATAAGTCAGTCACTGTTTGATGTACTGTATGTACAAATGCAATATTTACATGTTAACATTACGCCTGCTTTATACATGGTGTAAGTGATAATGCTTAAATGACACACAAATGCCAACTTTCGTTCTATTCTATAATGGCACCTAGATGTCCAGATGCTGTTACAGAATTTGCACTCAGTGTCTTGCATTTTAGTGCCAAAATTTGGGCAGCT
Source organism: Microcaecilia unicolor (assembly GCF_901765095.1). NCBI lineage: Eukaryota > Metazoa > Chordata > Amphibia > Gymnophiona > Siphonopidae > Microcaecilia > Microcaecilia unicolor. Next base: position 123,830,447 of record NC_044035.1, read on the forward strand.
TTTATAGAATTGACTCTTATATGTTAAAAAAATTATATTAAAATAACAGAATGGCAGGACGCTGGAAGTTTGGAACAAGAGGGCATTAGATGGAGGTGAAAGGGAATAGACTCAGGAGTAATCTAATGATATATTTATTTATGGAAATGATGGTAGATGCATAGAATCTCTGAACAGAGGTGGTAGAGGCAAGGATTGCATCTGAGGCAAGAAGAACACACTGTAGAGAAAGTGGGACATCTATTTACACTGGTATGATATACAGACTTCTGTCACAGAAGTGGACTGCATCTGAGGTAAGGAGAAGGCACCACAGGTTATTCTGGAAAGAGGAAGTAGGACATCTGCTTACAATGGTATGATACATAGACCTCTGTCACAGAAGTGGACACATATATAATTGAAGACATTCACATTATTGCTATGAAAGGAGAAGTACTACTTAGGTTGGTTTCTATATATCAGATGTTGATTCGGATATTCCTGTTTTGTCATTAGAGTAGTAGGGAGGTCTTGGATTCTTTACAGGAAGAACTCTTCTAGCAGTTGGGAAAGGAACTCATGCAGGAAGCTATACTTGACTTGGTGCTTATGAATGCGGAGAGCGTTTTTGACATTATAGCGGATGATCATCTGGTATCCAGTGATCACCCAATAGTGTGGTTCAGTATTTAGATATGAACTGAAAAGGTTCATTCAAAAGTGAGGGTTTCAGACTTCAGGGAAACTAGGGAATACCTCAAGGAATTCATAGCTGAATGACAGCAATATTTGGAGGAAGTAGAAAAGCAGTGGGAAAAACTGAAAGGAACAGAAAAAGTAAAGTAATTAAAAGAGGAAAAGGAGGCCACTGTCATTCTCAAAAGTAGCAGCTGAAAAGATAAGAAATTTAAGATGGTGTTATTCTCTCCAGTGACTGTAATCAGGTAGAGAAAGTATTTTGTGTGGTTAATGATTCCACAAATTCTTTGGATATATGTTTACCTAAGATGGTAAAAGTCTTGAAAAAGGAGATTTCTCCATTTTTAACACAATTGGTTAATAAATATTTTGAAGAAGGCATTGTTCAAGAAAAATTTAAACAGGCAATTGTGAAACCCTTATTAAAAGATGTTCATTTAGACAATTCTGTGGTAGGAAATTATAGACCAGTCTCGTTACTACTTTATTTGGCAAAGATTGTAGAGCAGTTAGTATCGGTTCAACTTCAAGACTTTTTAGATGAGTATTAGATCTTGGATGATTTTCAGTTTGGATTAGGGCTTGATTTGATAGGAGCTTGAGCTACATTATGGTGACTCTAGACATCTTAGCGGCTTTTGATACTTTAAATCATAGATTGTTGCTGGGACGCCTAGAAGAATTGGGAGTGGGAGTAGGGTTCTATCATGGTTTGGCTCTTTTTTGAGTAATAAATTTTTTTGAGTACAAACTAATCAGACTACATCTAGTTGGCTAGAAATTCATTTAGGAGTGCCCCAGGGTTTGGCTATTTATCTTTATGTAAGCTTCTAAAAGATTTGGAAGTATCTTACTAGCTTTATGCCGATGACATCCAGTTCTTTTTTCCTATTGAGAAATCTGTTACAGAGGCATTTGATTGCCTGCATCTTTTTTTGCCAGCAGTGAAGAGCTGGATGTTGGCCAGTAGAGGAAAACTTAATATGGTTAAGACTCAAATACGATTTTGTCAGATCTGATTTATCTTTTCCTGTACAAATTGATTTGGAAAGTTCAATGATTGATGTTAAACAAGAAATGAAATATCTTTGGGTACTCCTGGACTCTTCTTTGTATATTTCAGGCCATGTCTGGAGCCTGGTCAGATGAATTTTCTTTGAAATAAAGCTTTTGAGTAGATTAAGGGCCGATTTGTCAGAGGATAACATTAGGTCCGTTTACTTTACTCATATGACACCACTATTTGACTACTGTAATGTTTTGCTTATGGAATCTTTGGGAACCCTGTTGCATCTACTTCAGATGGTGCAAAATACTTTAACAAGAATAGTGACCAGAACAGCTAGATTTTACCATATCAGACCAGTTATTATGAAACTCAATTGGCTGCTGGTTAAATGGCGCTCACAATTTAAGATTCTGGCACAAATTTATAAGTGTCTGAACAATGAGGCTCCAGTCATTTTGGCTACTGTATTCTGAATTTATTGTCCAAAAAGGTCCCTTCACTCTGATAAAAAGTTGTAAGATCATAGATTGAGAATGTTTTATGTGGAAGGAGTGAGGCTGTGGAATTGGCTCTAGATCAAATTCACCTATTGAAACTATGGTCAATTTAGAAAACGTGTGATGGCATTCCTTTTTAGGGAGGCCTTTGGTATTGATCTGGAGACTTAGGGATGTTTGCTATCTGTGATTTTTGTTTGTTTTGCTGGAAGAGCAAGTGTTGTTGTTCTGTTTTTATTGTGTATATGGAAATTGTAAACCACCTAGAAAGTTTGATAGCACGTTATAGAAACTGTGTAATTAATAAATAAATACATTGAAGGAAAAGGAAGGCAAACAATATCTGGAAAGCTAATAGAAATTGTTAAAATAGAAAAATAAAGATGCAAATGGAAGAAGAAATAGCCAATACAGTAAACTTCTTGCCACGGTATCACTTTGACTAACCTTGCCTCTTTTTCCTCCTAAAAGCTTGACATAGCTATTCCCCCACTCTGTGCCAGTCAGTTTTGACTTATTCCCTTTTAACTATGTACTAGTCCAAGTAATTTTACAAATAGATTTCCATAACTAATATAAGAACATAGTACTAGCCATACTGGGTCAGACCAAAGGTCCATTTAGCCCAGTATCCTGCTTCCAATATCAACCAATCCAGGTCACAAATACCTGGCAGAAACCTAATTAGTAGCTACATTCCATGCTACAAATCCTGGATCAAGTAATGGCTTCCCCATGTCTGTCTCCATAACAGACTATGGACTTTTCCTCCAGGAACTTGCCCAAATATTTTTTATACCTAGATACGCTAACCTCTGCTACTACATCTTCCAGAAAAGAGTTCCAGAGCTTAACTATTAAAACACTTAGATATTGTTCCCTCAATATTCTTTGAGTGAAAAAATATTCCCTCCTATTTGTTTTAAAAGTGCTTCTAAGTAATTTCATTGAGTGTCCCCTGGTCTTTGTGCTTTTTCAAAGAGTGAAAAATCAATTCACTTTTACCCGTTCTACACCACTCAGGATTTTATAGGCCTCAATCAAATCCCCTCTCCTTCATCTCATGTTTAAGCTGAAGAGCCCTAACCCCTTTAGCCTTTCCTCATATGGGAAGAGTTCCATCCGCTTTATCATTTTGGTCAATATTTAGCTCTCCTCCCACTATTTTTTCCTATCTATCCTTGCCACTGTCCTCTCAAAAATTTTGTCAGTTTTTTGTTACTACTGCCTGTGCTGGCAGGCTGTTCTAGGCATCCACCATTTCATCTGAGCTTTCCTCCCTCCACTTTTGTATCATTATTCCTTGTCAGGGCTGACCTAGGCAGTTGTCTAGAGCAGCAGCTTCTGGGGAGCGGCAATGGGCAGCTCCTGTCAGCCAAACTAACTCAAAGAACCATCGCCATGTACATTTAGCCTATTCACTTGTATAAATAGCCATTTCCCTAGCTAAATGGCTTTTGGAAGTTATCCTCATTTGATATGTACATATGAAACAAAGTTAAATATTTAAGTGTGTAATTTCCATCTGGGATGTTGAGGTAATCATGGTTCTTGAGTTTAATTATTAAACTCTCATGGGAAGCCTAGAGGCATAAAAGTTAATTGAGGGGAGTGTAAGGCTGAAAGTTTGGCTAGGGTGCCTGCTCCTTGTCCTAGATAATGTCTTATCCTACTTTATTGAAGACTGTGAAATATTTGAATGTCTCCATTATGTACTGTTTTCCTTTCTGTCTTGTAAGCTACTACCAATTCAGTTTCCTTAATCTCTGTGTAGGGTTTGAGCTACAGATACAGTATCATTTTGGTAGCCCTTCTCCGTTTCCATATAATCAGTGCCTAGAACTACAGTACTTGCCTTACACAATGGCAATTTCCCTCTCGTATTACCTCTTTCTTTACTTGAATATATTGTTAGCTTTCTCTATTACTGATCAGAAATGCTCAAATCAGCTGTACTTATTATTCCTAGATCCCTTTCTTGTTCGGCATTTCCCAGGGATTTTCCTACTAACTGATAAGTGGTTCACGACTTTTACAGGTGAGATGAACACTTAACACTTTGTTTACATTGTAACAGATTCCAAATGTGTAGACATCTTTAAAATATTTTCAAAGCCATTTTCACATTTTGCATTTCTCTCAGCATGTCCACCCTGCTACAGATTTCTGTCACTACAAACAGGCCTATTGTTACTTTACATTACTTTCAGTGTTAACTAATATAAAGATATTGAAAAGAGCTTGAGACTCCCCACAGTTTAATTCACCTTTGTCAGCATGGATGCCATTAACCACCAAGTTTCTTACCAGGTTAATAACTGTCCTAGTTCTTTATTAGCTACTTTACCAGCCTTCTGTGTATAAGAGCTGCCACACTGGGTCACGGCCATTATCCTGTTTCCAAAAGTGGCTAGTACAGGCCACAAGTACCTGGCAAAGTTCAAAAAGTAGCAAGATTCAATGCTACTTATCCTCAGGAATAAGCAGTGGCTTTCCCCGGGTCTACCTTAATAATGGTTTATGGACTTTTCCTCCAGGAATTTGTTCAACCCTTTTTAAAATCCAGCTACATTAGCTGCTTTTACCACTTGCTTGTCAATGAGTTTCAGAGCTTAACTAAACATTGAGTGAAAAAAATATGTGGAGGAGTAAACTAATGGTTAGTGCAGTGGGCTGAGAATTTGGGGACTGGGATTGCTTCCCACTGCAGTTCTTTGTGGCCCTGGGCAAGTCACTTAACCTTCCACTACTAGGGACAAAGAAAGTATCTGCATATAATAAATGCGAACTGCTTTGATTGTAGCACAGAACGGTATATCAAATCTATGGACCGTTACCATTTAAATAGAAGACTTGTGTTTGGAGGAGTAGCGTAATGGTCAGAACGGTGGCCTGGGAACCCGATTGGTTTCCCAGGGCAAGCCACCTAAGTCTCCATTGCCCCAGGTTCAAAATAAGTACCTGTTTGTAATATGAACACCTCTTTCATTTTTTTTTTAAATATCTTTATTGAGTGATAGAGGCAAATACAGTAAAACATAAGGGGAAACATACCAGGCCCCCACAACACATTGTTTCAGAGAAAAAAATTCACAAACGAAGGGTAGGATGACCGGCCCATACAAAGAACTGTGCACTTAAGTGGTACAAAACCGAAGTCGCCTCTATTACATTTTTACTCTGCCCCACAGATCCCGGTATTGGCGTTGTCCCAATGAAGTAGAAAACTTAAGGGAGGTGAGCACCCAGCTGGCCATCTCCCTCATAACACCATGCCAGTGGGCTATTGAAGGGGGTTCAGGATCTACTCAGGCCTGTAAAATGCATTTTTTAACTAACAAGGTGGCTAGCAGTATGAATTTACACTGGGCCTCTCCCAACCCCTGCTTTCGAAGAGAGGATACACTTCCCATCAGCACAGCTGTGAACCCCCATTCTACTGAGCACTACAAAATACTTTCAATGGTGCCCACTGCACTGGACCACAACGGGAGCAGCATGGGACATTCCATAAAGGAGTGTAAAATAGTGTCCATGTGTCTCTTGCAGTTATTGCAGATGTCATTATCCCATAAACCCATAAACCCGTTTTGTTTGGTGATGTGCACTCTGTGCAAGATTTTATACTGAATATCCTGTAGTGCTGCGTTAGGGGTCACACGATGGAGGTTCTTGAACACCTCCCCCAATCTCCTCTCTGTTATGGGTTCAGCTGTGTCCACGCTCCAGACTCCCGCCAGCGACACCAGATGGGGGCCCTCTTAGAGTCCCATATCAGCTGATACCACTGTGACAACTTGTTTAGACTAGGGGGCAGCTCCGGAAAAACTTGATCCAATTGTGTGAAGGCCACCTGCACCTTATGTCTACGCTCCACACTTAGCACATAATCCCTTACTTGAAGGTAAGCGAAAAATTGTGAGTTAGGGATCGCCCATGCATGCCTGACTTGTTCAAAAGAAGGGAAATCTGTCCGCCCCCAACTGCCTTAAATGTCCAAGGTATCTACACCCCCTACCCTTCCACTGACTGAACACTGATGCCCCCAACCCAGCAGGGAAATCAGCATTGCTCATCAGTGTTAAAAATGGGCTGGACCCTTTAGACGCCCCTCCATGCTCCCTCCACCACATCCAAGCGCGTTGTAAGGCTAGGAAGAATGGGTTCCCCATCAGGTCCCCTGCTTTCCGAAGCCTCCATGGCTCCAGAACAACAAATGGGTCGTTTGGAACGCACCAGTTGCTCCAAAAATCAGTGGAGGCAAAGAAACTAGCTCCGGAGTGCAGTTCATGTATCCAACGTAGGAGGGCTGCAACACTGTAAGCCCTCAGGTCTGCTAAGCGGAGTCCCCCATGGGCCCTACTATGAGTTAGTTTAGCAAAAGATATCTTGGGACGTTTAGCATGCCAAATAAAAGAGCTAATCGTACTGCGAAATGTCATCCTCAGGTTTGCGAACCCATATCGGTAGCATCTGCAGGGGGTATAGCAGTTTGGGCAGCAAAACCATTTTAACTAATGCGATCTGGCCAATGAAGCTCACAGGAAGATCCCTCCACTGATTACAAAGCTTTTTGGCAGCTTCTAACCTCTCTAGCATGTTTTTCCTATAGACCCAGGCCTGGTCTGCACCGAGATATACGCCAAGATATTTTATGCCCACTCTAGCCCAGGATAGAGGAAAACTTGGCAAGGCAGTGCTGGCACAAGTGCAACTTGTAGGCAACGCCTCTGATTTCCCAAAGTTTATACTTAAGCCGGAGAACGCACCAAAATCCTGTATGATAGCCATTACCAACTGGAGCGTTGGACGCATTGTCTAGCAGCAAGAACGTATCATCAGCAAATAGGTTTATAAGGTACTCCCTGCCTCCCGCAGAGACTCCCTTCAAAGCCGGATCCTGCTGAATTCTAGCTGCAAGGGCTCTAAAGTGAGAATGAATAAAAGGAGAGACAGGGGACACCCTTGTCTAGTGCCTCCACTCAAGGGCAATACTTCTGTAAGGGAATCGTTGACAATAATCTGGGCCATGGGATTGCTATAGAGAACCCGAATCCAGTTCAGAAAGTCCCCATGAATGCCAAAGCGCTGCAACACCCAAAATAGATAGTCCCACACTACTTTACTTTATCAAAAGCTTTTTCAGCGTCCAAGCTGGTCAAAATTGCATCTCCTGCCTGACAACTCCCCTCAAACAGGATGCGGCTCACCTTTAAGATTTTGGTGGAAGCAAATCTGCCTGGCACAAAACCCATCTGGTCTGGATGGACCAGCGGGGGACCAATACATTCAAGCGGGATGCCAGCACTGCTGCCATGATCTTAATGTCCTGATTGAGCAAAGATATTGGTCTAGAGGAGCCCACTAGCGCCGTGTCCTTTCCTGGCTTTGGGAGAACTGTAATGTATACATGATTCAATGATGGGCCCATTACTCTAGTAGTCTTCAGATTGTCACACACTGAAATAAAGGACGGGACCAGCAAATCCTGTAATATTTAATAAAATTCAGTGCCCAGGCCATCCGGCCCCAGTGCCTTGGTTAATTTCAGTTTCTTGATAATTTGTTGTACTTCTTTCCCCTGCAGCGGCGCATTGAGATACGTTAGCTGGTCCGCAGTTAAGGAAGGAAGGTTCAGCTTGGCAAAAATATCATTACATTTGTCAGCGGAGAAAGAACCCTTACTATAAAGAGAGGAGTAAAACCTAACAAATTCTCGTTTTATAGTCTTTATCCCCATATGGTTAGTTTCCTTCACATCTCTTATTCTGCTGATATAACTTTTTGCTGATCTCTGTTTCACCAGAGAAGCGAGTAGCTTGCCCGTCTTATTACCCCACTGGTGCAACCTATATTTGTACAACTTTACGTTATAAAGTGCCCTAGCGTCCAGCAATACTTGCATTTGTTTCTTGCTCTCTGGGTAGGCTTTGCGCGTGGCCTCCGAGGGGGAAAGGATAAAAAGCCTTCGGGCATCTCTCAGTTTAGATGTGAGGTCCCGGATTTTAGACTCGCAACACTTATTTAAAGATGCCATATAAGCTATGATTTTACCCCGAAGCACGGCCTTAGCTGCCTCCCAGAATATTCTAGACCCGACAGAATGCATGTCATTTTCAGCCACATAATCGAGCCAATCCTGCCTCAGATATAAAGCAGGATTCATTTGCCATCGGAAAGAGCCCGCCCTTTCCCCACATCGCATGCTGGTCCACACGGGGGCGTGATCAGAGACATCCGGTTCCCCTATTCCCGCTTGGTCAGTCACCTGGATCAGTGAGTGGGACACGAGTATGTAGTCTAGGTGTGCATGGACTCCATGGGGTGGGGGGTGAAAAAAAAGTATAACCGTGCTCATCCATGTGGAGGAGGTGCCACACGTCCATCACCTTCAATTCCCTAGCTACTAAGTTCACCCCCTGCCCATCATGATCTTTGCTAGGCCTTTTAGGGGGACGACAGTCTAGCAAAGGGTCACTAGTAATGTTGAAGTCCTCACCAGTATAAGTGGGTAGTCATCGAAGGTCGCTAGGCGGGCCGTCAGGAGTGTGAAGAATCTATGGGAATAGTTAGGCACATAGATGCTACAAAGCGCCACCTTGACTCCTTGCAAAGATCCCGCCGCAATTACAAAGCAGCCCTCTGGATCCTGATATAGCCTGTGCATAGTAAACGCAATAGTTTTCTTTATCAGGATGGCTACTCCTCTTTGCCTGCTATTGTAAGCCGCAAAGTAGAGATCTACCAATGCCTTTTCAAATTAAGATGTTCTGATTTCCCTAAATCCATTTCCTGTAGCAGTGCTATGTCAGCATGCTGTCTCTTAAGGGCTTGCAGTATCTTAGTTCGCTTTATGGGAGAGTGTACACCATCAACATTTAGAGAGACTATTTTGAGACTAGCCATAGGCCATCTTTATCAGCTGAATAGCATATAGGTAAGTTGGAAACATATAGGTGCCTAGGAGGCCTCCCAGCTGGGCCCCCTGGTGGTCAAATAATCATTAGGGGAAAGCACCATACAAATTGCTCTTTCTATAGCAAAAATATTCACACCCCACTTCAGTGGGCTAGTGGCCCGCAATGAAAATTGACCGGACAGTCTCTCCCAGTCCCCCCGACCCCCACCCCCAGCCTCCCCAAATGCAAACTCAACCCCTTCCCTAATGAACACACAGAGAAACTATAAGAAATACCGCATACAAACTACCCGAATCGTACCAGTTCACATCAGTCATTCCCCCTCTTTCTCACCACCAACCTTCCCGCACTCGTCGCCCCCCTGCCCACCCCCACTCAGACGCAACTTCCCCCCCCATTGGCAGGATACCCCAGGAGACATTGCTTAATACATGCCCTATAATAGCTGTAATGTACTTGCGACAGAGAGAACAGGGAAGAAAAGCATGTTATGGTGCAGCTAAAACAACACTAGAGCTTCCTGACCCCTTGCAACATCCAGAGAGGCACTTGGTCCCTCCAGCAGAGTCAACAACCGGTAGTGCAGCTGCAAAGAATCAGGCCTCTGCTTAAGTTGCAAAACAAAGTAGTTGAAAAAGTTCTAGGACTTCAAATTCACCAACTTGGTAAGCTGCACCACTCGCAGGAGCTCATAGTGTCACTGTAATTTGTCCACAAAAGTACCCAGATCCTTGGGATCAGTGAAATAGAGCAGCTTGTTGTCATGCAAAACACACACTTTGGCTGGGTATAACAGCGCGAAACGGATTCCTTTATCGAAGAGTCGCTTGCAATGGCGTCCCATCTGTTTCCATTGATCAGAAACAAGTGCGGAATAGTCCTGAAAAAGCAATATTTTCTGGCCTTCATATTCCACGTTCTTTTTTCCTCTGTATGCCTGCAATATTTTATCTTTGTCAGCATAGTTAAGAATCCGCACCAACACCTGTCGCGGCCTCTGCTCACCCTCTCGACGTGCAGCACATTGTCAGCTAGCTGCAGGCCCAACTGTGCAGGCAACCATCGCTCCACAAGGATCCATAGGTCCTTGTCCTTCACTGATTCTCTCCACAAGGATCCATAGGTCCTTGTCCTTCACTGATTCAGGGACTCCAATAATCCTGAGGTTATTACACCTGCTTCTATTTTCCTGGTTGTCCACTTTCTGGGCTATCTGCGTGCATTTCTGCTCCAGCCCTGTAATCCTCGCGTTTGCATTCTCAGTGCAGTCCTCTTGGCGTGATATGCACTCCTCAGCTTGTTGTAAATGCATGCCCTGCCGCTCCAGAGAATCACGAAAGTGATCCACGAAGGTTTGGAGCTTGGACAGCTTCTCCTCAAGGACTGCTGAAATCTGCTGGACTAAATCTCTTACTATGTCTGCAGGTAAACTAATCGCGGGTGAGGCCTCGTGCACCGCTGCCATTTTGGACTGTGAGCCTTGTATGCAATGATTTTTCCCCCATGGGGTCTTCAAGGGCATAACCACCATTTCCCAGGTTGTTGGGACTTTACACCCCACCACAAGGAGCACTCGGGCCTCCTTTCTTCAGCCGGTTAGCTTTAGAGCCTGTTTGGGGGCTAAAGTGCTGATAATTAGCAAATTTCAGGGTGGTAGGAGTGGAGCCAGGTAAAGAAGCGTCCGTTCAGCTCACCAGCATCACGTGACCCCCCTCTTTGATTTTTATCACAGAAAAACGGTATATCAAATCCCATCCTCTTTCTCCTATTTAATTTGACACATTTATATTCTGCTCAACCTTAAATTCGGAGCAGATTACAATAGATGAAAGCATATAAAAGACTATACTAAAACAAACTTACATTACACACTTACATCCAACTAAAATCAGACCTAACTACGAAAAAGATGTTCTACTCCATGTGGAAACTCAAAAGAGTAAAACCTTTCTTCCCGAGATACATCTTCCATACCCTGGTACAGTCAATGGTAATAAGTCATCTGGACTTCTGCAACGCACTGTACGCTGGCTGCAAAGAACAAACTATCAAAAAACTCCAAACTGCCCAGAATACTGCCGCCAGACTCATATTTGGAAAAACTAAATATGAAAGTGCAAAACCCTTAAGAGAGAAACTTCACTGGCTCCCACTTAAGGAACGCATTGCATTCAAGATCTGCACGAATGTACACAAAATCATTCATGCAGATGCCCCAACCTACATGCTAAACCTCGTGGACCTACCTTCCAGAAAAGCCAGAAGATCATCTCGCAAATTTCTCAACCTGCACTTCCCCAGCTGTAAAGGACTAAAATACAAGCTGATGCACGCCAACACCTTCTCTTACATGAGCACACAGTTATGGAATGCATTACCCACAGACCTGAAAACAATCGATGAAATAACTATCTTTTGCAAATCTCTGAAGACATTCTTCAACAAGGCCTACAATGAGAACCTATAGCCTCACTAATCCACTTCACCAACCCATTCAGTTATGAAAGCCCACCTTCTATAATTACCCTAATAAATCCCTTCCTTCTTCTTTCTTCCCTTAATTAATCTCTACACAATACTAACTGTACCTGATACTGGAATAACTATATTAACAATACTATGTAAGCCAATTTGAGCCTGCAAATAGGTGGGAAAATGTGGGATACAAATGCAATAAATAATAATATTGATTCATCTACTCCTTAGCATCTTCTCAAATGTATTCAAGGTCTACTTAAATATTTAGTAAAAAGCCAAGTTTTTAAATGGCGACAAAATATCATATAGGGTTTTTTTGTTACATTTGTACCCCGTGCTTTCCCACTCATAGCAGGTTCAATGCGGCTTACATATTATATACAGGTACTTATTTGTACCTGGGACAATGGAGGTTTAAGTGACTTGCCCAGAGTCACAAGGAGCTGCCTGTGCCTGCAGTGGGAATTGAACCCAGTTCCCCAGGACCAAAGTCCACCACACTAACCACTAGGCCACTCCTCCTAATTTCCCTTATAAAACCTGGGAGGGAGTTCCATAATTCAGCCCCTTTACCTGTTAGTGTCCAATGTTTTATACTTATCATCCGATAGACACATCTAGAAGGTTTAATCAATTTCAGTTGATTTGCTGAGTGGAGACTTTTTATGAGGAGAATATACTGTCACTAAATCCTTTAAGTAATTGGGACTAAAGCTATACAGTATCTTAAAGATTAAGATTAAGGTCTTAAACTTGATTCTAGTAATCAGTGACAACCAATGAAGCTAAATTAAATAAGGTGTTATATGATCATAGTTTGGCTGCAGCATTCTGAACAGCCTGGAGCCTGCAACCTATAAATTTGCTTTTGAGGGAGACCCATAAAGACCATATTACAGTAGTCTAATGTGGTAAGCACCAACCACTGGACAACCCGTTGAAAATAGTTCACCTCTATATAACGTCTAAGTCTTTGCGAGAGAGTTACTGGAATAGCAGCAGGTTTCCCTAAGAACACTCCCTCACTGAGGTTCAGTTTAGTAACCTTATGGCAGGTGGCGCTAACCTGCCATGTCAGAGGTTGAGTCAAAGGGGTGGGGCTCAGGCCGGGAAGTGGTTAAATACCATGGAGCAGAGTGGATCAAAGAGGCCTTGAGGGAAGAGGTCTACAGGAGGAGCCCAGAGCAAGGATATTCCCAAGGAGCTTTGGTTTGGCTGTAGTACCTGAAGAGAGTTTCAGGGAACAGGAATGGGCCTATCTCAGACCCTTGCATTCTCTGTGATAAGTCTTGCATCCAGGGATTCCAGGGCTGTGTGATCACAAGTGAGGTAGCTGAAGACTGCCAGGTTAAGCTAATTATCCCTTGGCTATTGGAACTGTGGCTATGATAAAGGAAGTTATTGCATATTGAAGAGTGTAGCTAAACCAGGAATGGGATACTGGAATTGGAATTGTTTGAGAGGTTTTATTTGGAAGTACCAATCCTGTGAGGAAATGGGGCTGACTACTCTTCTTGTATGTACACAAAAGTATTTTGACTTTCTACCTGCAACCTGTGCATGTGTGTCACATTTGTGTGAGGTTCTGCAGACAGCCACGAGTCATGCTATCATAGTGTTTTGATGAATTTCAATTTGAAGAACATTTCTGTATGATATAACTAATGTAAGATTCCATGGTTAATCTAGACTCCAGAAGAACTCCGAAGAGTTTTATTTCTGATTTAAGAAGGAAGGGAAGGGAAATGGGACTTGATATACTGCCTTTCTGAGGTTTTTGCAACTACATTCAAAGTGATTTACATATATTCAGGTACTTATTTTGTACCAGGGGCAATGGAGGTTTAAGTGACTTGCCCAGAGTCACAAGAAGCTGCAGTGGGACTCAAACTCAGTTCCCCGGGATCAAAGTCCACTACACTAACCACCAGGCTACTCCTCCACTCCTCTGAGCTAGCGAACATTGGATTCTTTTGAGGTATAATTTGTTGGTGGTTTCAACCCATAGAATATTTGTTTTATCTAGATTAATCTTAAAATTAACAGACATCCAAACACAGAACTTATCGAAAACTTGATTCATCAAGGCATACAATGCAGTTAGGTCAGAATACAGAGGAAACAGAAGGACTATATTTTTTCCAATTCACTCAAATATATATTGAATAGGATGTATGAGAGAGGGGAACCTTGTGGGACACCCTGAACCATTGTCCATTTGTTTTAAACGTGCTGCTGTGTACCTTCATGGAGTTTCCTCTGATTTTTGTACCTTTTGAACAGGAAGACAATCTATTCATGTTTACCTGTTCTACTCCATTCGGGATTTTATAGACCTCTATCATATCTCCCCTCAGCAATCTTTTCACCAAGTTGAAGAGACCAAACCTCTTTCACCATTCCTCATATGAGAGTCATTCAGTTCCCTTAATTATCTTTGTTGTCATTCTTTCTACCTTTTCCAGTTCCACTATATCGTTTTTGAGATGCAGTGACCAGAATTGCAAATGATATTCAAGATGTGGTCTCACCATGGAGCAATACAGAGGCATTATGATATTCTGTTTTATTTTTGATTCCTTTACAAATAATTTGCTTGTTTGATTACCACAGCTGCACAGTGAACAGAAGATTTCAAATTTCAAGGTGCTGTTCACAGTGACACCTAAATCCTTTTCTTTGGTGGTGACTCCTAATATAGAACTAGCATCATGTAGCTATAATTTGGAGTATTCTTCCCAACATGCATCACTTTGTACTTGTCCACATTAAATTTCATCTTCCAGTTGGATGCCCAGTCTTTCAGCCTCCTGAGGTCCTCCTGCAATGTCACACTCATTGTTTCCATTTCCAGATCATTTATATATATATGTTAAAAAGCACTAGTTCCTGTACAGATCCTTGCAGCACTCTAGTATTCATTTACTACTTTGAGAGAACTGGTTATTTAATCCTGCTCTCTGTTTTCTATCTTTTAACCAGTTCCCAGTCAACAACAGATCATTACTTCCTATCTCATGGCTTTTTAATTTTACCAGAAGCCTCTCATGAGGGACTTTTCTAAAGCTTTCTGAAAATCTAGATACACTACATCAACCAGCTCCCCTTTATCCACATATGTATTCACGCCTTCAAAAAATATAGCAAATTGGTGATGCAAGACTTCCCTTGGCTGAACCCATGTTTACTCTGTTCCATTAAACCGTTTGCCTATGTGTTCAGTAATTTTGTTCTTTATAATAGATTCTACCATTGTGCTTGGCAGTGATGTTGGCCAACTTCCAATCTTCTGATACTGTGGATGGTTTTAACGACAGTCTAAAGATTACCAATAGTAGATATGCAATTTCATTTTTGAGTTCTTTTAGTACCCTGGAGTGTACACCATTTGGTCCAGGTGATTGCTACTCTTTTAGGTCTCCTTTTATAAAGCCGTGTGGCAATGCCGAAGGAGCCCATTCAAAGTGAATGGGCTTTATTGGCATCGCACCAGCAGTTGCTAGTGCGTCTTGATAAAAGGAGGCCTTAATTTGTTAATTTGGCTTATTATGTCTTCCAGATTTACCAAGATTTTTTTTCAGTTCCTCCATATTATCACATTTAAATATTTCTGGCAGAGGTAGCTCCCTTACATCCTCCTCAGTAAAGACTGTAGCAAAGAATTAATTTAATCTCTCTGCTATGACCTTGTCATCCCTGAATATTCCTTTAACTCCTTGATCTAATTCTCCAATCAGGGGCGGAGCCACGGGTGGGCCTGGATGGGCCCAGGCCCACCCACCTTTGCTACAGGCCTGCCCCGCCTGCGACAGCCCCCTGCACTGACCTGAAGCGCGTTCTCCCTCCAATCCAGCACCGGCGATCATAGCCAGCCTTCTACCATGTCCAGCAGGAAGTTGCAAAGTAGGCGGGACGCACCTGAGAAGAAGCTCCGACGACGCACGCTGGACGTGGTAGAAGGCTGGCTATGATCGCCGGTGCTGGATTGGAGGGAGAACGCGCTTCAGGTCAGTGCAGGGGGCTGTTGCGGGCGGGGCGGTCATGAGTGGACACAAAATGTGGTGGCGGCGGCGGGCGGGCGGGGGGTGGACGGTGGAGAGGAAAGAGGTCTGTGCCCACCCATTCCACCTCCAGGCCCACTCAAAAATTAATCGCTGGCTACGCTACTGGCTCCAACTGACTCCTGCACAGGCTATCTGCGTCTATTGTACCAGAAAGTTTTTGCTATGAGTTTTTGATTCTACAGCTAGATTTTTTTAAAATTCTTTTAGCCTTCTTTATCAATGCCTTGCATCTAATTTGTTAGTCTTATGCTGCTTCCTGTTTTCTTCATTTGGATTTTTCTTTCATTTTTTGAAAGATGTTCTTTCTAATAGCCTCTTTTACTTCACCTTTTAACCATGCTGGTTGTCATTTTGCCTTCTTACCTCCTTACCTCCTTTTTGATACATGGAACACAACTGGTCTGAGTTTCCAAGATAGTATTTTTAAAAATTGTCCGTACCTGATTTAAACTCTTAACCTTTGCAGCTGCTCCTTTTAGCTTTTTAAAAACCATTTTCCTCATTTAATCATAATTGTCCGTTTGAAAGAAGTGGAAAAAAGATTTACCACAGCCAAAAGCCACATGCAGAGTGGACCACGATAATACCTTAGGAATTGAGAAAAGGACCATCTAGTAGGCAGAAGCCCATGGGCTCAAAATGCTCCCTTGAACTGGAGCATTAACCATCTCTCACAGGACAGGTTGAGGGGGAGGAGCTCTATCCCCTGAGGAAAGAGAAACCTCAGGAGACAATTAAGTACTCACAACAGACGCTGATATTGACTCTGCAGCAGCTTGAAGATGAAAGTCCATAGGTCCCTTAACTACTATCGGAGCCAGAGTAGTCATCGTCCCGCCTTTCCTTTTCCCCATAGGAGTGGAACAGAATCCCATGCTCCACATTCATCTGTGGTTCCAAAGGGGTGGGACCTGCCCCTTTGGTCATGCCCTTTTGGGCATGCGCCCCCCAGCAGAGGTATCCAGCAGGCAGGGTATTCAAGCTCAGTGCCTGCAGCACACACCCACAGACACTCCAGCATTCCTTAAGAGACTCACGGCAGGGATGCACTCATGTAGATGGTAAGGGCCTTGCTATGATGTCACCAGCAGGCAGGGTGTCAAAGCTCAGTGCCTGCAGCACATGCCCACAGATACTTCCAGCAGTTCTCAATAGACCTGTGGCAGGGACATGCTAATATAGATGGTAAGAGGGTTGTTTTATTTTAAGTCACCCCCTAATAGTCTAAGTAGAACTATTTATTGTTGGAATATGCGGAATATAAGAATAAATATTATTATTATTTTTCTTTTTTTCTCATTGCCATACAGTTGATGGATGAATACATTGACTTAATTAAATCCTAGTTTTCTCTCTGTGACAGAATATGTGCAAAATAAGCCTCTCTGTGTACTTAGGTCCCCATAAGTACACAGAGAGGCTCATTTTCAAAGCACATAGATTTAAACAAAGTTATATAGGTTTCTATGTAACTTTGTAAGTCTATGTGCTTTGAAAATGAGCACCAGAGCCACTTTGAGAGATTTAGTGCTAGACATTTAGCCAGGCAGGCATGGTCCAGCCAGGGGGATGTAAAAACCCATAGCAGGAAAAAGACAGGGAAGTCCACAGCAGGAAGGAACAGCCCTTCAGGGTAGGCCTCCAAGAATTATGGTACCAAAAAACAGGCTTTATAGGTCTGCAGCAAACAGCAAGTAGCAGAACACAAAGCAGACCAGGAGTCCAGGAAATTCTTTATTAAAACAGACCCAATGTGGCCACATCACATTTCACCAAAATGGCTGCATCAGGGGTTTTTCATAACACTAATAAATAAACTTAACCAGGGATAAGAACTATGTTTCCCCCAGCTGTTGAATACGTCCAAGACTACAAATCAGCAGCTCTTGAAAAACATGAAGACAGTTAGATACAGGGCAACAGCTTTTCCTCACTCTCCCACGATAGATACCTGGAATATCCTCCTGCAGGAAGTGGTGAAAATGAAAATTGTCACGGAATTCAAAAATATGTGGGATAAACACAAAAGAATCCTGTATAGAAGGCACGGAACCAAACAATCTTAGCAGTGATTAGATGGCAACCACCTGTAATTGGGAAGCAAAGCCAGTGCAGGGCAGACTTCTACGGTCTGTGCCCTGATCATGGCTGGACAGATTTGGATGAGCTAGGGTGGGGTTTTGATGACAACTTCAGAAGTTGTAGAACAAGGCCAGTGCCAGGCAGCCTTCTATGGTCTGTGCCCTGAAAATGGCAAGGAGAAATCAAGATCACGTAGTATCACATCATACCTTATGCTATAATTGTCTTGTTAGGCAGACTGGAGGGACTGTACAGGTCTTTATCTGCCATCATCTACTATGTTACTACGTTCACTACGCCCCTGATTGGAGAATTAGATCAAGGAGTTAAAGGAATATTCAGGGATGACAAGGTCATAGCAGAGAGATTAAATTAATTCTTTGCTACAGTCTTTACTGAGGAGGATGTAAGGGAGCTACCTCTGCCAGAAATATTTAAATGTGATAATATGGAGGAACTGAAAAAAAATCTTTGGCAAATTTGATTACATTCTTTAAGGTGATAGTCTCCCTTTTGTGAACTAAGATCTCGTACTCGTTTCAAAGTACTGATCATCCTTTTCAATTACAGAGTTTCTATAGCTTAGACCACATTTTGAAATCAGACTGATAGATGTAGAGTTACCTGCTTCCTTCACATTTTTCTGGATTGGGACTACTACATCCATTTCTCTCTGGTCCCCTTGGATTCTCCCCCTCCCCCCCCCCCCCAATCTTCAAACAAACTTAAAGAAAACTGTGAAGGAGATACATTCAGTACATTTTGGACATCTTTACTATTATGAGATATTTCATCAACTCTCATTGCCTATTCCATTGTCAACTATACAATTACTTCAAGTACTTCCTCCTTTATAAATGAGTTTGCAATCCTCTTGATTATTTATGCCTTTGTATCTTGCCCTAGGCCTAGATTGACACCTTACCATTGTTTTGTATGAATATTCCGAACAAAAGAACTTGTGTGAGTCTTGTGATGGTTGCTTTCAAATTATATTTTTGAGGAAAGAAAAGCAGGTGCCACACTTCTACTGAATACCATGTACACTGTAAGCATGCGCCATTCACTTGTACATTGTTGTACTACAAAGGAAACATTTTCATAGAAACACAACTTCACATAACTTTGTTAAAAAATGGTCATCTCATGTATGTGATTTCTTCTCACAATTATATTCCACTGTCTCATTTCTGCCTCTTTCTAAAACACATCCATTTTTAAGGTTAAAATCTACTGTTATGCTTGATTGGGACAATCGAAAAACAAAGTGCAGTAAAATTTCTCCCCTTATTTTCATCCTTCCTTCCCTAAAAATATAACAGGGTGGGCTAAATAGAAATGAATGAAAAATGAAAGGAAAACAAATTCCTAATTTATTTAAGCCAATGTTTTCATGTGTGTTTCATTGTTCTCAGTGTTTCCATGACGTTTCAGAGAAGAACATTCTGGGTCATTCAGAGGGCAAGTGGGTCATATCCTGTTTCCGCAGGGGTGTCACAAACAAGCTCTGCTGGGGCAAACCACTCATAGCTGTTCACGTCTAATTTCTGGCTTTGCTGAAGAAATTGTGTTTTACCAAAGAACATAAAAAATAAAAAAATAAAAGCCATATGAGTATCTCTGAAACTTTAACAAGATAAAGTAAAGACATCTGAAATGTAAAGTCTTCCCAGAGTCTCAGGTCACCTTGTCAATATTAATCTTTCCTTTTGGAAGCACATTAGGATCCACTAGACTGTTCTCTTTATAGCCTTTGACTGTGAGCTGACCTCCGACATTGCACAATACCATACAGTCCTTTAAGGATGTGGTAATTACTGAGAACTGGCCTAACCATATTATATGCCAGTACACAGGAAAGTTCATTCAGAGGACTCTTATGCAGATGTCACCTGTTCCTTCTTGTACAGCAGCAGCATTAGCAGAAATAGTTTTGATATTCTATTTCTGGATGCTGCATGTGCTTAGCTACTTCCTTTTTAAAAAGGGTTCCAGAGGTGACTGGGAAATTATAGACCAGTGAGCCTGTTGTTGGCACTGGGCAAAATGGTAGAGACTATTATAAAGGACAAAATTACTGAACATATACATAGGATTGAATTAATACGACAAAGCCAACATAGTTAACTAATCTACGATCATAGTTTGAAGTCATGAATACATATGTGGATAAAAGTGAGCCACTTGATATAGTGCATTTGGATTTTCAGGAAACATTTGACAAATACCTCATGAATAACTCCTGAGGAAATTAGAAAGTCATGGGATAGGAGGCACTGTCCTATTGTGGATTAAGAGCTGGTTAAAAGATAGAAAACAGAGAGTAGGGTTAAATGGTCAGTATTCTCAGTGGAGAAGGATAAATCGTGTGGTTCCCCAGGGGTCTGTGCTGGGACCACTGCTATTTAACATTTATAAATGACCAGGAAATGGGAATAATGAGTGAAGTGATTAAATCTGATGAGGACACAACATTATTCAAAGTTGTTAAATTACAAGAGCATTGTGAAAAATTGCAAGAGGACCTTACAAGACTGGGAGACTGGGCATCTCAATGGCAGATAACATTTAATGTGAGCAAGTACAAAGTGATGCATTTAAGGAAGAGGAACCCAAACTATAGCTACATGATGCAAGGTTCCACATTAGCCACTGGATTCTATATATGGAGACTAAAATTTAGCCGATTTTTGCATATAAATTAATTGATTAATGAGCCAATTAGCACCGATAATTGGCTGCTAACAATTATTGGCATTAATTTGCTTTAATTGGGAGTTATGCACACATCATATTCTATAACGATGTGTGCAGAACTCCTTTAATTTCAAGGGGGTGTGGACAGGGGCATTTTAGTGTGCATTCCAGGAGCATTCCCAGAATTTACGCACATTTTTACAGAATAGATGCAATTGGTGTCTAAGTTTGGCACTGGTATTTATGCCTGCTTTCACCTAAAGTTAGTTGTTGTTTATGGGCTTAGCACTATTGTATAAAGGACACAGTTCTTTTATAGAATATTGCTCAGCACTTAAATTTTTCAGTGCTGATTTTTTGGCCCCAGGTGTCTCCACCCAGGAAAGGATTAAGGCAGTGCCGTAGCGAGGGCGGCTGACACCCGAGGTGGGTCGCCGCTGCACACCCTCCCCCCCGGAGCGCATTCTTACTTGAATTAGGAAGCGAGGGGCGGGCGAGAGGGCCGATCCGCCCTTGAGTGCACGTCGCTGGGAGCTGCGTCGGCTCCGCTGGTTCCCTGCTCTCTCTGCCCCGGAACAGGAAGTAACCTGTTCCGGGGCAGAGGGAGCAGGGAACCAGCGGAGCCGACACCCCCCTAGCAGTGTGCACCCGGGGTGGACCGCCCCACCGCCCCCTCTTCCTACGCCACTGGATTAAGGTGTTGTCGTTGATGATATGTTGAAACTCTCTGCTCAGTTTGCAGTGGTAGCTAGGAAAACAAATAGAATATTAGGAAGAATTAGGAAAGGAATGGACTCCACCTAGAGTATTGTGTGCAATTTTGGTCACCACATCTGAAAAAATGATATAGGAGAATTAGAGAAGATACAGAGAAGGGTGATGAAAATGATATGGGAGATGGGACGACTTACCTATGGGGAAAGGCTACAGAAGAGAGGGAGAGAGAGATTGTTTTTCCCCCTGCCATGCAGTTATTTCCAGACAGACAGAGAGGAGATGGGAGCATGGCAGGGGGAGAGAGAGAAAAAAAGACTGCATGGCAAGTGGGAGAGAGTGATAGAGGAGTTACTACATGGCAGGGGAAGAGATAGAAAGAGACAGAGGATATGAATGCATGAGAGAGATCTCCAGAGAGAGAGTGTGAGAGAGAGAGAGTGATCTGAGAGAGAGTGAGATATGGACCTGAGTCCCTTTCTCTACAATCCACTGCACTGACCACTAGCTTACTCCTGAGACCAGCTTCCTGCTGTAATAGGAATGGCCATAATATCTAGATGAATATCTAAGAAGATGTTCCACTCAATGTGGAAATTAAAAAGAGTAAAACAGTTCTTCCCAATGACAGTCTTACGTAACTTGGTACAATCAATGGTGCTCAGTCACCTAGACTACTGTAATGCAATATACACTGGCTGTAAAGAGCAAACAATCAAGAAACTTCAGACAGCCCAGAACACCGCAGCCAGACTTATATTCAGAAAAGCAAAATATGAAAGTGCTAAACCACTACGAGCAAAGCTACACTGGCTCCCACTCAAAGAACGCATCACGTTCAAGATTTGTACACTAGTTCATAAAATCATCCATGGAGACGGCCCAGCCTATATGTCAGACTTGATAGACTTACCGACAAGGAACGCCAAAAGATCAGCCCACACATTCCTCAATCTTCATCTCCCAAGCTGCAAAGGTCTAAAATACAAACTTACGCATGCAGCAAACTTCACCTACTTGAGTGCCAAGCTATGGAACGCACTGCCGCATAACCTGAGAAGGATCTACAAACTAACAAACTTTTGAACATCACTGAAGACCCATCTTTTTAAAAAGGCATACCACACAGAATAACAAATAGAAATGTATACATCTCCCACGCCTTTACTCAGAACTATTTTTATAATATCTGTTTGCTTTAAACTTCTACTATATAACTCAAAATCTCTATTCTAACAATAAGCAAATACTTTTATAATATCTGCTTGCTTTAAACTTCTAATATGTTTTTCCACATCTCTATGTAACAATAAGTGATTACGTTCTAATCTATTACCACCAAGAACGATACATTGTAAGCCACATTGAGCCTGCAAAGAGGTGGGGAAATGTGGGATACTAATACAATAAATAAATAAATAAATATATATATATATATATCTGAAGCTGTCACAGAGCCTGGTATGTACTATCACTGTAACTACCTTGGGGAGTCAGTGACAAGTGGGGGGTCATGCCTCAATCTATCCAGTGGTCAGCTGGTCAGTTAGAGCACCTTTATTGACTTAGTCATAATTGAAACAGGTCCAGATAAAAACACCGCAGTTTGGACCCTGCATGGTTTTATTTTGTTCCATTATCGCTGAAAAACGTCCACATTCTGGGCATGCTCAAATACCCCCAACACCCCCCCTAGTGATTTAAATAAACAGCAGAGAAAGTCTCAAATCTGAGTTTCAAAAATCGCAATCTGGACATTTTCCAGTGAAAACCATCCATCTGCTTCTTTTGGGATGTTTTTCTCTTTTGAAAATGAGCTCCATAGTGTGCTTTGGACCCTGTTGTGACATATTTGCACATTTCTAAGGCTTTTAAAATCTTCCTGAATGCTTGAAGAAATGAATTTGATGCACTGTGATTTTCTCCTTTTTTGCCCTCAGGTGACCGATGATTAACGAAAGGAGCAAACTGTGTAAAACTTGTAGGCTTTACTCACTACTTCAATTCTCGTTTTCTCCAAAGGGGCTGATTCAGGGGTGACTGGGTACCAGTTGATGTAAAAGTCCAAACTTCACCAAAGTGATAAAAATGTATCTCTTTTTTATGTTTTTATTTATTTTTAATTAAGTTGGGGGTTTTACTTTTATAAATTAGTCATAAATTATAGAAGTTCTTAATCTGTGTTCTATCAAAGACTTTAGAGATTTGTGGGTTATTTGCATTTGTGGTTGTACTTGATCTCTTTTTGGATTTTGTCATTTCTCTATTTGTTTAATAAAGACTTCTTTAAACTTAAAAAAAATGTATCTCTGACCTGGGCTTTCGTGTAGTGAACTCACATGTTAAACATATAGATAAAGCATTTTTATATTTTACCCACATGGACATGGATGCACTTTTTACAATGTATACTGGAGTTCTTTGCTATAATTCAATTTATTTTATATCTAGATGGAGTAAATTATATGGAGAACATGGTCAGTATTCAATATCGGTCCATTATAAAGCTAATGATCAGAACAGCAGTGGAGTCTCTTGTTCACTCAATGTGGATAAAGCCCCCATAAACAGTTATATCCGTAAGTATGTATGTATATATTTAAATATATGTAGATATATTTCTTTACATTGTTATATAGTTATAGTCAAATATTAAACTTTCATTCAAAAGACTTTTTCATTATGCATTCACAAGGAAAATATAAGCATACTAGTAAAAAAAAGCCTGTTTCTGATTGAAATGAAACGGGCACTAGCAAGATAATCACCTTCTCCCATTAATGTTTCTAAGGGAAGTGTTAGGAGGAATGTGCTCTGATGGTAATCAATAATTTCCAGTGGTGTGAGGCAGGACTGTCCTTTCCTGAAATGTGCTGGTTACTGTAATATATCTGAATTTTGCATAGCCATGGTAGGACACAGTGTTTGTGTGAGAGAGAGAGTGTGTGAGAGACAGATTGTCTGTGTGTGTGAGAGTGTGTGAGACAGGGAGAGACAGAGAGATAGACTGTGTGTGTGAGTGTGATAGAGAGTGTATGTGAGAGACAGAGAGTGAGTGTGTGCCCCCACCCCCCTCTCTCAGGACCCCCTCCCCCCCTTATGGTCTGAGGACCCCTCTCTCTCCCCTGCCCCCCCCCGCAGCCACCCATGTCCAGCGACCCTCCTCTCTCCCCCTGCCCCGGTCTTGCCTGCCCACTGCTGGTACTGGCACTGACCGTCCCCCGCTGCCGGATCGGTCTTCAAAATGACCGCCGAGACTTCCAGTGGTGGTCTTGCGAGACTTCTGCTGAAGTCTTGGAGGCCGCTCTTGTAAGTCTCGGTGGCCATTTTGAACAGCGATCCGGCAGTGGGGGAGGGTCAGCGCCAGCAGTGGGCAGGCAAGACCGGGGAGGGGGAGAGGAGGTCGCTGGACATGGGTGGCTGCAGGGTTGGCAGGGGGAGAGGAGAGTCGCTGGACATGGGTGGCTGGAGGGGGGGGCAGGGGAGAGAGGAGGGTTGCTGGACATGGGTAGCTGGAGGGGGGCAGGGGCTCTGAGGGCAGGAGGGCGGGACACTGCGCGAGGGGCAGGAGGGCAGAAAATGGCACGTGGAACTTAGCCAGCTGGCTGTTCAGATCAGCAGGGCTCCGAGGGCGGGAGGGCTCCGAGGGTGGGGCTATGAGAGCAAGTGCGATTCCTGTGGTTGGTACCTTCTCTCTCTGACGTCGCATTAGCATGCAGCCTTCCCTTCCCTCGGAGGGCGGAGCGATTACGAAGCCTACGAACACTTCAGGGCTTCACTGCCATGCTGCCACGGAGTCAGCTTCAGAACATTGGAGGTGTGAATTATTATATTAGATATTTTATTTCTTGTTGGGGGGGGGGGGGTGAGTTCTACCTGCTTGCTTTGCCTCCTTAGGTGGCCATGCCAGTAAGCTACATCCAGGTTATACTGTTGTATGACCATGTGGTTTTCATGTACGGTGTGGACACCCTGAAGACACCATAGCACTAAAATACCATGGCATTGTAGGTAAAATACAGCATTCACCATGACACTTATTTTAGTAATGGGAAACATCACGGCACTGCATTTTAGTAAATTGCATAACTGTTAGGTGCTTAGGTGCCGTCCCTATAGGTTGCATCCCTCTGCTATATGGGTATCTAGCAAGTCTTGGTGTAGTTGAATGGGATACATTATTTCTGGACTGAGTCCTCACCTGCTGTGGTGCAGTGTGGTTGGTCTCTGTCCACCAGGGCTGAATAGTGTGCCCTCAGAGAATGGAAAGAAGTTGCTCTCAATCTCAGAAGTTTCTCTTCCTTCTGGATGCTATGTTGGTGCTCTCTAAAGAAGGCCAACTAACGGCTGTTTTGTAACATGAGACACAATACACGTTTACATGTTGACATGGCTCCATGGTGCAAGCTGTGCCATGCACATGGGGAGTGCAAAAAGGCATATATCAGTGGTGGTCACATGTAACCTACATTGTTATTTTTCCATCTACTGATTGGCACTTTGCTGGTATTCATATGTACCGATCTTAAGATGGTTTGCACATGCTACCTCCCCATTGAATACAGATACAATACACACATATTTTTGTCATTTTGAAATATTTACACACTGATGTCACTACTCAGAGTTTTTTCCCCTCATCATTGTTGAACGTGGAGATATGCATATTTTAGATTGACTGTCAAATTCATCACTGCTTTTGTAAAATGATGCCTCCAGCCTCAACGTGCAGACATGGACATCTCTGTCCTCACATATGGGGCTCTATATCAATCACTGAAATACCTTTTAAAATTGCCCTCTTAGTCAAAAAGGAGAGACAAGACACACATCACCTAATAATAATAATGATAATAATGATAATACTATAAATACTGTCACTTCCACTTCAGCCTCCTTTGTCTTCATGACTCTGTGTATCAAGCTAACAGTTAATACTTCAAGGTTTTTATATATATGAGTTGTTTTATTCAAAATCTTAAGGACTCCTTTTATTAAGCTGCAATAGTGATTCCCGTGCGGCAAATGTGATGAAGCCCATAGGAATTTAATGGGCTTCATTGTATTTGCCACGCCAGGAATCACTATTTCAGCTTAGTAAAAGGAGCACTAAATATTTCATTTAACTCAGGCCATTTCAGTATGTCCAAAGTAGATTTATTTTTTAGTAATTTACCATTTTTTTAAAAGTAAAACATTGCTTTCTCATTAGCAAAGTAATCCAACCATAGCCACAAAACTGATTGAAGTAATTTTTCTAAGTTGGCTAGTTGAGTTCTGTATGAGCTGATTTCAAAGGTTCATTTTACTAATGACAGACTGTAATGACATTAATGAAAGTGCTAATGTGCTGTAGAATCCAACAGAAGAGAAAAATCTTAGATTTTCACTAAAAAAAGAATTTCATCTTGCTGAATACGAACTCATATTCAGTAACTCTATACAAAGATTTTGTACATTGTGGAAATTCATCAAAATAGAATGCAAAATCTCCTCAGCCTCTTCTGTTCTCATTATATTTACTTTAGATTGTTTTCATCTCAGGACACAAAAATAATCTACATGGAATATATGAGCTGTATTTGAAGTCACAAAAGATATTACAAAAACATTGGGGCCCTTTTACTAAGTTGTGTAGGTACCTACCCAACGTGTGCCAAATTGGAGTTACCGCCCAGTTATCGCATGGACCTTGCGGTAATTTCAATTTTGGTGCACGTCCGCTATGTGCATCTGAAAAATATGTTTTATTTTCTGATGTGCAGCAGCTATGCATGTCAAGTGGAATTTGACGTGCGTAGACCATTATAGACCGGTTACCGCCTGAGACCTTACCACACTAGGTCTATGGCTTGTGGTAAGGTCTCAGACCCAAAATGGGCACGCGACAATTTTCATTTTGCTGCACGTCCATTTTCGGCAATAATTTATAAAAGGCATTTTTTATAAGTGCGCTAAAAAATAATTCTGCGCACACCCAAAACACGCATCTACACTACTGCAGGCCATTTTCAGCAAACCTTAGTAAAAGGACCCCATTGTTAAAACTGTAATTGCAGTCTATCAATTTTCTTCTGATCTTACAGTATATATGAGACACCTGAAAGAAAATATACATGGATAAAATCATTCAGTCTGATCCCTGAATATAACAATCAATACTCTGATAACTATGTAAAAAAAATCTCAGATTTATAATATGATGTTTTACTGGACCTTCAAAACATGTGAGCATTCCTAAAATAGACTGAATTTCCAACATCTCAATATTATCATCAGTCCAGTCCATCTAAATTTCTTTCTTCTCAAACAGCATCCTTATAAGCTCTTCATAACATGCCAAAAACAACCTCTTGTTTCACAAAATATTTCTGATAGAACAATTTTTAGTAGAAAATTTTCATATGTTAATATACATACATCTGAAAAAAAGTTTATATGCACATATCTTACACTGCCATTGACTTCGTTTATGTCTTTCAACATACCATGTTTCAGTGAAGACATCAGGGAAACCTCCTTATTTCAATCCACAAGCTCTCTATAGCTTCATGCAATCTCATTCATTCTATAATAAAAACTGACATCATCATACTCAAATGAACTATTACATGGCATTACACACTTATTTGGAAGGTTGACTCCCTAGCAGTAGTGACAGTGGAGCCACATGGGGCGGGAATAGAGTGGACCAATCCTGCCCCAGTCCACTATCTAGCTTATTTTTGAAAGGGAAGGACGCCCGTCTTCCGACACAAATTGAGAGATGGGCGTCCTTCTCTCAGGGCCGCCCAAATCGGCATAATTGAAAGCCGATTTTGGGCATCCCCAACTGCTTCCCGTCGTGGGGATGACCAATGTTCCCGGGGGCGTGTCGGAGGTGTAGTGAAGGCGGGACTGGGAAGTGCCTAACAGAGGGGCGTCCTCAAGCGATAATGGAAAAAAGAAGGGCGTCCCTGATGAACACTTGGACGACTTTACTTGGTCCTTTTTTTTTACGACAAAGCCACAAAAATGTGCCCTAAATGACCAGATGACCACCGGAGGGAATCGGGGATGACCTCACCTGACTCCCCCAGTGGTCACTAACAACCTCCCACCCTAAAAAAAAAAAACTTTAGAAACTTTTGTCTTTTTTTTTTTTAAGTATGGGTGAAGGACCTCCTTTGTTATATCTCCATCCTTGCAATGGCAGATAAGGATGTCCACCTTTTTCAGTAGTAGCTCAAGATGAGTTACATTCAAGTACACTGGATATTTCTATGCCTCCGTCCCTGCAACGGCAGTTGAGGATGTCCTTTGATATGCCTATGTCCCTGCAACGGCAGTTGAAGACGTCCAAAATGTGGATGTTTGTGAGAAGGATGCCCATGCCTGCTATGCTTCTGACACCCCCTTTATTTATTTGGATTTTGGATCACAAGTAGCAGCAGTGGGTTTTGAACCAACCACCTCTGGATTGCAAGAACAGTGCTCTAACACCTAGGCCACTCCTCCACTCCACTCCCTTGAAATTTGGCCATTCCCGTGGGGGGGGGGGGGGGGGGGCAGTATGCAGGTCCCTGGAGGGGGAAGTATGTGTGTGTTAGTGGAGGCATAACGAGGGCATGGACGTCCTTCTTTCAAACATTTTGGACGTCCTCAACTGCCCCCCCACAGGGATAGCCAAATTTCAAGGGAGTGGAGTGGCCTAGTGGTTAGAGCACTGGTCTTGCAATCCAGAGGTGGCCAGTTCAAATCCCACTGCTGCTACTTATGATCCAAAATCCAAATAAATAAAGGTGGTGTAGGAGGCATAGCAGGCATAGACATCCTTCTCACAAACATTCACATTTTGGACATCTTCAACTGATATCGCAGGGACGGAGGCATAGAAATATCCAGTGTACCTGAATGTAACTCACCTTGAGCTACTACTGAAAAAGGTGTGAGCAAAATATAAATAAATAGTGAAGGACGCCCTCAACTACCGTCACGGAGGCATAGTGAAGGACATCCTTCACCCATACTCTAAAAAAAAAAAAGACAAAAGTTTTTAAAGTTGCTTTTTTCAGGGTGGGAAGTGGTTAGTGACCATTGCATGCCTTTTTCCATTCAGTTAGTGCATCAGTTAGTCCACTGCAGTGCCCCCTAGGGTGCCCGGTTGGTGTCCTGGCATGTGAGGGGGACCAGTTAACTACGAATGCTGGCTCCTCCCATGACCAAATGACTTGGATTTGGTCATTTTTGAGATGGGCGTCCTCGGTTTCCATTATCGCCGAAAACCGGGCATGACCATCTCTAAGGTCGACCTAAATGTTGAGATTTGGGCGTCCCTGGCCATATTATCGAAACGAAAGATGGACGTCCATCTTGTTTTGATAATATGGGTTTCCCCGCCACTTTGCCAGAACGTCTTTAGAGATGGATGCCCTTAGAGATGGTCATCCCTGTTCGATTATGCCCCTCCACATCACCATGGAGGACTCATGGGTGAGTCCTGGGGTGGTTGCAGTGTCCTGGGGGGATGCAGTTGGTGTTCTGGATAATGCCTATCCTTGGGGGGGGGGGGGGGGGGGGGGCGGAATTGGGAAGTGATCCTGTAGGTATGCAGTGTTCAGCACTGCCACCTCTGTGGTGTAAAACCTCCACATATACATGGCAGTGCCAAATCTGATACATCTATTTGTCAGGGTGGTCGGTGTCTATTTTCTCACTGTATGCCTTTGTAAAGTGGGTGTTCCCACTGGATTTAACTGTCATTGCGATATGGGTATAGAGAGGGGGGCATTTCACCAGGGCCGCCGACAGACTGGGCCAGGCCTGGGGCAAGGCTGCCCCTGGGGCCCTGCCCCCGAGGTCATTGTCGCTGCCGCCCCCCTCTGTCCACCACCGGGTCGGGCCCCCTGAATTCAAATCACAGCGCCTCACCTCGCTCCGTGTGAAAGCACGGCAGCGGCAGTCTGCAGATCGCCTCCCTTTGGGCCTTCCCTCCCTATGTCCCGCCCTCGCGGAAGTTACGTCAGATGAGGGCGGGACACAGGGAGGGAAGGCCCGAAGGGAGGCAATCTGCAGACTGCCGCTGCTGTGCTTTCACACGGAGCGAGGTGGTGAGGCGCTGTGATGTGAATGGAGGGGGCCTGGCCTGGTGGCGGACAGTTGACGGAGCCGCGGGCGGGTGGGATTGCAGCGCCAGGCCCCCCTTGGAGGCCCGGGCCCAAGGAATTTTGTCCCTCCTGTCCCCCCCCTCTCAGTGGCCCTGCATTTCACCTACTTGGATTGGCTTCACATCACCCTTCCTGTTACTAGTAGCTACATAAAAAGCTTTGTTGTAATGCAAAAAATTACTTTGCCCCCCCTCCCCCCCTGTTGGAAAAATTTCTTCCTACAGCACTGTGCTGTGATGTTCAAGCAGGCATGTATTTTTGTACCTGGTCTACATAGAGAGACTGTAAAATACTTGTTGAATTGTAGACATCTTGACTTGGATATTTCTAATCAGGCTTGTTTCAACCTTTCTAAAATGGTGCTCCACATAAATAACAGAAGCAGAATTTTATGAAAGCCTATTTATGTGTGTAAAAGACTATTTTACATGCAAAAATAAGTTTTACTTTTTTTTCCATGCAGGCAGGATAATTTTATGAGTACACTTTTCAATGTATGGACTCTTTTTTTTGCATTTTCAAAACAGAAGTATATGCCTACTTTAGCTTGAAAATTACTCTAGAAAGTTGTTAATTTATATTGTATACCTGCTATTTGGGAACGCAATCCTCCAAATTCTATAAAAGTCGCTAAAAATTGTGCATGCAAATTTGGGCATGTGCCCAATTTGGCTAGAAATGTACGGAGGGGAGACAAAAACTTCTTCAGGTATATTAGTGAAAGGAGAAAGACTAAAAAGGGGATTGTAAGACTAAAAGATACAGCAAAACGCTATGTAGAAAATGATGAAGAAAAAGCCAATTTGCTAAATAGATACTTTTGTTCTGTTTTTACTGAAGAAAATCCTGGGGAAGGACCGAGAGGGACTGGCAAAAGTACACCTGAAAATGAACTGGATAAAGCACCGTTCACGGAAGAGAGTGTATATGAACAACTTGGAAAGCTAAATGTGGACAAAGCCATGGGGCCGGACAGGATCCACCCCAGAATACTGAGGGAACTCAGAGAGGTTCTGGCGGGTCCTCTTAAAGATTTGTTTAATAAATCCTTGGAGACGGGAGAGGTTCCGAGGGATTGGAGAACGGCGGAGGTGGTCCCTCTTCACAAAAGTGGGGATAGGGAAGAAGCTGGAAACTACAGGCCGGTAAGCCTCACTTCGGTTATTGGAAAAGTAATGGAAGCCATGCTGAAGGAAAGGATAGTGAATTTCCTGGAAGCCAATAAGTTGCAAGATCCGAGACAACATGGTTTCACCAAAGGGAAGTCGTGCCAAACGAATCTCATTGAATTCTTTGACTGGGTGACAGGAGAATTAAATCAAGGACGGGCTATGGACGTCATCTACTTAGATTTCAGCAAGGCTTTTGACACGGTTCCCCACAGGAGGCTCTTGAATAAACTAGAAGGGCTGAAGATAGGACCCGAAGTGGTAAACTGGATTAGGAACTGGTTGACGGGCAGACGCCAGAGGGTGGTGGTAAATGGAGTTCGCTCGGAGGAGGGAAAGGTGAGTAGTGGAGTGCCTCAGGGATCGGTGCTGGGGCCCATTCTGTTCAATATATTTGTAAGTGACATTGCCGAAGAGTTACAAGGTAAAGTTTGCCTTTTTGCGGATGACACCAAGATTTGCAACAGAGTGGACACCCCGGAGGGAGTGGAAAACATGAAAAAAGATTTGAAGAAGCTGGAAAAATGGTCTAACGTTTGGCAATTAAAATTCAATGCGAAGAAATGCAAAGTGATGCACTTAGGGAGTAGAAATCCAAGGGAGGCGTATGTGTTAGGTGGGGAGAGCCTGATAGACACGGACGGGGAGAGGGATCTTGGGGTGATAGTATCTGAGGACCTGAAGGCGATGAAACAGTGCGACAAGGCGGTGGCCGTAGCGAGAAGGTTGCTAGGCTGTATAGAGAGAGGTGTGACCAGCAGAAAAAAGGAGGTTTTAATGCCCCTGTATAAGACGTTGGTGAGGCCCCACCTGGAGTATTGTGTTCAGTTTTGGAGGCCGTACCTTGCGAAGGATGTTAAAAAAATGGAAGCGGTGCAAAGAAAAGCTACGAGGATGGTATGGGAGTTGCGTTCCAAGACGTATGAAGAGAGGCTTGCTGACCTGAACATGTATACTCTGGAGGAAAGGAGGAACAGGGGTGATATGATACAGACGTTCAAATATTTGAAAGGTATTAATCCGCAAACGAATCTTTTCCGGAGATGGGAAGGCAGTAGAACGAGAGGACATGAAATGAGATTGAAGGGGGGCAGACTCAGGAAAGATGTCAGGAAGTATTTCTTCACGGAGAGGGTGGTGAACGCTTGGAATGCCCTCCCGCGGGAGGTGGTGGAGATGAAAACGGTAACGGAATTCAAGCATGCGTGGGACAGGCATAAAGGAATCCTGTGCAGAAGGAATGGATCCACAGAAGCTTAACTGAAATTGGGTGGCAGGGGGAAGAGGGGTTGGTGGTTGAGAGGCTAGGATGGGGGAGGGCAGACTTTTTATACGGGGTCTGTGCCGGAGCCGGTGATGGGAGGAGGGACTGGTGGTTGGGAGATGGGAAATACTGCTACACAGATTTGTACGGCTGTGCCCTGGAAGGGACAGGTACAGATCAGGGTAAGGTATACACATATGAGTTTGTCGTGGGCAGACTAGATGGACCGTGCGGGTCTTTTTCTGCCGTCATCTACTATGTTACTATGTTACTATGTATATGTAAATAAGAAATTATGATGAGGCACAATCAGTACATTTTATAGTATTGTAAAAAAGCATTGATTGGTTTTTAACAAGTGCTATTACCACAACACACGTTAGTAAATAGGATTTTGGACTGTACCTGTGGCAAAGGATGAGGAAGTAACACTGGCAAGGTCATAAGGAACATCAACAGGATTTGAACTTGGCGTCCCCAGTTTTTAGCCCATGGTTCTAATCAGGGCTGGTCTTAGACAGGGGTGACAGGGGCCTGCATCTCTGGCACATATGTCCTCCTGTCTCAAAACACCTCCCTGCTCCGTACCTTGGTCTGCCTCCACGTTTCGGTGGAGAGCGTCGGGCAGCGGCGGCCATTTTCATGTCCCGTCAGCTGCCGAGCCCAGAGCCTCTTCGCTGCTGCGTCCCGCCCCCTTTTGATGTCACTTCCTGCTTCCGCAAGGGCGGGATACAGCAGTGAGGAGGCAGCTGACGGGATGTGAGGAGTGCTGCCGCTGTCTGACGCTCTCTACTGAAACGTGGTGGATGCACATCAAGGTATAGGGTGAGGTGGGGTTCTGAGAGCTTTAAACCTCCTTTTAAACTGATAAATTATGGCTTATGGTGGCGGGCGCAGGCGGGCGCAGGTGGGGGGCTACTGAACTGATCTGCACAGGGCCCTGCAATTGCTAAGACCAACCCTGGTTCTAACCATAAAAATTCCTTGTTTGTGTCCAAGGAAGCAGTGGCGTACCAGGGGGGGGGGGGGCGATGGCGGCGGTCCACCCCGGGTGCACGCCGCTGGGGGGGTGCCGCGCGCCTGTCTGCTCTGTTCGTTCCGTGCTCCCTCTGCCCCGGAATAGGTTACTTCCTGTTCCGGGGGCAGAGGGAGCATGGAGCGAGTGAAGCCGACGGGCGCGCGGCACCCCCCCCCCCCAGCAGGTAAAAATGCACCCGGGGGGTATCCTTTCGCCGGGGGGAGGTGTGTCCTTTCACCGGGGGTGGGGGGTCGCGCTGCACCCGGGGGGGGGGGGGGGGGCGCATCGGCGATCCGCCCCAGGTGTCAGCCACCCTAGGAACGCCACTGCAAGGAAGGGTTATTTTCACTGGGCTTAGCACCCCCAATAATTTTGAAAAGTTGGCTCCTATGGTTCTAACTACTAGCGAACCTCTCACTTTGTCATTTCTCCTCTGCCTGTATCTCTCTATCAGTACTTTCATTTTCTCTTTGAGTTTTTCCTGTCCTTCTTTCCACTAGGTCTAAGGAGCGCATGCAACAGTGCAGAGGGCAGAGCAAAAAGGTTGCAGTGCTTGTTTTAAACTGTCATTGAGCACCAGAGCCCCTGGCAAGAAGATAATGCTAAGTAATTCAACTCTTTCAACATTTTGCATGTGTTTTTTCTCTTCTGACTTTGCAGTCTCATTGCATGCTTTAATGGCTGATGCTGCTCACTGCCAGCTCTGTGCTCAAAGTAACTCAAAATTGGATGCAATCAGTTTTTCTACAACTGAGTGCTTTCGAAAGTGAAATTTTTGATAGTCGGTCCGCCTCACTTGACCTGTAATTTACAGCTTCCTTAGTTTAATTGGAATTTGAAATGACATTAATGGAAACCTGGGGTCAGTTTAGTTCAATTAAACTTGTAGTCAGATATGGTTCGTCTAAATTGGGCTTGAAAACTGTATTGCAGATCTTCTTATTTTGCAGGTTTCCAATTATTTATTTGTTTACTGATTTGCAGGCAGTGACTATGCTGCATTTCATGCCAAAAACATAGCAACCGCATTTTCTATTTCACTTCCTCATAAGCTCTGGAACTTGTTGCCAGAGGACATGGCAACAACACTTCCTGGACGAAACGTCTACAGTCTGCTATTGAGGTAGACATAGGGGAAGCCATTGATTGCCCTGGGATCAGTAGCATGGATACAGACGTTCAAATACTTGAAAGGTATTAATCCGCAAAAAAATCTTTTCCGGAGATGGGAAGGCGGTAGAACGAGAGGACATGAAATGAGATTGAAGGGGGGCAGACTCAAAAAAGATGTCAGGAAGTATTTTTTCACGGAGAGGGTGGTGGATGCTTGGAATGCCCTCCCGCGGGAGGTGGTGGCGATGAAAACGGTAACGGAATTCAAACATGCGTGGGATGTGCATAAAGGAATCCTCTGCAGAAGGAATGGATCCTCAGAAGCTTAGCTACAATTGGGTGGCGGAGCAGGTGGGGGAAGAGAGGTTGGTGGTTG
Organism: Microcaecilia unicolor; assembly: GCF_901765095.1. NCBI lineage: Eukaryota > Metazoa > Chordata > Amphibia > Gymnophiona > Siphonopidae > Microcaecilia > Microcaecilia unicolor. The sequence continues at coordinate 123,865,675 of NC_044035.1, forward strand.
GGAGGCGAGGATAATGGAGGGCAGACTTATACGGTCCGTGCCAGAGCCGGTGATGGGAGGTGGGACTGGTGGTTGGGAGGCGGGAAATACTGCTGGGCAGACTTGTACGGTCTGTGCCCTGAAAAAGGCAGGTACAAATCAAGGTAAGGTATACACATATGAGTTTATCTTGTTGGGCAGACTGGATGGACCATGCAGGTCTTTTTCTGCCGTCATCTACTATGTTACTATGTTACTATGTAATTGAATAACAAGCCAACTAGCACTGATAACTGACTTCTTAACAAGCAATTGTTACTGCTAATTGAATTTAATTAAAATTTATGCATGTAAATATAGGCGCAGGATCCACCTGTAAATTTTACACACAAGTCCTAAAAGGGGGCATGGCCTTGGGAGGGTCGTGGGTGGATTGGAGGCATTCCCACAATTTATGCGTGTTATAGAATAACAGGGATCTGCGCCTATTTTAGGCGTGAGGATTTACAGCAAAGTTTCATTGGTATAAATGGTCACGCCTAAATGTAGGTCCCAGAAAACAACAAGGCAGACAATCTGCAAAATCCAACGTGGAGAACAAACTAGCAGATCAGTATAATACCCAAAAAAACTTTATTGAAGATACCGTATGTAAGACAATTGCCCAATTTTATATGTTCATTTTAACATATTTTTAAATGTTTATATTATTTTTGAATCAAGGACTCTCAATGTTTATAATTCATGTCTATGTGTTACATGTACACTATCACTCATACTGATGTTTTTAATATATTTTTCTATATAATTTATATATATATATATAATTTTCTATGTTTTATAATTTGTGATGTTTGTCGTTCATTATAGCCCCTGACGAAGCCCTATTGTTGGGCGAAACACGGCCTGTGTCGGGCAATTGTCTTACATACGGTATCTTCAATAAAGTTTTTTGGATATTATACTGATCTGCTAGTTTGTTCTCCATGCGCCTAAATGTAGTCACAGTTTCTTGCGCTAACTGCTATACTGTAAATGGCACCATATATAGAATAGCGTTAAGCACTTTTTTCAGTGCTGATTTTTTAAAACCCCATTTATAGAATTTATTCCAATATGGTTAAAATAAGCACACATTGATTTTTCAGAAGTCTGGCTATACATGTGCACTTGTATAGCCAGACTTCTGAAAAATCAATATGTGCACTTCTCCTTGGTAAACACAATAAGCAAGATTCTATATATGGTGCCTGAAAAATCCACACAAAGAATTTCTGCCTAAGCATATTCTATAAGCTGTGTCTAGATTTAAGCGTGGTATATAGAATACGTTTACTTGATATCCCAGCACCTAAAACTACGTGCCTCTATTTACACCAATGAAAACGTGCTGTAAATTCCGGCATGTAGATTTAGGCGCAGAGGGCCATATTCCATGACGCATGTAAATTTCAGAATGCCCATGAAACACCCATTTCCCCACCCATAGCCATGCTCCTTTTTGCCTGCACGCGTTAGAAGTTAGGCGACTACGTAACAGAATACGCTTAGCGAGTTGTACGTACAAATTCTAATTATTGCCAATTAGTGCTCATTATTGCTTGTTGCTGTTACTGATGATAATTAGCTTGTTAAGCCAATTAAGCTGCACACGTTGTTATAGAATACACCTGGATTTCAGCACGGATCTCTAGGTGCACTATATAGAATCCAGGGGAATGCTTATACAGGTTGTATGTGGATGCTTAATCACTTGCCTGATGGGCACTGTCATATTAGGCCATTTCTGAGGGTACAGTGAGTAACCAGCGGAGTGAACCCAAGGTTTCTGAGGCTGCTGGTTTGGATCTAAGAGCATGTTTGGAAAATTCCACTGAAGAGATTTCAACTAGAGCTGCTCTGTTCACCACTTTTGCAGTTGAAAAAAAATAAATTGCTGTTTTAAAATTTTACTTGTAGCATAATGACTTGTTTTGTGGTCAGAAGATATTTGTATTTCTTGATGTTTCTCAAGGCACCCAGGCACACTGTAAATTGTCTCTAGCTTTGAAGGACAGGGTATTGGCAATAGAAGGAACTCTTTTTTTTTTTTTTTCTTGTTCATTTTCCTTGCCAATGCTTGATCTCCTATTAGGGAACTAAGTATATATATTTTGATCGAGTTCAACTGCTAAAGAAGTTCCTACTTTTAGTTAAATTCAGCGGTGGGATATTATCTTAATAGCTTTGCAGCTGTAAACTAGGAATTTGAATCCTGTTTTCCTTCCTCTCCTTGTGATGTGGACTTAGGGACCATTTTACTAAGCTGCATAGGCGCCTACGTGCGCCCAATGCACGCCAAATTGGAGTTAGTGCCCAGTTACTGCATGGCCCTTGCAGTAATTTCAATTTTGGCATGAGTCTGCTACGTGCGTTTGAAAAATATTTTTTAATTATCTGGCGCACAGCAGCTATGCATGTCAAGTGGCATTTGATGCGCGTAGACCATTACCACCCGGTTACTTTGTAGGTGCGCTAAAAAATAATTCTATGCGTGCCCAAAACATGGATCTACAATACCACAGACCATTTTTCAGCGCACCTTAGTAAAAGGACCCCTTAATTTATTATTTGATATGGTATTTACGTTTTTCCCTTTGCCTGTCATTCAGTTTGTAAAGAATAATTAATAAAAAAAAAGAAAAAAATAATTACCCTGGCTAAGCAACATCAATCATTAATAGAAGCCTCTAAAAGAACCTAAAATCCCAAACAAGACTCTCTTCACAGGCAGATTAGTTTTCAGACTAGTTTGTTCCGGATTTTAAGATCACATATCCTTATGGCATAAAAAGTATTGTAAGAGCCATTGGAAATGCAAATTTTAACAAATGCCATATCTGTGCAATCAAAAATGATTGGTTTCAGACTACATTCTGATCATTTAACACTGGTAGCAATGGTTTCCCAGAAATGTCACCCTGGTGGCCCCAAGCCTGCCAGATCTCAGAAGCCAAGCAGGATCAAATCTGTCCAGCGTCTGAATAGGCCGCTGGCCAGGGATAACCCAGTGCCATGGAAGGCAGCAAACCTCTGTCTTATCCTGCCAAGAATATCCCAATCATGGGGAGGGTCTCTGAGCATGGATGTGTGGGGAAAAAAAGCATGGTACTTACAGCAACATCAACGGAGCATTTACTGTATGTTCAATAGCTTCAATTTTAATTAAAATGATTACTCATGCATGAAATACAAATTTATATTGCAGCCCCTCCCCTTTATATTCCTGTTGAAATTGCATAATGGAACATTAAATAGTGTTTCCCTTCAGGCAGTCCTTTGTTTTACTTCTATTAGTTTTGTGCTGTGCCCTGAAAAATCTAATAAAACAAGTAAAGGAATGTTCTTTTTTTGCAAATATTGATTGGACTGAAACCAGACTAATTGTAATAACAATACAAAGTCAAGAACTTCACTTTAAGAACAGTTTAGGAAAACAGGGTCGTTTGAACAGTCTTTGCAAATGGTAAACTTGATAAAAAAAAAAACAAGGTGATGACAGAAACTGTGTTTACCACCCTCTTAGCTAACTTTAGGAGAGAATTAAGTTTTGGCAACAAAGTGTTGATACTTCAGTTTGATCTATCCAGTGCCTTTCATACTGTTGATCATAATATTCTTTTAAATATTCTTGACTATCACAGAATCTGTGAAAGTGTCCTGAAATGGTTTTCTTGCTTCTTAAGATCTAGATCGTATCAAGTCAAACAATCAGGTGTAATTTCTTCCAGTTGGTCTCCTAGCTGTGGAGTTCCTCAGGGTTCCCCTCTTTCCTCCATCTTGTGTAACATTATGATGATTCCTCTTGGTCACCTTTTAGGAAAACATGGTCTTTCGACATACATATATGCTAATGATATGACCATTTATATCCCATTCTCTAAGACACAGCTTGACATAAAGGGATAAAACTTATGGAATCATGGACTTCTAATTTCAAACTAAATCTTTACACAGATAAAACTAAGTTCCTAATAATAACTAACCCTCTCCGTCCTATGAAACTTAGTAACTTTACTATTAAGAACAAAACCTATTTCCTTGAGTCATCAATGAAAATCTTGAGTCACAATAGATCGTTTCCTCACCCTTGAAAACCAAGTCTCTAAGTTAACCTCGAGTGGCTTTCACTTATTTTGGAAGCTAAGGAGATTGAGGCCATTTTTCTCTAAATTTGTCTTTCGTACTTTGGTTCAATCCCTTGTCCTCACCAAATTCAACTATTGCAATTCCATTTATTCTGGACTTAAAGAGCTAATACATGCCAACGAGCACTGACCTCCCGGGATGCGTGCATTTATCAGACCAAAACCAATCCGGGCTTGCCCCAGCCGCTTTGGTGACTCTAGATAACCTTGGGCTGATCGCACAACCTCGTGATGGTGACGATACATTGGGATGTCTGCCCTATCAACTTTCTTTTTACTCATGCTCTGCCCATGTGCATGCCCACACTGAAAATGCATGCTAACAATGGGTGTACTTTTACGTTGGTTGGTATTTTGATAGGTCATTTACATGCTTAAGTGGCCACTTATGAGTGTAACTGGTTAAAATACTGTTATTTACGTGCAGCTTGGTATCTAAAACTATGTGGTTTCTTTATTTATTTATTTATTGCATTTGTATCCCACATTTTCCCACCTTTTTGCGGGTTCAGTATGGCTTACAATATGATATAAATGATGGAAATACAATTTGTTACAACTTGGTTATGGATTACATTGTGTAGATTATAAAATTACCTCCAACTCCTTAGTGGAATCAGTGGGACTACTGGCTCAGAAGTAGGGCAGTCTTGGGAAGGAGCACCAGGAAAGGACAGGTACCTTGGGAAGAGATGTTGACAATTTGAGAGGGGTTATAAATGTCCTGGTTGAAGATAAAGTTTCTGTTATCAGAAATTAGAACAATTAGCTAGGTTAGATATCTGAATCATTAGATATTGAAGTTTCCAAGGGCGACTGGTATGGTGTCTATAGAAATTGATTTACCGTATTTTTCGGACTATAAGACGCACCGGACCATAAGACGCACCTAGGTTTTAGAGGAGGGAAATAGGAAAAAAAATGTTTTTCCTTTTTCCCTCCTCTAAAACCTAGGTGCTCCGGTGCGTCTTGTCCGAGTTCGGGATCGCCCTCCCCTACTCACGTCAGCGATGTTCCCTGGTGGTCTAGTGACGTCGGGGCAGGAAAGAGCCCGTCCTCCTCTGTCCTCCTGTATGCTGCCTGACGGTCTCGGCGATATTCAAAATTCATAACATTAAAACAAGTACAACAGATTTTAAAATCAAATAGAATAAAGACAGCATAAAAATAATCTAAAACAACATTACAAATAAAATAAAGCATTAGTAATAGCATAATTCAACCTTAAAAGCCCATCTTAACAAAAAATGATCATGCAGAACACTGGGATAACGATATTGAAATAATACCTCTATCATGGACAGATCACTTTTTAAAAATTTAAATCATTCTCACATCACATTAAGCAGAAAGAAAGGAAATAACAAGTTCACATCAGAAGGAGAAAGAGGAGACAAAAACCGAAGAAACTTCAAAGAAATCAGATATAAAGTACATCATATCCAAGTGCACAAATCCCAAGACCCATTACATAAATTCACCATCTAACTGACAAAAACAGAAAACATCACCTAATTACTTTTTTCAAACAATAAACATTCCAATTGAACAGGATCAAAGAAAGCATAATTAGAATTAGGGAAATTAACTAAACATTTGCAGGGACATTTCAAAAAGAAAGTTGCTCCCACTGCTAAAACACGATTCTTCAAATGCAAAAAGACTCTTCTATGTAGCTGTGTTGCATGAGCTACATCAGGAAAAACGTGTACTTTTGCCTCCCAAAAAAAGAATCTTTTCATTTCTTTTTTTTAAATAGAGGAGTGTGGTAGCCGTGTTAGTCCACTCTTAAGGTTATCAATAGAAATCAAACAAAATAAAACATGGAAAAGAAAATAAGATGATACCTTTTTTATTGGACATAACTTAATACATTTCTTGATTAGCTTTCGAAGGTTGCCCTTCTTCCTCAGATCGGAAATAAGCAAATGTGCTAGCTGACAGTGTATATAAGTGAAAACATTCAAGCATTACTATGACAGTCTGACAGAGTGGGAGGAGGGGGGTGGGTAGGAAGTATGCATGGGGACATCAAAGCATATCATTGATATTCTAACAGGGTGGGTGTGGATAGGTGAGGGGAGGGTGATCAACAGAGACATACAGCTTTATGGTTTATAATGGGCTAGGAACCCCAGATCCTTGTTAAGTCCTTTCTGTTGGGTGTTAAAATATTCAATCATTCTGACTTCAAAGGTCTTACGTTCTTGTATGGTTTTAAAGTTACCTCAAAGGTAATAATATTCCTATGGGCGTCTACACGGTTAGTGCATGCTAATTTTTAGCACACTCTAAAAACGCTAGCGCACCTTAACAGGGCCCCTAAGCACATAATAACATGTAGAAATCAACATCTTGTCAGATTTAGTTGCCATCAAAACCTTCCTAAAATATTGTCTCAACAAAATTTCAGCACACAATAGAGCACACATTAGAAAATTCAAAATCCAAATATTCCTATTCCTCATCTGATTCTCCATTAACTCTAATTACCTGTGAAAACTCAATGAGTCTTTAATCCCAGAAGTACTAACAGACTGCAAAGTTGTTAGAATCCCGTTTAACATCACAGGAAGTTCAACTATCTTAGTCATTTTTACTTCAGTTTCCACAAGATGTAAAACCACATTTTATGAAAACTCACAAAGCTGAGACACAGGCTTTTTGAGGAGTTCCTCTAGATTGTGCATTTTCTTCCAGATATCAAGCAAAGTTACTTCTCCATCAGGAACTTTTAATTCAGGAACAGAAGGATCCATCCAAACTACTGATTTCAGTAAATGTATCCTCCTATTAGTAGAGGACTTATCAAGAAGAGTGGGACTAGAAAAATCTCCTCTCAGAAGGATTGGACCACCATCATGGGAAAGACTCAGTTCTGGTGAACTTAGGGAGGGAATAGATAGGGGCAGGGTGGGTCTATCCCCAGAGCTGTGATAGTCCCAAAATAAAACGTAGCAATAATGCTGGTTCTGCAGAGGCTGATTGTAAATGTATGTCCATCAGACCTACGATCTGTTTCACTGCCTGAGAGCTCACTCTTTTCCCCTTCCCTTTCCTTTTAACCATAGCTAAGAAGTTGGGAAAGAAAAGTATCTGATGAAGATTAGTCGTCAAAAGTTAATAACTTCCAAGCCCCAAGCTTCTCATGGCTTCAAAGGGGCTTCAAAGGAACGTATCCCTTTGGTCATGCCCCTTCAGGCCATGCCCCTGCAGCCACATGCCTGTGGCCAAACTTGTACCAAAAGACCGGCCCCCTCCTGCTGATATCACGAGACCGACTGATGTCCCGGGTTAGTAGCAGCAAACACAGCAGGTCTTCCAGAGGCTCTCCCGGTATAGCAGGCACATTCTTCTCTCTCTCTCTCTGTCTCCCCTATCTCCCACTCGAGAGCAGGAGCGGGACTTTTACCCAAACACTAGTCCTTCCAATGACATCACAGGGCCAACCGATGTCCCAGGGTGGTAGCAGCAAACGTAGCAGGTCTTCTGGAGGCTCTCCCGGCAATGCAGACAACCTTCCTCTCTCTCTACTAACTCCCACTTGAGAGCAGGAGTGGGTGTGACTTTTACCGAAAGGCTGGCCCCTCCCAATGGTGTCATGGGGCCAACTGATGTCCTGGGGTGGTAGCAGCAAACACAGTGGGTCATCTGGAGGCTTTCCCAGCAATGGAGGCACCTTTCTCTCTCTCTCTCTCTCTTTCCTAACTCCCCATATAGACAAGATTGAATGGATGATGCCTTTAATTCCTTTAATCCCCACTTCCCCACCCTCCATAATCAAATTTTCTCCAAGTGACCACCTGAAACAAATGGTACCTTGCATACTTTGGAAGGAGATCAGAGGCAAGAAAAAGCTGACAACTGAAAATTTCCTAGAAGCCTTGGACTATCCACATGTGCATAAAAAGTCAACTACGTGTCAGAGCAGGTTGATACTTGGAATACAAACAAAAAAGCAACACTGGGCCTTCAAGACTGGGACAATTTAAATTCTTTATTAATAAGTGACCTGACACGGGCCGTGTTTCGGCGTTGAACAACGCCTGCTTCAGGGGTCAAAGAAATAGCTCTGTGACATACACGTGGTGTAGGTTCAATGCCCCAAAATTGAATAATTGTAATCGTAGTTCTCCGCACTTGTGAAAGTAGAGCTCTATAGAGAGCCTTCTGGTTTGCACAAAAGATTTGGGCGTCCCCGACCGTATTATCAAAACAAAAGCTGCTGAGAAATCTCTTCTAGCCAATTTCACATAAAAAGCTACACAGACTTTTGACTAGCAGTTTTGTCTTAAGATTGAATGGATGATGCCTTTAATCCCCACTTTCCCCAATACTAACTGATCTCCATAAATATTGCCCTACATGAAAACAATGGATTTTAGTTTATACCGCTTTTGCAGAAAATTAACTTGGAAATGGAATGAAAGTCTCAGTTTTTAAGGCAACCAGAAAACTGTCATTTTGTGTCCTTTTTTGTGTCGTTTTTGGGAATGTTCATTTTGATTGTGTTCATTGACTTTTTTTTTTTTTTTGCCTTGTGGCAGAATTGTTGAGTGTGCTCTCTTTTGAAAAGGGATGCACTATTTGGAAAAAGGGTACACTCTTTCTGAAACAGTGCACACTCATTTTTAATCACAGGCGCATATGCAGTGTTCTTGCATGCACGATGGTGCACTATTGTGAAAAGAGTAGGTACTCTTTCAGAAAGAGTGTGCCCTTTTTCCAAATAGTGCATCCTCTTTCAAAAGAGTGCACACTATTATCAATACAATACAATTTAATACAAAGCTTTTAAACTGTTTTATCCCAACAGAGAAGTACAAGGCAGTTTACAATCAAAACTTAACCAATATAGGGATCCTTTTACTAAGGTGTGATAACGGATTTAGCACGCGTTAAAAGCTAAGATACCTATTATATTCCTATGGGCATCTTATTTAGTGTGTGCTAAATCCGTTAGTGCGCCTTAGTAAAAGGTGCTCATAATTAGTGGGAATTACAATTTAAATTTAGGGAGAACATAAAACTGTACTTCCTAAAAAAAGAAAAGAAAAACCTCCAATGTTTGTTCTACTTTAAGGGCCATACATAAATTGTTCAGAATTTGTCAAATATAAAAGTTTTTAATTTTATACAAAGATTTGAGCTTTTATCTGCTCATTTTTGGGATTTAACAACATGCAAGAACATGGAATATGTCGACAATTTCCATGTCATTGCAAATAACAGCTCAGCCAAATATCTGATAACCCAAACATACCCCCCCCCCCCCGTTAACAACGCCAAGTGGCAATGCCTACACAGCCCATTCAAAGTGAAATTGCATTCAAAGAGGGAGAGTTTCTCATTATCTCAAATGACGCATTACAAATCCCTTCCTGTTCAAGTGAACTGAAACCAAAGGATGAGAGATTGATAGCTGAAGCTTATGTCAGTAGATTATGCATGAGTTGGATCACAGCAAGCATAGAAAATCTGGGAAAACAGACAAATGTAGATTATGTAAGGAAGAGCTGGAAATAGTTATGCACCTCACATCTGACTGCAAAGTTCTGATGGGAGAAGGTTAGCATATTGAAAGGTACAATAGGGTGGTGTGTCTCATCCATTGAAAACTGTAAACATTACAACATTTCTGACACTTCAAGAGAGCTAGAATGCCTTAAATCTCCATTGGTGACAACATTTTGTTTGTGGTTCAATACTCCACTCCACTATAGTGTCTCAATGAAAAGGCTAGCATGGCAGGCCTAATTTTTACTCTGAGAAGAAATAAGCTTTCTAATTGTTTTGAATACCAGTTTCTTTTATATATTACCAGATCAGTATTATTACCTAACCATTAATTAATTTGTTCCTCATTCTAAATAACTATTGTAACTTTTTGTTCATCATATAAAACATATTTAACATATTGTGAAAGGATGTATATATGGTCAAAGTAACTAAAATGTTACTGTAGTTGTTAAATATAACTGTAGCTGCTTAAAATTTGAAAGAGACTTACCCAGCAATGCAGTAATATTAAATAAAATAAGTGATGTTATCCTAAGCATATTTTAGATGGGAGAAAATCCAGAAATCTTCATTTAGTCCCCCTAAAACTAACCAGTTATTTTCACAGAAACGTCAAAAGGAAGTTCCCAACACAAGCACCTAGCCTCTCAAATGCTTGAACACTCTACGCCTAATTTGGGTGCTCCTTGCCACATGAGGAAACATTTGTCTCTTCTGGCCAGAAGAGGAAATAACCATGTATTATCAGATGTTAAGGATACTAAAAGCTTATTTTCAAAAGAGAAAAATGTCCAAAAAGTGGCATAAATCTGCATTTCGACGTTTTTCTCACCAAATTGGTATTTTCCAAACCAAGTTTTAGACTTTTTCTATGAAGTCCATCAGAAGTGCATTCAAATCACAAGGGGATGCATCAGGGGCGTGTTAAGGGCGGGATTTGGGTGTTCCAACACTTGGATGTTTTTCTACTATAATGGAACAAATCAAATCTGTCCAGGACTAAAAGTAAGATGTTTTGAGCTAGACGCATGGAAAGAAAATAAGACTGTTTCTGTTTACTAAAAATCAGAAAAAGTAATTTTGTCAATCCATATCAAAGAGACTAACAGGCTCATTTTCGAAAGAGATGGATGTCCAAAAAGTGACATAAATCGGCATTTGGACGTCCATCTCACAGAAACGTCTAAATCGGTATAATCAAAACCGCATTTTGGATGTCTTTCTCAGATGTCCGTCGGAAGGACATCCAAATTTCAAGGGGGCATATCGGGGGGGTGTTCAAGGCGGGATTTGGGTGTTCCTAAGACTTGGATGTCTTTGAGCCATAATGGAACAAAGCAAAAACGTCCAGCACTAAAACTTGGACGTTTTGAGCTAGACCTGTTTTTCTTACGAATAAGGCACAAAAAGATGCCCCAAATGACCAGATGACCATCAGAGGGAATCAGGGATAACCTTCCCTTACTCCCCCAATGGTCACTAACCCCCTCCCACCCCCCAAAATCTATTGAAGAACATTACTTGCCAGCCTCTATGCCAGCCTCAGATGTCATACTCAGGTCCATGACAGCAGCATGCAGATCTCTGGAGTAGTTTAGTACACTTCAGACAGGTGGACCCAGGCCCATACCCCCACTACCTGTTACACTTGTGCAGGAAACTGTGAGCCCTCCAAAACCCATCAGAAACCCAATGTACCCACATATAGGTGCCCCCTTCACCTGTAAGAGCTATGATAGTGGCATACAGTTGGGGGTAGTGGGTTTTGGGGGGGGGTTGGGGGGCTCAGCACCAAGGTAAGGGAGCTGTGTACCTGGGAGCATTTGATTATATCCACTGCAGTGCCCCCTAGGGTGCCTGATTGCTGTTCTGGCATGTCAAGGGGACCAGTCTACTAAAAATGCTGTTTCCTCCCACATCCCAATAGCTTGACTTTGGACGTTTTAGACTTGGAAGTCTTTTTTTTTTCAAAAATGGCCAAAAATCAAAGATGTCCCAATCACAAAACATCCACATCATGGGATGTCCATGGTATTTTCGAACACAAAAGATGGACATCAATCTTTTTCAAAAATGACCTTCTCCCCATTTCGGAATTTGGACATCATTGTAAAACGTCCAAATTCTGACAGACGTTTCTTTTGAAAATGCCCCTCTATAAGAACTTAAGGAGGGTTTTATGCCATTAATGAGTGAGTGCTCCATAAAATTGAAAACAGTTGAGCTGTGTAGAACGGAGTCACTACACGACACATGAGGCTTTTCCTCCTTATCTTTAAGACAGCAAGTGAACAACATCACGCCAATATAAAATTAAAAAGATTTGTGTAATTGATTTGCTATAGTAGTACGAATATCCTTTTTTGGGCTCTATCAGTGGTTTAGAATAATTGCACTATATACCACCAAGAGGATCTGTTTAATAGCCCAAGTTTAATAGCCCAACCGCCACTTGAAACTGAACATGGCCAAGACCGAGCTTATTGTCTTCCCTCCCAAACCCACTTGTCTTCTCCCTCCACTCTCTATCTCTGTCGATAACACCCCCATTGTCCCCGTCTCATCCGCCCGCAACCTCGGGGTCATCTTTGACTTCTCCCTCTCTTTCTCTGCGCATATCCAGCAGATAGCCAAGACCTGTCGCTTCTTCCTCTATAACATCAGCAAAATTCGCCCCTTCCTGTCTGAGCACACCACCCGAACTCTCCATTCTCTCATTACCTCTCGCCTTGACTACTGCAACCTACTCCTCACTGGCCTCCCACTTTGCCATCTATCCCCCCTTCAGTACGTTCAAAACTCTGCTGCACGTCTTATCTTCCGCCTGAACCAGTACACCCATATCACCCCTCTCCTCAAGTCACTTTACTGGCTTCCGATCAGGTACCGCATACAGTTTAAGCTTCTCCTTTTAACCTACAAATGTACTTGATCTACAGCCCCTCCCTACCTCTCTACCCTCATCTCCCCTTACATTCCTACCCGTAACCTCTGCTCTCAAGATAAATCCCTCCTGTCGGTACCCTTCTCCACCACCGCCAACTCCAGGCTCCGCCCTTTCTGCCTCGCCTCACCCCATGCCTGGAACAAACTCCCTGAGCCCATACGCCAGGCCCCCTCCCTGCCCATCTTCAAAGCCTTGCTAAAAGCCCACCTCTTCAATGTCGCCTTTGGCACCTAACCACCATACCTCTATTCAGGAAATCTGGCCTGCCCCTACTTGACATTTCGCCCATTAGATTGTAAGCTCCTTGGAGCAGGGACTGTCCTTTTCTTAATCTGTACAGTGCTGCGTAACCCTTGTAGCGCTCTAGAAATGTTAAGTAGTAGTAGTAGTTATGTCAGACCCTTGCAGTCATATACCAAGTTCATCATTCCATTTAACCACCAAATGATCATAATTCATCTGAGAGTGATATGGCCCAGAGCCTTATGCAGACTCGAAACTGAAACTTGTTCTGGATGGGACAATGTGAAAAAGGCAGATATAATGCCAAACAGGCTCCTAGAGTGATGCATCTTCAGGAAGTGAGAGATGTGGAGGGGCATTTTCAAAAGAAACGTCCAAGTTGCGATTTGGACGTCCTTGCAAAATGTCCAAATCCAGGGGCGGGGAAAACCGTATTTTCAAAAAAAGATGGACGTCCATCTTTCATTTTGAAAATACCATCAGAGACGTCCAAATCCTTAAATTTGGACGTCCCTAGATTTGGACATCCCTAGACATGGACATTTCTGACTTTCAACGATTTTCAAAACCAAAGACATCCATGTCAAAAACATCCAAATGCAAGCCATTTGGAGGTGGGAGGAGCCAACATTTGTAGTGCACTTGTCCCCCTGACATGCTAGGACACCAACCGGGCACCCTAGGGGGCACTGCAGAGGACTTCATAAAATGCTTCCAGGAACATAGCTCCCTTACCTCGTGTACTGAGCCCCCCCAACCCCCACTACCCACAACTGTACACCACTACCATAGCCCTTACTGGTGAAGGGGGGCACCTATAAGTGGGTTTGTGGTGGGTTTTGGAGAGCTCACTGTTTCCTCCACAAATGTAACAGGTAGGGGGGTATGGGCCTGGGTCCGCCTGTCTGAAGTGCACTACAGTACCCACTAAAACTGCTCCTGGGACCTGCATGCGCTGTCATGGACCTGAGTATGACATCTGAGGCTGGCTTAGAAGCTGGTACGACATTTTGAAAAATGTTTTTTGAGGATGGGTTAGTGACCACTGGGGGAGTAGCAGGAGGTCAATCCCGATTCTCTCCAGTGGTCATCTGGTCATTTTGGGCACCCTTTTGTGCATTATTCATAATAAAAATACATCCGGATGAAAACGTCCAAGTGTTCATCAGGGACGTCCTTGTTTTTTTCGATTATGGGTCAGATGTCCAAGTGCTAGGCATTCCCAAGTCCCGCCTTTGCTACGCCTCTGACACGCCCCCTTGAACTTTGGATGTCCTTGTGACGGGCTGCAGTTGGAAGCATCCAAAATTGGGTTTTGTTTATACCAATTTGGATGTCTCTGGGAGAAGGACGTCCATCTTCTGATTTATGTCGAAAGATGGACGTCCTTCTGTTTCGAAAATGAGCCCGATAATGAGTTATTTATTTATTTCCAGCAATTTTATATACTACAAAGGCATTAATATAGGCATAAAAGTGGTTTACAATTAAAACTTGTTACTTATAAACAAGCAAATATATCTACTAAGTAAAGTCCCTCCTGCAATCAAGAAATCAGCCACATATGCCAACCCTTTATCTCGCACCCATTCAGATTTCCTTCACTACAAATTCATGCTATCCTCCTTCCAGTCCTCACTATTCCTTGCCAAACAGGACTATTACACCCAATTGACTAATTCTCTCAGCTCTAACCCTCGTCGTCTCTTCGCCACCCTTAACTCCCACCTCAAAGTGCCCCCCCTCGCTCTCTCCTCAATCACTGGCTGACTACTTCCGCAACAAGGTGCAAAAGATCAACCTTGAGTTCACTACCAAGCCACCTCCTCCTCTTCACCCTTCAACCTTCTCCCTCAACCAACCAACCCAGACCTCCTTCTCCTCCTTTCCTGATATCTCCGAGGAGGAAACCGCCCGCCTTCTTTCCTCCTCAAAATGCACCACTTGTTCCTCTGATCCCTTCCCCAACAACTTACTTAACACCATCTCTCCTACTATCACCCCTTCCATCTGTCATATCCTCAACCTCTCTCTCTCCACTGCAACTGTCCCCGACACCTTCAAGCATGCCGTAGTCACGCCACTCCTCAAAAAACCATCACTAGACCCTACCTGTCCCTCCAACTACTGCCCCATCTCCCTCCTACCCTTCCTCTCCAAGATACTTGAGCGCGCAGTCCACAGCCGCTGCCTTGATTTTCTCTCCTCTCATGCCATCCTCTATCCGCTTCAATCTGGTTTTCGCCCTCTTCACTCGACAGAAACAGCACTCTCTAAAGTCTGTAATGACCTGTTCCTTGCCAAATCCAGAGGCCACTACTCCATCCTTATCCTCCTTGATCTATTCGCCGCTTTTGACACTGTGAATCATGACTTACTTCTTGCCACACTGTCCTCATTTGGGTTCCAGAGCTCTGTCCTCTCCTGGTTCTCCTTCTATCTCTCCCACCGCACCTTCAAAGTTCACTCTCATGGATCTTCCTCCACCCCCATCCCCTTATCTGTTGGTGTTCCCCAGGGATCTGTCCTTGGACCCCTTCTCTTCTCAATCTACACCTCTTCCCTGGGCTCCCTGATCTCATCTCATGGTTTCCAGTATCATCTGTATGCTGATGACACCCAACTGTATCTCTCCACACCAGACATCACCGCGGAGACCCAGGCA
Source organism: Microcaecilia unicolor (assembly GCF_901765095.1). NCBI lineage: Eukaryota > Metazoa > Chordata > Amphibia > Gymnophiona > Siphonopidae > Microcaecilia > Microcaecilia unicolor. Next base: position 123,881,216 of record NC_044035.1, read on the forward strand.
AAGGTATCGGCCTGCTTATCCGACACTGCTGCCTGGATGTCCAACCGCCACCTGAAACTGAACATGTCCAAGACCGAGCTTATCGTCTTTCCACCAAAACCCACTTCTCCTCTTCCTCCACTTTCTATCTCAGTTGATAACACCCTCATCCTCCCCTTCTCATCTGCCCGCAACCTCGGAGTCATCTTTGACTCCTCTCTCTCCTTCTCTGCGCATATCCAGCAGATAGCCAAGACCTGTCGCTTCTTCCTCTTTAACGTCAGCAAACTTCGCCCTTTCCTCTCTGAACACACCACCCGAACTCTCATCCACGCTCTCATTACCTCTCGCCTGGACTACTGCAACTTACTCCTCACCGGCCTCCCACTTAGCCATCTATCCCCCCTTCAATCTGTTCAGAACTCTGCTGCACGTCTCATATTCTGCCAGAACAGATATACTCATATCACCCCTCTCCTCAGGTCACTTCACTGGCTTCCGATCAGATACTGCATTCAATTCAAGCTTCTCCTTCTTACCTACAAATGCACTCAGTCTGCTGCCCCTCACTATCTTTCTACCCTCATCTCCCCTTACGTTCCCGCCCGTAACCTCCGTTCACAGGATAAATCCCTCCTCTCAGTACCCTTCTCCACCACCGCCAACTCCAGGCTCCGCTCATTCTGCCTCGCCTCACCCTATGCTTGGAACAACCTTCCTGAGCCCTTACGTCAAGCCTCCTCCCTGCCCGTCTTCAAGTCTTTGCTTAAAGCCCACCTCTTCAATGCTGCGTTCGGCACCTAACCCTTACCGTTCAGTGAATCCAGACTGCCCCAATTTGACTGCCCCTATTGGACCGACCGTTCACTTGTCTATTAGATTGTAAACTCTTTGAGCAGGGACTGTCTCTCTTTGTTAAATTGTACAGCGCTGCGTAACCCTAGTAGCGCTCTAGAAATGTTAAGTAGTAGTAGTATTTGCCCATCTACTAAAAACAGCATTTTCTAACCCCGGAGTGAAATCCATGTTCCCTGTAATAAGTAAAAAAAAAAAATCAGTACAGGTTGGATACTGTTGTAATCTGGACAGCAAGGTAAACCAAATTGCAGGCATAGGTTTTGATAAGACATAATGTTGTAGTGAGTTTGATAATTTTGTCTTTGGTCGCATGTAACAAAAAATGGGAATGGGATGGTTGGACAAGTTCCTCTTCTATAGTCCAAGAAGTATAGTCATCCGAGCCCAACACCCAGTCCTTAAGATAGCGTAACAGACAAGGCTCCCCAGAAGTTTAGCCAGTGGTGGGAGGCAGGGCTGGTGGTTGGGAGGTGGGGATAGTGCTGAGCAGACTTATACGGTCTGTGCCAGAGCCGGTGGTGGGAGGCGGGGCTGATGGGAGGCGGGCATAGTGCTGGGCAGACTTATACGGTCTGTGCCAGAGCCGGTGGTTGAGCAGCGGCGCGGTTGGTTGGGGGGCGGGGATAGTGCTGGGCAGACCTATACGGTCTGTGCCCTGAAAAAGCAGATACAAATCAAGGTAAGGTATACACAAAAAATGGAACATGTGAGTTTATCTAGTTGGGCAGACTGGATGGACCGTGTAGGTCTTTTTCTGCCGTCATCTATTATGTTTCTATGTTACTATGTTTATAACTTCACGTGTCTGGCATGCCAAAACAACCCTGCACCCAGGTCCTATATAACAAAGTCATACGAATCTTAGGTTTTTTTCCCCCCCTCAAATAAGATTCTAAGGTCCAGTTGCGTGAGTTTAATTGTAATATTTTGGAGCATATAAAGCCAGCGAGGAAATAGAGCCATGCGATACAAGCTAATTCTGCCATATAAAGATAAAGTATTCCAAATGGCTAATTTTTGTTTGGTATATTGGAGAATATTAGATTGATACAGGGATTTAGGGTTTGCAGTAATTGTATGACAAAGTATGTAAATCCCCCAGATGCCCATTTTAATGGAAGCTCTCCCACCCAATACTATCTAAGTCTGGAGGATGTTGAGACTCTTTTAGATTTTCCCATATTAAGCATAAAGCCAGAAAATTTCCATATTTAAGAAAACTTTCCAACAATATAGGAATCAATTTGATGGGATGTGACAGATAAACTACAACATAATCTGCAAAGGCAGATATTTTAAATTCAAACTTCCCTTACTTAATCCCTGTGATTTTTGGATTAGCCTTCACCTCCCTTATCAATGGGTCTAAGATCAGTGTGAATAACAGCAGGGATAAGGGGCATCCTTGTCTAGTGCCATTGAAAATAGGAAAAGATTCTGAGGTAATCCCATTAACCATAACTATGGCTCTGGAAGCATGAGATAAAGTGTGAACAGCTGCTTCAAAAAAGTCCCCAAGTCTATATTTACATAATGGTTTAGGTAAAAAAAATCCCACCTCACAAGATCAAAAGCTTTCTCAGCATTGAAGCTGATGAGTAATGATGGTTCCTCCGGAGAAGTGGACAGCCTCCAAGGCAGCCAGAATGTCAGACTAATTGCTATTGGTATGGGTAATTTTAAATGCCATTTCTGTGCCCTATACAGAGGTTTATGCAAGTGTGATAACATGAGTGAAGGTTGAGTGTGGGCTTTCACAGATACAAAGCAGGGGATCCCTCTACGACAAAGAGTCACAGCAGACAAAAGTAGAGGCTGAACAAAGACTAATCCACCACTGGAGATATTGTCCAACAGTCTTTTATTAATGCAAATAGAGAAGGACCCGACAAAATCTTTTGTAAGATTTGTTCCTACAGTCATTGCAAGTGTTTGTTCACTCACGTTCAGTGCTCAGATTCATTGACGCTCTACACTATCATATATGCACAAAGCTGTGTACCTGCTCCTCCATCTAGAACTTATTACTTGACCCCTGATGTAGGCGTTTATATGCGATGAAACACGGCCCGTGTCAGGTCTCCTTTCTCTATTTGCATTAATGAAAGACTGTTGGACAATATCTCCAGTGGTAGATTCGTCTTTGGTCAGCCTCTACTTTTGTCTGCTTTCACAGATACAGCCAGACAAGACTGTAAAAGTAAAGTAAACTCTTTATTAACATATAAATATGCTGAAACCTTTTACTTCATAGGTGCACTAGATTAGACCATGTGGGCATGTAAATGTAAGACATGTTAATACCAGGTTATGTTAATATTTTATAATGGAATCATGGGGCTCTTTTACTAAGCTATGTAGGTGACTAGGTGGCTGCTACCAACGCACGCCAAATTGGAGTTACCACACAGTTACCACATGGCCCTTGCAGTAATTTCAATTTTGGCGTGCGTCCGCTACGCATGTCCAAAAAAATATTTTTTATTTTCTGATGCGCGACAGCTACGCTCATCAAGTGGCATTTGGTGGCATTTGGCGGGAGTAGACCATTACCGCCCAGTTACCACGTGAGACCTTACAGCTAGGTCAATGGCTTGAGGTAAGGTCTCAGGGACACGCGGCAATTTTCATTTTGCTGCAAGTACATTTTCAGCAAAAATTTTAAAAAGGCATTTTTTGTAGGTGTGCTGAAAAATTATTCTGCGTGCACCCAAAACACACATCTACACTACCGCAGGCAATTTTTCAGCGCACCTTAATAAAAGGACCCCTTGGTATCCAGATGTTATAGAATACTGCTGACTGTGTAGCATCGGGGTGCCTAAATGGAAGTGCCCACTTATAGATTTGTCCACTAATTTTTTTCTTCCGAGAAGGCAGATAATCTTTCCTTTCTTTCTAATACTATTGTTAATTGTTTTATATCTAACATTTGTGTATTTAGTATTTTATTTTGATTACTATTTTACTCTGTACTTGCACTGATGAATTACAGAATTCCTATGCTTTCTTGTATCTAAGGGAAATAAAACGTGTTTAGTAACTTTGAGTTAAATGCCTTAGGGGTCCTTTTACAAAGGTGCTCTAGCATTTTTAGCATGCACTAACAGTGGCGATCCTAAGTCGGCTGCCACCCGGGGCAGATCGCCGCTGCACAACCCCCCCGGGTGCAGCGGTGTCCGTCCCCCCAGGGTGCAGCACGACACCCTCCCCCCCCGGTGCAATGACACCCCCCTCCCCGGCGCATCAAACCCTCCCCGGGTGCATTCTTGGCTGCTGGAGGGTGCAGAGAGCAGCAGCGCACCTGTTGGCTCCACTGGCTTCCTGCTCCCTCTGCCCCGAAACAGGAAATAACCTGTTCCGGGGCAGAGGGAGCAGGGAACCAGCGGAGCCGACAGGCGCGCGGCTGCTCTCTGCACCCTCCAGCAGCGTGCACCCATGGCGGACAGCCCCCACCGCTCTGCCCTTCCTACGCTACTGTGCACTAAATGTTACAGACGCCCATATTATTCCTATGAGCATGTCTAGTGTTTAGCGTGCAGTAAAATGCTAGCAAGTCTTTGTAAAAGGACCCCTTAGTCTTTAGTATAAAAGTGCTCCTGTTAGATCTAAAATCAGATGCAGATTTCAGCCTGAACATAGGTTGTTAAAGAATGATTATGGTTACCTGAAATATGGTTAGATGTCACACAGTACTTTTTCTTTCAAGAGCCATCAATCTATGACTTTACATGAAAAAGCTGTAATGACAACACAGCTTCTGTAGGGAGTAGCAATTGATCCTTAAACAAGTCGCTTAACCTTTTACCATTTCTCTATGCATAATTTAGGTCCTTGTTTTCACTGGCCCCCAGGCAGAGCTTTTCTTTAAATATTGTGACATACATTTGCAGAGGTTGCAGTTTAAAAGCTTGCCATCTGCTAGGACATTTTCAGAAACCTCTGAGGAATGTGATAGTGAAACATCACCCCCCCCCCCCACACTGGTAGGACTGTAGGTGGAGGACTCCCGCAGGAGAGACAGAAGCCAACAACCTCTATTTTGGAGGTATAATTAAGGAACTGTCCCCCTCATTCTATAACTTGACACCTACTATTGAGCACCAGCCTATGTGTCTTTGTAAAATTACCCATGAAAAGCTACAAAAATTGTGACTTCAAGGAAGCCAGAGACATATAAATACACACAAATTTTGTAAAGTACACATATAAATCATGACTCTGCCAGTGCTTCATCCAAGATGTTCCATCAAACACTCCGAACCTTGTGTAAGTGTATGCATGCTCTTATCATCACGTTTACTTTTTATGCATGGAGTAATTTTATGAGCAGCATTTTACCCATGAATACTGTTATCCTCAGTGGCTCAAGTCCTTTCCTAGGTGGGGCTTCCTAACATGAAACCCATTTTCCCCTATAGCCATCACTTTGCACTTGTCCACATTAAGGGACCCTTTTACTAAGCCATGCTAAAACGTGGCCTGGGCTATTTGTAGTGTGTGGTACGCATTAAGGCCACTTGTAGTACAGCTGTAAAATGGCTGCAATTTCTTTTTTCCCATTAATGGCCATACACTAATTTCTTACTTAGAGCATGGCCATTAGCACGGGAGTCCTTACTGCCACTAGGGGCTTCTGTGTTAATCCTGCATAAGAGAAATAATGAATTTTCTTATTCTGTAAAATAACTCCTATTCCACTAATATACAAATTAAAAAGGAGAAGGGATAAAGGTGAACCTTGCAGTACTCCTTGTTTCATACTCCAGGTATCTGACAATATTCCCTGCCAATAGACCTGGATATTTCTCATCCCTAAAAAAATCCTCAAACCATTTTAAAATGGCACCTTCAATACCTATCTCACTTAGGGGGTCTTTTACTATGGTATGCTACCATGTTTAGCTCATACTAAAAATCAGCTGGTGCTAAACGTTGAGACGTCCATTGGTCATCTCAACTTTTAGCACCAGCTGATTTTTAGCGCGAGCTAAAGATGCTAGCATACCTTAGTAAAAGACCCCCTTAATTTTTCTAATAAAACTTGATGATTAACCAAATCAAAGGCAGCAGACAGATCAAGTATTCTTGTATCTTTGATAGAAGGGCAGCCATGACCGTTTCAGCACTATAAAGGATTTGAAAACCAGACTGTTGTGGATCCAAAATACCATAAGTCAGATACTCCTGAAATTATATTGTCACCACTGCCTCAATCATTTTGGTTAGAGTTCGAAGATTTGCTACTGGACGATAGTTATTATAGTCTGCTACATCTAATTTTTCTCCCTTAAGGAGTGGTTGCAACACAATTCTACCTACAGCTTCATGAAAGCATCCATTCATCAAAAGAGAATTAATCAATTGTGTTAACCATATAATCAGACTCCTAAGGCATAGACTTTAATAGTTCAGCTATGCATGGATCCAAAGAACAATTTCCTTTGGCATATCCAATTCTCCAGCGTCACATATTCCTCCTGTAATTTCTGACACTTTGCTTGTATATTGAAAATTTATATCATCTGAAATTTGATCACCTTGCTCACCGCCCTTTTTCCAGATACTTAGGGGTCATTTTACTAAGGTGTACCGAAAAATGGCCTGTGCTGGTAGACTAGAGAATGACACGGGGATAAAATTTGTCCCCTTCCCCACCCCGTCCACGCAGGTTCTGTCTCCGTCCCTGCCCTATCCACGCAGGTTCTGTCCCCACCCCCACCCCATCCCTGTGGACTCTGTTCTCATCTGCAGAAGCCCTGAAAACATGATTTTATATTTAAATCTTTTTATTAAAGTATAAAAAGGAACAATATGCTGTGGAACTGTTGTGTGTATAAATTACAAATAGAAAGCATGTATTGGATGTGCACAGGGCCATTTTTCAGTGCTCCTGCAAAATGGACGTGTGGCAAAATAAAAATTGGCGCAAATCCATTTTGGGCCTGAGACCTTACCACCACCCATTGACCTAGTGGTAAGGTCTCATGTGTTAACCGGGCGGTAATGGTCTATGCGCGTGCAATGTTGATTACCAGCCAGTTAGTGCCACACACTGGAAAATTTCTGACGTGCTTAGTGGTCGTATGTAAAAAATGAAATTACGCGATAGCCGGGCAGTAGTTCAAAACTGACAAGCATAGGATGTGCATAGGCATCTACGCGGCTTAGTAAAAGGCCCCTTAATAAATGAGGGCCACTTTTACAAAGCCGCGCTACCGATTCTCAATGAGGCAAATGAGAGGAAGCCCATTCAATTCCTATGGTCTTCCTCTTGTTTGCTGCGCGGGAATCGCTAGCGCAGCTTTGTAAAAGAAGCCCAACATTAGAGAGTGGGTCACAGTGCTGATTCCTGGGAAAACTGACCATTTACCCCCTAATTCTTTATATAGCGCTCAAAATTGATCACGCAGTTTCATTGCAAAACGAGTCAATTAGCATCAATTATTGGGCACTAACAATCAATTTTCAGCACTAATTGGCAATAATTGGAATTAACGCACGCACCTTTATAGTCATTATTCTATAAAGATGTGCGCATAAGATTTTCCACGTGGACCCAAATAGGGAGCATGGGCTAGTCAGGGAATTCTAGGATTTGCACACAGTGTTATAGAATTCAGGAGATCAATGCTACATTTAGGCATGGGGATTTATAGAAGGCTTCAGATGGTGAAAATCCTCACACCTAAAATTGGGTGTGGATCCTGGCACTAAGGGCCCTATTTACTAAGCAGTGCTGTAGGCGCAGTAGCATTTTTGGCACACGCTAATGCTAGAGACGCCCATATATTCCTATGGGTGTCTCTAGCATTAGTGCGTGCTAAAAATGCTAGAGCACCTTAGTAAACAGGGCCCTAAGTCTTATTCTATAAGTAACACCCAAGTTTGGCACCATTTATAGAATAGCGCTTAGCGTGTTTTTTGCAGTGCCCAAATTTGGGTGCCATTTATAGAATCGAGCCCTTAGGGGCCCTTTTACAAAGGTGCGCAAAACATGGCCTGCGGTAGTGTAGACACATGTTTTTGGCGCATGCAGAATCATTTTTCAGTGTAATTGTAAAAAATGCCTTTTTAAAATTTTGGCCGAAAATGGATGTGCGGCAAAATGAAAATTGCTGCGTGTCCATTTTGGGTCTAAGACCTTACTGCCAGCCATTGACCTAGCAGTAAGGTCTCACACCAGAGGCATATCTGGACTTCGGCGGGAGGGGGGCCAGAGCCAAAGTGAGGGGGCACATTTTAGCCCCCCCCCCCGGCGCCGCTGACCCCACACCATTGCTGGATCCCCCCCTGCCGACGACCCTCTCCACCCCCCTCCTGCCGCCAACCCTTCCCCGCCTACCTTTGGTCCTCTCTTCCGTTGCAGGAAAACTTCCTTCAGTTTCAACTTCTGAGTCTGACGTTCCTGCATGTTGTATGTGCAGGACGTCATACTCAGAACAGGAAGCTTTGCTCCAATGGAAGAGAGGACCTCGGCTGGCGGAGGTTGGGGTCCCCCGCCAGCAAAGATAGGTGATGGCGGGTTGGTGGTGGGGGGGGGGTGGAGAGGGTCATCGGCAAGGGGGTCCAGGGCCAAATCTACGGGGGCCCAGGCCCCCGTGACCCCACACAGATACGCCCCTGTCTCACATGGTAACAGGCAGTAATGCTCTACATGTATAGAATGATGATTACCGCCAGATTACTGCCCGCACACCAGAAAATAAAAATATTTTCCGGCGCACCTAGCGGATGCGTGTCAAAAATGAAATTACTGCAAAAGCCACATGGTAGCCAGGCAGTAACTCAAAATTGGCGCACGTTGGGCATACATAGGTGTCTACACGGCTTAGTAAAAGGGCCCCCCTAGTCTTTCTCTTTGAGGCCCTTTTACTAAAGTGCAGTAGAGTTTTGCACTTACCACGTGGTAAATGCCAAGTCTGTACGGTAACTTTTTATGCGTATTGCCAGCATCTTTCCATACAGTTACCACATGGCAAGTGCAATTACCACCTCCTATCTAATAATGACAATGCTTAGGAATTTAGCCTGTGCTAATTAAAAAGGCACAGCCCACACTCATTCCCAGCCCATATCCCATTTCCCCTCCCCATAACAGGGTATGCAGTTAGCAAGTGAATTAGCACATACTGTCATGCCAGCATGGTAATGGTTACTGTGCGCTAATTCATGTGGTATCTGCTTAATGCATTGTAGTATAAGGACCTCTTTGTTTTCCATTCTTTATCCAGTTGACAATATGCAATAAACCATTTCCATCTATCCTATAACTTTAATTTTCTGAGGATTCCCTTAATAGGAATGCCATCAGTTGTCTGAAAATATAGTAAACTGATATATTACATCATTGGATTCATCCTTATCCACATATTTATATCCGTAGACAATAGAATATGATGAGCCACTGGGGACATGGTCTGGCCGCTTTTTTGCCTAAACAGCATCAGCAGCTAGGAAGCCTAGAAGGTAGGGGCTGAAATTAGCTTCTTTGACACCCCACCCCCAAAGAAAACAGTGTACTACTGTAGCCAATCCAGCAGCTGTTTGATCTTCTTTCTAAACATGTGTAATACACCTTAAGGCTGTTGACGAACCTGTGAAAAAGTTTGCATGTTAGCAGCTGTGCTGTGATATTTATTTATGATATTTTGTGGTATTGAGCTAATGATCTGCATCCATAGCTAAATATTGTAAACTGTTTCATTTATGTTCTCACAACTATGTTTTTTGTGTGTTCCCAGCATTGGAAATTAATTAAATTAAAACAGCAGCAAAAGAAGTAAAAGGGACATTGGCTTTGTGTCGGGCTCTCCTCCAGGAAGCCTCAAATCCCTGATGGGCTAGTTGGACATTTTCTAGCATCAGTCTAGGGCTAAATATAAAGGTTCAGACCCCCCCCCCACCACCACTAAGCTTAGACCTGTCATAATAAACACCACCTCCTCGTTTGTCACCTTTTGCCAATAATTTTAAAACTACTGTATATTCCTAGTAATTAGCAAATTCACTTTGTATGACAGGCAGATATAGTAAATCTTCATTCATATGAACATAAGAAAAACCATGCTGAGTTAGATTAAGTCCATCAAGCTCAGCCTTCTGTCTCTGCCAGCTGCCAGCCTGGGTCATGAGTACAAGGTGGTTCCCAAAACGTAGAACTATTTCTCATAGCTCAGTTCCAATGATGAGCAATGGATCTCCAAGGTCTACCTAGCTATTAATTTTTATGGGCCTTTCCAGGAACTTGTCCAAACCTCTTTTGAATTCTGAATTACAAACATTTTTTGGAATGTTGCTATGTTCACCGCATCCTCAGGAAACAGATTCCACAGATTAATTATGCGCTGAGTGAAGGAAAGCTCTCTACAATTTCTTTTCCATGTGCTGGTCATTAGTTTCATGGAGGTTCCTTTGGTTTCTGTGTTTGAAAGATTAAACAACTGTCCCTCATTTAAAAATTTCACCCACTCATGATTTTATAAACTTCTGCCATATCCCTTCTCATTTGTCTATTCTTCAAGCTCAAAAACCCTATCCTCTTTAGCCTCTCTTCATAAGGGAGATGGTTACCCTTATTATTTTTGTTGCCCTTCGCTGAATCTTTTTCGTGTTGCTGCACCATATCCTTTTTGAGACTGGATGACCAGAACTGCACACGATACTCAACGTGCAGATGCACCAGGGACCTATACAGGCATAGTCATCTTTTCATCTCTGTTCTCTATTTCTTTTCAAATAATCTCTAAACATTTTATTATTTTTTAGGAGCCGTGGCACACTCTGGACTGAAAATTTCATTGTACAAGAATAGTTCAATGTAACCTTTTACTAAGATGTGTTATCCAGATAGTGTGGGTATTAGTGGATTGGTAGTCGTTAGCATGGACTCTTGCTAAAAGCTACCATGCGCTAAAACCAGACAGCCAAGTAAAAATTCTGTGTTAGCTGCCTAGTGCCGATAGGAGTGGGATCTGGGCAGGGCTTGGTTGGGTCAGTGCCATGCGCTACCTGTTACAACTGCTGATAGCATGGCTGCCTTTAACACCACCAGCAGTCCTGTAGCATGGCCATGGGCCTACAAAAGAAAAAACAGCTGGCCCTCCCAAATTAAAAACCCAGTCCCCCAATGCAAGTCCTCCCTCCCAAGATCTGTACTTCCAAGCTCTTCAAAACATGCCCCTCCTTCTGAATCAAGTTCCTCTTCTAAGCTCTTCCCTGGCTCAAAACCCTTCCTCAATGACCTCAATCTAACCCTCCTGTGACCAATGTTCCCTCTAAGCTGAGTGGGAGTCCTCTACCTGCAGTCCTGCCTGTGGGGGGCACTTTTTCACTATCACATTTTCAAGAAATGCTATAACTACATATGATACAAATGTCCGACATTGAATGTAATGTAATGTAATGGTGATAATAAAATGATTGTAATGTAATGCAAAATACAACGGAATGTACCATCTAATAACCAAAAATTGCAAGCCACATTGAACTGAAACCTGTTTTTGGATAATAATGGGATATAAGAATGAATGAATCAATAGTGAGGGACAGGTAAGCTCTGCAGGACTCCATGAAACCTGCCTATCCCTAGCAATTGAAAACACTATATTGAGCACCCCCCCCCCCCCCCCCACTGCCAGCAATGCAGTTGGAGGACCCCCCTCAGCTTAGAGGGAACAATGCCTGTGACCTCCCCAATCTTCCACAACCTCCTCCAGGACTATTCTGGATGTATATCGCTGGTCACCTACCCCCCCTGATTCTATAAACTGACTCGTTCACAAATTTTTACGTGTCAATTATAGAATAAGGCCAGTTGCACGCAAAACTGAATTCAATACTTGGCTGTTAATTGGAGTTAAGAAGCCAAGCAAAAAAGCACAATGGACTTCCAAGAATGGGTCAACATCTATTACTGGAGGCCTGTTGTGCTTTTTTTTGCTTGGATTGTTTTCCCATGTTTGGATTCCCTCTCGCCTGTTTGTTTTAATTGAAATTGACAGCTAATTATTGACTAATTGGCCTTGGTGCTAATTGGCATCAGTTAGCAGTTATACATATAATTGCTCTTTGTTGTTGTTCTATAAATTGCACACTCAATTTGAGTGCACAAGTTCAAAGAGCACATGGACCTGGGAGGGACATGGGCGGGTTGGGGGTGTGTCAGGCACCTACATGCATGGGTTGTAGAATACTATCATGTATGTGCCTAACTGCGTTCAGATAGGTGTGAGCATTTACACCAGACATTGAGCTGGCATAAATGTTTGTGCCTACAGTTAGGTGTGTAAATGCACAATTATACTGCTGTTCTGTAATCACAGTTGTACGCACAACTGCCATTATAGAATTCTCGCTTAGTCTGCATCATCCCGGTGCCTAAATTTTGGCGACCTTTTGAGAAATTATCCCTTTGTGGATCAGGGAGGGAGCAGTCTCTCTTTGCTTTCACTTAGTCTGGCTCTGGGGTTCAAAATGGCAGATACACGTACACCATTTTGATCACGTCATCCCTCTTCTTCAACTTGAACATTGGCTTTCTGTTTTATTCAGGAGTCATTTTAAAATGTTACTACTGGTCTTTAAGAATTGTTCTTTGGTAGCCCCAGTCTATTTATCCAAACTATTGGTTTCCTACTGTCCAGCACTTAATCTTCTTGTTTCATCACCATTGGCTCTTCATCTCTCAATTTCTCGAGATAATGCCTTTAGCTATTTAGGTCCCAAATTGTGGAATTCTTCTTTGAGGACACCCATACCTTTACAATCTTTCAAGGCCCTGCTGAAGACTCATATTTTTGGAAGCCTGTAATTGAGTGTGAAGTTTCATATAAGTTCTTGTTCTTTTTTTTCTTTGTCTCTTGCCTGTTTTTTTTTTTTTTAATTCTCCCCGACCCTTTCCTATGCTTTCCTCTGTCCTTCTCCCTCCAAGTCCCTTTACCATACTTTATCAGGACTGTTTTGAGATTTTTAGTCATGGTGTTAACTGTTTAATTGCCTACCCAGACTCAATTTTGTGGTATATCAAATGTACTAAAACAAACAGATAGATAGATAAATAAATAAATAAATAAATAAATAAATAATTAAAGCAGTTGCCTCAAAATCTACCCCTAGGGTCATTCTTCCACATAAGGGTCAATTAAATGCAAAAATTTACTGCACTTTAGAAAAGGATCTCCTTCATGTGCAGCTGGGATCTGTGACCTATTAAGAAGCTCCTTACTATATTTTGGCATTTAAGAAATAATTCAACAAAGTGGATGCTAACATTTACATGTTGATTACAAATGTACATATTTGATTACCACTCTGCTAGAACCAGAATTTCTAATACCTAACAAAAGCACATGCTAATATATCTTTCAAAATATTGCCAAATATTTATATTTTTAGAGTACCCTCAGATAATCCCACTATCTCGGGCAGACAGAAACACTGTTGCCTAGTAGTGTAGCACTTCTTTCATCGGGTTACTCATATTATGTGTAATTAAAACACCAAATAAGTGCTAACAAGCTGGTATCCTCACCCAACTCTCTAAATGGTGTGGCTTTTAAACCAACTCCTGTGTAAAAACTTACTTTTTGATTTATAAAATTGTGTAAGCCAACACCAACTTTTATAAACGGCAATACTATCAAAAGTCCAAAAAATCAATTGGCACTTATCTTGTTTTTTCTTTTCTTTTTTCTTTTCTGCTGTCTCTTCACTGACTCGCCATATTCAAAGGCTACATATGCGACCAATAGCCTTCCCCTGAACGCGCTCGACTCCGTGGGTTTCAGAAAGTTCTTTCATCAGGGACTAGAGTTAAGGCGGCCCTCTGCACCATCAATCTGTAGAAAATAAACTGCGAGAAAATTCAGATGTTCAATCACACAGGTTGTATAGAGGGGAATAATCGATCGGCGCTGGTGATCTATTGTGGCGGCGCCGCAAACAGCTGGCCAGAACCGTATTATCGAAAAAGATGGCCGGCCATCTTTTCTTTCGATAATACGGTTTGGCCCGGCCAAATGCTAGAGCTCGCTGGGTTTGAGATGGCTGCTTTTGTTTTTCAGCGATAATGGAAACTAAAAGTGGCCATCTCAACCCTGGCTAAATCCAAGGCATTTGGTCGTGGGAGGAGCCAGCATTTCTAGTGCACTGGTCCCCCTGACATGCCAGGACACCAACCGGGCACCCTAGGGGGCACTTCTAAAAATAAAAAAAATATATACAAATAGCTCCCAGGTGCATAGCTCCCTTACCTTGGGTGCTGAGCCCCCCAAATCCCCCCAAAGCCCACTCCCCACAACTCTACAACATTACCATAGCCCTTAGGGGTGAAGGGGGGCACCCACATGTGGGTAGAGTGGGTTTTGGGGGACTTTGGAGGGCTCAACACTTACCACCACAAGTGTAACAGGTAGGGGGGTGGGCCTGGGTCCGCCTGCCTGAAGTCCACTGCAACCAACAAAAACTGTTCCAGGGACCTGCATACTGCTGTCAGGGAGCTGGGTATGACATTTGAGGCTGGCATACAGGCTGGCAATAAAGGTTTTTATTTTTATATTTTTAGTGTGGGAGGGGGTTGGTGACCACTGGGGGAGTACGGGGAGGTCATCCCCCATTTCCTCAGGTGGTCATCTGGTGAGATGGGGCACCTTTTTGAGTCTTGGTCGTGAAAATAAAAGGACCAAGTAAAACCGGCGAAATACTCATTAAAGCCTAGTTTGTTTTTTCCATTATGAGCTGAAGCCGGCCATCTGTTAGCCACACCCATGCCCGCCCATGTCCCACCTTCGCTATGCCGCCGACACGCCCCCTTGAACTTTCGCTGGCTAGGCGACGGGAAAGCGGCGATGGTGTCAAAAAAGGGGGTTTTGATTATACCGATTTGGCTGCTTTTGAGAGATTGCCGGCGATCTCCCGATTTGTGTCAGAAGATCGCCGGTGATCTCTTTTGAAAATAAGCCTGATAGGCCTCATGGCTATATACCGGAAGTTCCTTTAATGACATCACTACAAAATAGAAAAACTTTATTTGTCATTCTACAAATGTTCAAAATTATGAAAAATACCCATATCGAAATGCAGGATGATACTTGTCTCCTGAACGCTAATAGCTTTAAATTTAGATTATAGTATTCCACTCAATACATTCATTCAGACCATTAGGGTTAATAGTGTTTAATGTGAAAATCCACCATTGTTCTTGATAGGCCAAACATGTGACCCGATCGATGCCGTGAGGGATTCCGGAACGTGGTCTATAATAAACCAACGTAACTCCGAAACTTTATATGGAAATTGTAAACAGTGGGCCACTAAAGGGACAGTGACAGTCTGTGTTGTAAATCGACTTTTATGTTCTATTAAATTAATTTTCATTCGTCTAATGGTACATCCCACGTAATATAGATTGCAAGGACACGTTATTATATATATTACAAAAGATGACAAACAGGTGGTACTATATCTTAATTTGTAAGTCTGCTGTGTCAACGCATATGTACATTCTTTCAAAATTGTAGTTTGAGCACAGACTTGACCATCGCCACAAGGTTGATGAACTACTTCTTCAGTAGATTGGCTAGCATGAGTCACAATAGTATGTACTAAATTATCCCTTAGATTGCGTCCACGGGAGTATGCAATGCAGGGTGGCTGTGTGAAAACTGGATGCTCTACAGACCGTGCATTTAAACAGGCTGTTGAATTGTCTGCCAGACTTAAAGAACAAGGATATTCTGCACCTTGCATTTGGCAGGCTTATAAACGTGCCTGGTATGCCCAACGATTGTTACTACTTTTGGATAAAAGAAGAAATGAATAAATTGGTTTGTGTGTTGGGTTTTTCAACTTTGGCTCCTCAGGTGGCTCGATTAATATATTTCACACAGCCACTCTGCATTTCATACTCCTGTGTCCCAAATTTTTGAGGCATATTTTCAAAGCACTTTGGGAGGCTAATAATATGTTCCATAGGTTTCTATGGAACTTTGGGAGGCTAAGTGCTTTGAAAATGAGCCTCAAAGTAGCAGAGGAGTAGCCTAGTGGTTAGTGCAGTGGACTTTGATCCTGGGGAACTGAGTTCAATTCCCATTGCAGCTCTTTGTGACTCTGGGCAAGTCACTTAACCCTCCATTGTCCCTGGTACAAAATAAGTACCTGAATATATATAAACCACTTTGAATGTAGTTGCAAAAACCTCAGAAAGGCAGTATATCATTTCTCTTCCCCTTTATACATTTTGTGGACTTAGCAATTGTCAAAACCAAGTCCTTCATATTCATATCACACTTGAAACACAGCTTATTCAGAAAGATTGACACTATGCCCAGGGATACTAGATACAACTGGTCTAGAATGTATTGTAGAGCAGACACTGGTTTCCAGAACATATCTAGCTATATTCTGCTTATGAAGTAGGACCCCTGCTTGGAAATATTGGCTTCCTATCCTCAAGGGCAAAGCAGAGAAGAAAACAATATCATAAATTATCTCTGTCTAAAGGAAGTGCTGCAGACTGAGAAAAATATATAAATTGGTTGAAGTCACCCAACAAACATCCATTTCATAAAGTTTTCTCCCTGACAGAACTGAATGCAGGTCTAACATCAGTATTTAGGACCACAGTGGTGTGAACAAGTTGACCGTCATTATGCAGAAATCCATTAAGAGAAGTAAGTTTGGAAGCCAGCACGGAGAACAGGATGTATATGAGATTAGCTCTGAGATGCTTTGAAGATCAACTTTGGTTAATACTGAGGAATGGGAAACATTAACATTGGCAGAAGAATGAATTTAAATGCCTACCATAAAACACTAAGGGCCCTGTTTACTAAGGTGCGCTAGAGCTTTTAACGCACGCTAATGCTAGAGACACCCATAGGAATATATGGGTGACTAGTGTTATCGCTTGCTAAAAACACCAGCACACCTATAGCATGGCTTAGTAAACAGGCCCTAATTAATGTCTGTTCTTTTACTTATAGAGGTGCTTTTATTTATTTATTTACTGTTTTTTGTGAGTTTTGGCAGCTCTTTCTCAAAGAATGATTTTATAGTACCTTCTATTGCCAATGTACCCTAGGTCTGGTATGTGATGTAGCTCTTTTCAGTTGTGTATGTGTGTGTTCTTAGAAGAAAAGAAACTCCGCAGCAAGCAAGGAAGAGAGGTTGGCTGCAATCAGATTTATTAATTAACCAATGTCCCTGTTCTATACAATATAGTCAGTTATTGTAATTAGGGTAACAAGCAAGGAGTGCTCTTACATAGTTTTAAATACATTTCATTACCATCTAAGAAGGAAACACTAAATAAATCATACAATATACTATATAAACTAAGACACTTTTATATTAGGCTAATATCCTTAATACTGTAGCAAGTTTTAAATTATTGAAAAACTCAAAAACACTAAGATGGAGTCAGCAGTCCAGCAGCGAGAGGGGTGCTATCCAGTCTTTTGCATTGAGTGTCACATGTATGATTATCTCCCATTTGGTGAGATGTCATATGTGTGTGCCCGATACAAAGATCTCCTAGCTCTCAGAGAACGTGTCCGTTCTCTTGAGGCTAGAGTAGCTGACTTGGTGGAGCTGAGGGAGACAGAGAGGTACATAGAGGGGACCTATAGGGATGTTGTAGAGAAGTCCCACCTCCAGCCTGGTAGCCCCTGTGCTACCTTGGAAGAGGGAGGTCTCCTAGAAGGAGAGCATCATCCTGGTGATGTAGGAAGTACTCCTGTAGCCAGGACCTGCCCACCAGGGGGTGTACTATCCTCTCGCACAGAGGATATGTCTCCAAGTGCAGCCCAGGAGGGAAAGGTTAGGACAGATGTTGTAGTTGGTGATTTGATCATTAGGCATATATATCTATATGGGTGGCTGGTGGACGTGAGGATCACCTGGTGACTTGCCTGCCTGGTGCGAAGGTGGAGGACCTAACGTGTCACCTAGATAGGATTTTAGATAGTGCTGGGGAGGAGCCGGCTGTCTTGGTACATGTGGGTGCCAATGACATAGGAAAATGTGGGAGAGAGGTTCTGGAAGCCAAATTTAGGCTCTTAGGTAGAAAGCTCAAATCCAGATCCTTTAGGATAGCATTTTCTGAAATGCTACCCATTCTACGCACAGGGCCCAAAAGACAGGCAGAGCTCCAGAGTCTCAATGCGTGGATGAGACGATGGTGCAGGGAGGAGGGTTTTAGATTTGTTAGGAACTGGGCAACATTCTGGGGAAGGGGGAGCCTATTCCAAAAGGATGGGCTCCACCTTAACCAGGGTGGGACCAGCCAGGCTGCTGGCATCGGCATTTAAAAAGGAGAGAGCAGCTTTTAAACTAGAAATGGGGGAAGGCCGACAGTCGCACAAAAGCGCATGGTTCAGGATAAGGTATCTTTCAAAGATATCACCAAAACAGGGACGATAGGGTATCCTGATAGTGAGGTTGCAAAAGAGACCGTAGTAGATCAGGTGTCCTTAATTAAAAATAAAAATCAGACAAAAGGTTTCAAATTAATACTGTCAAGTACTAAGCATGATGTAAATAGGGACAACAAACATAGTTTGAAATGTCTATATTCGAATGCCAGGAGCCTAAGAAATAAGATGGGAGAGTTAGAATATATTGCACTAAATGAAAAATTAGATATAATAGGCATCCCTGAGACCTGGTGGAAGGAGGATAACCAGTGAGACACTGTCATACTGGGTACAAATTATATCGTAGTGATAGGGTGGATTGAATTGGTGGAGGGGTAGCATTGTATATTAACGAGAGCCTTGAATCAAATAGATTTAAAATTCTGCAGGAAACAAAGCACTTCTTGGAATCACTGTAGATTGAAATTCCATGTAAAAAGGGGAAAAGGATAGTGATAGGAGTGTACTACTGTCCGCCTGGCCAGGGTGAACAGACGGATGCAGAAATGTTAAAGGAAATTAGGGACGCAAACAAATTGGGCAACACAATAATAATTGGTGATTTCAATTACACCGATATTGACTGGGTAAATGTAACATCGGGGCATGCTAGGGAGGTAAAATTCCTTGATGAAATCAAGGACAGCTTTATGGAGCAGCTGATACAGGAGCCGACGAGAGAAGGAAAAATTCTAGACCTAGTCCTTAGTGGAGCACATGACCTGGTGCGGGAGGTAATGGTGCTGGGGCTGCTTGATAACAGTGATCATAATATGATCAGATTTGATTTTAGCTTTGAAGTAAGTATACATGGAAAATCAAACATATTAGCGTTTAACTTTAAAAAAGGAGATTATGATAAAATGAGAACGGTGAAAAAAAAACTTAGAGGAGCGACTGCGAGGGTCAAAAATTTACATCAGGCATGGATGCTGTTCAAAAACACCATCCTAGAAGCCCAGGCCAAATATATTCCGCATATTAAAAAAGGAGGACGGAAGACCAAACAACAGCTAGCATGGTTAAAAAGTGAGGTGAAGGAAGCGATTAGAGCTAAAAGAAAATCCTTCAGAAAATGGAAGAAGGAACTGACTGAAAATAATAAGAAACAGCATAAGGAATGTCAAAAATGCAAAGCGCTGATAAGGAAGGCTAAGAGAGACTTCGAAAAAAAGATTGCGTTGGAGGCAAAAACACATAGTAAAATTTTTTTTAGGTATATTAAAAGCAGGAAGCTGGCAAAAGAATCGGTTGGACTGCTAGATGACCAAGGAGTAAAAGGGGCGATCAGGGAAGACAAAGCTGTAGCGGAGAGATTACCGTATTTTTCGGACTATAAGACGCACTTTTTTCCCCCAAAATTTGGGAGGAAAATGGGGGGTGCGTCTTATAGTCCGAAGGTAGCGTTTTTGGACCTCCGTTCCGTACTTACAGGATTCCATGTTCCCTGGTGGTCTAGTGACGTCGGGGCAGGAAAGAGCCCCCTCTTTCCTGCCCATCGCGCTGCTCTCCGTGCTTCTCAATGCTTTCTGATGGTCTCGGCGATATTCAAAATGGCCGCCGAGATTCGGTGCTGGGCAAAATGGTAGAGACTATTATTAAGAACAAAATTACAGAGCATATTCAAAAGCATGGATTTATGAGACAAAGAAAGCAAATAGAATGTTAGGTATTATTAGGAAAGGAATAGAAAACAAAAATGAGGATGTTATAATGCCTTTCTATCGTTCCACGGTGCGACCGCACCTCGAATATTGTGTTCAATTCTGGTTGCCGCATCTCAAAAAAGACATAGCAGAATTAGAAAAGGTGCAGAGAAGGACGACAAAAATGATAAAGGGGATGGGACGACTTCCCTATGAGGAAAGGCTAAAGTGGCTAGGGCTCTTCAGCTTGGAGAAAAGGCAGTTGAGGGGAGATATGATAGAGGTCTATAAAATAATGAGTGGAGTTGAACGGGTAGATGTGAAGCGTCTGTTTACGCTTTCCAAAAATACTAGGACTAGGGGGAATGCGATGAAGCTACAATGTAGTAAATTTAAAATGAATCAGAGAAAAATTGTCTTCACTCAACGTGTAATTAAACTCTGGAATTTGTTGCCAGAGAATGTGGTAAAGGCGGTTAGCTTAGCAGAGTTTAAAAAAGGTTTGGACGGCTTCCTAAAGAAAAAGTCCATAGACCATTATTAAATGGAGTTGGGGAAAATCCACTATTTCTGGGATAAGCAGTATAGAATGTTTTGCACTTTTTTGGGATCTTGCCAGGTATATTGTGACCTGGATTGGCCACTGTTGGAAACAGGATGCTGGGCTTGATGGACCTTTGGTCTTTCCCAGTATGGCAATACTTATGATTTTGTAGACCTCAATCATATCTCCCCTCAGCCGTCTCTTCGAAGAGCCCTAACCTCTTTAACCTTTCCTCATATGAGAGGAGTTCCATCCCCTTTATCATTTTGGTCACTCTTCTTTGAGCCTTTTCTAATTCCGCTATAACTTTTTTGAGATATTACAACCAGAACTGAACACAGTACTCAAGGTGAAGTCACACTACGGAGCAATACAGAGGAATTATTGTATTCTTGGTCTTATTTTCCATCCCTTTCCTAATAATTCCTAGCATTCTGTTTGCTTTTTTTGCCGCCGCCTCTGCTGACTGGGCAGGAGCTTTCAGCATATTGTCTAGAGCACCACCTAGATATTTTTCTTGGATCCATTGCACCTTGCAGAGCCCAGCAAGACCATAACGACTAACTTATTAGAATACAGGACACACAAGTCTGCAGTCTGACCAGAACTATCCAAGTTCACTGAGCTTTCCCTTTCTTGTTTACTAATCAGCATGTCTAGTGAATGGATATTCTCAATGGCAGGGGGTATTGTGAGTTCTTCTCATTCATGGATATTACCAGACTAGGTGGCGAAGCCGTTGTTCCTAAAGACATTTCCCCTGCTTGGTCTGTGCCAGAGCCGATGGTGGGAGGTGGGGATAGTGCTGAGCAGACTTGTACGGTCTGTGCCCTGAAAAAGACAGGTACAAATCAAGGTAAGGTATACACAAATAAGTGGCACATTTCTTGGGCAGACTGGATGGACTGTGCAGGTCTTTTTCTGCCGTCATCTACTTTGTTATGTTACTATGACATGGAGGAGAACTGAATGCTCAGCTTCAAAAAACAATGCCCACATTCTATCTTAAATATCTTACTGTGGTTTTGCCAGTTGCAAAACCAATGTTGAAGCCTAGTCTCATTTTCCAATGACTTCTGTAAGGCCTACATACAAAAACAGAAAGAGAGAATCTCTTCCTTTACTACTCCTACACTTTCCTGCTTCTAGTGCTACTGCAAACTGTGTCACTGCTTGCCCTGTTTGCCTTCTCCAGGTCCTACCACTGCCTGGTCTGTTCTCTTGATTCTGTGCCACTTCTCTGTTATATGGTTGCTATTATAATTATGATCCAAAGAGAGGGAATCCAAAGCACAAAAAGCAAAAGCACTGAGTCCATGATCCAAGATGGCGACTTGTTGAACAGCCTAAACGGACGCATTTCTGACCTGCTCACGAGCCAATCTGGTAGTGAACCTTACCCGATTGCAGATGGGTAAGAGGAGAGGCAGAGTCCAAGAGGCTCCCCATGTATTGGGCGGAATGCCCCAACCACGCCAGATGACGCTGGAGCAGTTCTGTGTTGGGTCCGGTCCCATGTCGGCATCGACTCCTTCTGCCGGTACTGGCGCTTCGGCGCTAGACAACAGCGTAGACGGGGCTTCCCTGAGCCCCGTCGAGCGTGCAGCACCCCCGCAACCCGGAAGTGAAGTTCTCGAAGCAAGTCCTGGAGCCATGGCCTCAGTAAGAGAACCGGGCGAACAGGGAGGGAGCCTGCACGAGCTGACAACTGGAGCCCAAGTTTGTCCAAGGTTAACAGCTGCTCAGGTGTTGGAAAAAACAGTGAGTACTTTGGAGCAAGCTTCTAAGGCCCCTCTTCTGGATTTTTTGGTGGGGAAGATAAAAAAACCTGCTGTAGTGACCTTAGAGTCACTGTGGGATTTAACTTCATCTACTCAATCAGCTTTACAAAACTTAATTTTGAAAAATATGGAGACCATAAAAGTTCTTTCAGAGACAGCATTAAATCAGATACAAACTAATACAATCCAAGCTTCTGAGGTTAAAAAGTTGACAGAAAAAACTGAAAAATTTGAACTTTTGGGTCAATCCTTAATTAAAGACAAGAACTATACCTCACGACGCCTGGAGTATTTGGAAAATCAATCCAAAAGACTGACTTTGTGCTTAATTTCCCTCGGTCTCCTTTGGTGGTACCAATTCAAATGGTTAGAAAATACTTTATGGAAACTCTGGGAATGCCGGAGACTTCGTTGCCGCCTATAACACGAGCTTATTATATTCAAACTGGTGGGAAACCACCAGAAAATTTACAACAAGATACAATGAATCTCACGGCATTCCTAGAATCCTCTTTAGAGGTCATCACTCAACGAACCACATTATTGGTAACTTTTGCGATGGAAATGGATAGGAACGCAGTCCTTAAGCTTTCTTTGAGGCATTTAGACTCCCTGTTTTTGGGTTCAAAAATTAGAGTTTTCCCTGATTTAGCTAGAGATACTCAACAGAGACATAAGATTTTTTTATCTTTACGTCCTAGAGTTAATGCTATAGGCGCAGATTTTCTTTTAAGATTTCCATGTGTATGTAGGATAAAATTTCAGTCTAAGCAATATCAATTTTTTGACCCAAAACAGTTGGAAGATTTTTTGTTAAGCAGAGAAGAGGTTAATGTACAAGTTTAGTCACATATGCAACACTGTATGACAAAGCTGAGTCAGCCGCTTGGGATATAAGCTGTTCTTTTTGATATAAAATGTTTGGTATTATATTGTATTTTCTAATGTCTTGGATCGATTACCTAAATAGTGGGCGTTAGTATGGAATATTATTTTCGCAATGTTAATTTGCAGATTCTATTTGATTATTTTGTAATTTTCATACTTGTGTATTATCACTCATAAGTAAATATTATGAATGTTAAAATTGATAAATAAAGAATTAAAAAAAAAAAAAAGCAAAAGCACAAGCAAAGAAGCATGATCAGCCTTCAGAGTTAAGGAGCATCAAAGGCTGGTTTATTGAAAGACCCGACATGGGCCATGTTTTGGCAAATGCTGCATCAGGGGTCACAAGTGTAACAGAAAAAACATCACAATGTTGTTCCTGCTCCTTCAATAGCCAAAGAGCAATATAGTTTTGAATCAAAACTTGGATGTCAATATAGAGTATCCAAGGTGCAGAAATCTTTGCTCAGCACAAATTCTATAATGACAGCACTATAAATGCATGTTTGCTCCTTTATAGTTAACATTATACATTAATGTCCATATAGTTGAAAACAGTGGCGTAGCTACGTGGAGCCATGGGGGCCTGGGCCCCAATAGATTTGGCCCTGGAACCCCCTGCCGACGACCCTCTCGATCCCCCTCCTGCCGCCAACCCGCTGTCGCTGTCACCTACCTTTGTTGGCGGGGGACCCCAACCCCCACCAGCCGAGGTCCTCTTCTTCCTTCGTTCTGTTTCTGAGTCTGACGTGCTGCATGTGCACTTAGAACGAAGGAAGAAGAGGACCTCGGCTGGCAGGGGTTGGGGTCCCCCGCCAGCAAAGGTAGGCAACGGTGACGGCGGGGAAGGGTTGGTGGTGGGAGGGGGGTCAAAGTTGTTGGTGGTGGTGGTGGCGGCAGGGGGGGTCAGCAATGGTGGGGGGGGGGGGGGGGTCAGCGGTGCCGGGGGGGGGGGCTAAAATATGCCCCCTCCCCTCGGGCTCTGGACCCCCTCCCGCTGAAGTCTGGCTACGCCCCTGGTTGAAAATGCAGTCTTATTTTCCATGTAGTTTATCAGCATATTGGTTATAATGTTAGAATTCAGATAAGAACAATGAAAGAGGTTAGTTTTTTTTTAATAAAAGTTCTTATCCTGCATGTGTTACTTGACTTTGACTATAGTAAAAGCAATCTGTTGAAAGTCAAAAAGTATAGCAGGCAAGTGCATTTTGGCAGCTTCTTTCAATTTCAGAAATTAATGCTGAGTAAGCTCCATAATATCCTGGCATCTTATTCCAGTAATTTAATTCTGGCAGATAGAATCAGTTGCTCTTGAATGCCTGCTCATGTCTTTCTACTCAAATGTTTTCCTTTTTGGGATATGATAAATTAACTTCTTTAACATAGAAAAGAGACAGTAACTTACTTAAATGGTTGTTGTGCATAAAAAAAAAATCTGATTTCTTATGTAGATTTGGAAAAATTATTGCCCCTTATTCATCAAATAGCTGGGCTAAAATAGTTGAACAATAACTCAACATCTGACTTCGTTAATATAAGAAACTTTAATGGTTTTCTTTCTGTAGACAAAGGAAGTCTTGTATTTCAAGGCACGCCAAATTTTTAGCTATAAGAACATAACTGCCATATTAGGTCAGACTAAAGGTCCTTCATGCCCAGGATCCTGTTCCCCAACAGTGGCCAATCCAGGTCACAAGAACCTGTCAGGATGTCAGAAACTAAATTCCATGCTGCTTATCACCAGGGATAAGCAATGGCTTTTCCCAAGTTTATCTGGCTGATATCGGCTAATGGACTTTTTCTCCAGCAAATTTCCCAAATCTTTTTTATTAATCCAGCTATTCTAACTACTTTTATCACATCTTCCAGCAACAAATTCCAGAGCTTAATTATACTTTGAGTGAAAAAATAGTTTCTCCAAATTTTGTTAAAAATATGTGTGTCTGATTTGTGGAAATCAGGGTCAGAGATAATAGTAGCATGTATGGTTAAAAAAACAAAACAAAACAAAACATAGAAGACAGAAGTAAAATGAACAATTGGATCATCCATTATGCTCAGTTATTCCTGCCCACAGTGCTAAGGATACATCACAGCCACCAGTCATAGCAGATTGACTGCTCATAGGATATCACTCCTTATCCAATCAATTCTGGTTGCCGCATCTCAAAGATATAGTGGAATTAGAAAAGGTGCAGAGAAGGGCGATGAAAATGATAAAGGGGATGGGATGATTTCCGTATGAGGAAAGGCTAAAGTGGCTAGGGCTCTTCAGCTTGGAGAAAAGGTGGCTGAGGGGAGATATGATAGAGGTCTATAAAATAATGAGTGGAGTTGAATGGGTAGATGTGAAGCATTTGTTTATGCTTTCCAAAAATACTAGGACTAGGGGGCACGCGATGAAGATACAATGTAGTAAATTTAAAACGAATCGGAGAAACAATTTCTTCACTCAACGTGTAATTAAACTCTGGAATTTGTTGCCAGAGAATGTGGTAAAGGCGGTTAGCTTAGCAGACTTTAAAAAAGGTTTGGACAGCTTCCTAAAGGAAACGTCCATAGACTGTTATTGAATGGACTTGGGGAAAATCCACTATTTCTGGGATAAGCAGTATAAAATGTTTTGTACTTTTTTGTGATCTTGCCAGGTATTTGTAACCTGGATTGGCCACTGTTGGAGACAGGATGCGGTCAAAGTATGGCAATACTTATGTACTCTTTATTTCTCCACTGTCATGGGTAGATGAGCAAACAAGTTTCCATACCTAATCCAACACCTACCCCACCTGCAAATATTCCTATCAAACTATGTAACAATCTGAATAGCTACCAAAACTAGTAAGACTGTTACCCATATATTCAACCTCCTAGGTCCCGTACCCTTGCTAGATGTTACTGGCCATCCCAGATGTTGGTTGGTTTCTGTACAGTTTTAGCCTCTGGTACAAATCTGGCCATCCCATGGCCTGTTGTATCACTGTAGTTTCTTTATCTGCCTTTTGTATTCTCTTTATTAGCTTGCAGGACAGCACTTGACTACATTACCCTGCTAGCTAGCTGATTCCTGGGGAGTTGGTTTCAACTCAGTTGTCCAATGGCCTGCTGAGTGACTAGGTTGTGTTTTATTTTTTGCCCTATGTGTTCATCTTAGCATTTCTTCCTATATGTCAGTTTTTCAAATCTGTTCCTGCCATAGCCATTTATAGTCATCCCAAATGTGTTTGAAGTCTTTCCACAGTTCTGGTATTTACTACTCTATTGTTAGTTTCAGCAGTAGTTGCCTCAACTGTAATTCATCAGTCTGGATCTAGCTTAACTCTCAAGCTGACCAGAATCAGAGTTCACTAATTGATGGGATTCAACCAATTATAGGACATTCTACTATCAGGCTCAATTGTTTTAGATATTGATGTCTCCTGAAAATCTGGTTATTCACCCAATCCTTTATTGGCTGTCCTTCCGAACAAACAGTGTAGTTTATTAAAGTTTTATTGATTGTTTTCTATGAATGGAATATGAATGGCTTGGAGGAGCACAAGCAATCTGCTACTCCTCTCTATATCAAATTATACCTTCTCTACTTTTCCAAATAACATGATGTAATTATTTCCCTATTGCAATGTCTGTGTATTGTTCCCTTTTTAACATTTATATGTCTATTACATAATTTCTGTAAGCTGCCTTGAGGCACATAGGGAAAGGTGATATATGAAAAATCAACAAACTAAACTAAATGAAACTATGAAGGACCAGATCTCAATGACTATGCATTCTTCCTATTAATCATCTCTGGCAGATTAGACAGATCCTTGCTTTCATCAGAAAGATCTTGCCACTTTGAACAGTGTACTTGCAGTTATTACAGGCATTAGATTACTGTAATGTGCTATATTCTGGTCAGAAGCGGAGCCAGGTTGACGGTGCGGGGGGAGTGAAAGCGGACTTCCGCCGGCGGCGGAGCACATTTTCAATGCAACATGTTGAGAAAAAATAGGCACTGGCACCGGCAGAACTCCATTTGGGGGAGCAGCCACTCCCCTGGCACCCCCCTAGGTTTGTGAACCAGACAGAGTGGGGCTCCTCCCTGGTATTGCTGAACAATCAGTTCCCCTGAAGACGCCATTAGTTTGGCGAAACATGGCCCATGTAGGGAATTGAAACTGCTGAACTGTGACCTTTATGGTCTCACATCTTGCACAGAGGGATTTTTTTGAAAAAAGCATTGCAGTGGACAAGAACTTGGCAGGAAGAAGATTTTTTTTCTGCACATCTCTACTTAAGTTAAGTAATAGCTATTTATATATTTTTTGAACATCAAGTTTATTATATTCTTTTGGACTTTGCCCATCTATTGAACAATACTATTAGGATGGAGGTAGGATGTGCTATGATGTAAGGGTGGTGTTCCTGCTAAGCTTGGATTATCAGTCCACAGCAATACACCAAAAACTGAGCACAACATATAAAAAATTTTTTTATTATTTTAAAAAATAATTATATATATATGAATAATGAGAGTGATAATTTTTGTTTAAAATTGTTTTGAAGGTTTCTGTTATATTTAT
The DNA here is from genome assembly GCF_901765095.1 of Microcaecilia unicolor. Lineage (NCBI taxonomy): Eukaryota > Metazoa > Chordata > Amphibia > Gymnophiona > Siphonopidae > Microcaecilia > Microcaecilia unicolor. The sequence goes on from NC_044035.1 coordinate 123,908,891, forward strand.
TAATTTAAGAATTTGAAACCGTTTTTCTAAGAACACCCAGAATTACGTTTGGTACCCCCCTAGCTATGCCAGTGATTGTGGTCTACTGCCAATTAGTCTGAAATCATTAGTTGTTGCAGAAACTGCAGTGAGATCATTGGCAGGATGTAATAGATAAGATGGCATTATGCCTGAGCTCCAGGATTCCTCTAGCAGTGGAGTGTAGAGCTAATTTTATAGGAAGAGTATACGTCGATTAAAGATTGCTAATTATCCCTGTCAACTGCAAACCAGGTTGTAGATACAAACAAAAAAAAACTCAATTTGAAATGTCTGTATACAAATACTAGAAACGCAAAAACTAAGATGGGGAAAATTAGAGTATATAGTAATAAATGAACAGGTAGATATAATAAGCATTTCAGAGATACTGCGATACAAGGGTGCACTTTAAATCACAATAGTAGAGTGGATCAGATCGAAAGAGGGGTAGTGCTATTAGAACAGGGGTGGGCAACCAAACCTTGAACACCTGTCTGGGTTGTGACCCTTGAGGACTGTGGTTGCTCACCCTGTGTTAGAGAAAATAGATTGCAATGTGGAATCTTCATGGATAGAAATTCCACATGTGAAGGGAAAGAGAATAATAATGGGCAGAATGAATAGATGATAAAATTCTAGCAGAAATTCTGGAAGCACCACTATAATAATTGGTGATTTCAGTCACCACAGTATTGACTAGATAAATGTCTTATCAGGAAATGGTAGGAAGATAATGTTACTAGATAAAATAAATGACTGCTTCCCGGAGCAGCTGATTCAGGAACTAAAAACATATTAATATAAAAGTGAAAATGATGCTCAGAAATAAAAACGTGATACCTTGTGACTCACATCACCACCTGGCAATCACTAGTTCAATAATTGTACCAAAGTATCCTGCCAAATAAATGGTTCACAGTTCTCAAGAATATTTGAAAGAGTTATTTGTAGATAAAGCAGTCTCCGAAAAGCCGCTGGCAGGGAGGTGCTAGGTGCAAAATATGTGTCAATCCAAAGGGAAGTGAGAAAGTAGACCAGGCTAACCAGGAACACACGCGGAGCTCTAGGTATGGTAAAACATCGATTGGTGAAGACTCGATACAGACCTGTGTTTCGGCGATTAGCCTGCTTCAGGAGTCTAAATAAAAACAATAAACAATTACAAAATATGGATAATAAAACTATATATCTACAACAATAAAAATCGATAAACAATAAAACATGTAAATATATAGTCAAATGAGAAGACTATAAAGATAATAAAAATATTGGATAATACTTAAGCGGAATCATAAAAGATATGTATAAACAAAACAAAAAGGACTGACCTTCATATAAGAAGTAAAACACCAACAGATGAATGGCGGTTGGTATTTCACTGTCTGTTTCCATGGCATTTCAGTGTTCTTCTGCTTTGGCAAATTTTCACTGTCAATTCAAAGCACAACAACGTCCATAAGCAAATCATATACTCCTTATACATTACTTCCCACTCCTCACATGATTGTGTTTCACAACTACGCTTCATCAGAAGGATGGATCCGAAGTTCATAAAGTAGGATAGGCTTATCAAAGCCCCACAGAAGTACAGAAGGTATTGCTGTTATCTGGATAAGACCAACACTCTACAGACTATTTGGATTTTCAGCATAGGCATTTGCATAGGTGCCAACATGTCAAAAGGATTGGGGGTGCACCACTTTACAGAATATGCCTAGCAAGTTGTACGTGTAAATTCTTAGGGCCCTGTTTACTAAGGTGCATTAGCATTTTAAACTCCCCTACAATTTACGCGCGCGCTAACCATGTAGGCGCCTATAGGGATATTGTAGGCACGTACACAGTTAATGCATGTATATGATTAACGCGCATTAAAGACGCTAATGCACCTATAACACAGCAGAGTAAACAGGGCCTTTAGTGCTAATTAGTGTTATTAATTGCTTATTAAGTGGCAATTATCAGCATTGATTGGCTTGTTAAGTAATTAAATTGCGTGTGCAAATCCAGAATATGACCAGATTTGTGCACGCAATTTCAGTCACGCTATATAGAGTCTGGGGGATGTTCTTATTTTATACAGATGTGGATTTTTTTTTTCTGGAATACTATGTAGCATGTTAGAAAATTAGGAAAGGACTGAACTTTATAGATCTCTGGTTGATTACCTGTTCAATGTTAGAAATGGTAGGAAATTGTGTCTGAAATACTGCTGACAACTTTAGAAAGTGTGGCCTCAATATTCAAAACTACTTTTCTGAATAGCAGCACCTACTTCCTGTATAAGTAGTGCTGAAATGGACATCCTTGGATTTTCAGCGGCATTATCTGGATAATGCTGCTGAAAATCCCTGCAAACCACCCTGATGCTTTCCAGATGTCATAAATTATCTGAGGTGGTATAGGTGTGGTTAGTGTTCCTAAGTTATCCAGATAGATATTCAGATACCAGCTCTAGATATTGCTGTTATCTGGATAATATTCACTCTCTGCAGACTATTTGGATATTCAGCAGAGGCATTTTATAGATGCCAACATTTCAAAATGACTGCGGGTGCCAGACACAATACAAATTACCTCTCCCTGGACACAATGGAGGAGCCTGCTCAATATTGAGGGTGCTTTGGAGGTGCTCAACACCCACTGGATCTACAGAGTTGGCTCCTATGGGCATTTGGATAGTGGCCACCCAGCTTTTAAAACAAACACTAACCATGGAGCTGAAATATTGCCCTGTGAAGTTTACATGGCAAAGAAATACTGTAAACTGTTTGGAGTTTCAAATATAGGACTAGATTCTATATATGGGACCTGAAAAATCGGCGCCATAAATATTTCTGCCTAGGTATATTCTGTAAACTGCGACTAGATTTAGATGTGGTTTATAGACTATGCCCAACCGATTTATAGAATACAACTAGTGGCCATGCCTGCACCTAACTCTAGAAGCATCCATTTACACCGAGTAAAACTTGGTATAAATACCAGCACCTAAGTTAGACATGGTGCAGGTGCATTCCATAACCCTGTGTGTAGGCTTTGGAACACCCACAGCGCACCCATTCCATGACTATGGCCACACTCCCTTTTTGGCAGAATTTATGTGCACCACTTTACAGAATACGCCTAGCAAGTTGTGTGTGTAAATTCTAATTAGTGCCGATTACTGTCAATAATTGCTACTCTCCCTTTTTATTTATCTCTTCCATGACCTCTTGCACTTGTACTTGATTGCTGTATTTTGCTGTACTGTGTATTTGTGCAGTTGTGTTCCTTGTTGTTGCTTTCTGTTTTATAACAAAATCAGTAAAGCTGCATTGAGCCTGCCATGAGTGGGAAAGCGCGGGGTACGAATGTAACAAAAAAAAAATAAAACAGATATATGCCAAAAGTCCACTAGATCAACAGTTACAAAGAAAAATTGCAACCGTGAAATTTAACTGAAGTAAAACAAAATTAAGAAAGTGCATTGCATCCTTTAGCAATACTAAACAGTCACCTCCACTATTTTGTTTTGTTGTTGCTATACCCATAGAGGATCGTTTATCTGTGTTTTGTTTGTTCAGTATATATATCTTGCCAGAATTCATCTTGGCTAAAAAAATGATCCTTCTAAAGAGAACCTTTAAATCCAAGCTCTCTTTAAAGAGCCTGGACACTGTTTCTGACATTCATACTCTGCTTTAAATAGTTTTATATTTATTTTCCAGCATTTCTTACTCTTCTCCATTCCAAAATTTTTAACCCCCAATTTGTCCAGCCTGACAGTCAAAAGTCCCCCCTTTGTAAGGTTCTTTCGCAATGTCAATATGATTTATTTTGCTAATAGCATGGGCATCCTGTGTACTCATTGAGTGGATATGGTGGAACAGTTTTCTTTGTCTCTATGTATACAAATTGAAGTGTGTAGTTGCTGGTTACAAACACTCAGAACATTTGGACTCAATAACGCTTGAAGCAGCCATTATCATATTGTGACCTCATCCATCGGATATCTGGAAGTTTATTCTTAAGTAGCCTTTAGTTGCTTATCATATGAAATATTTTCAGGGAAATGACTACAAAGACTGGTCTCTCTAGGTTTGGCTTTATTTAATCTATGTTCATAAATGCTATGACCAACACTGAGTGGATGAGTAGAGAGCACTTTTCTCTGGGTGTCTTCTAGTCCTTATTGATACTAGGTGACCTATTAGCAGGATGTTACCTTGTTTACTTTACCAGAGTACTCAGTTGGAAACTGCTTGTTTTTCCATATATTCTTCAGCTGTGTTACATCATGGGCAAAAAGTGAAGTGTTAAGTCTTATGATAGAGGGAAGAACAGAGAGCTTGAAGATCAATGAACAATACACAGTTTAGACTACATTCTGGGGAAGCAGTCAGAGTACATCTAAAAGTGATATCTTTACACCGTATGCTTCCAGGCATAATACAAGTATCTGGCACAATTATAGCAGCAAAGTTTAAAATTTCAAACCATAAGTATAATAAGCTTAGCTTAGTTAATATTTATCAATCTATATGTTCTCAGGAAATCCATTTTCTCATATTTTTTTCAATGGCCTTATTTAAAACAAAAGAATACATGTTTAAAAATGTGAATAAAGCTCACAGTCAGAGACAACACAATCTTGTCTTTGCCATGGATGTCTTTGGAGGTTTTGTTGACCGATGATTAAGCATGGGGGTTGTGTTAGAGCATTGAAGGAACACAATTCCTAATGCTCAAACCCACTGAGGTATTTTCCTTCTTAAAAACTTTTAAGCTTTATTTGCAATAAAAAATAAAAAGAAAGTGAATATTGGCCTTAGGTATTTACCAGATATTTCAGAACATACATATGTATGTGGTAGCAATAGATGTGTATATCTCCCATTTTAGAAACCATGTCTGTAATAGAACCCGATATCAGTTGCCAGTATTGTTTCAGGGAGGACAAAAAACATTGAGAAATTAAGGGAGTAACCTCCTGTAATCCATACCACAGGGTGATATACAGTGCTTTTTTTGTAGAAAAAAAGGTGCCGGTACTCATTGTGGGCGGGGTCATCACACATGGCACCGCCCCTATTATAGCCACACCCACATTAGTCACACCCCTTGTACCAGCCATGGCGCATATAAACAGACATCATTGAAAATATTATACTAGTATAGGAGAAAAAATAATTTGATTTTTTTTCATTATAAATAATTTCTGTAAGCTGTTACAGCTCCAGTATACCCAGTGCAAAATAAGACAAATTCCAAACACTAAAATGAAAATAAAATGATTTTTTCTACCTTTGTTGTCTGGTGACTTTGTTTTTCTATCCATATTGGTCCCAGTCTCTGATTCTGCTGCTATCTGTTCTCTTAACTCCATTTCCAGGGCTTCCTTTCCATTTATTTCTTTACTTTCTTCCTTTCTTCTTCTTTTGTTGCCCTGCATCCATAAGTAAAAGCTGGGTCCTCCTCCATGGAATTGACTGGAGGAGGTATAACATGGATCCAGCTTTTGCCTATTTTCTCCATCCATGTGCAGTTTTTCTCCTCTTCCCTTTCCCTCATCTCCATCCATGTGCATCTTCTTTTTTCTTTCCTCCCCTGCATTCATGTCCAGCACTTCTCCTCTCTCCTCCCCTCCATCCAAGTCAGCATTTCTCCTCTCTCCTAGCCAACTCCTCCATCCATCCATGTCCAGCAGTTCTCCTCTATCTCCTGCTCTCCTCTCCATCCATTTCTAGCATTTCTCCTCTCTCCCCTCTCATCCATGTCCAGCAATTCTCACTTCCCTGTCCTCCCCTCCCTGTCCATCGATTCTCCTCTCTCTCCTCCATGTCCAGCAATTCTCTCTTCCCTGTCCTCCCCTCCCCATCCAGCGATTCACCTCTCTCCCCTCCATGTCCAGCAATTCTCTCTTCCCTGTCCTCCCCTCCCCATCCAGCGATTCACCTCTCTCCCCTCCATGTCCAGCAATTCTCTCTTCCCTGCCCTTCCCATGTCCAGCAATTCTCTCTCCCCTGCCCTTCCCATGTCCAGCAATCCTCTCTCCCTTGCCCTTCCCTCCCATCCCATGTCCAGCAATTCTCTCCCCTGCCCTTCCCTCCCATCCCATGTCCAGCAATTCTCTCTCCCTTGCCCTTCCCTCCCATCCCATATCCAGCAATTCTCTCTCCCCTGCCCTTCCCATGTCCAGCAATTCTCTCTCCCCTGCCCTTCTCACCCATCCCATGCCCTGCAATTCTCTCTCCCCTGCCCTTCCCTCCCATGTCCAGCAATTCTCTCTCCCCTGCCCTTCCCATGTCCAGCAATTCTCTCTCCCCTGCCCTTCTCTCCCATCCCATGCCCTGCAATTCTCTCTCCCCTGCCATTCCCTCCCATGTCCAGCAATTCTCTCTCCCCTGCCCTTCCCATGTCCAGCAATTCTCTCTCCCTTGCCCTTCCCTCCCATCCCATGTCCAGCAATTCTCTCTCCCTTGCCCTTCCCTCCCATCCCATCCCATGTCCAGCAATTCTCTCTCCCCTGCCCTTCCCTCCCATGTCCAGCAATTCTCTCTCCCCTGCCCTTCCCATGTCCAGCAATTCTCTCTCCCTTGCCCTTCCCTCCCATCCCATGTCCAGCAATTCTCTCTCCCCTGCCCTTCTCTCCCATCCCATGTCCTGCAATTCTCTCTCTTGCCCTTCCCTCCCATCCCATGTCCAGCAATTCTCTCTCCCCTGCCCTTCCCTCCGATATCATGTCCAGCAATTCTCTCTCCCCTGCCCTTCCCTCCCATATCATGTCCAGCAATTCTCTCTCCCCTGCCCTTCTCTCCCATCCCATGCCCTGCAATTTTCTCTCCCCTGCCCTTCCCATGTCCAGCAATTCTCTCTCCCCTGCCCTTCCCATGTCCAGCAATTCTCTCTCCCTTGCCCTTCCCTCCCATCCCATGTCCAGCAATTCTCTCTCCCCTGCCCTTCTCTCCCATCCCATGTCCTGCAATTCTCTCTCTTGCCCTTCCCTCCCATCCCATGTCCAGCAATTCTCTCTCCCCTGCCCTTCCCTCCCATATCATGTCCAGCAATTCTCTCTCCCCTGCCCTTCCCATGTCCAGCAATTCTCTCTCCCCTGCCCTTCCCTCCCATATCATGTCCAACAATTCTCTCTCCCCTGCCCTTCCCTCCCATGTCCAGCAATTCTCTCTCCCCTGCCCTTCCCTCCCATGTCCAGCAATTCTCTCTCCCCTGCCCTTCCCTCCCATGTCCAGCAATTCTCTCTCCCTTGCCCTTCCCTCCCATCCCATGTCCAGCAATTCTCTCTCCCCTGCCCTTCTCTCCCATCCCATGTCCTGCAATTCTCTCTCTTGCCCTTCCCTCCCATCCCATGTCCAGCAATTCTCTCTCCCCTGCCCTTCCCTCCCATATCATGTCCAACAATTCTCTCTCCCCTGCCCTTCCCATGTCCAGCAATTCTCTCTCCCCTGCCCTTCCCATGTCCAGCAATTCTCTCTCCCTTGCCCTTCCCTCCCATCCCATGTCCAGCAATTCTCTCTCCCCTGCCCTTCCCATGTCCATCAATTCTCTCTCCCCTGCCCTTCCCTCCCATTATTTCCAGCGATTCTCCGCCTCTCTCCTGCCCTCCCATCGACGTGCAGCGATTTTTCCGTCCCTCCCCTGCCCTCACCTCTCCCATTTCCAGCGATTCTTCGTCCCCCAGCCGTCCTCCTTCACTGCCTGCCAGCCAGCGTCGGACGCAGAAGCGAACGGTGCAGGCAGCGATTGGCTGGCAGCGTCGTAGCTTCCCTCTGCAAGTCCCGCCTACAACTGCCTGTTTACGCATAGGCGGGACTTGCAGAGGGAAGCTACGACGCTGCCAGCCAATCGCTGCCTGCACCGTTCGCTTCTGACTCCGACGCTGGCTGGCAGGCAGTGAAGGAGGACGGCTGGGGGACGAAGAATCGCTGAAAATGGGAGAGGTGAGGGCAGGGGAGGGACGGAAAAATCGCTGCACGTCGATGGGAGGGCAGGAGAGAGGCGGAGAATCGCTGGAAATAATGGGAGGGGAGGGGAGGAGGAGAAAAAGGTGCCGGTACGCCGTACCGTTGCGTACCGGCACAAAAAAAGCACTGGTGATATATCAAATGAGCACCTATAAACAACCTACATGTCCATGGGAGAAACTCAGAGGACATAAACATGCATTCCCTTCTAAGATGGGGAAGATAGCAGTATATTTTAGTGCCATCATAGTCCCACCCAAAACACACCTAGACTATGGCCCCAGCCTTAGGCACTATTTGCAATTGGAATGCCTATTTCCCAGCTTTTTAAAATAAGAATTTAAATGTATATGTGACATACATGTCTAAATGCCAGTTTATGCATGTCCAAATTACGAAAATTGCTTCTAAACTCAGGACCGCTGAGAGAGAATGTTGGACTTGGGGCAGACAATCTTAAGGGCCACCACTCCCCGCTGCACCATCAAAGCAAGATCCCCTTCCCCAGAGGTGTACTAGGGTGCCACCCATTCCTCTCTGCTCTCTCTTCAACCCCCTATTAAAAGTTTTACCTTTGCTGGCAGGTGACCTAAGACCTTCCCGCTGAAGAGCTCCATGGCCCAAACCTTCTCCAGTGTGAAGAAGACAGTAGCATGCTTTTCAGCCATGTGAATTTAGCATGTGCAAGGCATGCTGGTGTTGATAGCTGGAAAGCATACCGCTGACTTGCTCACACTGGGAACGGTTTGGGCCTCAGAGCTCATTGGCTAGTGGGGCTTGGGCATCCCTGCCAGCCATTCAATGTATAGCAGTTTGGAGGGGCCCGGGGTCCAAAGTGGGGAGGTTAAGACCCCCAAGGCTCCCCTGTGGCTATGCCACTGGTAAAGTTGTTGGCCGTGCCACTCTTGGATGCTAGGCTTGGAGTTTACCCCTAAATCTGTTACAAACACAAATGTTCTATCAAAGCTTTTGTAGAGCATTCCAAACCAGGCACAATCATTCCCCTCTAATAAGATGCAGCTAGTTCTGCTTCTAATAAGGTAGTGAAATGATGGTATCTACATTGAGGCTTGAGTAAAAACTGGATTCAAGAAAGATGAGTTTTAAAAATGGCCTATATCCTTCTAATATGAAAATGTATAAATCAGATCTAGGAGTATGAAAAAAAGCAAAAACCATAGTACCATACAAATAACTTGGAGGGGCATTTTCAATATGACATCTAAATCCGATGTTGGACGTTTTATGGAAACCCAACTGTATACCATTACAATAGCCCTGGTGTCTACAGGTGTCACCTATATGTAGGTACAGTACGTTTTTGGTGGGTTTTGGATGGCTCACACTTTCCACCACAAGTTTAACAGAGTGATTATAGGCCTGGGTCCCCATCTCAACAGTACACTGCACTGACTACTAGGCTACTCCAGAGACCTGCTGGCTGCTCTAATAGGACTGATCATAACATTTGAAGCTGTCATAAAGGCTGGTATGCACAGTTTCTTTCACATCTTTGGGGGGTGGGAGGGGTCAGTGATCACCAGGAGATTAAGGGGAGGTCATGCCTTAATCCCTCCAGTGGTCATATATGTCATTTAGGGCACCCTAGACCAAATCGTCTAACTTTTAGCCCCAGACATTTTTGCTTTGACCCATTATGGTAGAAAAACATACAAGTTTTGGGAATACCCAAATATAATGCCCCAACATGCTCCCAACACACCCCCTTGTGATTTGGATGCACTGCATACAAACTGCATAGAAAATCGCCTTGGGTGAATCTCTTTATAAAGCTGGTTACTAAATCTCAATAAATAAAATTCTCTTAAAAATGGGTTTCAAAAATAGTGATTTGAATGTTTTGGCAAACAAAACTTCCATCTATCATTTTGTGACACTTCATTTTCTGTTTTGAAAATGAACTCTTTAGTATTGTAAAGAAACTATATATTGGTATAATTTTACATTTAATTATACATATGGTACTTGCTGATTGAACTGCTTTCTATAGGTACTAAACGCAAGCTTCACTCTCTTTCTCTTCTATGGAGGAAAGACTTCAGATTCTCTGCCTTTGTCTTTATTGTATTTTCCTACATTGGCAGACTGCTTCCTATCCTGTACTGTACAGACCTTTAAGTCTGCTACATGGATTAGGTGCAGAATTGTCACTAGTCTGAAGACCTCCATGTGGAATTTATCTGCTCTTTTTAGCATAACCGTATTCCAATAGAAGATTACACTTATCTGGGCTGTAGCCCAAATGATTGGAAATGCTCGACAGGGAGCCCTTGTTTCTCAAATGCTTCTTTAGGTGCTTTCCCTTGTCTACTTAATTTGCCCTGCAATGAAAGTGTAAATATTATATTTCAGAGAGGGGACCAATGGATTAGCTTAGCATATAAAATGCAGAGAGAATCCTACCTTCAGAGGGTCCTGTTAGTTCCTTCAGTGGGACGCCTACCATTTAACATGGCATCGGGGTTATTTAAAACCGATGCCATCAAGTACGTCCAATCATGAACTGCTTAGTTTTTAAAGGGACCGAGTATTTCTACTAGATGGTCTGTCTATACCATCATTCCTCTGATCATGTTGTGGGCAAGCTACAAAAATGCCTTCCATTCAATTGATTGTTGAGACCCTTTGGGGCTAGGGTATCTAGCTTAAAAATCCATCAATGTTCTCTTTGTATTCATTTATTTATTTATTATTTATTTGTTGCATTTGTATCCCACATTTTCCCACCTCTTTGCAGGCTCAATGTGGCTTACAATACATTATGAATGGTGGAAATATATAAGAAAATATACATTTAGTATTACAGAAGGATCTTGGGTAACATGATAATGATAGAACATGATAGTAGTTTAACAAGCAAGTAGTGTAAGACAGTTCTGGATATATGTATAGGAATTCACATTTGTTGATCTTTGTGGTATGCCTTGTTAAAGAGTTGGGTCTTCAGTAGTATCAAAACCCTATCTCTGTTACCACCCTGCTAGGACTCAATTGCGTGATCTATAACTGTACATTTAAAATTTATAAACGCATGATTTTTTTCTATGCAGTGGGCTACCAGGGGTGCTTCCCTGCATTGATATGTGACATTAAATTTGTGATCATTAAACGCTGTTTTAAAGCCTGTGTGTTTTTCCCCACATATATTTTTGGGCACGTACATTTCAAGGCATAGACTACATGAGTACTATTCAGTGGCGTTCCGAGGGGTGCTGACATCCTGGGCGGATCGCCGATGCGCCCCCCCCCCCGGGTGCAGCGCCCCCCCATGCAGCGGGACACCCCCCACCCCGGCGAAAGAACCCCCCCCCCTGGTGCACGCCTCTGGGGGGGTGCTGCGTGCCGGTCAGCGTCGTTGGTTTCCATGCTCTCATATCTAAGCTTATATTTTTTGTCATCCCTAGGGTTAATGAACACATTTGTAGTATCCATATTCGGACAGTATATACAGTCTCCACAGTCTCTATGTCCTGTACTCTGGGTGGTTGTGATCCTATTTCAAACCTGAGGTTGCATTAGCTCTCTCAGGTTTTGTCCTCTAGAAAACACTATGCGTAATTGATGGTCTTAGAATGCTGGGTGCACTTGTAGAATTCTCCAGTGGTGCTTCAATATTCTTACCACCGGCCGAATGCATGCGTATATTTGAGCACACAAGTCTGTATTTGCCTGTCTGGTATTTTTTCTCTTGACTGAAGGAGAAACTCCCTATTGTTATACTTCGCTCTAGTATATGCTGACTTTAGTGTCTCTGTTGGATATTGTTTAATATTAAATTTATGTAATAAAGTTTTAGCTTGATTTTTAAACGTGTCCTTATCACTGCATATCCTGCGATATCTCAATAATTGAGAAAATGGTAAACTTTTTTTCGTAGTTAAAGGGTGGTTACTTTGATAATGTAGAAGAGTGTTATGGTCTGTGGGTTTTATATATACTTCTGTAACGAACGATCTTATATCTTGTTGTATCTCTATGTCCAAAAATTAATTTTTGTACTTGTTGTTTTGTGAATGTAATATTGATATCTCTAGTAGTCAACCATTCAAAGAAGGTTTGCAGCTGACCTTCTGTGCCTCTCCACAGCATAAACACATCATCTATATATCGGTGCCATGTAAAAATATATTGTTTCCAAGGATTCTCTTGCAACCAACTTTCTTCAAATCGTACCATATACAGGCAAGCAATTGAAGGAACTCACAAGCTTTAAAACAGCATTTAAGTGATCACAAATTTAATATCACACATCAACGCAGGGAAGCACCCCTGGTAGCCCACTGCATGGATTTTTAAGCTAGATACCCTAGCCCCAAATGGTCTCAACAATCGAATTGAATGGAATGCGTTTTTTTGTAGCTTGCCCACAATTATACTAAAAAGAGCAGATAAATTCCACATAGAGGTTTTCAGACTCGTGACAATTCTGCACCTAATCCGTGTAGCAGACTTAAAGGTCTGTATAGTACAGGATAGGAAGCAGACTGCCAATGTAGGAAAATACAATAAAGACGAAGGCAGAGAATCTGACTGAAGTCTTTCCTCCATAGAAGAGAAAGAGAGTGAAGCTTGTATTTAGTACCTATAATTTTACATTAGAAGACTCCTACCTTTACATTAGTAAAATGATAGACAATACTACAACTTGGTGAATTTTAGCCTAAACAGTATAATCTACTGGCTATCAAAGTGAGTGAATTATAGAGAATGACTGAGTTATGGTTTTGGCTTTGGTGCTGAAACCAGCCCGAAATTCCGATTTGGCCATGTTTCAGTTTTGGCCAACCAAAACTGCCACCCACCCTTTGCTCTCCCTGACCAAAACTGCCACCCTCCCACTACTCCTAGGCCCTGCCTGAGCCTACCTTAGAAACCCAGATGGTGTGGAGGGGCATAATCGAACGGGGGCGCCCATCTCTAAGGGCGCCCGTCTCTGGGGATGGCCCCGGGAAGGGGCGGAGCCAACCGTATTATCGAACAAGATGGGCGTCCATCTTTTGTTTCGATAATATGGTTGGGGCCGGCCAAATCTCAACATTTAGGTCGACCAAAATGTTGAGATCGCCGGACTTAGAGATGGCCGGCCTCGGTTTTCGCCGATAATGGAAACCGAGGCTTGCCATCTCAAAAATGACCAAATCCAAGCCATTTGGTCATGGGAGGAGCCAGCATTCCTAGTGTACTGATCCCCCCTGACATGCCAGGACACCAACCGGGCACCCTAGGGGGCACTGCAGTGGACTTCACAAATTGCTCCCAGGTGCATAGCACCCTTACCTTGGATGCTGAGCCCGCCAACCCCCCCCCCCCAAAACCCACTCCCCACAACTGTACAACAGTACCATAGCCCTTAAAGGGTAAAGGGGGGCACCTACATGTGGGTACAGTGGGTTTCTGGTGGGTTTTGGAGGGCTCCCATTTACCACCACAAGTGTAACAGGTAGGGGAGAGATGGGCCTGGGTCTGCCTGCCTGAAGTGCACTGCAGTACCCACTAAAATCTGCTCCAGGGACCTGCATATTGCTGTGATGGAGCTGGGTATGACATTTGAGGCTGGCATAGAGGCTGGTAAAAAATGTTAAAAAAAATTTTTTTTTGGGTGGGAGGGGGTTGGTGACCAATGGGGGAGTAAGGGGAGGTGATCCCCGATTCCCTCCGGTGATCATCTGGTCAGTTCGGGCTCTTTTCAAGGCTTGGTCATGAACAAAAAGGGACCAAGTAAAGTCAGCCAGATGCTCGTCAGGGCCGCCCTTCTTTTTTCCATTATCGTCCAAGGATGGCCATCTCTTAACCACGCCCCGTCCTGCCTTCGGTACACTGCCGACAAGTCCCCTTGAACTTTGGCCGGCCCTGCGACGGAAAGCAGTTGAGGCCAGCCAAAATCTGCTTTCGATTATGCCAATTTGGCCGCCATTAGGAGAAGGGTGCCCATCTCACGATTTGTGTCGGAAGATGGCCGCCCTTCTCCTTCAAAAATAAGCTGGATAGTGACCTAACTGGAGTAGGAGCAATTCCCAATCACTTCTGCTCCTGCCATCTCTGCTGTCAAAATGGCTTCTGAGACTTTCAGGGACAGGAGCGACTGAGGATCGCTCCTGCCCAGTTAAGCCACTAAACCACTAGGGTTTAAGGTAGGCCTGGGGAGGGGGGTGCTGACAGGTGAGTCCATGTGGGGGACTCTGTCTGATTGTGGGGATGGGGGGAGGGAGGCTTTGTCTGCTTGTGGCAGTGGTGAGGGTGGGAAGGAAGGGAGGCTCTATCTGATCATGGGTGGAGGGAGTATTTAAGGGATGGGGCCAGGCCAGTTTTGGCTTCACTTTCAGCTGAAACTGAGCTGCGAATTTCAGCTGCAAACTCGTTTCAGCTGAAACCGAGAAACCTGACTTTGGCCAGCCTCTACTGTAACAATCAGGAATAATGAATGCATTTTAGAGGTAGCGGTGCAATACTTACTCTTTTACCTTGTTTCTAACTAAATGGCTATGTAGTGCATTTCACTCTGGACCTGGAGGCATATTGGCAAGTCCTAAATATGCAAATTGAGAGTGAACAGATGACATTACTTCTACTGCAAAGGACACTCAGACTTACTCTGGGAAGGTTACAGAATCAAATTATGTAAGTGGACAGAATGTATGATTTATTTTTTTAAACAAAATAGCTGCTACTTACTTAGAAATTTAACATTTGTTTTAATGCCAGCCACTTATTTGTGAATTAATGAGGTTGTAATTTTTATCAACTTGCAACAGAAATCTGCTGGAACATTTCAAAACTTCCTTTTGGGTTGCCAAAGGCAAGACAAAATATTATGGCATTAATCTGAATACCTTGCCATGCAAATGTTGAAGACAAATGTTCTGATTTAGGAGAAAATGCAATAGCAGATAGAAGCATATATACATATCAAGAGGGAGGTACTTGGGATGAAACTGAAGATGTCAGAGTTCAGCAGTAGCACCATGGTGTTATTAAAGACCAAAGACATAAATTAGGAAAGTGACTTTTACAGGTTGACAGATGAACCACTTCATTGATAACTGCAGTCAGTCCCATTTATGTAATTTGTATTGTGGAATTTAATAAATCTTTCCTGTTTTGAAACTTTTATTTTTGGAAATTCAAACCAGTGTTAAAGAGCCTACTCCAGCCATTCCCCACCCAGTCCTCAGGGCAAACCTAGTCCTATCGGGTTTTCAGACTATCCACAATGAATATTCATGAGTTAGATTTTCATGCAATTGAGGCAGTGCAAGCCAATCTCTCTCATGTATATTCATTGTGGATATCTTGAAAACCCGATGGGACTAGGTGTGCCCTGAGGACCGGGGTGGGAACAGCTGGCCTACATGCTAGAAATGTTACTCAGATTTTTAAGCATAGGCAGTTACACTTTTAGGGGTAGATTCAAGAAAGGACACCAAAAGTTAGGCGTCGAACATTTGGGTGCTAAGTGTCAGTTCTAACAGCAGTCCCTCACAGAGCTGCCATTTTAGAAAGCTAGTGTAAGTCCCCATTAATGCTCCTAACTTTATGCACAAACACTTACGCAAGTTTGAAGGGATCACCAACAAACAGATGTTCATTATTCAAAGAACATCTAGAAATGGAGAACATAGGGCCCCTTTAAACAAGCTGTGGGTAAAAGGTAGGTCTTTCTTTTTTTTTTTTTCAGGAAATGGCCCTGTGGCAAATGAAGCACTTGCCATGTGGTCATTTCAGAGGGGAGCCCTTACTGCCACCCACTGAGGTGGTGGTAAGGGCTCCCACGCTAACCCAGCAGAAAGTGTGCAGCACATGGCACTGCCCGATTACCACTGGGTATACACTGGTGCTACAAAAATAAAAATATTTTGTAGCGCTGGATATGACAGTGCACTGGGGGTGGGAACTACTGCCGGGCTGCTGTGGTAGCCCAGTGGTACTTCCTTTTTAGCGAGCAGTAATCCTGTGTTGGGCTTTCCGCCACTTTGTAAAAGGAGCCCATAATAACTTCAAAGGAAAACTAATCAAGTTTATCATTATCACAATCTGCCTCTTTGCAAAACCATCCCTATTCTTCTATGGTAAGTGGAGATGGTTAACCTATAAATACTTTGAGACAACATTGTTCATTCATTGTATTTTATTGCTTATGAAGGAGAGAAGTTCAGGGACCAGGGACTATTTTCTTTCTATCCTGTGGGCTCATAACATTTTCTTTCTAGTAATGTTTTGGCTTAATGGAAGAGCCGTTACATTGTGGTGAGGAGATGGTTAATTAAAACAATCAATCACATACAATCAAACTCTCCACTGTGGAAAGCTTTGTATTAAACACACTTAATGTAGATTAAGAAAGAATATTGGCTCTGTTCAGTGATCTGACACTGGACAGTTTGGACTTTTTCCCCTGCAGTATACAACAAAATTTAAATAACATTTCAATGCCCATAACCTTTGACTTACTCCATTAGATTTTCAGTTTATTGCCTTTCTGTGGCATAGGGAATATAAATTGTTTCTCCTGGGAACTGTTCAATACAAATTATCTGCATAACTTTGCACATCTCTGGATCAGCTTGAGGAGTTTTTGTTTTGACATAGGACATGGTAAAAGCATTTTAAAGTGAACTTATAGTACAGAGAATCATACTTAAAGTAATCCATTAAAAATTAATGCTATACAAGTACAATGTTTTCCTTTTGTAAATGGCCATAGAATGTTTGTTAATGCTAGATTTCTGCTATCCGGTATCCTAACAGAGTCTGCAGTAACGATAATTATTAAAATAAGTTCTTCTTCACTATAGAACTATTAGGATTGACTTTTATGAATCTAGTACAATACATTGTACTGCAGGCATGATACACTGGATATCGTAGAAACATTTTGCTTATATTTTAATGTGTACTGGTGGAGATATTACAAATCTTCTTTAGGGGGGAAAATTGCTAGTTATCTTTACATGGATATTTAGCTGCACCTATTCAATGTGTTGTGCAGCAGAATGTCTAAGGGAAGCCATTTTGTAAGGCTTGGATGACATCTACACATGTAGATAGACGTTTACACATGTAAATGCCTTATTCATGTAAAAAGCGATTTTGGAAAACTATCACCTACATGAGTAGATTTGCACGAAGCAGTTTTGAAGGGGGCATGCTGAGGGGCTGGTTTGTGTGGGCCAGAGCAGTAGGCATGTATTTCTGATTTTGCAACAACAGAGCATGCACACTTTACAAAGTCTAGACATGTGTAAGTACCACTTAACTACTCGTTTGGACCTGGGGTTTGCAGGAGTGATTAAGGGGACCAAACACAAAATTTTGAGTTTTCTAGCTTGGCTCTTTAGATTCTATTGAAAATCTAGTTTGCAAATTCCAAAATGTATGTGTGATGTAGCAAATTATAGACCAGTAGCATCTATACCCCTACTGACTAAGGTAATAGAAGGCCTTCTGGCTGCCCAATTTATGGATTACCTTTCCTCCTATTCCCTTCTTCACAGTTCTCAGTCTGGTTTTAGACCATCCTTCAGCACCAAAACAGTTGTAACTACTTTACTGTCTAATTTCAGAAAAAAAACCATAAGGTTAAAAAAAATTCTGGTAACGTACAATTTGATATGTCAAGTGCTTTTGACGTAGTGATATTCTATTAAATTTACTAGATCACTGTGGGGTTGGTGGAAGTGTTAAGTGGTTTCAAGGCTTTCTAAAATCTAGATCATACCAAGTAAAAATGTCGGGTTTCATCTCATCTCCATGGTCTGATTGTCGCATGCCACAAGGTTCTTCCGTATCTCATTTACTGTGTAATGTTATGATGGCACCACCGGGTGGCAAGCTGGAAGCAGCAGGATTCCATACCTTTATTTACGCAGATGATGTTACTATCTAGTACATCCCTTTTAGGCATGTCATCCATGAAATTATCAACAGGATCAAACTAGGTCGTGATTTAATGGAATCCTGAGCATCTGAATTCAAATTAAAATTACACAGGGAAAAATAACTGAATTTCTGATCACGACTAACCCTTTTGACCATCCGCTCACAACAGCTTTACCACAGATCAAATCATATACCCTCTGGAACCCACACTAAAAATACTGACTTCCACATAACTGAACCATGTACGTTGATTGTTACAGCCAAATTCTTTAAAATCCTCTGGAAACTTAGCGGGGCATAATCAAAAGGGACGCCCAAGTTTTGCTGAGGACGTCCTCGCAAAACGTCCCGGTGGAGGGCTGGGAAACCAGTATTATCGAAACAAGATGGACGTCCATCTTTAATTTTGATAATACGGTTGGGGACGCCCAAATCTTGAAATTTAGGTCGTCCTTAGAGATGGTTGTCCCTAGATTTGGTCGTTTCTGATTTTCGGCGATAATGGAAACTAAGGACGTCCATCTCAGAAACGACCAATTGCAAGCCCTTTGGTTATGGGAGGAGCCAGCATTTGTAGTGCACTGGTCCCCCTGACATGCCAGGACACCAACCGGGCACCCTAGGGGGCACTGCAGTGGACTTCAGAAATTGCTCCTAGGTACATAGCTCCCTTACCTTGTGTGCTGAGGCCCCCAACCCCCCAAAAACCAACTACCCACAACTGTACACCACTACCATAGCCCTTACGGGTGAAGGGGGGCACTTTCATGTGGGTACAGTGGGTTTCTGGTGGGTTTTGGAGGGCTCACATTTACCACACGAGTGTAAAAGGTAGGAGGAGGGATGGTCCTGGGTCTGCTAGCCTGAAGTGTACTGCACCCACTAAAACTGCTCTAGGGACCTGCATACTGCTGTGATGGACCTGAGTATGACATTTGAGGCTGGCACAAAATATTTTTAATGATATTTTTTGAGGGTGGGAGGGGGTTAGTGACCACTGGGGGAGTAAGGGGAGGGGATCCCCGATTCTCTCCGGTGGTCATCTAGTCAGTTCGGGCACCTTTTTGTGCCTTGGTCGTAAGAAAAACAAGTTGTCCAAGTGTTCGTCAGGGATGCCCTTTTTTTCCATTATGGATCGAGGACGTCCATGTGTTAGGCACGCCCAAATCCTGCCTTCGCTATGCCTCCAACACGCTCCCATAAACTTTGGTCATCCCTGTGACGGAAAGCAGTTGGGGACGCCCAAAACTGGCTTTTGATTATATCGATTTGGGTGACCCTGTGAGAAGGATGCCCATCTTCCGATTTGTGTCGAAAGATGGGTGTCCTTCTCTTTCCAAAATGAACCTGTTAGTCATATAAGATCTTTCTTCTCACTGAAGATTTTTAGACTGACAAAATTAATCTTTTTTGCTTCTCCTTCCTCCTCCCCCCTAACTATCCCCTCCTCCGCTTACTGTTGAGCCCATTTCTTCCTCCCCTCCTCCTATGTTCACCCATTCTTGGTCCCAATTTAACCATCCTTCACTTATTGTTCTTGAAATATTGTTCTCCTCTGTCTGCAAAACCACTTGTCCCTTGGACCTTATCCCATCCTCCTGGTTAAATATCAATGCATTTGGTCTTCTCCCTCTTGCCCTGTCTATGATCACAAATAGCCTCTCCACTGGTGAGGTGCCCCTCACCTGGAAGGCCACTATTGTTAAACCTATCTTTAAAACACCTTCTCTTGATCCTTGCGTAATCTCCAATTATAGGCCTATCTCCAACTTGGCTTTTCTTTCAAATTGTCCTAGAACAACTGACTTTCTGTGCTTGCATGATTTTTGCTTGCATTGGTGCTGTCTGTGTATTTTCTTTTAGGACATTTCCCCTGTGGTTACCTTGAGTTCTCCTACACTTCTCTGGGAGTCGTGCACTCTATCTCCTTTGGCACATGCATTCTGACTTACTTTGACATAAGAAAGTTTGAACCAGAAGCTCTTTCTTCTTAGCGTGCATGATTTTTGCTTGCATTGGTGCTGTCTGTGTATTTTCTTTTAGGACATTTCCCCTGTGGTTACCTTGAGTTCTCCTACACTTCTCTGGGAGTCGTGCACTCTATCTCCTTTGGCACATGCATTCTGACTTACTTTGACATAAGAAAGTTTGAACCAGAAGCTCTTTCTTCTTAGCGCACTCTATCTCACTTCCCTGCACTGCTCTTAGAGTGTGGAGGCTAAGGCGCGCACCAATATATTTTCTTTCTAATACTTTTCCAGCAAAACATTTTTGTTTTTTTGCATTGACTGGCTGTAGATTTCTTCCTCTTTATGCTTCGTCCTTCCCCTATATCAGCACGTAATCCTGGAATGTCCTGCCATGACAGCTTAAGAAGCTTGCCAATCATCAGCAGTTCAAGAAGTCCTTGAAGACCTTCTTATTTGCCAAGGCTTATCCCCCTGGCTAATCCTCAGTTTACCCTCTTCCACTTGTTGACTCCTCACCCCTGTCATTTACCCGTGTTGTCCCGTGTACCTTCCTCTCCTGCCGCATCCTGTTTCTGTGCCTTTTCCATATTGAATGGTATGTTCTTGATTTATGTAAGCCACACTGCGCCTGCTTATGTGGGAAAGTGTGGGGTACAAATGCACCAAAAATAAATAATAATAAATATCGTCTTTTTTTCTACACAATGTGATCCCTAAGAAACCCCATCTTCCTCTCCCCTTCCACCAACTTCTCTGGTCCCTATTTCAGTGAGTTCAATTTCTTCTGGTTAATACTCATTATCTTTAATCGGCCTTTCTTCTTGATCTTCTTTTCAGTTACCTTCTCTGCTCTCTCTGACTAAGACCATCTCTTCTATGAGATCTACCTTCTGTTCCCTTGATCTGTTCCCCTCATCCTGGCTAAAGATCCCTGAACTCCAACTTTTACCAAAGATTCTCACAATAATTAATGTCAGTTTAATTTCTGGGCAAATACAGTCTTCTTGGAAATCAGCAATAGTGTGTCCTCTTCTAAAGAAACCAACTCTAGATCCCCAAGTTTCCTTGAATTATAGACCTGTTTCCAACTTATGTTTTCTTTACAAAGTATTAGAGAAGATAATTTTTCAGCAATTATCTTCTTACTCAGATAAAATATTCGCTTTACACCCAAGACAGTCAAATTTTTGTGCTCAACATAGCAAATAAACTGTTATTGCCTCAGTTTTTTCAGAAATATACTTTCACTTGGATAAAAACAAGGTGGTCCTAGCTATCTCTTTAGACATCTTTTCACTTCAAAATACACCTTCAACTAGTACAGTCTCTTAAATATTTGGGTGTTTCACTTGATCCCCGACTATTCTTCAGCTCTCATATCTTTCCTATAGTCAGAGCCTGCTTTCTTTCACTCCACTTTATCCGTTTCCTCTGTAGTTACCTAGTTGATGCTTCCTGTGCTGCTTCACTATGCTCATTGGTTTACTCCTGTCTCGGTTACTGTAACATTGTCTACTCTGGCCTTCCAAATGTTCTTCACAAATGTCTTCAAACAGTTCAAAATACTGCTAATTGTTTGCTCTCACATGCTCACAGGATCATTTCTCTCCCCTTCTTGCCCATCATCACTGGATTACTGGACCTTTTCAAATAGAATTTAAGATTCTTACCTTGGCTCACAAGGTCTTACACTCTGGTAACCTTTCCTATCTTTCTGCCCTTATTTCCCCCCTATTCAGCCTTGACTTTCTGGCTGACTCTTCCCCCTGTTCATTGATCTCTGTCACTTAGCTTTCTTCTGTGCCACCCCATCCTCTGGAATGCCCTTTCCATGGAACTTGATTGTGAACAATCCCATTCCTGATTCCGGGCCTTCCTTAAAGCCTACCTGCTCTTGCAGGCCTTTCCTTTCCTTACCCCTTGATCAATCTGGAACTGTTGCCTGTCTTGGAATGGATCTACCTCTTTTCCCTCCCTGCTGACTTTCATTCTGTGTTCAGTACTGGTCTCCGTATCTCAAAAAAGATATAGTAGAATTGGAAAAGGTACAGCGAAGGGCGACGAAAATGATAGTGGGGATGGGACGACTTTCCTATGAAGAGAGGCTGAGAAGGCTAGGGCTTTTCAGCTTGGAGAAGAGACGGCTGAGGGGAGATATGATAGAAGTGTATAAAATAATGAGTGGAATGGATTGGGTGGATGTGAAGCGACTGTTCACGCTATCCAAAAATACTAGGACTAGAGGGCATGAGTTGAAGCTACAGTGTGGTAAATTTAAAACGAATCGGAGAAAATTTTTCTTCACCCAACGTGTAATTAGACTCTGGAATTCGTTGCCGGAGAACGTGGTACGAGCGGTTAGCTTGACGGAGTTTAAAAAGGGGTTAGATAGATTCCTAAAGGACAAGTCCATAGACCGCTATTAAATGGACTTGGAAAAATTCCGCATTTTTAGGTATAACTTGTCTGGAATGTTTTTACGTTTGGGGAGCGTGTCAGGTGCCCTTGACCTGGATTGGCCACTGTCGGTGACAGGATGCTGGGCTAGATGGACCTTTGGTCTTTCCCAGTATGGCACTACTTATGTACTTATGTACTTATGCTATCCCTTTAATTATTTTTATAAAGTTCTTTTCTTTTGCATTGGTATTATTGTGCATCACTATGATGGTGGTATATCAAGTCTCAAACTAAACTAACCTATATGTTTATTTCTCACATCCTTATACATATTTTACCAAAGGATCTAGATTCAACGAGCCTTTTATAACACCTTGGGAAATTGTACATGTTCAGACTTGGCTGTCCCTTTTCCTCTCTAGGTGGTCTATGCTAAATTGGGCTTCAGACCTGCCTGCTCAGAATTTGAGCAGGTAGATTTAGACATTTAGCCAGCTAAATTTAGCTAGTTGGGGATAGATATTGTATTAACTGGCTAAAGCCCATTGTTAGCACACTTTGATTCATTAGTGTGTCTTAAAAATATGTAGGGTCCCTTTCACTAAAGCTTGGTGCATACTAACAAAGATTAGCTTGTGCTAAATGCTGAATCAACCATTTTATACATATGGGTCATGTGGCACTTAGCACACATTAACTTTTAGTAAAAGGACTCCATACTTACAACCTTAGGGAATGTTAAAACGTTCTAATGTGCCTTTAAAACGAAAAAACAAATGGGAAATAGCCAGAAAAAATTGTAACAGAACTGGGGGTGGTGGGTGGGGAGGAAAAACAAATTTCTGAAGAAATGGAAAAAAAATTGCCTGTACACTTCTCTACAAAAATCTCCTCTGAGCCTGCCCCATTTCTTACCTGTCCTACTTTGTGCAAAGTGTCATTTTAACCACATAAATTCAGCCAGAGAAAGGGGACAAATCTCTAAACATGTAGATTTCTAAAACTTGAATTCAACCCCTTAGAAAGCAACACATTGGGTTCTATACAATAAGCATTTTCACCAGGGACACAAATTGTGAAAATCCCTTTTAGTACCTCTAGTCTGTTATGATTGTGTATTTAGTATTTAGCAATCCTTTTTCTATGGTCATGTTTTTCAATGTGGTATTTATTTTGCAGTTTAATCACAGGTGATGACATGATTTGCTCTACATAATATAACTAATATGGGGAAAATAGATTCAGGCTCTGTCATCTAACTTAGCTCATTTTGGGTTTTTTTTAACTAAAGTGCACTAGAAAGTGGCCAGCGCTGCAATTAGTGCATGAGTTTGCTTTGTACTCTGACCACTTTCTAGTGCACAGGGGCATGGGGCATGGACCCCCGCAGATTTAGAGCTGACCCCCCTGCTTTCACCTCCCCCACCGCCGCCGTCAGGTACCTTTTGCTGGTAGGGGTCCTCAACCCCCGCCAGCTGAAGTCCTCTTCAACACCGGTCTCCGGCGCGTTGCTGATCTGGATTCTGTTTCTGTGAGTCCTGACATCCTACGTGCAGGACATCAGGACTCACAGAAACAGAATCCAGATCAGCGAACATGCTGGACTTGGAGACCAGCACTGAAGGGGACCAGCTGGTGGGGGTTGGGGACCCCTACCAGCAAAGGTACCTGACGGCGGCGGTGGGGGAGGGTTGGCGGCGGTGGGAGCGTGGAGGTCAAAAGGGATGGGGGAGGGGCAGTGGCGGCAGCACCGGGGGGGGGGGGGGGTCAAAAGTAGCGAGGGGTTGGCGGCACCGGGGGGGGGGGGGCTAAAATGTGACCCCTCACCTCGTGCTCTGGACCCCTCTCCCGCCGAAGTCTGACTACGCCCCTGCTAGTGCGGGTGAAAAATGGCAATGGTCAGGTTTTTTTAATGGCGATGTACTAATTTCCCCATTAGTTCATGGCCACTACTGCCGGGAACCCTTATAAACTAAAAAGCTAAATTTGGCTTCTAGAACCTCATTCCAACAGTTTATATTGTCATTGGTATCGGCATGCATGTACCTCTCTAGCACTGACTAAAAGTTTGTTCAGGTGATGAGTGAAGTGTGTCACTTCAAACCAGGTAGTCAGATTATCAAGAGATCCTCATATCTATCGGTCACCCAGTTTAGCTACATGATTGATGATTGAATTCCAACTACAATGACAATCCTAATCCTTCTGTCCTGGGCAAATGCACTTGGAGGTACATCTTCGGTGTGAGAAGTTATTACGTCACCCAAAGAGCAGGTCCTGGTTACAGGATCACTTCCTGCCACACAAAATTGATGCTTTCCTTTTAAATGACCTTTTTTTCTCCATGATAGCACAGACCTCTTTGTCTGCCTTGGCACCTTAAAGTCTACTACTCTTGCCTCCAGAGTTCATGTTTCTTCCCAGAGTGGTATGAAGTCTTTGCACTGAGTACACACATATGATCTGTTACCAACTGGGAGGGACATTCAGGGCTCCTTTTACCAAGCTACGCTAGTGGCGGGTGCCGTTTTTCCCACATGCCAGGGCCATTTTTTCAGCAACCAGTTAATGCCCCCCAAAAATGACCACAAGGTGAGACAACTCTTACCGTGTGGCTACGAGGCAGGGAGCCCTTACCGCCACCCATTGAGGTGGCGACAAGTGCTCCCTCGCTAACCAGGTGGTAACTGGGCAGCACATGGTGATGCCCGATTACCACTGGGTTATCGCCATGCAGGGCATTTCCAGTTGTTTTCTTTTTCCCCGGAAATGGCGCACACTCGGGGTGGGACTACCATATGCGGCTGCTTTGGGCCGGCGGTAGTCCTGGAAGAGCGAGCGGTAAGCCTGTGTTGGGCTTACCACTGATCTATAAAAGGGCCCCTCATTGCAATAGACTAGATAGCCCCCATCTTGCTGCTGGACTGCTGTCTGCATCTTAATATTAGTGAGTTGCTAAGGGAGTAAAGATACTTATATAGCATAAAATATACCTAATACGCTTAAGAGACTTTATGTTAAAGTCCCTTAGGCTTACTAGGTATAGTCATGCTATTTATTTCATGTTTGTTTCAAGATGAACTGCAGGGACTTCTAAGGTCTTAGGGCCTCTTTTACAAAGCCACGCCAGTGATTCCCATGTGGCAAATGAGATGAAGCCCATAGGAATTGAATGGGCTTCCTCTCATTTACCACACAGGAATTGCTAGTGTGGCTTAGTAAAAGAGTCCTATAGAAATATATTGCTAGAGGCTAAGAAAATGCTGATAAAGATACTCAATTAAATCTTATGCTGAAAAAGTTCCTTGCTTTCCTCTTAATTAGCTTAAAAGTCTGTAAATCAAAGATTATGCTTGGGGGGTGGGAGGGAGTTGGGCTGGAGGTTGGACATCAAACATTAACATAAACTATACCTTAATGGCCTTTATTAAAGCAATAGCTGAAAGTTTTACTGCTGTGCAATATCTTAATTGCCTATATAAATAAACACTGCATTTTAAATAGACACAGAAATTGTCAGCTTAACCCAGCTCCCCCTTTTATCTAAGTTTTAAGACCATTTCCTCACAGGTAGATGCTCACAAGTGCAGATTTCTTCCTAACAGTAACAGGTTTTGTCTCGATGCTCCTCCAGGACCGAGTGCGCAAAGATGGCAATCTGATTACATCTAATAAAAACAGTGTTTTATTTCTGTAAGATTTAGCATGACATGTATACAATACAGTGGAAAAGATCTGATCAGACCATTTCCAATCAAAAGACTTTTCTTTTTACCAAGCACCTTAGTATCCCTAGAGCTCAGATTACCTCAAATTAATCAAATTGCTGGATTCTGCTGCATATGCAGATGGAAGATTTCCAGGCAACCACTATATTTTTGCCTGGATAAGTGGGGGAGGTGAGGGTCTGCTTTTTAACTGCCAGACAGTGACACAATGTACTTCGGCTGAAAAATTATTGATATCATTTGCAATAAATATGATGAAACTGCAGTTATGTAGGCATTCTATTTCACACAATCTTTCCTGTTGTGAACTTTCTTTATGCTGCATTAAGTTTTAGTTTAATTGAATGCTGCCATCTGTGTACCAGTTATTATGGTATTCTCATAGTAGAAATACGAGGGCTTTATTTTACTTAGTAAAATATGTACTGGTGGTTTTATCAATAGCTACTGTATCTTTTTCTTTCCATGTACAGTGGGCTTCTTATTTAACTTTCCTATACATTAGGTTTGAAAAGTGAAACTAGTTCAATAGTCATAAAAAAAAACATTTAAAGTATTTTTGGAATGTTGTATTCCTTTAAAGACCATCATTTTACATAAGAACATAAGCATTGCCATAGTGAGACAGACCAACAGGCTTATTTTCGAAAGGGATCACCGGCGATCTTCCGACACAAATCGGGAGATCGCCGGCGACCTCTCAATCCCGGCCAAATTGGTATTATTTAAAGCCAATTTTGGCCGGCCCCAATTGCTTTTTCGTTGCGGCGCCGGCCAACATTCAAGGGGGCGTGTTGGTAGGGTAGCGAAGGCGGGTAGGGGCGGGGTTATGAAATGGCCGGCTTCACCTTATTATGAAAAAAAAACTGCCAGCTCGAATGAATATTTCGCCGGGCGGACTTGGTCCATGTATTTTTAGGACCCAGTCCCCCAAAAAAAGCCCCAACTGACCAGATGACCACTGGAGGGAAGCGGGGATCACCTCCCCTTACTCCTCAAGTGGTCACCAAACCCCTCCCACACAGAAAATAAAAAAATTAAAACATTTTTTTGCCAGCCTGTATGCCAGCCTCAAATGTCATCCCCAGCTCCCTGACAGCAGTATGCAGGTCCCTGGAGCAGTTTGTAGTGGGTGCAGTGCACTTCAGGCAGGTGGACCCAGGCCCATCCCCCCCTACCTGTTCCACTTGTGGTGGTTAATGTTGAGCCCTCCAAAAATCCCCAAAACCCACTGTACCCACATGTAGGTGCCCCCTTCACCCCTTAGGGCTATGGTAATGGTGTAGACTTGTGGACAGTGGGTTTTGGGGGAATTTGGGGGGGCTCAGCACACAAGGGAAGGGTGCTAGGCACCTGGAAGCTAATTTTGTTTTTTTTTTTAAAGATTTTTCAAGTGCCCCCTAGGGTGCCCGGTTGGTGAACTGGCATGTCGGGGGCCAGTGCAGTACAAATGCTGGCTCCTCCCACGGCCAAATGCCTTGCATTTCGCCGGGTTTGAGATGGCCAGGTCCGGTTTCCATTATGGCTGAAAATCGGAGCCGGCCATCTCATCTAAACCTGACAATCTGCCGGCGATCCTATTCTAAACCCGGCGAGCGATTTGGCCGGCAACAAGCGTATTTCGAAAATACGGCTCCGGGCCCAAAGATCAATTTTGTCGGCGCCGTTCGATTATTCCCATCCAAAGGTCCATCAAGCCTAGTGTCCTGTCTCCAACTATGGCTAATCCAGGTCACAAGTACCTGGCAATACACAAAAGAGTAAAACAGATTTTATGCTGCTTATCCTAGAAAAAAGTAGTAGTTTTCCCAAGTCCATTTTAATAATGGCTTACGGAAATTATCCAAACCTTTTTTAAAACCCTGCTAAGCTGACTGCTTTTACTACATTCTCTGGCAATGAATTCCAAAGTTTAATTTCACTTTGAGTGAAGAAATATCTTCTTATGATATTTAGTTCCATCAGAATAAAGTTTATTTTCTGGTATTTCAGTCCCTTGTATCTTTCTGTATCATGTTTCTCTCTTATAAATATGAAAGACATACCTCAAGAGCATAATTGATGATTGTCCTATATGAGAAGACAGCTCTCCAATGCTTACCATATACCTTCACTTGCTTGACCAAAGGCATTACTCTTTAAGATAAAAATCTCACAAGTTTGCAGAATATAAGCGACCCAGAGTGACTGAAAAAAAATCTGAACTCAATGTAAAAGAATGCAGTCTTTATTACTGAATTAAAAGTTCTCAGAGATTCAACATAAAATGCCCGACATGGCCATGTTTCGCTAGACTAACCAGCTGCATCAGGGGCAGTAAATGACCAGTTGATGTTACACCTCAAAATCAGCCTGGCTGGTGCAGCTGTTAAAAGCATAGCAAACAATGCTCTGGGATCGTTCACTGGTAAAAGCGTTGTATATTCAGTGAACATCAGCTGGTCACTTACTGCCCCTGATGCAGCAGGTTATTCTGGAAAAACATGGCCACGCCAGGCATTTTATGTTGAACCTCTGGGAGCTTTTAATTTAGTAATGAAGACTGTATTCTTTTATAAAGTATGCCTTTCATTTTATTCTCCACATTGAATTTGGCGAACCGTTTGCCTTGTTGTTTGCTGACTCATCTGAACTCATACATTTCTGCTCCAACTGCCACTGAATTCAGATGACTATTTTTCTAGTAATGGGGCATTTCAAATCAAGGGCCCTTTTTATCAAGCTGCAGTAAAAGGGGCCCTGCGGTGGGACTGGTGCATGGATTTGCCACGCACTGAGGCCCCCTTTTACTGCAGTGGGTAAAAGGCATTTAAAAAAAAAAAAGGAAATGGCCGTGCGGACAGTTAAGCACTTGCTGTGCAGCTATTTCTTGTTGAAGCCCATATTGCCACTTACTTAGGAAGTGGTAAGGGCTCCCATGTTATCCCAGTGGTAACCGGGCAGCACGGATTACTGCCAAGTAAGCCCCCGGCACTAAAAATAGAAAAATATTTTTCAAGTGCCAGAAATGGTAAGCAGTGAGGGCAGGAACCAGTGCGGGGCTCTGGCAGTAGTGCCGAATTGGCACGCGGCTTGCCACACTGTTGCAAAAGGGCCCCTGAAGTGATTCACTGATCCTAATCCATTAACTTTAAAGTTAGTAGTTCATCACTTTGTTTAGCTTGGTTGAATATGCTTGATTAACCACAAATCTAAAAAGGAAATCAAAGTGGGTTTCAATAAAATGTAGATATAAATTATACAATAAAGTAAATAGAAATAAAATACAAGGAAGAAGAATTTAAATAATCATCAAAAAGTAAAAAAAACAACAAGGTATAAACACTGTTCAAAAAGAGCTACTAAAATTAAGGAGGTCATTTCGAAGGCTTGCATGGATTTTACACATCTAAGTAGCAGCATTTAAATGTGTAAATGAGCAACATGTATCAATAGCAAAAAATGATAAAAGGGATGGGACAACTACTCTATGAGGAGAGGTTAAGACAGCTAGGACTCTTTAGCCTGGAGAAAAGGCGGCTGAGGGGGTGATATGATAGAGGTCTACAAAATAATGAGTGGGATAGAGCAGACAGATGTGAAGCGTTTGTTTACACTTTCTAACAATGATAGAACCAGGGGACACAAGATGAAATTAGAATGTGGTAGGTTTAAAACAAATCGGAGAAAGTTTTTCTTTACTCAGCGCGTAGTTAGACTCTGGAACTCATTGCCGGAGAAGGTAGTGACGGCAACTGGCCTTGCTGAGTTTAAAGGGGGTCTGGACAGATTCCTGAAGGAAAAGTCCATTGATCATTATTAAATTTTGGGGTTTTGCCAGGTTCTTGGGGCCTGGATTGGCCGCTGTCGGAGACAGAGTGCTGGGCTTGATGGACCTTTGGTCTTTTCCCAGCGTGTCAGTGCTTATGTACTTATGTAGATGCCCTTTTACCAAACAACAGTAAAAACTGACCATAGCGTGCCCTTACATGGGTCATTCCCATGTACTAAGGCCATTTTTACTGCTGGGGTAGGCAGTAAGGGCTCACGCATTAAGCATATGCTAATCAGCGCATAGCAATGTAGCTATACCATAAATGTGATTGCCGTACATGGCAGCATTTGAAGAGTGAGTTTGATTGCACAGCAATTGCATTTATAATATTCTTATCAACTACTAGTGTACCTGAATGTAACTCACCATGAGCTACTACTAAAAAGGTGTAAGCAAAATCCAAATAAATAAATATAAATGTTACAAAACTGCTCCTGATGAAGCTATTTCAGTGAAATGGACAGCTCTGTTGCGCTCAGCTCATTCAGATAACTTTTTGCAGTCTCTTTTTGCTGCAATTTAATAGTTACTGTTTATTGTGTTCAGTGGGTTTTCCATCAAAGTTAACAGTATTCAGAAGCAAAAATAAATGTCACCATTTTTGGTTGCAATATCTGGGAGGTTTTTCTGCCCAATGATAGCTTTGATAGAAGTTTTCAGTGTACCATTATAAGGGGTATGTTTACTAAGGTGCATTAGCATTTTTAATGCACCTGTAAATTTAAGTCACGTTAAACACTAACGCACCTATACATTTCTTCGGGCGCGTTAGCGTTTAATGCGCGTAAACCGTTTACACGTGTTAAAAATGCTAACGCACCCATAGCGCTGCTTAGTAAACATAGCCCTAAGTGTGCACTGAATTCTGAAGTCTTTTCCTCCCTAATTTAAATTATTTAGACTAGTGAAACAATATTATTATTTGGCTTACATCTCTTTGATTACTAGTGTGTATAGACTGAGTAAGCCATTTGATCATCATTGAATGAGGTTTGATTCTTCAACACTGTTTATACATAGCGGGTAAATGCCAAGAGTATATACATGGATGGGACATGGACAAGGCTACTACACTTAGGAGTCCTTTTACCAAGCTCTGGTAAAAAGGGCCCTGCGGTAGCAGTTTTTGTTGCGTGCCAGGCCCCTTTTTACTGCAGTGGGTAAAAAGTCCCTAAAAAAGACATGGCAGCAGATCAGATCACGAATACAATGCAGTGCTGGTAGGAGCCATTCTCCGAGGACAAACAGGCTGCTTGTTCTCACATGTGGGTCGACGTCCGCGTCGGTCCGGGAACCGGCAATTTTGCAAGCAAAATATTTAAAAAATCTTGGCAGAGTCTTCTGGCGCGTGTGCAGCGCGCACCGCGCATGCGTGGATCATCTTCCTGCCTATCGTGTGAGTGTTCCCGCTCAGTTATTTTTTCTCCGCAGTGAGGTGCGGTCGAGTTTTTTCCCCCACCCCTCTCAGGCCTGGGAAAGAGTGTTCTGCATTTGCCCTTATTTCTTTCTTTTTCGTTAAGTAGGATTACAGTTAAAAAAAAAAATTCCCATAGTTTTCTTTACTTTTTTGCCCCTTTTAAAGTTTCCTTTGTTTTTTTTGACGCCGCGCAGTTGGATTGTTCCCTTCTTTTCGTGCCCTTTTTTTCTTTTAACAGGCACGATCGCTTCTTTTGATTTCGCTGAAGCCGTTTTTTTCTTCCATGTCATTGATGACACCCAGTGGCTTCAAGTGTTGTACTCGGTGCAACCGGACTATCTCGGGTACCGATACCCATGCTTGGTGTATCCAATGCCTTGGGCCCAACCACAGCCCAGCCGCTTGCAGTCTGTGTCTTTGCATGAAGAAACGGACCCAAGCATCTCGAGAGGCCCAACGAGAGAAGCTTTTTGGGGCTCAGTCCAGTCCTTCGACATTGGTACTGAGGTCGGCGGTGTCTACATCGACATCGAGGGACACATCGACGTCGGGAGCGAAGGTAATGGCTGCGGAACGACCAACTCGTGCTAGGAGCAGTGAGGCATCGAGTGGGTCTCCAACTGTCTCGAGGCCTCCTGTTATGCAGGTCCCCCGAGACCAACCTTCGTCGGACCCGGCCCTAAGGAGACGTGAGGATTCCACATCTTTCTCATCAGTACCGAGGAGTCTAGTTGACGGGCATCAAGCAAAGGCGAAGAAGCACCATCATCGTTCTCCTTCGACACACGGTGCCGGGAGCTCTGGGGCGTCGAGGGATTCGACACCTGAGAAGCATCGGCACCGAAAGGATCGCTCTCCCTCTATTCAGGAGGTGCCAATGCGTTGGTCTATCAGCCCGGTACCTGCTCCCGAGCCTCGACAGATTCTGCCACCGGCTCCTTTACTGACCCGGCAGCCTTGCCCGACAGTGGCTCTCGATGAGCGTATCAGGGCCCTGCTTCCAGAGCTTCTGGAAGGGTTGCTGCGCCAGTCTGCTTCGGTGTCGGGGGTGCTTGCACCTTCCATACTGTTGGCTACAGTGGTCTCTGGCTCTTCGCCTGTGGTGAGGTCCTCAGGCGGGCATCAACTTCTCGGCACTGCCATCGAGGACGTCGTTCCTCGGCGTCGAGGCAGGCTGAGTTTGGGACTGCTCTGAGAGATGTCTTGTCTGATACTGAAGATGAGCGTTCATGGGAGGAAGAGAAGGATCCCAGGTACTTTTCTTCTGATGAGACCTATGGGATTCCTTCTGACCCTTCCCCTCCACCAGAAAGGAGACTATCTCCACCGGAGAGTCTGTCCTTTACCTCCTTTGTCCAGGAAATGGCTGCGTCTATTCCCTTCCCTATTGAGGTTAAGGATGAGCCTAGGGCTGAGATGCTCGAGGTCCTGTATTATCCTTCTCCACCTAGAGAGGCTGCAATGGCTCCTTTGCATAATGTACTCAAGGAAGTCCTTATGCGAAACTGGTCATTCCCTCTGTCTAATCCCGTGATCCCGAAAAGGACTGAATCCCAATATTGGATCCACGGGGAGCCTGGATTGATGAAGTCTCAGCTACCTCACAATTCCATGGTGGTGGACTCCACTCTCAAAAGAGCTAAGAGTACTAGGGACTATGCCTTGGCGCCCCCAGGCAGAGAATCTAGAACCTTGGAATCTTTTGGGAGGAAGGCGCATCAGGCTGCTATGCTCGCTGCCAAAATCCAAACATACCAGCTCTTCACAAGCATTGACTTGTGGAACTCGGTGAGGCAACTGTCTAGCTTGGTTGATGCACTACCTCCAGAGCAGGCCAAGACTTTTTGCCAGGTGGTCAGGCAGTAGAAGGCGTGTCAAAAATTCCTGGCCCAGGGGTACGTTCGACACTTTTGATGTAGCATCCAGGATCGCTGCCCAAGGTATAGTGATGCACAGACTCTCATGGCTGCGTGTCTCTGGCCTGGATCATTCAGTCCAGCAGCGGATGGTGGATGTTCCTTGCTGCGGGGATAACCTTTTTGGTGAGAAAGTAGAGGATCTGGTTGACCAGCTCAAAAAGTACAATGATGCTATGGATTCTCTGTCCCGCCGGGTGTCTTCTGCTACTACCTCCTCATCTAGGAGGTTTTTTGGATAGAAGAGGAGTGCTCCCTATTCCTATGCTAGGCGTAGGTACACTCCTGCTTCTCAGCAGCCTGTCTAGGCTCAGTCCCAGCGCGCTCGTTCTCATCAACAGCATGCACCTAAGGCCTCTGTGGCTCCCCAGCAAAAGCAGGGGATGGGCTTTTGATTGGCTCCAGTTCAGCATAGCCTCAGTAAATGTGTCCATGCTGGACGACTTGCCGGTTGGGGGGAGGTTGATATTTTTTCACCAAAGGTGGCCACTCATAACCTCCGACCGGTGGGTTCTTCAAATTGTCCAGTCAGAATACACTCTCAATCTGGAATCCAAACCTCCAAATTGTCCATCAGGAGCTCATTCTTACAGTTCCCAGCACAAACAGGTACTCGCAGAGGAACTCTGCGCCCTTCTACAGGCCCAAGCAGTTGAACCGTTCCACCAGGGGAAGAAGGGCTGGGATTCTATTCCAAGTACTTCCTTGTGCAAAAGAAAACAGGGGGGATGTGTCCCATCCTAGACCTAAGGGCCTTGAACCAATTTCTAGTCCGAGAAAAGTTCAGGATGGTTTCCCTGGGCACCCTTCTTCCCATGATCCAGGAAAATGATTGGCTATGCTCTCTGGACTTAAAGAATGCTTACACCCACATCTTGATACTTCCAGCTCACAGGAAATATCTTCGATTTCGGCTAGGAAAACAGCACTTTCAGTACCGTGTACTGCCTTTTGGCCTGGCATCTGCCAGAACCATGAGACTGCGGAACCATGATCCTGATTGCACCATTCTGGCTGCGTCAGATCTGGTTCCCTCTTCTTCTGGAGTTGTCCTTCGAAGAACCGTGGAGATTGGACTGTTTTCCAACCCTCATCACTCAGAACGAGAGGTCACTTCTACATCCCAATCTCCAGTCTCTGGCTCTCACAGCCTGGATGTTGAGAGCTTAGAATTTGCCTCCTTGGGTTTTTCAGAGGGTGTCTCCCGAGTCTTGCTTCCAGGAAAGATTCTACGAAGAGGTGTTACTCTTTCAAATGGAGGAGGTTTGCCGTCTGGTGTGACAGCAAGGCCCTAGATCCCCTTTCTTGTTCTACACAGACCCTGCTTGAATACCTTCTACACTTGTCAGAATCTGGTCTCAAGACCAACTCCGTAAGAGTTCACCTTAGTGCGATTAGTGCTTATCATTGCCATGTAGAGGGTAGGCCTATCTCTGGACAGCCTTTAGTTGTTCACGTCATGAGGTTTGCTTATCTCAAAGCCCCCTGTCAAACCTCCACCAGTGTCAAGGGATCTCAACGTCGTTCTCACCCAGCTGATGAAAGCTCCTTTTGAGCCACTGAATTCCTGCAATCTGAAGTACTTGACCTGGAAGGTTGTTTTCTTGGTGGCTGTTACTTCAGCTAATAGAGTCAGTGAGCTTCAGGCCTTGGTAGTGGTGTCGGAGTTCCATCTGAACCAGTCAATTGTCTTGCCAACATTCTTTCCCCATCCTCATACCTGCCCTGGCAAAAGCAGTTTGCACACCTTGGACTGCAAGAGAGCATTGGCCTTTTAGGTGGAGCGGACAAAGCCCTTTAGACAGTCCACCCAGTTGTTTGTTTCTTTTGATCCCAACAGGAGGGGAGTCGCCATCGGAAAACGCACAATCTCCAATTGGCTAGCAGATTGCATATCCTTCACTTATGCCCAAGCTGAGCTGTCTTTGGAGGGAAATGTCACGGCTCATAATGTTAGAGTCATGGCTGCGTCAGTGGCTCACTTAAAGTCAGCCTCCATTGAGGAGAATTGCAAGGTTGCAATGTGGTCATCAGTCCACACATTCACATCTCACTACTGCCTTCAGCAGGGTACCCGAGCAGTCGGTGCTGCAGAATCTGTTCATGGTTTAGAATCCAACTCCACCCTCCTAGACCCATTTTGTTCTGTTCAAGGCTGCACTCTCACTTAGTGTTTATGGTTTCAGGTAAATCTATGTTATGTCCTCGCCGTTGCGAGGCCCAATTGACTTGACAATGTTCATTGTTTTGAGTGAGCCTGGTTGCTAGGGATACCCCACATGTGAGAACAAGCAGCCTGCTTGTCCTCGGAGAAAGCGAAGATGCATACCTGTAGCAGGTATTCTCCAAGGACAGCAGGCTGATTGTTCTCATAAACCCGCCCACCCCCCCTTTGGAGTTGTTGTTGTTTATTTGTTTTTTTATTAAACTGAGCAGGAACGCTCACGCAACGGGTGGGAAGATGATCGGCGCATGCGCGCTGCACACGCGCGAGAAGAATCTGGCAAACTGTTTCAATATTTTGCTTGCAAAATTGTCGGTTCCCGGGATGATGTGGACGTCGACCCACATGTGAGAACAATCAGCCTGCTGTCCTCGGAGAATACCTGCTACAGGTATGTATCTTTGCTTTATCAGTGAAGATTTCACTTGTAGTTTATCATCTTTTTTTTTTGGGATGTGTTATTTTTTTCTAGGGGGCTACTTTGTTAAGGGGGCTATTTTGTCTAGGGGCTATTCTGTCGAGGGTTATTTTGTGGGAGGGGCCATTTGTTAAAGGCTATTTTTTTAGGGCCTGATTTGTCAAGGGCTATTTTGATACAAGGCTGTTTTGTCGGGGCTATTTTGTGTGAGGGGCCATTTTGTCAAGGGCTATTTTGATACAAAGCTCCCACAAAATAGCCCCTGACATTAGGAAGCATAATTTGAATATTATTAAGCAGCATTAGGATATAATTTGATGTTAAATAATAATCTTTAAAACAATAACATGAAAACATCAGTTATTTTTGTAGAAAAAAATTTAGCTTCAAGCATAACTGTAGATATGTTAAAAAATGTTCAAAACACTTCAGAGCTGCTGAAATCATGCCATTTGGTCAGTTTCAGCAATTGGCATCTGTAAATCAGCTTGTTAAAAAAATGTTAGAACCCATTTCTCATTCCTCATTGTATATAAAGATATTTTGAGGGGCATTTTTGCAAATGTTGCTCTTATAAAAGATGCATTGTTTCCTTTATGTGAACCCCTGAGACAATCTTGAGTAGGTGAAATGAGGGCCCCCATTGGGTTATTTACTTTGGCATGGTTTCAACAATTATGAAGCTCCTGGTTGAATGAGTATAACATCCTTTCAGATAAGCTCACTGGAGCCCTTTTAATCATGCTTAGATCTACATTGAAAGCATTTAGAGATAAGCATTTTGAGTGATTTTTTAAAATCGTATCTATAGTCATGTTTGTAGCAATTAAAGCTAAAGTTATTCTGCAAGGAAAATTGATTTTTTCATGTTATTAATACAAGGAATATTAAACAGCATTAGACTGTAATTTAGAAGGAGTTTTGACCTATGATTAAGAAATTTAGCCCTTAAATAAAAATATTAGGGATGGGCACTTGTTTGCAATGATACGGGAAATGTCAACAACATATCCCATGTTGTTGTATGTTTACAAGCAAAATTGAGCAGAAAAAGCACAAAAATTGTACTTGATGATTTGTCAATGCACTTTTTTGTGGGTGTGCATTATTTGCAAAGCAGAAACCCATTGAGCATGTGCAAACCACTGTACAGCATGCATAGTGCACACTCTTTCAGAAAAAGTACGCTTTCTTTGCACAAGATGGGCTAGATTCTGTATATAGCACCAATAACATTTCACGCTAAGTGGTATTTTATAAATGGCTCTCAAAGTTGTGCTGAAGGGGTGGAGTAGTGTGGTCAACAGGACACTTCCAGAAGAACATGCGTGGACGATACAGATATAACAGAACAAGTTTAATGCATAAAAGGACTCGACATGGCACCATAAAGGTAATGTAATCTTTAGATAGACTGTTGGAAAAATGTTTTTCCTCTGAGCTGAAACAGATTGGAGTTCTCTGGCCAAAGGTTGATTTATTCTTGAACCTTTATGGTTATATTTTGATTTATTCTTGAACGCAATTTATACAACAAGACTCCTGAGGCAGGCATTGTTGCTAAAACACGGTGCCGTGTCGAGTCCTTTTATGCAATAAACTTGTGTTGCTATATCTCTATCGTCCACACGTGTTCTTCTGGAAGTGTCCTGTTGACCACACTACTCTGCCCCTTCAGCATATACATTTCGTAGTGTTCTACATACCTCCATTCTCATGGTAATCCTCTGAGTGCTCAAAGTTGGGCACCATTTATAGAATAGCGTTTTGTGTTGGGATGAGTGCCCAATTTTAGGTGCAAGGATTTATACTATGTAAAAATTGGTGAAATTCTCACAATTAAATTACACATGGATCTTCCTTATTCTATAAAACTGCGCATAAATTCCAGAAATGCCCCCGATCCACCCATGCCCCTCCCATGGCCGTGCCCCCTTTTTGGATCCACATGTAAAAATTAAGTGCTGTCCTGACACCTACAATTGTGCACGTAAACTTTAATGGATGCCAATTTTTAGCACCATATCTAGAATTAGGCTGAGTGTGCCTTCTTTCAAAAGAGTGTACACTCAAAGACCAAACGAAAACAAAATGAACATTCCCAGAAGCAACACAGGAAAAATTACATAAAGCAAAATTTATTTGATTGCATGTTCCTAAAAACTATGAATGATTTGTATGGGCATTAATTTTAGGTACTTTTCTCATGAATAGAATCATTTTCAGTCCAGTTTTCTTCAGTTGTTTTTCAAAACTTTTGTTAATTTCAGCTGACTCCTTTTGGTGTGCTATTTTTGCAGTTCCTGTTATATTCTACATCTTTAAACCATTTTGTGTCTATGGGAAATTTAGGGGCCCTTTTACTAAGCCATGTAAGCGTCTATGCGCGCCCAACATATACCAAAATGGAGTTACTGCCCGACTACCGCATGGCTCTTGTAGTAATTTCATTTTTGGTGAGCGTCCGATACGCGCATGTAGGTCATTACTGCCCGGATTCTTTACCTCTAGGTCAATGGCTGGTGGTAAGTTCTCAGATCTAAAATGGACGCGCAGCAATTTTGATTTTGCCTCATGTCCATTTTCGGCAAAAAAAGGCTTTTTTTACAGGGGCGCTAAAAAAACAGATCAGCACAGGCCCAAAACCCATGCTTACACTACCACAATTCATTTTTCAGCACGCCTTTGTAAAAGGACCCCTTAGAGCCCTGTTTACTAAGCAACGTTATAGGTGCGTTAATGTTTTTAACGTGCATAAACCATGTACGCATGTTAACTATGTACGTGCCTACAATATCCCTAAAGGCACCCTATATAAACACTAACACACCTTAATAAACAGAGCCCTTAGTGTTGTATTCTGTATATGTGGCTACCAAAAATAATAATTTGATTTCCTTATATTTGGAACCTAGGAAAATTGGCAGCCAAGAATGATGTAGCAATTTTAGTGATTAAATGTTTGTAGTAACAGCAGTGAGGAGAATATCACAAAAGAAGAAAATAACTCTTTCTTCCTTATCAGCATCATCACACACCAGAGGAGCATTCCATTTTCAAACAAGTATCTCTTGTATGCTACACTGAATCTTTATTTTTCACTCAACCCCTTCTTGGACATTTTGTCCTGATACCCCAGAATTGTTTCTATAGCAAAGAAAGGTAGAGAGTTGGAAAAAGAAGATGCTCTTCTACCTCACATAACTGACATCCTATACCTCAAACAACAGATAATCTAAAAAACATACAGTCATCAATAGGATTCTCTTATCCATCATCAGTATTCATTTTATTCATATTCAAAGAAATGGGCCTCCAAAAATATGAACAAAGTTGTATAGCATTTCACTTCAACAGATTTATATTTTCCATTAAATCTTCAGTATATCATTTCCTTTAAATAAAAAACCCCCCACATATATATCCAAAGTGCATTCATCCAAAATGATATCATGTTCCAAAAAATCTGCTTCAGCCCATCTTTTTGTTCACTTTCACATCTGCTTCTAAAAAGATGACATCAACATCCTTTTCATGTCATGTCACAAGCTTCACTCAAACCAATCAAAACTCAGACAACAATCACATGGTACTTCAGACCAATGACAGCCATTCTATCTTGGCACTTAAACCAGCCAGAGATACCGTTCATAATAAATAAATCCTGAATTGTTCTCAATAATCCAGGTGATATTCCCAGATCTCTTCTTTGCCATTCAGCAGCTACTGTTTCAACCTCCAGCATAGTTCATCCATGTTATATTGTTTAGGTAGTCAGTGGTTAACCAGAGAAAACCATATAAAAAGTGGCATAAAACAGCGTTTGGATGTTTTTCTCAAAAAACGTCCAAATCAGTAGCTTTGAAACCCATTTTCCAGATGTTTTCTATGCTGTTCTCCTGCAGTGCATCCAAATTTCAAAGGGGGAGTATTAGGGATGTATTAAGGATGGGATTTGGGCATTCCCGAGACCTGGATGTTTTTCAGCTATAATGGAACAGAACAAAAATGTCCAGGACTAAAACTAAGATGTTTTGAGGTAGACCTGTTTTTAGAATGAATAAGCCACAAAAAAGTGCCCTAAATGACCAGATAACCACTGGAGGAACAAAATAATTATCTCCCTTACTCCCCTAATGGTCACTGACCCCCTCCCATCCCCAAAAGATGTAAAAGAAACAGTACATACTGGCCTCTATGACAGCCTCAGATGTTATAGCCAGTCCTATTAGAGCAGGAAGCAGTAGGCTAGTGGTCAGTGCAGAGCACTGTAGAGAAGGGGACCCAGGCCCATAATCCACCCTAACTGTTACACTTGTGGTGGAAGGTATCAGCTCTCCAAACCCCACTAAAAATCTACTGTACCCACATATAGGTCCATGGTGTGACCGCACCTCAAATATTGTGTTCAATTCTGGTCGCCACATCTCAAAAAAGATATAGTGGAATTAGGAAAGGTGCAGAAAAGGGCGATGAAAATGATAAAGGGGATGAGACGACTTCCTTATGAGGAAAGGCTGAAGCATCTAGGGCTCTTCAGCTTGGAGAAGAGACGGCTGAGGGGAGATATGATAGAGGTCTATAAAATGAGTAGAGTTGAGTGGGTAGATGTGAATCGTTTGTTTATTCTTTCCAAAAATACTAGGACAAGGGGGCATGCGATGAAGCTACAAAGTAGTAAATTTAATATGAATCAAAGAAAATGTTTCTTCACTCAATGTGTAATTAAACTCTGTAATTCGTTGCCAGAGAATGTGGTAAAGGCAGTTAGCTTAGTGGGGTTTAAAAAGGGTCTGGATGGGTTCCTAAAGGAAATGTGCATAGACCATTATTAAATTGACTTGGGGAAAATCCACTGGGATATGCATCATAAAATGTATTGAGCTTGTCTGGGATCTTGCCAGGTATTTGTGACCTGGATGGGCCACTGTTGGAAACAGGATACTGGGTTTGATGGACCTTTGGTCTGACCCAGTATGGCAATACTTATGTACTTATATACCTACAGCCATAAGGGCTATTGAAGTGGTGTACAATTGGGTACAGTAGATATTTGGTGGGTTTTGGAGGACTCGCTATACAATGTAAGGGAGCAAAAGTGAAATGTGTACCTGGGACCTTTTATGTGAAGTCCACTACAGTGCCCCCTAGGGTGCCCCACTGCTCTTCTGGGATATTTGTGTGGCCAGTCTACTAAGAATGCTGGCTCCTCTGACATCCTAATTGCTTGATTTTGTGCATTTTTCACTTGGATGATTTTATTTTGAAAATCGACCAAAAGATAAATGCATAGAGCACAAAAACATCTAGCAAATAACCATAAAAAAAAAGATAGATGTTTTTCTGTGTTGAAAATGGTTATATTCCCCACTTGAATTTTAGACATTTTGAGTAAAAAGTCCAAAGTTGGACTTAGACGTCATATGAAAAATGTCACTCACAGGCTTATTTTCGAAAGAGAAGGGCGCCCATCTTACGACACAAATCGGGAGATGGGCCTCCTTCTCCCAGGGTCGCCCAAATCGGCATAATCGAAAGCCGATTTTGGGCATTCTCAACTACTTTCCATCGTGGGGGCGACCAAAGTTCACAGGGGCGTGTTGGAAGCATAGCGAAGGCGGGACTGGGACATGCCTAACACATGGGCATCCTCGACCGATAAAGGAAAAAAGAAGGGCGCCCCTGACGAGGACTTGGGTGACTTTACTTGGTCCATTTTTTCTTATGACCAAGCCTCAAAAAGGTGCCTTAAATGACCAGATGACCACCAGAGGGAATTGGGGATGACCTCCCCTTACTCCCCCAGTGGTCACTAACCCCCTCCCACCTTAAAAAAAACTTTAAAAATATTTTTTTGCCAGCCTCTATGCCAGCCTCAAATGCAGGTCCCTGGAGCAGTTTTAGTGGGTGTAGTGCACTTCAGGCAGGCGGACCCAGGCCCATCCCCCCCACCTGTTACACTTGTGGTGGTAAATGTGAGCCCTTCAAAACCCACCACAAACCCACTGTACCCACATGTAGGTGCCCCCCTTCACCCCTTAGGGCTATGGTAGTAGTGTACAGTTGTGGGTAGTGTTTTTTTTTTTTGGGGGGGGGGTTGGAGGGCATAGCACCCAAGGTAAGGGAGCTATGCACCTGGGAGCAATTTCTGAAGTCCACTGCAGTGCCCCCTAGGGTGCCCGGTTGGTGTCCTGGCATGTGAGGGGGACCAGTGCACTACGAATGATGGATCCTCCCACGACCAAATGACTTGGATTTGGTTGTTTCTGAGATGGGCGTCCTTGGTTTCCATTATCGCCGAAAATCGGGGACGACCATCTCTAAGGACGACCATATCTAAGGTCGACCTAAATTTCGCGATTTGGGCATCCCCGACTGTATCATCGAAACGAAAGATGGACACCCATCTTGTTTCGATAATATGGGTTTCCCCGCCCCTTCGCTGGGATGTCCTGCGAGGATGTCCTCAGGAAAACCTGGGCACCCCTTTCAATTATGCCCCTCTCAATGTGATAACTCTCTTCATTCTACCAACATAAATAAAAGGGCAAGAGCATATTATAATATAGATAACATATGTAGAATTGCTTCAGGCTTTAAAATGCACATGCAACCCTCAAATAATGGTCTTGAAAACAATATAAAGTAATCCAGAAAAGAAGTCCACTGTAAGTTGATGAGATCCCAACTTCTCAAATATCAGCCTCATGCCTCACTCCTGGGGAATTTGGGTATATAGCAAAGTGACATGCATTGTAACCAGGGCTTTTTTTGAGGGGGTACTTGGGGGTACTGTGTACCGGCACATTTTCCAGTGTCTGCTAAAATTGACCCATGGTCCCCAAGTTTAAATGAAAGAGCTCAGGCTCTACACACCAGTTCTGCCTTGTCATAGATTATGTGACAAGTTTCAGGGGGCCTGGCTAGTGTGGGGTGGGTCCATCAGTGATCACCCCGCCCCTGAAGGGAGGCCTGGCATTTGAGTACTGGCACCTTTTTTGCTAGAAAAAACACACTGATTGTAACAAACCAATGGGACAAGCAAGACAGAGTGGAGGAGTTTATTGAAGAACCTGACATGACCCATGTTTCAGCAGAATGCATGCATCAAGGGTCATATAGTAATGACAGCGCCTATTCAGCACTATCATAATTTTAATCTTGAAATATGACTTAACTGAGCTGTACAGGAAGCTTTCTGTGTATGAACTGACAATATGACCCCTGGTGCAGGCATTCTGCTGATCCATAACCCTGTTAGGTCCTTCAGTAAACTCTACTTCATCTGCATTCTTGTCCCATTGGTAGCCAACTGCACTTTTTTTTCTGCACCAGCTTCAGTATAGCCACAATTCCTGTAACTTTGCAGGGGCAATTTTATGTGCCTTTGTAAAATAGACTACAGGTAGGTGCCTGCTTGATCTCTCAGTCTAGATGACTGGTTAGATAATTACTCTCCAGGTATGGAGCTCAGGCATGGAGTTACTTATGCCTAAGACTGAAGTAAATACATTTTGATCCAAGCACTGACAGAGGTAAAGAAAAGACATGTATGTATTTAGATGAATCACTGTTTGCAGGTGGAATGTTAATACCTGGCCAAAAATGTATTAGTCTACAACCGCTAATCTAATGGTTGATTTATCCAGTTAATTCCTGAAACTCCTGAAAAGATATTGATCCCAGGATGTAAGTTGTACTTGAGTTCTAAGTTAAGTTTAGTTGTAAGATAAAAAAAAAAATGAAAAAGGCTATACTAAAAATAGTTTTCCGTTTTTAGTGAAAGCCACACACTTTATGGAATGCATTCTGAACTCATTATTGTTTTATCTTTTATAATCCTACCCCACAGACTTTCGATAGATACATATGCTTAGATTCTAAAATAAGTGCATGCTCAATGTTTTTGATAAGTTGATGTAAGGAACTAGCACTGCTTATATAAGGATTAATTTTACACTAATGTCATAAGAACATGTCATCCTTCTCCTTATGCAGCCAAGCATCCTTCTGGCTTTGACCGTCCCTTTTTGTACCTGTTTGGAGACCTTAAGGTCATCAGACACAATCACCCCTAAGTCCCGCTCTTCTTTCATACACAGAAGCACTTCACCCCCTATATTGTACCATTCCTCTGGATTCTTATAACCAGGGCTTTTTTTGAGAGGGTACTTGGGGGTACTGAGTACTGGCACCTTTTCCATTGTCTACTAAAATTGACCCATGCTTCCCAAGTTTTAATGAAAGATCTCAGGCTCTACACACCAATTCTGCTATGTCATAGATTCTGTGAC
This sequence comes from Microcaecilia unicolor, assembly GCF_901765095.1. NCBI lineage: Eukaryota > Metazoa > Chordata > Amphibia > Gymnophiona > Siphonopidae > Microcaecilia > Microcaecilia unicolor. Next base: position 123,952,954 of record NC_044035.1, read on the forward strand.
TAGTTACAGGGGGCCTGGCTATTGTGGGGTGGGTCTCTCAGTGATCATCCCACCCGTGAAGGGTGGCCTGGCATTTGAGTACCGGCACCTTTTTCGCTAGGAAAAACGCACTGCTTATAACCCTTATCATGATGACACCATGATGACACCTGAAGGTCTAGTAATAATGCAGTAATTACAATATTGTGTTACAATATAAAGAACAGCAATATGTTTTCCTAATCAATAAACAGTGTCAAGCAGCTGAAAAGCTGTACCTTACAATTCCCCAATCCCATATATAGGGCTATTACAATGCAACTGCGTATTTAATCAATTGACTTAACATCTGTGAAGTGTGTCATATTGGATGCTATGCCAGCTATTTTTCTTAGATTCCTGGTTAAAACTGATGTGTGATTTTGATCAAGACTAGTAGAGAATGTGATGCTAACAACTTCTGAAGGGCACATGTGTACTGTAGCGCCAACATACCAGGCATATGGCAATAGGAATTAAAATCAGGAATTAGGCAATGGAGTGATATGTTTTCTGTGTGAGATGCTTTCAGAATTGTAAAATTACCTCACAGTTGGAAAGTTATGGTGCCATTTTACTAAGCTGCACTAAAAGGGATGGTTAGCACATGGGTTTCCACGTGCGTTGAGGCAGGACCGCCGAGAGAGGGAGGCAGGGGGGGGGGACAAAATTTCCCGGGCCCGGCCTCTTGTAAATAATATAGCAATATTCCACATGTCCTGACATGGACATTTGAATTCCCCTCTATGTGTCCTTTCTAAATTCTGCCTCTACATTTCTTATGCTTTGGAATCTAGATTTGGTGTTATATATGTACATTTCTGTATTCCTTGCTGAATAGTGAAGCAGGACTATAGCAAGGAATATGTGGCCAGGGTGCCAAAATTGTGCCCTGTCCTTTGGCTTCCCTTGCTTGATTGCTACACGTGGGAGGGACAGGAATGCTTGGGGGCGTGCCGCACAGGGCACGTTTTGGGGTCACTACACTCCTGTGGTTATGTAACTAATACAGTTAAAACTTAAAAGAAGAAATAAAAATAACATATACTTAATGAAATCTTCCATAGATGACAAGAGTGAAAGAATGGTAGTACTGTTCTGTTGCAACTGGATTATTAAAAGGCATTGAGAGGTAAAATGACATATACAAATCTATACAGAAGTCAGTGATAGACATAATTAGAATTCATGATGATATTCATGCTGCAGATGACTTAATCAGGATAAACATTGTATGTTTTCCTCTACTCAGCAAGAATTGGCTGCTTGATTCCTGAATTCACCTAAGAACTGGGATCATTGCATAACTTTCTATAACCATCAAAGTCTAACATAATATTTGTGTGTTTTTCTAGCTCTTTGGATTGCATTTGCTATCATGTCTGGTGTGACTTTCTTCTATTTGCTGGGATCCTATATCACCAAGTAAGTTTTTTTTTTTAGGCATACATTTATCTTGATGTTCTTCAATATTCCTGCAAATTCCTGGAGTTTGTCGTTTACTTACACATATTGAATTATACATGATTCAAACTGTACTTAAATATAATTGACAATCAAGTAGAGTAATTTTATAACAAGGATCCTAGTTATCAAGACAAATAGGTGTTTATTTTGTGCCTCTCTTATAAAGACATGCAATACAATGGCTATGGTTATAGAAATTGTAAAAATAACAAAATCCAATAAATAATATACCTTTCACCTAAACTGTTTAGATAATAGATCATCAGAAGGTTACTACAGTGTCAAAATGGCACATATATACCCCAAATTCTATACATGACACCCAAAGTTAGGCACACAATTGGGTAAGCAGTTATAGAATAGCCAATTACATTACATAATATGTATAACTTATTTGGCTAATTAGTGCTAAATTGACAATAAGTATCAATATTTGGTCTTAAAAAGCACTAATTGGCAATAATTTATAGTTACACATGTAACTGCCTTACACCCCTATTCTATTAACTGAGTGCCTACTTTCTATTTTGTATCTTTGTCTATTAAATTTTTTCAGTTGGGCTTAGCAATTCCTCTTTTTCTTAAGTCCTTTTCCAGGATCTCATTTCTGTTCTCTGCTTCTTCTTCATCTCTCCCAGACTTCATCTTCCCCACTCTTCTTCCCTTTATTTCTCTCTGACACTGATCCTTAGGTTTCAGCTTTTTTCTCCATTTCTCTTATGTTTTTAAAAATCTTTCAGCTAAATTTTATTTTTCCTTTTCTCCCCTCCAGCATTGCATCCCTTTAATTCATATGCTTACTTCCACCTGTATCTTTCATCCCCGTCTTTCAGCCACCTTCTAGTTCCCCATTTCCACTCTGTATTCATACACTACCCCGTCTCTTCTACCTCTGACTCTCATTCCCTCACCCAATCCTTTCCTTCCCCATCACTCATTCCCTCTCCATCTCCAATCTCTCGCTTATGTCTTATACATACGTCCCTTATACAGGTTCCCATTCACTCTTTTACTTCCTCATTTCCACCCTATTTTATCTTCTTCAAAGACTTGTCCCCTACATTTGTATCTCACCAGCTTCACATGGGGAACAGGAGGGAGAGAAAAACATTATGTTAAGCAGCATCCAGGAGTATCAAATTGGAGTCTGGCATTAAGCAAGAAAAAGGCCTGGCTTCTGCCAGGCTACTAAAAGTCCCACTGTCACAAAGAGAACTTTTCCTATCTTGACCAGACTTCTGCTCCTTCATACTTAAGAGTGAACATGAAACATATTCAAAATTCAAAGCTTCCTTAAAAATACATTTACTTGCTCTAGCAACCCCAGGGTTATAAATTAACCCATGCGCTCAGTAGATGACTCTGTATTATTATTATTTTTTTTTACTTCTCTCTTCTTTCTTTTTGTTCTTCTCTATCCTATGCATTTGTACTTCCTTTCCGTCTTCCTGTTATGAATTGTACACCACTTCGATTTTGAGTGAAAGGTGGTGTATCAAATGCCAACTACATTAAACTAAACTAGTAAAGCGCATATATAAATGTATACAGTGGGTTGCCATGGAGCATAACATTTGGAGGAAGACTCACTTACTGTCCACTATTAGTCTATTGTAATTGCTTCCACCAAGTATTAAATGCCCAGCATGTTTTGGCATGATGCCTGCTTCAGGGGCTTTATAGACACTAGCCCCTAATTCTGCATAGTATGCCTCAAGGTAGGCAAAAAATTAAGCGTCTAACTTTAGGCACTCAAACGGAAGTTTTCCTTCTCACCCAGTACTTCCCTCGCCCTTAATTGTCTTGTCTGTCTGTATTTTTTAGATTGTAAGCTCTTTTGAGCAGGGACTGTCTCTCTCTGTGTGAGGTGTTCAGCGCTGCGTGCGTCTGGTAGCGCTTTACAAATGCTAATAATAATAATAATAATAAGTTAGGCACCTAACTGCACTATTCTATAAGTGAGCACCCATAGGCTTTAGCACCTAACTGCAAAGAGGGCATGCATATGGATGGGGCATGGGAGGGTCACACACAAGCACCAGGCTTATAGAATACTGTAAGTTTCTAACATTATCATCTGCAATTTACATGATATAAGTGTTAACGCATAAGTGTTGGCACTCAAATGCTAACTTAGGCTCTATTCTATAACAGAATCTGGGGGCCTAGATGATATTATAGAAAGTTATCTTAGCCCACAGAGTTTTGGCACCTAAATTTACTGCCTTTATAGAATTTTAGGTGTTACAATTTTAAGGCAGTGTATCATCTAACAAAAAAGTAATACATAAAGAAATAAATATATCAACCTAAGTTTAATAATTAGATGTATGCTGACCAACTATTTATGTTTACAGGATTTCTCTAGGAGGGTTGATATTGGTGCAATTATGATTATTGCATTTAGTTATTAAAATCTTAGGGATGGAGAGGAAGCAAAAGGCCTAAAAGGCAATTTGGGGGTACATAAGGCTGAAAGTTCACCTAAGGCACTGAGGGGCCCTTTAACTAAGGCAAGGGAGGGCTAACACATAGGTAGTGTATGCCAAATCAGCACTACTGCCAGGCTAGCACGTGTGCCTGGAGGTAATTCTGAGTTTGGCATGTGCCGAATCCTGCGATAGAAAACAATTTTCTATTTTCTACCACGGGAGGTGTTCCCGGCTGTAATCAGCAGTCGGCACACGCTGCATAGTTACCGCGTGGATAGTGTGTGAGCCCTTAATGCTAAGTCAATGGCTGGCGGAAAGGGCTCAGGCCATAAATAGGCACAGGTTAGTTTTAATTTCAGCACATGCCCATTTCCCGGCCCATTAACAAAAGCCCTTTTTCCCAGCTGCGGTAAAAAATGGCCCAGCGTGCACCCAAAACATGTTCCCACCAGGGGCGTAGCCAGACTTCAGAGGGAGGGGGGTCCAGAGCCTGAGGTGAGGGGGCTCATTTTAGCCCCCCCCCCAGCACCGCCGACTCCCCCTACCATTGCCAACCCCCCCCCCCTGCCGCCGCCAACTTTGACGACCCTCTCGACCTCCCTCCCGCCGCCAACCCTCCCCCGCCGTCGCCTACCTTTGCTGGTGGGGGTCCCCAATCCCCGCCAGCCGAGGAGGTCCTCTTCGTCCCGCGAAGGCTTTGTTCTGTTTCTGACGTGCAGGACATCAGACTCACAGAAACAGAACGAAGCCTGGCTGGTCTGCAAGCCTTCGTTCTGTTTCTGTGTGTCTGACGTGCTGCACGTACAACGTGCAGGATGTCAGAAACAGAACGAAGCCTTCGCGGGACGAAGAAGAGGACCGCCTCAGCTGGCGGGGATTGGGGTCCCTCGCCAGCAAAGGTAGCCCACGGCGGGGGAGGGGGGTTGGCGGCGGGAGGAGGGGTCATCGGCAGGGGGGTCCAGGGCCAAATCTATGGGGGCCCAGGCCCCCCAGGCCCCACGTAGCTACGCCACTGGTGCCCACACTACCGCAGGCCACTTTTTACCACGGCTTAGTAAAAGGACCCCCCTAATATTCTTGCATTAGCCATCATCAAACTGATTTACATGGGATTTAAAACACAAAATTTAACAGTATTTTTGCAATAAAAAGTAGTACATCTTTTCGCTTTTGATTTGATTTAAAATCCACATATGATCCTAACCTGTTTGAATTTTTACAGGCTTCAGTGTACACAGGATCAATTAAAAATACTTCACCAAAAATTGTTTCCATGTATCTCAAAACATGTAAGTAGTTGAGCTTTATTCACGTTCTATCTTGCCTTTTGCACAAATGTCAAAGTATTCATCTTAAATGCTTATGGGACACCAGATTGTAGAGCTGTCCTGAAACAAGTACAATATAACAAATAGCACTAGTTTATACAGACTCTACTCTAAGATAGTCTAGTGTAATCAGGAGTTTAAATACTCAGATATTAAATTTTACTCTTTGATCATTTTAACCCCATGATTACACTAAAATATCATACAGTAGAGCGAGATAGTTTGTACGTATTCTGACATAAAGGGAGTGTCTGTGTATTGCCCTTTAAGGGAAGACTGACAGGATGGCTGAGGGGGAGATTTATTTATTTATTTATTGCATTTGTATCCCACATTTTCCCACCTATTTGCAGGCTCAATGTGGCTTACATTGTTCCGTCATGGCGATCGCCATTTCTGGAGTGAGAGATACAAGTGGTATTACATTAAAGATCATGATTGACATAGAGGGGCATAATCGAACGCGAACGCCCATTTCCATGGGCGTCTATGTCTGAGAACGGGTATGTGAAGGGGCGGGACAGACCGTATTAAAAAAAAAATGGCCGCCCATCTTTTTTTTTCGATAATATGGTTTCTGCCTGGCAAATGCATTGGAGTTGTGTGGATTTGAGCTGGGCGGTTTCGTTTTTCAGCGATAATGGAAACCGAAGGCGCCCAGCTCAAAAATGAACAAATCCAAGGCATTTGGTCGTGGGAGGGGCCAGGATTCATAGTGCACTGGTCCCCCTCACATGCCAGGACACCAACCGGGCACCCTAGGGGGCACTTGTAACAATTTAAAAAAAAGTCAAATACCTCCCAAGTCCATAGCTCCGTTCCTTTGGGTGCTGAGCCCCTCAAATCCCCCCCCAAAACCCACTGCCCACAATTCTACACCATTACTATAGCCCTTATGGCTGAAGGGGGGCACCTACATGTGGGTACAGTGGGTTTTGGGGGCGGTTTGGAGGGCTCCCATTTACCACCACAAGTGTAATAGGTAGGGGGGGATGGGCTTGGGTCCACCTGCCTGAAGTGCACTGCACCCACTAACAACTGCTCCAGGGACCTGCATACTGCTGTGATGGAGCTGGGTATGACATTTGAAGCTGGCATACAGGCTGGAAAACAAAGTAGTTAAAGTTGGGGGGGTTTTTGGTGGGAGGGGGTTAGTGATCACTGGGGGAGTCAGGGGTGGTCATCCCCGATTTCCTCTGGTGGTCATCTGGTCATTTAGGGCACTTTTTTTGGGACTTGTTTGTGAAAAAAAAGGGTCCAAAAGAAGTGACCTAAATTCGCACTAAAAACGCCTTTCTTTTTTTGATTATCGGCCGAAGGCGCCCATCTCTCCTCGGCCGATAAACACACCCCAGTCCCACCTTCACCACGCCTCCGACACGCCCCCGTTAACTTTTTTAACTTTCCCGCGACGGAGTGCAGTTGAAGATGCCCAAAATCGGCTTTTGATTATACTGATTTGGGCACCTTTGCGAGATGGGCGCCTATCTCCCGATTTGGGTCGAAATATGGGCGCCCATCACTTTTGAAAATAAGGCTGTCAGTAGATTAAGCAGTAAGACTGAGGTCTACAAAAAGAGTGGGGTAGAACGGCTAAAAGTGAATCGATTTTTTTACTCTTTCAAAAAGTTCAAAGAGTAGGGGATACTCACTGAAGTTACATATAAATACTTTAATACAAATAGGAGGAAATACATTTTTTCACTCAACAAGGAGTTAATCTCTGGAACTTGTCGCCAGAGGATGTGGTAACAGCAGTTAGCGTATCTGGGTTTGAAAAAGGTTTAGACAAGTTCCTGGAGGAAAGTCCATTGTCTACTGTTGAGATAGATATGGGGACTGTTAGAAACAGAATATCAGGCTAGATGGACCATTGGTCTGACCAATATGGCTATTCTTATGTTCTTATGTTGTGACTAGCTTTCAAGAGATACATTTTCTTATCAGATCAGTGGAAAATGAGCAAAGAATGATGATGTCAGAATATACAAGTAAATTATAGGTTGGATTACACCATCAGTGTTTGTTTTCAAAGTATAATGAGTTATAAAGTAAAAGGATGGAAGAGAAAGTGGGGTTGGTGATGTGCCTGGGTGTCCTTCCAGCCATTATATATGGCAAATCATTGTATGAAAATGACATTAAAACTTTTCCAGTGATATTACATGCGTTATCTGATATTTTAATAGGCTTTTACTGAATGAGCAGGTTAACCCTCTGGCTCTGGGAGCCAGAATTTCCCGACACATTGTGGTAATGCATTTCGCATTAGTACTAATTGAAGGAGGTGTGGACATGCTTCCTCCAAGGGTTAAGCAGACATGTACTATATTACTGTAAGTCAAATGACCTCAAACAAATATGGGATTTGAAAGCTCGTATTATTTAATTTGAATGTCCCTTAAACTCTACTAATGCTGCATACATACCCTTGGTTGTCCAATATGCCATAGTTCACACAAAATTTGAGTGAAGTTTTGGGAAAAAAGTGTACAACAAATTGACAAGTACATGCTCTAGGCATGGTGCAGGGGTGTGTTTCATGGAGGGAGTACATGGTTTTTGTGCGTGTGTGTGGGTGTATTTGTGCATGTGTGTGTGTGTGTTTGTGAGTGGGTGGAGGTGATGAGTGCTAGGGGGACTGAGTGGACAGGGGTTTTAATTGACAAGGAGCTGAGTATGTGGGAGCCTAAGTAAATTATGAGTGTTGGTTCTAAATGAGTGAGCACATGAAGAAGTGGCTGTGGGCTGAATAAGAGAAAAGATGTGGGATTATGATTGGTGGGGGGGGGGGGGGGGGGCTTTCTAGGTGAACAGATGGAGGTTTGTAAGTAGTGATAGGGCTGAGTAACTAAACAGATGGGGATAAAAGTGGACGGACTGAAAGAGGTAAGTGAGTGGATGAGGGGGACTGTGTTTGAGTGCTAGATGTGGGCAGGGAAATGAGCACAGGGATGTATGTGTGATTCAGCCACTCCTTTCTAGTTCCCCTTTATTCCCATCCCTTTCCTTACTTTTTGCATTCTCTTTTTTCCATCCAACCCCTGCCTTTGCTTTCCTTCTATTTCAACCTCTTACCCTTTCACCTGGCCATTTAAAAGTCATGCTGCCATGGCTCAGCCATATTTTCGACCAAAGAGATAGCTGAACCTTCATCACTTTTTTTTTTTTACTTCCACAGCCATAAGTCTGCCCCATCTTTAGCCAATGGGAACTTGCACTGGCTTTTTCAGTTCTACTGCCATTGGCCTGCCACAGCTTCAGCCAGCAGGGACCTCCATTGGCTCATGCTGGCAGGGAATTTTGAAACTCTACCAGATCTTTTAGTTTTGTTCAGTTGGTTTCGCTATCATCACTGGCAGAGGAGTGTAAACCTTTGCTGTCTCTTCTATGTTGCCATGTGTCTGCTGCATCTTTAGCCAGTGAGGAAGTGGGAGGCTTTGCTGGCTCTATTACTTCCACTGCTAGCTTCTGCTATTCTGCTAGGATGGATAGGCACAGGGCCGGTCTTAGCAAGTGCGGGGCCCTATGCAGACCAATTTGATGGGGCTCCACCCCCACCCTAGCTCTTTTTCACCACATTTGTTAATACATTAGTGGGTAGTGCTGGACCGAATATTTGTATTCAATTCAATTTGGCCTCGATTAGTGCCCCAAATACATTATCCGTATTCAACCAAACAGTGATTTAAATTCAAATACGAATAATCTGGGGGCTCTATTGTGCTAAACCTACTGAAATAAACACTTGATCTCTGATTTCACACAGTTTCTTTTATTTGTTATGTTAAAGCTCAATGACCATTATTCAAATTTAGTATTTGTATTTGGCCAAATAATATTTTTCATTATACATATTCGACCGAATAGTAAAATATGTTATTCACTACAGGTCCACTAGTGGGTGGCTACTTATGCTAAAATGGGGAAAACTACTTACATTTGTTTATGTATATTATTGTGTGGAGCACTCATTTCCAGACATCAAGCTATGAATCTTTAAAAAACTGCTAAAATGGCCTCTAGGGACAACTCAGAGCTGCAAGTTGAGCGGTCCCCATCCCACTAAATCCAGGTGTACACTGCAGCTAACAGGCTTTAGAAGCACTTTGAAAGCCCTAACTTGGGTTTGCAGCCAGGCCTCATGCTGTGAGGTGACTGGAAGAAAATCATGGAAGCAGTGACAGGCTTCCAGTCAGTATTGCTCCTCAGTTTGATTAATGAGGGCATTTGAAAGACAATTAGCAGGAATAGGTTTGGCTGCAGCTTGCTTATCAATCAGGGCCCCTCTGTTCAAAGCACAGCACCCTCTGTGCCCCACTTTGTTTTTTCCAGTTACAAAAGAACCGTATTGATGGTGCACAAATAGAGAACTATTACACAGCACATAAAAGAGGACTAGCAGGAAATGCTGCAGACCATAGCATCATTCACGCTAGGAATAATGTGACGAAAATGCTTTGCAAAGCTCAGATGAAGAACCCTGGGCAGGCTGAGGAACTAGGAATGAACGGGGCAAAATCTTGCAGGGAGATTCTGAAGGTTTACCTTCTGCTCTGAAGTTTAAGTTACCTCGTCGTCGACGTCGGAGTGGCCGGCAGGTAGTAGCAGCAGTGGCCCGTGAAAAGCGTGCGAGCTGCTGGGGGAAGGGAAAGGAAGGCTCCCGAAGCGCCACCCAGCAGCTCGCACGCTTTTCACGGCTGCTGCTACTACCTGCTGGCCGCACCGACGTCGACGATGAGGTAACCTAAAATTCAGAGGGCGGGGGGACTGGAGCTTGGGTGGTCGGGGCGGGGTGACCTCAGGCACGCCACGCGGGGCCCCCCTGAGCGCGAGGCCCTATGCGGTCGTCTCACCCTAAGACCGGCGCTGGATAGGCAAACAGACAAACAATAGACAGTATTGCCTACAGTGCAACATGCCTAAAACAGTTTGCAAGTCAGTTTGCGCCATTTTGAAACAGTTAGTGCATGCTAATACAAATGCACTATCTGGTCAATGCTTCCATTTTCACTCTCTGCTCATGACATGCCCCATCAAAAAAATATTAAAACAATAGTTTATGTGTGCGCAGCACAGCAAACAGGAAAATTATCACAAGATGCTTTAGTGTGTCCTGTGGTAAGCCTTTTTTTGGCACACTAAGCCTGTTTTAGGGCTTAGCACACCTTAGTAAAAGAGCTCCACAGTTAAGCAATTTAAATTTGGACAGGAAAAAAGTATATTAACCCCTTCATTAACTGGCATCTTCTTTAGAACAATAGTTTTGACTAAATATTTACTGTAAGTGTTGATCAGTCTCTCACCTCTCTCTTTAGGGCCTTTTCTTCCACATAATCTGATTTAATTCTTTACATTTGAAGGCTTTCTTGCATGAACAGCTCATATCAGGTTTTGCTAAAATATTGCAATAGGGCTTAGGTCAGGACTGACTTGACCAATCCAAAATGCAAAAGTTCCTTCTTATGGCAATCCATTAGTCCCAATATGTCATTAGAGCTATTAACAAATTGCCTTTTTAACAGGTTTCTTGCTAAGATCTTCCTGATTGTATCCAACAATAAGTTTTTCCCTATCATTTCCAGTAGTTTGGGCCTTGCTGGCTAAGGCTGAACCTGAATACACTCTGACTCTGTTTATAAAATAGTCAAGACCTGGCTTTTTAGGCAGACATTTGGGGGCTGATATTAAGACTACAGGAGGGAGCCTGGCCTACTCCTGCAGTCACGTATCTGGTTTAGCTGATATTCATCAGCTGCCCAGCTAAGTTATAGTGGCCAAAGATAAACCTGCTGTTTGGCTGCTAAACTTAGCCAGTCAGTCAATGAATATTGGCACTAACTGGCTATGTATTGCTGAATATTAGCACTTAGCTGGCTTAAAGCGATTTAACTAACCAGGAGCCATTCCTGGCCAGTTATATAGTTTAAATATTGGCAGTTTAGTACTTAAATTCTACCTCAATTACCATTTTGAGAGTCATTGGGCTTTTGACTTTAGCATAGCTACCTATTTAGGGGCTCTTTTACTTTTACTAAATTGCAGTAAAATTTATAGTTACCATGGCGTAAAGTGTGGTAGTTGCAGGGGCAGCCCAAGGCAATCTGCCGCCGAGCAGAGATGAGATGCCACCCCCACCCCCCAACCTTGGCATCTCCCCTCCTTCCCTCCTCAACCCTCTTCCCTGCGTTTACCTTATTTTATTCTTTTCCAGAAAGTGGCAGCAGTAGCGATTCCAATAGACTGCTCTGCCACTGGGCAACCGACACCAGCCTGTTCGCTCTACTATGTCCCATTTCTGATGAAACAGGAAGTTATGTCAAGAGACGGGCCACAGTAGGGAGAAGAGGCCGGTGCTGGCGGCAGGGCAACCTATGGGAATCTCTGTCACTGCCGCCTTTTGGAAAAGAAAAAAATAAGGTAAATGTGGGAATAGGGTTAAGCAGGGAAGGGGAGTGTGCTGCTCCCTGGAGAGTGCCACCTGAGGCCCCCATCTCGGTTGGCCTAATGGTAGGGCCGCCACTGGGTAGCTGCAACTTTAAAGCACCACCTATTAGGGGCATTCCCAGCATTATCTATTGCAGGTTGTACGTTAACATTCACATTAACTCATGGTATCAGTTCCTGGTTAACATGGAAGCACTTAGCACTTCCTATTTAGGAAACGGTAAGTGGAACACATTAGCTCTGTATTAGTCAGCTAGCATGCAGTAAGGGCAGTACATTAGCTGTCAAACACATTTCATGTATACTTGCTACCCATGCCACACCTCTAACAAAAAAAAAACAGGGCCGGATTCTATAAATGACGCTGAAATCTGGGCGCTGGAAAAGATTGGTGCAAAGCATAATTCTATAAAGAGTGCCTTTTCAGAATAGTGCTTGGCACTGAATTCTGTGCTCAACTGAGTGCTGAACATAGTGGAGGGGCATAATTGAATGGGGATGACCATCTCTAAGGATGTCCCGGTGAAGGGGCGGGGAAACCCATATTATTGAAACAAGATGGGTGTCCATCTTTTGTTTTGGTAAGACCTCTAGCCACTAGGCCACTCCTCCCCTCCCCTCCATTCCCTTCCACTCCACTCCACTTCCTTGAAATTTGGCCATCCCTGTGGGGGAGGGGGGCAGTTGAGGACGTCCAAAATGTTTGAAAGAAGGACGTCCACGCCCTCATTATGCCTTCGCTGACACACACATACCTCCCCCCCAGGGATCTGCATACTGGCCCCCCACAGGAATGGCAAAATTTCAAGGGGGTAGAGTGGCATGCAAAATCCAAATAAATAAAGGGGGTGTCAGAGGCATAGCAGGCATGGATGTCCTTCTCACAAAAGCACCCAGGCATGGACATCCTTCTCACAAACATTCACATTTTGGATGTCTTCAACTGCTGTCGCACAGACGGAGGCATATTGAAGGACATCCTCAACTGCTGCCGGAGGCATAGCGAAGGAGGTCCTTCACCCATACTCTAAAAAAAAAAGACAAAAGTTTTTAAAGTTATTTTTTTCAGGGTGGGAGGTGGTTAGTGACCACTGAGGGAGTCAGGGGATGTAATCCCCGATTTCCTCCAGTGGTCATCTGGTCATTTAGGGCACCTTTTTTCCATTATCGCTTGAGGACGCCCCTCTGTTAGGCACGCCCCAGTCCCAGTAACCTAGAAATCACTGGGATAATTTGAGAGCGGGAGACTTTCCCAGAGGTGGTTGCAACCCAGTCAGTGGGAGGAGGGTGCTAGTGTAGAGCACAAGTGGCAGGTGCAGGTAGACCTGAGCTGTGCTGGGGGTAGACCTTGTAAGTGGCCATGGCGTAACCCCAGGCAGGTGGCTAAGCATTTTGTGACAAATACACATAACAAGTAGTGCATGTAATTTCCAATTAGTGCTACCTAGTGGCAATAATTTCTTGTTAACATCCAATTATCAGTGCTGATTGGCTTGTTAACCATCTGAGTTGTGCAAATCAGAATACGGCCAGATTTGCGCGCGCAACTGAAATCACTATATAGAATTTGCAGGTTAGCGCCTAACTTTAGATGCGAGGATTTACCACATAAACCCTGGTGTAAATCTTCACATCTAAATTAGGCAGGATCCCTCTTATTCAATAACAGTGTGCATAAATTCTAGGAACACCCTGATCTACCCATGATCCTCCCATGGCCGTGCCCCCATTTCGGAGCTGCATGTAAAATTTATGTTCGGATCCGTGTGACTAAAAATATGCACTTACATTTCAATTAAGGCCAGTTAGTGCTGATAATTGATTAGCACCCAATTATCGGCACTAATTGGCTCTAATCAAATAGTACGTTCAAGTTGGGTGTGTGCCTAAATTTACATGTGCAATTTTAAGTGCCATTTACATAATTTTGGGGTTATTGTGCTTCAGGGTGCAAAAATAATTCATTAACCCCCTTAAAGCACATGAGTAACTACCCCTTAATCATGCTATTCACTAAGGGGCCCTTTTACTAAACTATGTTAAGTGCCAAAGGGGTTCATTTTCAAAGCACTTAGCCTTCCAAAGTTCCATAGAAACTTAACATGGTAAAAATTGCATAATGCAGGATTCATTAAAGCATTTTGTATTAGTTTTGTCATTTGCATGCACTAACTGAGCTATGTTGAATATCATAGCTCTGTAAAATATTTCTGTGTGTGTGTGTGTGTGTGTGGGGGGGGGGGGGGGGGATATAAGTGTTGAATAATTAGAGAAATAATGAAACTTTTTGGGACCTCACATATCAAGGACTATGATCTTGAACTTCAGAAGTCCATTTGCAAAAACTGAGGTCTGTCTTGTAAGAATGATAAAACTACTTAAACAGAATCCCACCAATCCCCATTCTCACTTTTATTCCATTATAATCTCATAATCAACGGTATCAGAGGTTGAACTAAAACCCAGAAAAGCATAATATCATTTTCCCTTGTGCCTACCACCAGGGCAATCACTGTTGTAAAACCTGCTCGGAACTGTCTTTGGAAGGGAACTCAAAAATTTTCCCTTTCCAAATGCTGTACAGGCTTAATAGAAGCCATTTTTTTCAATTAGTTTCCTTTGTAGGCAGTAGTTTACGATTAATTCAAGGTACTGTTGGAATATTGCAATGGCTGTCACACATCTTCTTTAATTAATGCATCATCTCTCTCTTTATTAAATGGGAAATGAGTAAGGCTTGCCAAATCCACTCATTTCAATATTAAAGAATCTTGTAAGAGTTTCATTTTTTACTGGAAAAAAAAACACCAAGAGAATATGCATCCAAGTAAGGGTGCCTGCCAAATTACTGGAAGTACCACTGCCAATAAATAATAAATCCTCCTTGATATCTGAAAAGCTTAAAGAATTAATATTGCAAACAATATTTTCACATAGTCAACCCAAAATCTATGCTGAAATGCTTCATTTGGTTGCACTATAAATTTGGTGGGACATGAAAGTTATATTATAATACATTTTTTTCAGCCTTATTTTTTGCTTTTCTCCTTTTATTGTCTTGGATCATTGATTTCCTCTTCAGTCAGTCTTCTCATGCAGTTCTAGGAAATATTGCTGGCTCATACTTTGGAGGGGTACCTCTTCCAAACACATATGTTTGGTGCCAGTCTACAGTCACCAGGGACTAACTCTGTAGCAGCAGCCATCTTGTAGCCCTCCCCAGGTCTGAGCACATCAGTTTTATTAATAAGTGCACATGTGTCTACAGTAAGCTTCAACTTAATAATGCAGACTTTAAGAGCGCTGTAATCATGCAGATATGTTTTTCTTTGTCATCCACAGTTACCTGTTTACAATTCCAGATGCGATTTCAGTGTATTTTTATTTATAAGTGCACATGCATTATAGTATCTAACCGGTGATAGTGCATCTGTATTTTTATATATGTATACAGACTCCTTGATTCAACAGACAGTCTTTTTAATTCTAATTTTAATTTTTGTTAGTACGGCATCAAGGGGTCCTTTTACTAAGCTTGGTAAAAGGGGGCCGGCAATAGCATCAGTGCGAGTCTTTGACACACATTGAGGCCCCCTTTTACCTCAGTGGGTAAAAGGCTGTCTTTTTCTCTTGAGAAGAAATGGCCATGCAGTAAGTGAATCACAGCCATTGAGGTGGTGGTAAGGGCTCCCGCACTAATCTGGCAGTAACCAGATTACTGCCGAGTAAGACCCAGTGCTACAAAATTATAAATGGCGCACACTGGGGGTGGGAACTATTGCCGTTCTCCTGTGGTAGTTCCGGATTGGCACGTGTCAAGCCCATTGCTGCGTTCTGAACCTTTAGTAAAAGGGCCCCCTGGAATTTTATTTGTAATTTTGTGCACCAGATTTTAGGATAATTGTTTTAATTACTCGCTTTCACCACACAGGAACTACTTCCGTTGTCACATTTGCATTCACATATGCTGTTGTGTTTCATGTATTATTCCATGGTGGACTGGATTGATTAGTCTGGAACAAAAAAGTATACATCATATGTGGAGGGACATAATCAAACAGGGAGCCCAAGGAGGGCTAAGTGCTTTGAAAATATGCCTCGGTTCAAGTTTTCCTGAGAGCGTCCATCTTTTGGTTTCGATAATACGGTCGGGGACGCCCAAATCTCAACATTTAGGTTGACCTTAGAGATGCTTGACATAAATGTTGAGATGGTTGACCTTAGCGAAAAGGAAATGGGACTTGATATATCACCTTTCTGAGGTTTTTACAACTACATTCAAAGTGGTTTACATATATTCAGGTACTTATTTTGTACCAGGGGCAATGGAGGGTTAAGTGACTTGCCCAGAGTCACAAGGAGCTGTAGTGGGAATTCAACTCAGTTCCCCAGGATCAAAGTCCACTGCACTAACCACTAGGCTACTCCTCCACTCCTCCAACTTAGAGATGGTTGTCCCTAGTTTTCGGCCATAATGGAAACCGAGGACGCCCATCTCAAAAAATGACCAAATCCAACTCATTTGGTCGTGGGAGGAGCCAGCATTCATAGTGCACTGGTCCCCCTGACATGCCAGGACACCAACCGGGTACCCTAGGGGGCACTGCAGTCGACTAACTGATGCACTAATTGAACAGAAAAAGCTCTTCCCTTACTGATCCCTTAGCGATTCGGAAAGGAATGGGCATGCATGAAGGAAATCGCATGCAAATGAGCTGCTCACTGTTAGCTCATTTGTACATGATTTCCTTCCTAAGGAGGGGAAACCAATGCAGAGCAGCCAAAGGCGCTTCATACATGCAGGCAAGCTGCGTGTCTATTAGCCGTCTACAACCTTAAATAAATTGCCATCTACAACCTTAGAAAAATACAAGTCCAGGTGAAAACGTCCAAGTGCTCATCAGGGACATCTTTTTTTTTTTTTAGAGTATGAGTGAAGGGTGTCCTTTGCTATGCCTCCGTCCCTACAACGGCAGTTGAGGATGTCCAAAATGTGATGTTTCTGTGAGAAGGATGTCCATGCCTGCTATGCCTCTGACACCCCCTTTATTTATTTGGATTTTGGATCACAAGTAGCAGTAGTGCATATTCCCAAATTTGCACATGCAGTTTTTAGCACCATATATACAATTTGGGGGATAATGAATAAAAATGACTCTCAGAGACAGTACTTTTATAACAGGTTGTCTATGTTAGAAGGTCAGGTAGGTGCCAATTTTTAATTCATTCTATAAAAGTACATGGCTGCCTATTGGGCTCATTTTCGAAAGAGAAGGGCGTCCATCTTTCAACATAAATCGGAAGATGGACGTCCTTCTCCCAGGGATGTTCAAATCGGTGTAATTGAAACCCGATTTAGGACGTCCCCAACTGCACTCCATCGCAAGCATGGTCAAAGTTCAAGGGGGCATGTCAGAGGCGTAGCAAAGGCGGGATTTGGGCGTGCCTAACACTTGGACGTCCTTGACCCATAATTGAAAAAAACAAGGATGTCCCTGACGAACACATGGACGTTTTCACCCGGACTTGTTTTTCTTACGACTAAGGCACAAAAAGGTGCCCAAAATGACCAGATGACCACGGGAGAGAATCCCGTTACTCCCCCAGAGGTCACTAACCCCCTCCCACCCTCAAAAAACATCTTTAAAAATGTGTCGTGCCAGCCTCTATGCCAGCCTCAGATGTCAAACTCAGGTCCGTGATAGCAGTATGCAGGTCCCTGGAGCAGTTTTAGTGGGTGCAGTGCACTTCAGAAGGGAGGATCCAGCCCCATCCCCCCTACTTATTATGTTTGTGGAGGAAACAGCGAGCCCTCCAAAACCCTCCACAAACCCACTGTACCCACATCTAGGTGCCCCCCTTCACCTGTAAGGGCTGTGGTAGTGGTGTACAGTTGTGGGTAGTGGGTTTTTTTTTTTTGGGGGGGGGGGGGGTTGAGGAGCTCAGCACACAAGATAAGGGAGCTATGTACCTGGGAGCAATTTATGAAGTCCTATTTGCTATCCTAACTTTATATGGGCACTAGCCTGGTTAGTAGACCAAGGAGTTCATTTTCAAAAGAGAAACAAAAAGTTTAAAAAGTGTCATAAAGCAGCATTTGGAAGAATATCTTCTCAAAATGTCCAAATCGTTATTTTCAAAAACCTGTTTTGGAAATGTCTATCTATGCAATTCATCTGCAGTGCATCCAAATCACAAGGGGATGTGTTGGAGCATTTCAAAGGTGGGCTTATGGCACCCCTAACATTTGCTATTCAGGTAAATTAATACTTTGTAGAACTGGATACATATAGTCACACCTACATAAACTCTTACTCTCCAGTCCAAAATCAGTTCATATGTAATATTCAGTAACAAACAGCACTTTTCAAATCTTCAAGTAAAGTAACATATACTTCCCGTGAACCTCAGTGATGTTCAATCACCAGCAATTTTTCAATCTGGCGATATTAACAAACATCAGCATCTTCACTGGTTCATTTTAAATATTCTTAACTTATTCATTCTATTTATTCAAGCCCATAATTTAAATTTGAACTTATCTTCTTTCTTTAATTTTATCGGACCTAGGGGTTCAACTGCCCGACATGCACGTTTCGCTCCGAAATGAGCTGTCTCAAGGACATCCCCTGCAACATATAAAACCTCATATTTAACCACACTCCATACCTAAGCAGTTAGTCTATGTCTAGAGAGCATCATTATTCAAAAAAAACCCAAAACTTACCCTATGATCTTATTAGCGTCAGCTCAGCAAAAGTTATTCAGAAGCCAAGATGGCGCCAGCGTTTTTTCGAATCAATTAAATATCAGCTGTTCTATGACGTATCAACAATTTAAGCCCCACCCCCTCATGGCGTTCCACCGATAGCCCTCCTCCCTTCATTGCTATTGTTGGTAGGTTGGAAATTAAATGAGATAAGAGTTGCCCATTCAATTTCTACATTCAAACCCTTCGGGATAACTGTTTGTAACATAAAGATGTTAAATTGTTCTCTAAAATTTAGTAGTTTCTTTATTAGGTACTTGCCAATTATCACCAGTAATGGCTAGTGAACACCCTGACAGTGTCCACAGCTAATTTGACCCCCCTGAGCAGTATTTCTAGCACTATAATCCATAAACTTATTTTTACTTAGTTTATGGAAAATAAGTTTATGGATTATAGAGCTAGAAATACTGCTGGGGGGGGGGGGGGTTAAATTAGCTGTGGACACTGTCAGTGGTGTTCACTAGCCATTACTGGTGATAATTGACAAGTACCTAATAGGGAGAAAATAATGAGAAGTACATCAGTGACCAGTTGTGAGAGTAGTAATGTGGTATATGCAATCGAATGTCCCTGTGCTTTGATATATATTGGTAGGAGTGCTCGTCCTATTAAGATCCGTTTGAATGAGCACAAGTCGAGGATTCAAACTCAGAATATGCAAGATCCTCTGGTAAATCACTGGCTACAGAAACAACATAGAACTGAAGATATTAGATGGAGGATTATTGAATGTATAGATGATCGGGAGGAGGGGGGGTCTATAAACTACTAAATTTTAGAGAACAATTTAACATCTTTATGTTACAGTTACCCCGAAGGGTTTGAATGCAGAAACTGAATGGGCAACTCTTATCTCATTTAATTTCCAACCTACCACCGATAGCAATGAAGGGAGGAGGAACGCCATGAGGGGGTGGGGCTTAAATTGTCGATACGTCATAGAACAGCTGATATTTAATTGATTCGAAAAAACGCTGGCGCCATCTTGGCTTCTGAATAACTTTTGCTGAGCTGACGCTAATAAGATCATAGGGTAAGTTTTGGGTTTTTTTTGAATAATGATGCTCTCTAGACATAGGCTAACTGCTTAGGTATGGAGTGTGGTTTAAAATGAGGTTTTATATGTTGCAGGGGATGTCCTTGAGACAGCTCATTTCGGAGCGAAACGTGCATGTCGGGCAGTTGAACCCCTGGGTCCGATAAAATTAAAGAGAGAAGATAAGTTCAAATTTAAATTATGGGCTTGAATAAATAGAATGAATAAGTTAAGAATATTTAAAATGAACCAGTGAAGATGCTGATGTTTGTTAATATCACCAGATTGAAAAATTGCTGGTGATTGAACATCACTGAGGTTCACGGGAAGTATATGTTACTTTACTGAAGATTTGAAAAGTGCTGTTTGTTACTGAATATTACATATCCCTAACATTTGGACATTTTACAGCCATAATGGAACAAAATAAAAATGTCCAGGGAGGAAATCTAAACATTTTGGTCTAGACCTGTTTTTAGAACAAATAAGGCACAAAAAGGTGCCCTAAATGATCAGATGACCACTTGAGGGGAATCAAGGATGACTCTCCTAATACCCCCCCTGCCTTAAATGATCAGATGACCACTGGAGGGGAATCAAGGATGACCCTCCTAATACCCCCCCCCCCCAGTGGTCAATGATCCCCTCCCACACCCCCCAAAAAGTGAACAAAAATAGTACCTACCAGCCTCTATGACATCTTCAGATGATATAGCCAGGTCTATTAGAGCAGTCTAGTGGTGGGTGCAGTGCATTGTAGACAGGTGGACCCAGGCCCACACCTTCCCTTGCCTGTTACATATGTGTTGGAAATTGTGAGCACTCAAAAACTCACCAGAAACTCACTGTACCTACATATAGGTTCCCCCTTCACCCATAAGGGCTATTGTAATCAGTGCTGTAGCGGGGGTGGCTGGCACCCGGGCGGGTCGCCGCCTTGCACCCCCCAGGTGCAGCACGGCCCCCCCGGAGCGCATTGTAACTTACTTTGGCAGCGAGGGGCGGGCGGGAGGAGCAATCCGCCCCCGAGCCCATGTCTCTGGGAGCTGCGTTGGCTCCATTGGTTCCTTGCTCTCTCTGCCCCGGAACAAGAAGTAACCTGTTCCGGGGCAGAGGGAGCAAGGAACCAACGGAGACGACACCCCCCCAGCGGCGTGCATCCGGGGTGGACCGCCCCACCGCCCCCCTTCCTATGCCACTGATTGTAATGGTGTACAGTTGGGAGTAGTGGGTTTGGTGTGAGTTTTGGAGAGCCCAGAAGACAAGATAAGGGAGCAATGATGAGATGTATACCTGGGAGCATTTATTTGAAGTTCACAGCAGTGCCCCCTACGGTGGCCCATTGCTCTCCTAGGATGTCTGGGGGACCAGTCTACTAAAAATGCTGGCCCCTCCTATGTCCCTATCAGCAGCATAATCGAAAGAGAAGGACGCCCATCTTCTGACACATATCGGGAGATGGGCGTCCTCTCAGGATCGCCCAAATCGGCATAATCGAAACCCAATTTTGGGCATCCTCAACTGCTTTCCATCGCAGGGACGACCAAAGTTGATGGGGGCGTGTTGGCAGTGTACCAAAGGTGGGACGGGGGCGTGGTTAAGACATGGGCATCCTCGGCCGAAATAGAAAAAAGAAGGGCGGCCCTGACGAGCATTTGGCTGTCTTTACTTGGCCCAATTTTTTTCTCAACCAAGCCTCGAAAAGGTGCCCGAACAGACCAGATGACCACCGGAGGGAATGGGGGATGACCTCCCTTTACTCCCCCAGTGGTCACCAACCCCCTCCCACCCCACCCCCAAATTTTAAAAACATTTTTTTACAGCCTCTATGCCAGCCTCAAGTGTCATACCCAGCTCCATCACAGCAGTATGCAGGTCCCTGGAGCAGTTTTTAGTGGGTGCAGTGCACATCAGGCAGGCGGACCCAGACCCATCCCCCCCCCACCTGTTACACTTGTGGTGGTAAATGTGAGCCCTCCAAAACCTATCAGAAACCCACTGTACCCACATCTAGGTGCCCCCTTTACCCTTTAAGGGCTATGGTACTGTTGTACAGTTGTGGGGAGTGGGTTTTGGGGGGGGGGTTGGGGGGCTCAGCACCCAAGGTAAAGGAGCTATGCACCTGGGAGCAATTTGTGAAGTCCACTTCAGTGCCCACTAGGGTGCCCAGTTGGTGTCCTGGCATGTGAGGGGGATCAGTGCACTATGAATGCTGGCTCCTCCCATGACCAAAGGGCTTGCATTTGGTCATTTTTGAGATGGGTGACCTCGGTTTCCATTATCGGCGAAAACCGAGGTCGTCCATCTCATAGGTTGACCTAAATGTTGTGATTTGGGCGTCCCCAACCGTATTATTGAATTCAGGAATAGGCTGCTCATCGAGATTGAAGCAGGCAGAAGCCTCTCTTGACCAGGTTAAATTATTCTTGAAGGAAGCCATGATATATGCAGATCTAGTGTATTTTATTATGACACTTTTTAGAGACAAGTTCAGTGCTGGTGTGATAGATCCCATTGGGCTCATTTTCGAAAGAGAAGGACGCCCATCTTTCGACATAAATAGGAAGATGGGCGTCCTTCTCACAGGGTCGTCCAAATCGGTATAATCGAAAGCTGATTTTGGACATCCCCAACTGCACTCCGTCGCAGGGACGGCCAAAGTTCAAGGGGGCGGGACTTGTGCATGGCTAACACTAGGACAGGGGTAGGCAACTCCGGTCCTCGAGAGCCGCAGGCAGGTAAGGTTTTCAGGATATCCACAATGAATATGCAGGAGATAGATTTGCATACCATGGAGGCAGTGCTTGCAAATCTATCTCCTGCATATTCATTGTGGATATCCTGAAAACCTGACCTGCCTGCGGCTCTTGAGGACCGGAGTTGCCTACCCCTGCACTAGAATGTCCTCGACCCATAATTGAAACAAACAAGGACGTCCCTGACGAACATTTGGATGACTTTACCTGGTCGTGTTTTTCTTACGACCAAGGCACAAAAAGGTTCCCAAAATGACCAGATGACCACCACAGAGAATCGGGGATGACCTCCCCTTACTCCCCCAGAGGTCACTAACCCCCTCCCACCCTCAAAAAACATTTTTAAAAATATTGATTGCCAGCCTCAGATGTCATACTCAGGTCCATCACAGTAGTATGCAGGTACCTGGAGCAGTTTTAGTGCGTGCAGTGCACTTCAGGCAGGTGGACGCAGGCCCACCCCACCCCCACCTTACATTTGTGGAGGAAACAGCGAGCCGTCCAAAACCCACCAGAAACCCACTGTACACACATCTAGGTGCCTCACTTCATCCGTAGGGGCTATGGTAGTGATGTACAGTTGTGGGTAGTGGATTTTTTTTTTTTTGGGGGGGGTTGGGGGGCTCAGCACACAAGGTAAGAGAGCTATGTGCCTGGGAGCAATTTATGAAGTCCACTGCAGTGCCCCCTAGGGTGCCCGGTTGGTGTCCTGGCATGTCAGGGGGACCAGTGCACTACAACTGCTTTCTCCTCTGACAACCAACTGTCTTGCATTTGGTCGTTTCTGAGATGGATGTCCTTGGTTTCCATTATTGCCGAAAATCAGAAACGACCAAGTCTAGGGACGACCATCTCTAAGGACGACCAGATTTCAGGATTTGGGTGTCCCTGACCGTATTATCAAAACGAAAGATGGACGTCCATCTTGTTTTTCGAAAATACGGGTTTCCCCACGACCAAGTCTAGGGACGACCATCTCTAAGGACGACCAGATTTCAGGATTTGGGTGTCCCTGACCGTATTATCAAAACGAAAGATGGACGTCCATCTTGTTTCAAAAATACGGGTTTCCCCACCCCTGGATGGGGACGTTTTGGGAGGACGTCCTCATCAAAACTTGGACGTCCCTTTCGATTATGCCCCTCAATGTGATGTAGTTCAATATACCGCAGAGGGGACTTACAGATCAAATTATAATGCTGATGGATACTACAGAAACAAAATTACATGTTTAAAAAAACCTAGCTTTGGAAAAAAACCTGCAGAATTAAAAAATAAAATAAAATTCCACAGAAAAAGTCAACCTTACCACATGTCCCAGAGGGAGAAAGGAAACAATGGCAAATGTTGTTGAGCAGAATACTCAGGAATGTACTCCACAATGGAATCACCAACCCTATACACTGCAATCTTAAACACATTGTAACCTCATAGACAGACCACCATTTTTTAAGAGAGAGGATTCTAATTTTAACATAGTTATATGTGATGAGATTGGTTTTTGATATACAATTTCTTTTAATGTTATGGTTTGCCTTCCACAGATGCCATGTATTTTTTCCTATTGCATATTTATAAAGGGGGGTTGAAATTCAGAGTGTTCTAAATGGTCAGGAAAGGCTCTTGGCCGTTTAAATTGCATATCTAGGACTATCTGGGAATATAACAGGTTAATGCTGCTGAGTATCCCCACTAACCAGACAACTCCTAACTAGCTGTCTTAGGGGTGATCCAAAGAAAAACACGGGTGAATTTTAGGAAAATACAGGATATTCAGCCTGCAAATTCCTCCATTTGAACTTCCTCAGCTGCAAAGGAATTAAATACAAACAAGCATACGCTACTACCTTGCGTACAAAAGCACACAGATATGGAACGAACTACCCATGGCCCTGAAAACCATGGACAACTTAACCAGCTTTCACAAATCTTTGAAGACACATCTCTTCAACAAGGCTTACAAAAGACATCCTTAATGAAACAAATCATTTCTTAAACCACCCAAGTGCTTCAAAACACCCCGCACACGACCTTACCTAACACCTTTCCATCTAAATCCTCATCTACCTTCAGCTTATTATCGACTGTATCTAAGATCATGTAATGACTATATCTTATTAACACTCTGTAAGCCACATTGAGCCTGCAAAAAGGTGGGATAATGTGGTGTACAAATGCAATAAATAAATAAATAAATAGATATTCATGTAGCATGACAATATTCAAAAACATGGAGGAAAAGATCTATTAAAGACCGTTACAAACAATACTGAGTCTATATTCAAATTTAAGCCTCAGTATTGTTTGTAACGGTCTTTATGAGGTTTTCCCCTCCATGTTTGTGAATATTGTCATGCTACATGAATATCCAGTGGTTTTTTTTTTATTTTCTCTGATTTTTATATGGTGATCTAACCTTTTTTTGTTGTAGGTTAGGGGTGGGCCAGGGACAAAGCATGGGCAGAGTGTCAGCTTAGCTGGTTAGCAGCAAAACTGAGTCCATTTTATTTCCCTTTTACAATGTGGTGGTACCTATACCTCTGCTTTGCTACGTGCCAATCCGGCATTACTTCCGGGCTACTGCAGGAGCCTGGTGGTACTGCCTCACCTTTACATGCATATGTCCATTTTTCAGCGCAACTGCAAAAAAGGCCTTTTTTTTTTTTTGCTGAAAATTGACATGTAGCAAAATAAAAATCGGCACGCATCCATTTTGGGCCTGGGGCCTGAGACCTTACCGCCACCCATTGACTTAGCAGTAAGGTCTCACGCGTTTTCCGGACGGTAATTGTCAACACGCGTACACTGCCAATTACCGCCCGGTTAGCGCCACATGGTAAAAAATAGAAATTATTTTCTGCCGCGCATTTTAGATGCACGTAGAAATTAGAATTACCACCAGGTGCACGTGGTAGCCAGGCGGTAGCTCTAATCTAATTTGACGCATGTTGTATGTTGTAGGTGCCTACGCGTCTTAGTAAAAGGGCCCCTATGTGTGGTGTTTTGTAGGAAGACAATTGGCGATAAGCAACACGAAATAACTAAGCTATCAACACTGCATTCAATGAACTCGCCCAAAGTGTTCCTTTCAGGAATATTACTTACCCCAGTCCATCTCTGCAAATGTGACTAATAACAGTGGCATTTTGCCTGCATGGCTATCATTTCTCTCTGTGGCTTTGAGATTGACTTCTGTGTGCTTAGCTAATATTTCTGGGAATTCTGAAAAATGTGCTGACAAACAGAACTGCTAGAACACGTCGAACACTGAACGGGTGCACTCAGCGACACTTTACAACATTACAGCTACTTCAAAAGAAAAGAAGTCCATCAAGATCGGGGTTCATGTAATAAATGGTAGTGGGATTGAAGAGGTGCCAGCAACAGCTCAAAATGGATAATCTGTTATTTGAGATCATAAATCTTGGTATACAGACAGATATGTTGCTATATTCCCTCATATCCTCAATAGACCATTGGTTTTGAATCAGATTAAGATACTCATTAGAATGTTTCTCCAAAGTGAGAAGTTGGCACTGTCTTTCCTTGATTAACAAAATCATTAATGCATAGTGCTGTATAATTAAAAGACTGTTCCAATACATCCCAAAGAGTTTACAAATTAATATCATTCTTAAATGTGTTGTAGGACAAGAGGTACTAAAGGGGTTTTTTCACTGTGGAGGTAATTTTGGGAAGGATTGTAGGCATATAAAGGCATTTTTATGCTCCTGAAAGCACTTTTATAAAATTACCTCAAGGTTACGCAATTAAAAGCATGTGTTTGGAAAAGAAAGCATGTTCATTTACTCACCCCAGGTGTAGGCTGGTTCTGCACAGAGTTTACACAGTTAAGCATATACTTTAACTATGAATATTTATGCCTCTTCCTGAGCAGATGTAAATGTCTGTGCCTTCAATTTAGGTGAGATTTTTGTCACTTTGCCCCTAGAGTTTTGTAGACACGTGGAGCGGCTTTTCGCAATTTGGACATCCTTGCAAAATGGCGAAATCTAGGGGCAGGGAAACCCATATTTTCGAAACAAGATGGACATCCATCTTTTGTTTCGAAAATACCGTCAGGGACGTCCAAATCCTTAAATTTCGCCATCCCTAGATTTGGTCATTCCTAGACATGGTCATTTCTGATTTTCAGCGATTTTCAAAACCAAAGACATCTATGTCAGAAACGACCAAATGCAAGCTATTTGGTTGTGGAAGGAGCCAGCATTTGTAGTGTACTGGTCGATCTGAATATTGATGGTACCCGGATAAGTTTCAGCAGCAGCCTGTGACCTGAATATATGATGCCTTTGCCCATATTAGAGCGGGCATTAAATATCTGGGTCACATTCAGCTGGCAATGGTCAGTATCTGTGAAGACATTTGACTGTTGCTGGCTGAATATCAGGGGGATAGTTCTATTATCATATACAGAGAATCATTTTATTAAGGTTTAGGCAGGAAGTTATCAAGCAGCATTAGGGCTTTAAGTTGCGTTATTTGCCCCTTATTATGACTTAAAGGGCCCTAATGCCACCTGACTTATTTACCATGATGATATTTAAGTTGCGCCGGTTAAGTAATAATGATATGCAAAACATGCAAATGCATGTTTTATGTGCATACTAAGCCCATTACATTAAACATTGTTAGAGGGGAATACATATAAAAAGGAGGATATATAAAAAAGCAATTACTATAGACCCTTCTAACATTGTTTAATGTAATGAGCTTAGTTTGTACATATTGTCTGCTTCTTTTATCCTTATTTGTTTTGTATTATTGGTATGTTAGGGTTTTTTTTAAATTTGGTAGTGTTTTATCTGATAGTTTTAGACTTCATTTATTTGGTTTTACTTGTGTTTATTTATGTTTTATGTTTGATTTCATCTAGATTCTCCTGACGCAGGCATTGTAGCTGAAACACCGCCTGTGTCGAGTCTTTTAGAAGTGAAATAAAGATATACTGGCACCAACTATTTCCTTTTTTGCCTTTGCCTCTGTTCCTTTTTACTTGAAGTTACACTGCCACCATGATAAGTGCTTGAACCCTTTTACACAGCATTTGTTTGTGCATTTGGGCTAAATTATGCACAGTTTTTACTGAATTGCACATACGTGATTTTGTGCTTGTGCAAGCCTACCGTTTAAAAAGAGTTACAGAGGGACTTCCATGGCTCTAGTGAATTATCTCCTTAATATCCAAGTATACCCTGGTATTTACCACTACTGCTGCTTTTGCTTTGTACTCTTAAGGTGTTGTTCCTACACATTTGTAAGTAATGGAAGTGCAGACTTGCAGTCACTGTATGTTACATGAGTCTTTTCTATAATAAAATGTTCCTTATTTAAATCCAGCACACATAAAACAGTAATGTCAGATGCCTTATTTTTTTAAAGAAACTGCAGCCAATGTATTAATGAAGCTGCAGCAAATTTACTAATGCAACTGCCAGTCTGCACACATAGGCTCTCTGTCCGATCACCCAGACGTCAGAAACATTGTTCCTTGCCAACGAAGAGGCAGCTATCTTCAATATGGCATCTGAAAATGACAAAGAGATCTATCAAACAGCATTAGGAAAGCAGATCCTTCCTGTTCTGCTTAGCTTTGTAATTTAATCTGACTCAAACCAGAGGCCTGGCCTGGGGAGAGGCACTCCTTCAAATGTAATGAACCGTTGCTTCGATTTAGCATCCTACAAATATTAATATGTAAACGTCCTATAAAAAAAGACAGAAGGAGATATTACACATGACAGAACATATTTATCAGTGCACTTGAACTTTAGAGATCTTTGCTTAAAGAGTGGGACAAGATATGACAGGGCCTTTTAGCAGTGAGGTTTTTCATGACTCCTGAATTTTTAATCCAGTTCTGTTTCTTGTTTAGATAAGAAAAACACTGATGGGATTTACACATTGCAAGAGTCTCAAAGGATCTTTTTGTCTTTATAAAATGTTCTAATCGTTCATTTACAATATTATTGATTTTTTTTCTCATATTTCTCCTTATTGTGCCTTCTTGCCACAAGTCGCAGTCGAAAACCCTCAAGAGTCAACTATCGCTATTTTCACTGTTAATGCCAAGCTCTGCTACAACATGCAGAATTTTGCACATGCATTCACCACAAGCTAATACAATGTACACATGTTCAGTGAGTGATTAGATAGGGGCACTTACATTTATTTATGCATACTTTTTTATTTATTAAAATGTGATTATCTACCTTTTCTCTATGGCATCAAAGCAGGGTCCAGTCAGTAAAAGAAAAATTAAAATTAATACAAAATAATATAAACCAGTATTTCCGAAGTCGGTCCTGGAGTACCCCCTTGCCAGTCAGGTTTTTAGGATATCCACAATGAATATGCATGAAATAGATTTGCATACAATGGTGTATGAAGCTCATTCTTATGCATATTTATTGTGGATATTCTGAAAACCTGACTGGCAAGGGGGTACTCCAGGACCGACTTCAGAAATACTGATATGAACCAGATAACTAAATAGTTCTTGCAGCTGTCTGGGTGGTGCCATGTCTCAGTTTGCTTGGCCAACATTTCAGCCATCTTGCTGTGACTTTATTCAGTCCAAAACTCTGCTGTGCGACTCATTTTCCGCCAGAGTCGCTATGCTCACATTAGCCCTCTCTCCTCAAGTCACTTCACTGGCTCCCTATCCATTTCCACATTCAAGTCAAACTTCTCTTACTGACCTACAAGTGCATTCACTCTACCGCTCCCCAGTACCTCTCTGCTCTTGTCTCTCCCTACGCCCCCCCCTCGGGTACTCCGTTCCCGTTCCCGAGCTTGTACATCTAGCCCCGTCTTTGGCTGTTTTCAAATCCAGGCTGAAAGCCCACCTCTTTGATGCTGCTTTTGACTCCTAACCACTACTCACTTGCCCTGTAGCCCTTTTATCCCTTACCTCTTAGTTGTTCTGTCTGTTTGTCTGTCCTATTTAGATTGTGAGCTCTCTGAGCAGGGACTGTCTTTTTTGTGTATGATGTACAGCGCTGCGTATGCCTTGTAGCACTATAGAAGTGATAAGTTGTAGTAGTAGTAGTAGTGGTATTAACCCTGATGAAAGCCATAGAAAGATGGCTGAAACATCAGTTAAGCAACCTTGGATACGGCACCACCCATATTACAGTAAGAACTATGACACCTGCCACAGAAGTCAAAGAGAACAAATAAATGATAGACAATCAAAGAAATTTATGAAAACATGGATCAGTGCATTAATAAATACAATAAGCTACTTTTCAAACAGGTAGCATTAAGGGCCTTGTTTACTGAGCTGCGTTAGCGCTTTTAACGTGCGCTAAAAACACTCGGTAATGCTAGAAACACCCATAGGAATATATGGGTGTCTCTAGTGTTAGCGCATGCTAAAAATGCTAGCATGCCTACAGCGCAGCTTAGTAAACACAGCCCTTAGTTAGATTGGAAGATCCTTCATATTATCTTAACCTTCCAGTTAAACTAACTTCAGATATGCCAAGTTAATCAAAGCCTGGTCATATTAAATAAAATTATTTATGCCATCGGGTCTTAATATTTTTTTCTTTAATTCAAGTTGGGTGGGATTAAACTCTTTGGGACAAAACAGCTAAAGGCCAACCTTCTTTTGGAAGACATTACTGATGCTATGAATGGAACTGCCTGAAGCAAATGCTAAGAGGATATTATAGTTCTAACTGTTCATTATTTGATAGATGTGCTAATATGTAAGATGGATATGACCTAATCAAACATCTGTGAATAAAAAACACGAGATTTTAAACTTGACCTGATTACAAGTAGAAGTCAGTGTAGATCACACAAAATAGGTATAATGTTACCATTCTTTTCCCCCTCAAGAAGTCTAGCAGCAGCAGTTCCGTGAATTATATTGCATACTGAACATTCAGCGTACAACATAATTAAAAAAAAACCATTTCAATACCCCCTTTCCCCCAGGAGGTTGCAATCTACACTGTGCACAGAGAGATTATGGGACCTTTTTACTAAAGTGTGTAAGAGTTTACAAATTGCCCTTATATGGAAGGCTGAACCCGTTAGTAGCAGTACCATGAGACTACCTCTAAAGGTCAATAGTGCCATTTTGCACTTGAAGCCAAATGGGGCAGGAGTAAAGGGGGACCATGCCCCTCCATCCCTCTGGACCATCATGGATTACCCACAGGTAAGTCTTGAGTGTTCTTAGGGGTGGGAGGGGGGGGTAGATTGATGTGAAGGTGAGGGAATTTCTGAAGAGGGTGAGGCTTCATGACAGTTTTGAGTTTTAGTGGGAGGGGTTCTGGGAGATGAGAAGGTGGGTGATCTGTTTGAGGGGGATCAGATTAGGGGGAACAGCGAAGGATACTCTTAGGGGGAGTACATCAGCTACTGCAGCAGCCTGATATGATGAGGTAGCCACACCGCCAGACTGCTGCAGTGAAATTAAATTGCTATTGGCAGTCGTGAGAGCTAGCATGTGGTACTGACCCGCACAATAGCTATTACAATAGGTCACTCCTCTGCTCTGTCTCTGTCATGCCTGCACACCACGCATCACTGTATTAAAAAGCTAGCATGGGTTTGTTACTGTGCTGGCTGTATTAACATAGGTTAGCTGTTAGTGCAGGCCCGCGCTAACTTCCAATGCCCATAACACCCATGCTGGCTGCTTAATGCAGCTTAGTAAAATGGCCTTTATTTATTTAGGTCCCAGATATGTGCTCTAACCATAGACTGCTAATAAATTTGCCATGAGCTAGTTCAAAAATGAATTTTCATAATTCATAATGTTAGCAGCTAAACAAGAACTAGCATATTAGTTGGGTGCAAGGGAGGCCTTCATTTTACTGTTGTAATAGTGCTGTATCCAGGTTTAGGGAGAGAAATTAGCAGTGACCTTGATGAATATACCATTGAAAAAGGAAATTAATGATGATATGACTTGCCATATATTTCTGTAAAGTCACTTTTTTTAGAGCTTTGCATAAATGTTTGTAGTGGCCTTTTTCTTTTTTTTTTTTTCTTTTTTGCTTGTACTAATGTCTTACTTCATTTTGACAGCTTATTTTAGAAACTATAGAGCAGATAGTCAGCCCACAGCAGTGAGCGTTTTTTAGCCGCCACTGTCAAAATCCCTGGATATTCAATGCCAGGCCATGTCTGGGCATTGGCATTGAATATCCAGGTTTATGTGGCTGGCTACCTCTTTTGCGGGTGTAATCCCCCATTATAATGGGGATTACTGAGAGATATACTTAGAACTCTCCAGAGTCACTGGGGGGGGGGGGGGGGGATTAGAGGTGTAAGAGAAGTGGGAATCCAGCCCAAGGGGGTGGATTCTGGAATCATTTGCAGAAAGAAAGTGCTGCTGAGCAATGATTCATTTATTTATTTATTTAGGATTTATTTTCCGCCATTTTGAAGGAATTCACTCAAGGTGGTGTACAGTAAGAATAGGTCTAACATGAGCAATAGGCTATTACAGCAGTAAAAATATTCAAATAACAATACAAAGTATGGCATGGAGGGGCATATTTGAACGGGACGCCCAAGTTTTCCTGGGGCCATCCTCGCAGGATGGCTCCATGAAGGGGCGGGGAAACCCATATTATCGAAACAAGATGGGTGTCCATCTTTCCTTTCGATAATACGGTCAGGGACGCCCAAATCAGCAAATTTAGGTCGATCTTAGAGATGGTCGTCCCCAGGACTTGGTCATTTCTGATTTTCGGTGATAATGGAAAGCGAGGACGCCCATCTCAGAAACGACCAAATCCATGCTCAGTCCCTGCAACGGCAGTTGAGGACTTCCAAAATGTGGATGTTTCTGTGAGAAGGATGTCCATGCTTTGCTATGCCTCTGACACCCCTTTTATTTATTTTGATTTTGGATCACAAGTAGCAGCAGTAGGATTTGAACCAGCCACCTCTAGATTGGAAGACCAGTGCTCTAACCACTAAGCCACTCCACCACTCCTCCACTCCCTTGAAATTTGGCCATCCCTGTGGGGGGGGGGGCAGTTAAGGACGTCCAAAATGTTTGAAAGAAGGATGTCCACGCCTTCGTTATGCCTCCGCTGACACACATATACCTCCCTCCCCAGGGACCTGCATACTGCCCCCCTCACAGGGATGGCCAAATTTCAAGGGAGTGGAGTGAAGTAGCAGAGTGGCCTAGTGGTTAGAGCACTGGTCTTGCAATCCAGAGGTGGCTCAGACCCTGGAGTTGCATGGATAAGTGTGATAATCAGTATACGTGTCAATTCTGCCCCTGGACCTCACACAAAATGGTCAGTGGTGATATTCAGTGGCACTAACTGGTTAAGTGTCACTGAATATCAGTGGATAGCCCCACACAGGTCATTCAAGCAACTAGGAGCCTTTCTTGGTTGTTTGAATCACTCAACCCCTATGGTATATTTCGTAATGCTCTAAAACTCTGACATCAGTGGAATTATTGATAGCTACAGAAGAAATTCTTCTCTATTTTCATTTTAGGATTTAGAAAACCCTGGAAGATTTACAGTAGAGAAACCCAAATCAAAGCGACTTCGATCTTTGGACACATTCAGGGGGTAAAATTTCCAGTTTACCAATTTCTTTCTTTCTCTCTTTTTTACTATACATCTAAATGCTTTGAAAATGCACCTTTTTGTTTCATTAGTTATGCTCAAAGTCAATATCTGAAGGGAACAGGTGGCATAACCCCCACCTCCCAATATGTGATACCAAAGACACAAACACTTGATTCAGATATAAAGGTCACAGCTTTATTGAGTTAAATATAAATCATAGGATCATACAATTATAGGTGCTCAAATCTTGCTACTCTAACTTTATCCCATCCCAGGGTAAGAGCCTTGTTAAAGGGTGTGGGACACAAAAACACTTATCAAGAGTATATAAAGAAGGGTTTGCCTGGTGACCACATCTCTTCCTTATCCTAGTTGCTGATGTAACTTCCCAAGCCTGTCTTAAGTCACAGATATGTGACCTCAAAACTTGCCTTAATTTGCAGGGCCTTGATATTAAGCTAAAGACAAGCCTAGACTGTTTGTGGGATCCTTAAACTCTGGCCACCTCTTAAGTGATAAACATTCCTCAAATGGACCCTTAAGAAGCTTTTCCCTTTGAGGTTCAAACAGCTACATAGAGTTGCGTTCCTCTGCAGCAACACCCTTGCCTGGGTGCTGAAAGAGACAGCTGCAGTAAGCATTAATGCATGCTTATTGCAACTTAAAATGGCTTACTATGGGGCACGCTCAGGCATCATGTGGTAAGTTTAAGATTTGCACACACAAACTGTGCACTAAAAATATTTAAATTTTTTCCATGAAGGGGGAATGTTACGGGGGAGGGGCAGAGAGTGGACATATCTGTTCTGATCAGTGAGAGTAGCTACATTACTATGCACTAACCCCCCTGCTTACTAAGCTGCGTGGCAAAGCTGACACAGTCCATTTAAAGTGAAAGGTCCATGTCGACATTAGCGCATGGCATCCACTAGTGTGGCTTAGTAAATAGGGGGAGGGGTAACTGATTAGCGCAGGATTAGTAAATGAGCCCTTACCACCTACAAAATAGGTGTCAATAAGTGCTAATGAACTAACTTTTTTAAATGGGCATATGCTAACAGCAACATTAGCGCATGACCATTAAAACAATGGAAAATCTGGCATTTTACTGCTGCAGTAAAAATGACCTTAAGAGGGTGGGAAAAACCCGCATAAAGGCACGTTCAGGCCACTTTCTGCCAAAGCTCAGTAAAAGAACCTCTGTCTGACAAATGTATACCATATGAACAGAAAAGATCCAGGCACAAAAATCATTTATGATATATATGCATTCCTCTCAGGAAAATGATTTGCTTTACTTATATGCTGATTTAACTGTAAAGTAAATTAACACTCTGTGGAAAATAGATAAAAATTAATACAACAAATACTACTAGTACAAAAATTGAAAGTGTGCTGGTATTTCATTCCAGCAGAACTGCTGTTGAAGGAAATCTAAAACATAAAGGGCCTCATTTATCAAGTCGCACTAGTGGCTCCCGGTGCAGCAATGCCGACATAGTCCGTTCACTTTGCATGGGCTTCGTCCACTAGCGCAGCATGATAAAAGAGGCCCAAAATGAGATGTTACATAGAGGTGCAAGGAGAAGGAGCTCCATGAGCTGTGACTTGTTTCTTTCAAGTATCTTGGACCCAGAGCTGATGGTTCATTAGTAGAAACATTTGATTGTCTGTTGATTCCATTCATAGCTAATTTTGTCCGGAATTACCCCATGGCCTGTTGTTGTATTGCCATTATAGTGATGCCATCATTCAAAGCCAAGGCTGCCAGTTTTCAATAGCAGTGCAGGGGTAGATTATATCACAAGGATTAGAAAGTCTATGGCACAGTTTTCAAGATTCTGCAGCAATTTGATTGGATATATTTGCATATAGTTTACAATATTTGGAGCAGAAACAGAGCAGGGCTTTCTGTAGTATTGGGAAGAAGGATAAAATCAGAGAGAGAGAGAGGATGCTGTATTATTTATATTGGCTTCAATGCAGTAAGAATTGTGTTAGAAATGTTGTCTGAGAGTTGGAGTATTTCAGTAAGTACTTATTTGATAAAACTGATGTTGTGCCTTAACAATTTTTGCACCTTGTCAGTGTTCCACGAGCTGAACAAGGTTGAAAATCACTGCTCTATTGTCTCAGTATACTGTAACTTTCTCCATCCCATATTCTGTTCCTCCACTTGAGGCCTTTTTTGTTGTTGGATTCTCAACTCTTACCTCTCCTCTAGTCTTTCTGCATTCACTTTCGTACTGTAGGTACTTCTATATCAGATAATCATACAATAGCAATTACTCAGGACTCGTTTGTAGAGGAATATGTCAATACCTCTTATTTGGCCATTAGATTCCTACCAGGATGGCTACTAATGAAAGAACAATGCAAAAATGAAAATATGTTATTTATTATGAATATAAAAATAACAATATGCCAAAATGCAAAGCAAATTACATAAATATACTTGTGCACTACAAAATAATGATTATTACACCAATAGATCTATATAAATAAAGATATATGATCACACATCTAATATCTTAAGGAGATGATGAGAAATTATACCAATAATATATATATATATATATATATATATATATATATATATATATATATATCCTGAGAAGATTACATACTCTTTTTTTTATTATTTATTTATTCATTTTAAACATTAGGTTTACAAAGATAAATATCTTTGAGGAAATATTACAGATACACTTTTGTTCAATAGGTAATATTTTAAACATATAACTCAGCTTAACTCCTGGCTCTAATTAGTCCACAAAATACGGATCCAAGATGTCCTAAGTATTAACCAAGAGGAGTTGGTATTAAATCAAAAATAGTAAAGCAAACATGTTTGGCTTCTCTTATCAGCAAAACCCCATTAATTATAAGGATTGTCCAGATTGCCTCCTGGCCTTTATAAAATCAGAAAGTTGATCAACTTCATAAAAGATATATTTCTTATCCTTGTATAATACCAAACATTTGCATGAAAAACACAATTGAAATCTAGCTTGCAATGAAATCACATCTTCCCTTAGTTCCAAAAACTTCTTTCTACGCATTTGTGTCCACTTGGATACATCAGGGAAAATAAAAACTCTCCCTCCTAAGAATTCTATTTTGGTTCTCTGAAAATAAAGTTTCAATAAAGCTTCCTTATCTTGGAGGAAGACAAACTTGACAATTAATGTAGATCTCTTTTTT
The DNA here is from genome assembly GCF_901765095.1 of Microcaecilia unicolor. Taxonomy (NCBI): domain Eukaryota; kingdom Metazoa; phylum Chordata; class Amphibia; order Gymnophiona; family Siphonopidae; genus Microcaecilia; species Microcaecilia unicolor. Next base: position 123,988,997 of record NC_044035.1, read on the forward strand.
TCATCTTCAATGGATTGTTCTAGAAAGGTAGTTAAGTCCAAGCCCTCTGCTTGATCTTTTGATTGATCTTGAATTCCTTGTTCCTGTTCTTGTAACATTTCCTGTTTTACTGGCAAATAATAGATTTTATGAACAGGAGGGTACATTTGTTCAGAGTATTTAAACTCCTCTCTCAAAAATTTAAAAAACATCTCTTTCGGTGATATTAAGTCATTCAAAGGAAAATTCAAAATTCTTAGTTTTTGATTTTGCAAAGAGTTTGATAATGTTTTCTCATAGTCATCAATTTTTCTCCAACTACTTGGGTTTGGACTTCACTTAGTTTTCTCAATTCTCCATCCATTTTCAATTGTTTAGCAGAAATTCAGTTCAGTTTTTATAGATTTTATTTGTGTTGCATTATTCAGGGATACAGAAATAAAAGATAAGCAGACCTGGCTTTCCAGCGCAGTCCAAATAGTCTCCAGTGAGATTTCAGCTGGTCTTATCAGAGTCTGTGTCCCCGCCAACAATAAAGTTGTTTCAGCTTGTAGCGCAGTAAGATCTTGCGTTGGGACTGCCTCCGTTGCCTGAAAACACTGGGCTTCTTTCATTTTCTCCCGCACCTCTATGAACTTTTCTGGAGTCTGCCTCTACTTCGGAGAGTTAGGATTCACCTTCTCCGGCACTAATACTCCGGTCGGCTGCGGGAACGGAGGAGTCAATGGGCCAGCTGGGCTGAGTGAAAAATCACTCTCCAAGCCGGTGCTCTCCCCAGCACCGGCAGCGGAAGCGCCCGTCGGAGTGGAAGCCAAGAACACCGAGATAGATGTTTGGCGAAGAGAAGGGGTTTCCACCTTGGGAGGAAGAGGTCCCCTCGATTTCCCCTTTCTCTTCGGCATTCCACAAACGTAGAAGGTAAGATTGGTCAGAAACTAATTTAAACGGAGGAAAATTTTAGACTCTGTTTGTGGAGCTAAAATCTCAGCGTCCTATCCGGTGCCATCTTGGATCCAACCTCAGAAGATTACATACTCTTAGTAGCAAGATACTACTGACCACAACTCCTGAGACAAACCAGTCCTTCACAGACAAAAACCATACACTAACTATACCCTGAACTATAGGTAATAAATCCTCCTTCCTCTTACCCTGGAGTCCATATTGCAGACTTCCAGTGGGGTGAATAATCAGATTCCTCCATTGAGACTCTAGCAGAATTCTCTATGAGTCTATCTCAGTCCAGGAATAAAATCCAAAGTCTTTACTCTGTATAATGATTACAGTCTTTTGGGTAAGCCCTCAGAACTGCAGCGGAACTGACCTTGTCAACTTTTTTCACAAGTAATTCAGTTCACTGGTGTTTTGGGGAAATCAGTCTCTCTAGCACCTCTCAGAGCGAATTCATGGTCATGAAGAGAGGCCTTGTTATTAGCAAAGAAACTCTTATCAGTCACAAGTCTGATGGTAGCAAAATCCCTCTTGCTCACATTTACTTCTGGAGCCATTGTCTCTGTGAAGTAAGCTTCTCCATTTTCCCGAGAGATAACTGAAGGCTAGTTAGCAGTAAACAATGTGTCCTTGGATGAAGTCATCATGGGTATGCCAAGCAGTAATCCGCAAAGCACCTTAGTAAACAGAGCCCTTAGTGTGGCTGTAAAATGGCTTTATTTCCTGTTTCCTCCATTAATGGCTATGTGATAGTTCCCCAATTATCGCGGGAGCCCTTACTGACACCTATTTTCTAGGTGATAAGGGCTCCCGCACTAACCACACGCTAATCAGTTAGTGCAAAGTGATGTAGCTGCACTAATCAATTAGCATTAGGCACATCTATTCTCCACCCCCAAACGCGCTCCTGACAGTAAAAAATAGTTTATATTTTTTTCCTCGTGGATAGTACGTGACAAACACAAAACTACTGCTGGATGCCTGAGCATGCCCCACAGTAGTGGATTTTAACCTGCAGTAAGCACGAGTTATTGCATATCGCAGCTTAGTAAAAGGGCCCCTTAGTGACACAAAAAGGCTAAGATTGGAATTGAGACATTCTGGTATTTTTGAAAGGACTCAGCCAAATGTGAAGCCCTTTGTAAAATACCTGTAAGGTCACACCGCATCTCATAAAAAATATAGTGGAATTAGGAAAGGTACAGAGAAGGGCAAAGAAAATGATAAAGGGGATGGGACGACTTCCCTATGAGGAAAAGCTAAAGCGGCTAGGGCTTTTCAGCTTGGAGAAAAGACAGCTGAGGGGAGATATGATAGAGTATCTATCTATATAATTTGTACCTCCAACGTTCTCTGGGTGGCTTTCTGGCTGGGTTCATAACATCCTGACGTCAGCAAGCCTCCAGCATTCTCTTCCCTCTCACGTCCCGCCCTCGCGTAAAGACGTAATGATGTCAGAGGGCGGAACAGTGAGAAGGAAGGGAAAGCTGGAGGCGAGCTGACATCAAGATGTTCCGAACGAAAGCAACTGAAGGCAAGTAGGCAATGGAATGCTGTGCTGGAGGGGAGGACAGAATCACGGGACGAGGGGAGGGGAGGGCAGGGCAGGGCAGAGGAGAATCGATGAACATGGATAGGATGGGAGGAATGGAGAGAATCGCAGGACATGGATGGGAGGGCAGGGCACAGGACAATCGCTGGGGAGGGAAGAATCGCAGGACACGGATGGGAGGGCAGGGCACAGGACAATCGCTGGACATGGAGGGAAGGACAGGACATCGAGGGGAGGGCAGGGCAGAGGAGAATCGATGGACATGGATGGGATGGGAGGAGAGGAGAGAATTGTGGGACATGGATGGGAGGGCAGGGCAGAGGACAATTGCTGGACATGGAGGGGAGGACAGAATTGTAGGACATCGAGGGGAGGGGAGGGCAGGGCAGAGGAGAATTGATGGACATGGATGGGATGGAAGGAGAGGAGAGAATCGCGGGACACGGATGGGAGGGCAGGGAAGAGGAGAATCACTGCACATGAAGGAGTGGGCAGAATCGCTGGACATGGAGAGGAGGCCAAGGGGAGGTCAGAATCGCGGGTCACGGAGGGGATGGGAGGGGAGGGAAGAATCGCTGGACATGGAGGGGAGGGCAGGGGAGAGAGGAAAAATCGCTTAGATGAGAGCCTTCCTAGGGCCCGTTTCATGAGTGGAGTGGAACGGGTAGACGTGAATCCCTTGTTTACTCTTTCCAAAAATATTAGGACTAGGGGGCACACAATGAAGTTACTAACTAGTAAATTTAAAATGAATTGGAGAAAATATTTCTTCACTCGACATGTAATTAAACTCTGGAATTCTTCGCCAGAGAATGTAGTAAAAGCAGTTAGCTTAGCGGGATTTAAAAAAAGGTTTGGATAGCTTCCTAAAAGAAAAGTTCATAAGCCATTATTAAAATGGACTTGGGGAATATCCACTGCTTATTTCTAGGATAAGCACCATAAAATGTACTGTTTTGGGATCTTGGCGGGTACTTTTAACCTGGATTGGCCACTGTTGGAAACAGGATGCTGGGCTTGATGACCTTCAGTCTGTCCCAGTATGGCAAATCTTATGTTCTTATGTTGTTATGCATATTTGCCAGCACACAGAATGAACAGTCATTTTACAAATTTTGCATGTGGAAAATATAAGCAGTATAAATCTCAAGGTTCCTCATGGAAGTGTTGGCATTTTGATGTGGCAGCAGCATTTTAGTAAATTCTATATGTAAGTGTCTCCACTTCCAAGTGCTGTTTCTCAAACCTATGGTGACTGTATTTTGAGGGGACCAGCCTTGAGAAAGCTTTGGGTGAAACCTGTTGGTAAAGTAGTTTGCGTAGCCACGGTGGGAGGGAGCCAGAGCCCAAGGTAGGGGAGCACATTTTGCTCTGTTGCCCTGCCGCCGTCCCCCCACCACCTCACTGCCCTGGTGCTCTCCCCTGCTGCCCTGCCACTCCACACCTACTGCGGCAGCAAGTACCTTGGCTGGTGGGGGTCCCCAATCCCCTCCAGCTGAAGCGTTGTCCAGCGTCGGTCTCCAGCACCACTATGTTTTTTATTTTAATTATTTATTTTTGTTACATTTGTACCCCGCGCTTTCCCACTCATGGCAGGCTCAATGCGGCAGGCAATGGAGGGTTAAGTGACTTGCCCAGAGTCACAAGGAGCTGCCTGTGCCAGGAATCGAACTCAGTTCCTCAGTTCCCCAGGACCAAAGTCCACCACCCTAACCACTAGGCCACTCCTCCACTCCTCCATGTTGCCTACTCTGCTCTGTCTTCCCCTCATATCTGGCACTCTCCTTTTAGTGAAACTGCTCAGTTTCACTAAAACGAGTGTGCTGGACATGAGGGGGAAGACAGAGCAGGGCAGGCAATGCAGAAGCACCAGAGACCGGCGTTGGACAACACTTCAGCTGGCAGGGGTTGGGGACCGCCGCCAGCAAAACCAGGGGCCCAGAGGAAATATGGGGGGGGGGGGTCCAGGCCCCCTGGCCCCACCTAGCTACACTGCTGTCTCATACCAATGCTGGAAACTAGCTTTAAAGCTGCTGCAGTCAATATTGCAACCCAGAACTACCACCAACACAGTGTGGGTGCCTGCAGTAGTGCCACCCCCAGCGTGCACCATTTCTGACAGTAGCAGAAATATTGAAAAATAATTTCCTCAGGGAGTTACCCAGCGGTAATTGGGCAATGTCGCACACTGCCTGGTTACCGCTGGGTTAGTGTGGGAGCCCTTACTGCCACCTCAATGGCTCCCCCACCCCCGAAATGGCTGCATGGTGTGAACTTACTGCATAGCCATTCCATTTTTGGTTATTTTCACCTGCAAAAATGGCCATTGGCACCAGTGCAGGGCCCCTTGTACCTCAGCTCAGTAAAAGGGCTCCTAAGTGCTTTCCTGACTTTTACATTGATATATTAAGTTAATGAACTAGAATATAAATCAAGAATATAAATGACAATATGGTACATAAAGCTTAGATAACAATGATTTTGTGAGTTATTAGAGTAGTACCGTTGAAGTTCTTTAAATTGGTTTCTACAGTGTTTATTGTTATTACAGTAGAGTTCTATCTATTAGATTTCTCAAACCTAGACACAGAAGTGCTGTCAATTAAGCAGAGAGAGATCTCAATTTAAATTTCTTTTTATCTGGAGGTGGAAATATACAGGGAATTAAGGAGACTGACCCTCTTAATCTCTCACATAAAGCCCTGGCCAAAATGAGCACATTTTAAAAAGCTGTGTACCTTTGAGCTGGTGTAAAACCTGACGGGGAAGTTTTTTTTTCCATAGATATGGGGGGAATACATGTGCGGACTTTTTTTCCCACCCAAGTCAACCCCCTCCCCCCAAAATCTTTGCACAGTGTGAATCTTCATGTATAAACAGCAGCTGTCTGAAATTGCCTTTTGGTCCTGTATGCAATTTATTTACATGTGGAAATGCTTCTATCTCCCCCCCAACTCAATTATATACCTTTTAGTACCTCTTTTCCACCATGGGTTCATCATTTGTCCACAAACTCAATTTCTCTCCTTCAGTAGAAGACATGAAGTCATTTGGATCCCCAATTAGAATAACTTTGCAGAACTTCCAGGTAGAGAATGACATGGGGATAAAGTTCATCTCCATCCCCAACCTATCCCCGCAAACTCAAACTTCATCCCGCTTGCACATGATGAAATCATAGCTTTTATCATCCGCATGGATGATAACAAGTGCCTTCCACACCACACTAGTTCCATGATTTTCAATATAAGACAATTGCTCGCTTTTTGAATGAATGAGATTTTGTACTGTTGTGGGGACAGGATGGGAATGAAGGTTGAGTTTGCGAGGACAGGGTGGGGGTGGGGACAAACTTTGACCCCATATCATTCTCTACTTCCAGGTCATAGGACCCCTAAGAGCAGGATCAGGTGTTGAACACAATTTGGCAACATGCTGGGCAATCAGTGTACCATCTGAATGTCAAAACAAGCTCCATAGGCAGGGCTTTTACTGAAAAAACAAATTTTTAGAAGCAGGCTGGGAATAAGAACCTTACTAAATCTACATTTCTGGTAAAAGACTTAGTTGCTGGCTTGAACTGACAATATAACCAAGAATGCATTCCACACTTGAATGCTTTGCCTGCCTGATGACATGAAAATATATTGATTCAGAACTTGCTAATTGGAAATCACATTTAGATCTTTCCCTCCGACTGTATTGATTCAATCTTCAAAAACGGAACACTGACCATTTAAATGACAGACCTTTCAGCCAGAGAATTTCTTTCTGATTCATGTGTTCTCTGGAGCAGGGTGTCACCAGTTTTCTATCCCTTTGCCCTGCAAATAATGATTTAACAGCAGACTTTCAAGATGTACAGTTAGCAGATGCTGCAAACTCGATTTTAGCTCTGCAGCATTAAATATTGTTATAAAGCACTGCAGAATGTTCCACTTGGTTCCAGGCTATCTGATTGCTTGGGATACTAGGAAATAATATCCTAGAAATGGCCTCTTTTGCTGACAAAACTGTTGTGAATGTTTCCTCTGCTGTTTCATTAGGACTAAATATGATTTTAGAGTTCCATTGTGTTTGCATATTTTAGCTTGATTTAGTTTAATGTGCATACTGTACTACTTTTCTTTTTAGTCCAAGTATCGTTTATTGTTTTTATGTTAACAAATACAAAGGAAAATATGTCAACAAAATTATGACCAACTGGCCAACAACAAAATAGAAAATAACAATTAGGAAGGACATAGTGTTCACTAACATAAAATATTGCTATTACAAAGGTGAGCACATAGCAATAATAGGTTCAGAGTTCACTCACGATCCATAGTCAAAATGTAAGACTTACAAATGTGTAGACAGTATAAAACTGTAACAATGATTCTGTGAATCATGTGAGTCATAAAAAGTATTTACATGTCTAGATGGGCCATATCTAGGTGATAGACATAGACCCCGAGATTCTCTCTCTCTCTCTCTCTCTCTCTATATATATATATATATATTGCACCTTAATTTCCACACAGAAATTGAAGCGTATTATGTAAGAATGCATGTAACTTAATTGGCTAACTAGCTAATCAGTCCTGTTAATTGGATGTTAATGAGCAATTATCAGCACTAATTGGCATTAATTAAGATTTACACACACAATTCAAAAACAGCCCTATTTACTAAGCCACGCTGTAGGTGTGCTAGTGTTTTTACTACGCGCTAATGCTAGAGACCCATAAGAATATATGGGTGTCTCTAGCATTAGCACGAATGCTAATGCACTTTAGTAAACAGGGGCTTAAGTGTATTCTATAATATGGTGCTCCTAAATTTTGAGTTTCATAGTTGAAAAGGGGGCGTGGCCATGGGCAGGTCGTGGGCGTTTCTAAAAACTATGCATGTTGTTATAGAATACACCCACTCTGTGCCTAATTTAGGCATTGGGATTTACTGCAAGTAAAACATGGCGTATATAGTCACAACTATATTTGATCATGTGGGGAGGTGCTCAGAGTTATTCTATATACCATGTGGAAATTTAAGCCTATTCTCTAATATTTAGGCTTGGTAAAAGGACCCTTAAATATTTTTTTCTGTGCTGATTTTTTATCTGCTATGGAGGTTTCAAAATTGTGGATTTGTAACACAGTTTGCCACCAGAAATAAATGTTAAAATCGGAATTATCTTTCCAATTACCTAAAAGTGTCTTCATTGCAAGAGCTAGCAAGATATGTAGTAATTTTTTATCATATTTGTCCAGAGCAGAATTCAAGGAAAGTGAACCAAAAATACATTTCATGGAGAGTGGTTGCTGTATGTGTAGAATTGAAGAGATTGTTTTCCAGACATGTATACAGTCAAATAGCATATGTTTTAGTGTACTTGGATGGGTTTTACAGGACCAACAAGAGTTAGGAAGAAGACCTGCTATTTTGCCATCTTTCATAGAGTCCAAACGGCAGGATGATGAAGAAAATATTATGATTGTACGATGCTAACTGATGGTAATGGTCTGTTTATTTTGAACCAGAAAGTTTTCCATTGATCCAAAGATAGTTTGCAGTCCAAGTCTGCTTCCTATGATTGCATAAGTCCTTGTGTGCAGCGCTGCGTACGCTTTGTAGCGCTATAGAGTAGTAGTAGTAGTAGTAGTTTGGTCTTAGAAGGTTTTATAATATAGAGTTTGTATAAATGTGAAGCAACATGCCCTGTACAAAAAGCTTTTCAATAAAAGGGAAGATTGAAGTTTGCTGAGACATTCTTATAGATTAATTATAGGTTAACACTCCTGTGGAGGAGTGGCCTAGTGGTTAGAGTGGTGGACTTTGGTCCTGGGGAACTGGGTTCGATTCCCACTGCAGGCACAGGCAGCTCCTTGTGACTCTGGGTAAGTCACTTAACCCTCCATTGCCCCAGGTACAAATAAGTACCTGTATATAATATGTAAGCCGCATTGAACCTGCTATGAGTGGGAAAGCACGGGGTACAAATGTAATAAAAATAAATAGATTAATTTCTGGAAAGACAATGCTGCAGTTGAATCCATTAAAACCTTTGGTTGTGAGATAATGAGAATTGTTATTATAAAGAATGGAACAGGGTCAAATGACCTATACCAGTGGTTCCCAAAACCAGTCCTGGAGGCACCCCAGCCATCAGGTTTTCAGGATACTTGGCCATAACCGACCTCTCCCGTTGAATGATTCCTCTATGTTGTCCTACCACATGAACCTTATCCTATCACAACTTTACCTTGTATTTGTTTACACCATGATCTGCAACTGCTCTCCGGCACTATGTAAGCCACATTGAACCTACAAAGAGGTGGGAAAATGTGGGATACAAATGTAACAAATAATAATAATATCTATAATGAATATTCATGAGAGAGATTTGCATGCACTGCCTCCACTGTATGCAATTCTCTCTCATGAATATTGATTATGGTTATTCTGAAAACCTTACTGGCTGGGGTGCCTCCAGGACCAGGTTTGGAAACCACCTACCTTTGTTATAGTGCATTTCAACTGCAGTAAATATCATAGTAGTCCCTTGAGGCAGGTATTAGCTGAAATATTCTGGGCACTTGGTCCTTGTGGACTAGATTCAGTAAATGGTGTTGAAATAAATCTGCCCAAAAGCGCTATTCTATAAATGGAATTCCGATTTGCACGCTATTTATAGAATAACACTTAAAGCTGATTTCTGTGCCAAACTTTGGTTTAGAGGATAGGTGCATTCTATTTTGTCTGTGTGTTGTTTATGTATTTTTTGTTGGTCTTTTAGGGGGCAATTCTATAAAATAGGCACAAACATTTACATTATTAATTAGGATTTATTTACCACTTTTTAAAAGAAATTCACTCAAGATGCTATACAACAAGAATAAGTCTAACATTAGCAGTAAAAGTATTAGCAGTAAAGGTATTACAGTACATAGTACAGTGTTGCAGTGTTATTCAAAATACTACATCAAAGTACTTAAGTAAAAGTAAACATAAATGTATATTTTAATACTGAAGTACAAGTACAATGAAGAACACATTAAAAATATATTTAAGTGAAAGTAAAATAAGTTATTACCTAATATAATATTTTGTGAGTAAAAAATAAAAATACCACAACTAAAATGGATGTATAAGACCACGCATTCATAGTAACATAGTAGATGACGGCAGAAAAAGACCTGCACGGTCCATCCAGTCTGCCCAACAAGACAAACATATGTGTATACCTTACCTTGATTTGTACCTGCCTTATTCAAGGCACAGACCATACAAGTCTGCCCAGCAGTACTTCCTGCCTCCCAACCACCAGTCCCGCCTCCCATCACCAGCTCTGGCACAGACCGTATAAATTTGCCCTCCACTATCCTCGCCTCCCAACCACCAACCCCTCTTCCCCCACCTGCTCCGCCACCCAATTTCGGCTAAGCTTCTGAGGATCCATTCCTTCTGCACAGGATTCCTTTATGCATATCCCACGCATGTTTGAATTCCGTTACCGTTTTCATCTCCACCACCTCCCACGGGAGGGCATTCCAAGCATCCACCACCCTCTCTGTGAAAAAATACTTCCTGACATCTTTCCTGAGGCTGCCCCCCTTCAACCTCATTTCATGTCCTCTCGTTCTACCGCCTTCCCATCTCCGGAAAAGATTTGTTTGCGGATTAATACCTTTCAAATATTTGAACGTCTGTATCATATCACCCCTGTTCCTCCTTTCCTCCAGGGTATACATGTTCAGGTCAGCAAGTCTCTCTTCATACGTCTTGGAACGCAAATCCCGTACCATTCTCGTAGCTTTTCTTTGCACCGCTTCCATTTTTTAAACATCCTTCAATACTCCAGGTGGGGTCTCACCAACGACTTGTACAGGGGCATCAACACTTCCTTTCTTCTGCTGATCACACCTCTCTCTATACAGCCTAGCAACCTTCTCGCTACAGCCACCGCCTTGTCACACTGTTTTGTCACCGTCAGATCCTCAGATACTATCACACCAAGATCCCTCTCCCCCTCAGTACCTATCAGACTCTCACTGCCTAACACATAAGTCTCTCTTGGGTTTCTACTCCCTAAGTGCATCACTTTGCATTTTGTCGCATTAAATTTTAATTGCCAAACCTTAGACCATTCTTCTAGTTTCCTCAGATCCTTTTTCATGCTTTCCACTCCCTCCCGTGTGTCCACTCTGTTGCAAATCTTAGTATCATCCGCAAATAGGCAAACTTTACCTTCTAACCCTACGGCAATGTCACTCACAAATATATTGAACAGAATCGGCCCCAGCACCGATTCCTGAGGCACTCCACTACTCACCTTTCACTTCTCCTAGCGAACTCCATTTACCACCACCCTCTGTCGTCTGTCCGTCAACCAGTTCCTAATCCAGTTCACCACTTCAGGACCTATCTTCAGCCCATCGAGTTTATTTAAGAGCCTCCTGTGGGGAACTGTGTCAAAAGCTTTGCTAAAATCTAAGTAGATTACGTCTATAGCATGTCGATGATTCAATTCTCCAGTTACCCAATCAAAGAATTCAATGAGATTCGTTTGGCATGATTTCCCTCTGGTAAAACCATGTTGTCTCGGATCTTGCAACTTATTGGCTTCCAAGAAATTCACTATCCTTTCCTTCAGCATCGCTTCCATTACTTTTCCAATAACCGAAGTGAAGCTTACCGGCCTGTAGTTTCCAGCTTCTTCCCTATCACCACTTTTGTGAAGAGGGACCACATCCGCCGTTCTCCAATCCCTCGGAACCTCTCCCGTCTCCAAGGATTTATTAAACAAATCTTTAAGAGGACCCGCCAGAACCTCTCTGAGCTCCCTCAATATTCTGGGGTGGATCCCGTCCGGTCCCATGGCTTTGTTCACCTTTAGCTTTCCAAGTTGTTGATACACACTCTCTTCCGTGAACGGTGCTCTATCCACGCCATTCTCAGGTGTACTTTTGCCAGTCCCTCGTGGTCCTTCTCCAGGATTTTCTTCAGTGAAAACAGAACAAAAGTATCTATTTAACAAATTGGCTTTTTCTTCATCATTATCTACATAGCGTTTCGCTGTATCTTTTAGTCTCACAATTCCCTTTTTAGTTATTCTCCTTTCACTAATATACCTGAAGAAATTTTTGTCTCCCCTCCTTACATTTCTAGCCATTTGTTCTTCCATTTGCGCCTTCACCAGACGTACCTCTCTCTTGGCTTCTTTCAGTTTCATCTGGTATTCCTCCCCGTGTTCCTCTTCTTGAGATTTTCTATATTTCTGGAAGGCTAACTCTTTAGCCTTTATTTTCTCAGCCACTTGCTTGGAGAACCATATCGGTTTCCTTTTTCTCTTGCTTTTATTTACTCTCCTTACATAAAGGTCTGTGGCCCTATTTATTACTTCTTTCAGCCTGGACCACTGTCCTTCCACTTCTTGTACGTCCTCCCAGCCCATCAGCTCCTTCCTCAGGTATTCCCCCATTTTACTAAAGTCAGCATACTTGAAATCCAGGACTTTGAGTTTAGAGTGGCCGCCCTCCACTTCAGCCGTCATATCAAACCAAACCGTTTGATGGTCACTGCTTCCCAGGAGTGCACCCACTCGGACATTTGACACACTATCCCCATTTGTGAGCACCAGATCCAGTGTCGCTCCCTCCCTCGTGGGTTCCATCACAATTTGTCTGAGCAGAGCACTTTGGAAAGCATCCACGATCTCTCTACTTCTTTCCGATTTTGCAGACAGAACCTTCCAATCTACATCTGGCAGATTGAAATCTCCCATCAACAGAACCTCTTTTTTCTTTCCTAAGTTTTGAATATCTGCGATCAGATCTTTATCTAGTTCCTCTAATTGTGTCGGGGGTCTGTAGACAACACCCACGTGGACAGAGGTTCTGCAATTTGTTCAGGACAATATTTGGAGGAACTGAGATATAACATCTATACAGTGATTTCTGAAGGAATTAGATGAACAAGTTTACAATTACAACACAAATTATGAAAAATTGAGTTTTCATTCAAGATTTGTTGAGATTGCTAGCTATTGCCACCAGCTTTATCTCTGGGACGGTTCACCAAAGTTTGTGGCTACAAGAGATTGTGACTGCAGATAAGTACAGTTTTTAATTTAATTAATTCATTGGACTGCAACAGGATCAGAGGCGTAGCTAGGTTTTAAGGTCAGGGGGAGCAGACTTTTGTAAAATAGGCACCAGCAACGATCACACAACTGAACTAGCAGAAGTCAAATTGGAAACCACAGGAAACAGTATGAGTATGTGTCTACTTCCCTGGTAGTGGAGAAACGCATTGCACAATAGAAAAATTGCTATTATTTTTGTTATGGTTAGTTAGCTGATAGTCATCTAAAAATGCTGCTCGGTAACACATTATGAATTGCCCAAACATTTTTCACTGAATTTTTCATGAACTATGAAGCAAAGTATTTGCAGTCATTTACCATTCACACTCTTAACTTACAGCATCCTCACCTCACATTGGCTCTTTAGCACTTAGCTGCACTTCATACTCTGTCAACCAGGAGTGCTCGCGCTGCTAGTGTTGTCATGATCATGACTGAAGAGTGCAGTGCTGGTGCCACTGGCGCTGGCCCTTCCTCTGTGGTTCAGGAGAACCAACACTCCATTCTTCAGCCATGAGTCTGGTGACACCATTAGCAGGAATGCTCCTGTACTCTACCGAGGAACAGCTGTACCTGTAATACAAAGACTACAAAAGTCACTCAAAATCTATATAATCTACTTGACCATAACACCACTGATTTACAGAAGTAACACAACAAAGACCTTATCTAGAAAAATGCAACACAGGAAATACTACAGTAGAAACTAGAACATCAATATGCCCATTAGAAAACTGGAACAAGTTGAATTCTTACAGATGCTTAAACAGAAGCTAGGTGCAAACAGAGTACCTGGCCTCAGTCAAAAACACTGAACACCCATGCCAGGTACAGAATAAATTACCACAAAGTTAAAATATGAATATGTAGACTAAACTTAAAACCCAAGAAGCCACACTGCAACACTAGAGAAAGAGAAATCACAACAGCACTCTGCAAAATATAAAGAAAGCAGTGTAAACTTACTGTAAAACTGACATTTTCCATTCAGTGAATTAAAAATAAAATTTTTTCTTTCTACCTTTTGTTGTTTGGTCATTTTGTTTTCTTTTTCCCATCATGTTTGTCTCAGTCTCCAGTTTCTGGCTTTTCTTAATTTTCTTCACATGATCTCCAGTTCATCTGCCACTTCTTCTCTCCCTTCCTGCTTTCTTCACTTTCTCTCCTCTGAACTGATCTTTTCCTTTCAGCTTTCCTTCATTTAGTTTTCTGCCTCTTAGTCTTCAATCTTCCTTTTTATTTTTAACCACATCTGCCTACAGTTTTCATCTCCCTTACTCCAGCCCTCCCATTCTTCATCCTATTTCATAGGTTTTTTTTGCTATCCCCTCTCTTCCATCACTGTCTCTTTCCTCTCTTCTGTACAGCACCCTTTTTCTATTTTTACTCCTCTGACCAGTATATTCTCTTTCGTTTTCTCTTACCCCCCTCTGTCCAGGATGTCCTCTTTCCCTCACCTCCATCCAGCATCTCTCCCTCAGTAACTGTCTCTTCCCTGACACCCTACTCCCCCCTCGTATGCAGTATTCCTGCTTGTCCTTCTCTCCTTTCCATGTCAGCATTTCCCCTTTATCCCTACTCCTCCCATGTGCAGCATACCCCTTCTTGGTCCTCATCCCTGTGTAATGTCCAGTATCCCCCTCTGTTTTTTTTATTCCCCCTTGTGCAGCATCTCCCCCGTCTTCCTACTCACCTCATGTCTAGCATCCTCCAATATTCCCTCCCTCTTCCAAGTCAGCAATTGCCCTCACTCAACCCCTTTAGAGGCCTATCCCCTTCCATCCAGCTGGATGGAGTGTTAGGGAGAGATGCTGGAGGGGGTGAGAGAAAACAAGAGAGAATATATTGGGTAGAGGAGTGAAAATAGAAAGAAGGTGCTGTACAGTAGGGAGGAAAGAGAGGGTGCTTGAAAAGGGGGGGAGAGTTAGCAAAAAAAACTGTGAAATAATAGGATGCCCCTCTCTCCCCCCCTTCCATCTAGTGTCTGCCCCTAACCCTCTTCCATCTAGTGTGTGCCTCCTCTATTTTTTTCATCCAGCCTGCACTCTTTCCCCTTCCATCCAATGTCTGCCCCCTTTCTCCCTTCTCTCTCCCTATTTTCCAGAGTCTGTCCCTTCTCTTCCACCTTCCTTTCGCCATCTGTCCCCTTTCTAACCCATCTCACTGACTCTTCCTTCCAGCACCTGCCCCTTCGCTCTGACCATTCCTTCTAGTATTTTTCCCCTCTATTCCTCCTTCCAACCAGCACCTGTCCCTTCCCACTCTCCATTCAGTAACTGTCTCTTCCAGATCTTTCTCCTCTCCTCTCCTTCTTTCTGATTCTTTCTTTCAGGTCCCATCCAGCCCCTCTCTTCCTCCTTCCAACCAGCACCTGTCCTTTCCCACTCTCCATTCAGTAACTGTCTCTTCCAGATCTTTCTCCTCTCCTCTCCTTCTTTCTGACTCTTTCTTTCAGGTCCCATCCAGCCCCTCTCTTCCTCCTTCCAACCAGCACCTGTCCCTTCCCACTCTCCATTCATTAACTGTCTCTTCCAGATCTTTCTGACTCTTTCTTTCAGGATCCCATCCAGCCCCTCTCTTCCTCCTTCCAACCAGCACCTGTCCCTTCCCACTCTCCATTCAGTAACTGTCTCTTCCAGATCTTTCTCCTCTCCTCTCCTTCTTTCTGACTCTTTCTTTCAGGTCCCATCCAGCCCCTCTCTTCCTCCTTCCAACCAGCATGTGTCCCTTCCCACTCTCCATTCAGTAACTGTCTCTTCCAGATCTTTCTCCTTTCCTCTCCTTCTTTCTGACTCTTTCTTTCAGGATCCCACCCAGCCCCTCTCTTCCTCCATCCAACCAGCATGTGTCCCTTCCCTTTCTCACTCTGACCCTCCCATCCAGCTCCCTGCCGTCTTCCCCTTTCCTTCCAGCTAGATTACAAATTGGCTTCACCCTCTCTTCTGCCGGCGCTCTCCCGTCGGCGTGGTCACTTTTACTTCCCGATGCGTTCTCCCTCCTGCGCCGGCGATTATCAGTCAGCCTGCCAGCGTCGGGGCTTCTGCTGCTGCTTCTCCTCCTCAGGCGCGCGTCCCACCTCTGCACAAACCAGGAAGTTGCTTAGAGTAGGCAGGTCGCGCGCCTGAGGAGGCAAAGCAGCAGCAGAAGCCCCGACGCTGGCAGGCTGACTGATAATCGCCGGTGCAGGAGGGAGAATGAATCGGGAAGTAAAAGTGACCGCGCCAACGGGAGAGCGCAGGCAGAAGAAGAGGGAGCAGAAAAAAAGATTTATCGGGTTGAGGCGCATAGGCGCCACTTTTTAAAACAGCTACTTAGGGGAGCGACCGCTCCCCCTGCGCCCCACCTGGCTACGCTTCTGAACAGGATATGGTGGAAAGTGAAGCATCTCATGCCGATATCAATGTTGATGATCTGAGTTGTCTGTCATTTAAAGGAAATGAATGTTTTTTAGAATCAGTTTAAGAATTCAATAAAGGGTATGATTTTAATGTTTTATCAGTGATCGTGTTTGATTAATATTTGAGTAAATTTTGGATTACTTTAGTGGTTGATAAGCCCAGGGTGTCCTTTTACTAAGCTGCGGAAAAAAAAGGCCCTGCGGTAGTGGCGGGGTCTGCTGTTTCCGAGTGCCAGGGCCCTTTTTACCACAGTGGATAAAAAGCCCCAAAAAATCCCCATTGAGGTGGCGGTAAGGGCTCCCACGGGAACCTGGTGGTAACCAGGCAGTGCACGATGCCCGATAACTGAAGGGTTAGCGCTGCGCTAGGGAAAAAAATTTCCCTGAGCATCAGACATGGAGCGCTCCAGCCAGAACTACCGCCTGTGGCCGGGTCATAGTAGTGCAAATATTGTGAGCTTCACAGAGATTTAAGCTGAGAAAAAGCCCTAAGAACACTGGAATGATATGTACTATAGAGCGCTCATTTTTTTGGCACCGACTTTTCAGTGCCGCATATATAATTTGGTCCTAAGTGAGTACAATTTGGTAAGTGGACTGGAATAAACAGTGAAACGCAATATGAATATGTAATAGCTGGCAGATGGTAGTGTATAGTGCAGACAGCAAAACATTAAAACTCAGTCCTTTTTGAAGGAAACTTTTAAAATATATGTAAATAATCTGTACCCAGATAATAACTTTGTGCTCTAAGGCAAATGCTTTGAAACTCTATTAGTGAGCTGATTTGATTTTATTTAGCAGGCTGTTTAAGGGCACTCATATACCGAAGAAGGCTGATAATGACAATTTCCAATATAAAACAGAGCATTTTTCATCACTGATGGCTTAAAATCCCAAAGGAAATAAAAGATAAAACTGTAAAATTGGAATATGTGCTTAAACAAATCTACATTGCCTACTTAGTAATTTGTTCACCAAATTTCATTCTACTAATGGGAGATAACTAGAGTAAAAAACAGATATATCACAGGACATGCAAGAAAGCAGAATATTCAAAGAAAATAGAGACATTATGGGGATAACATTTTAGATGTCCAAGACGGTAAACCAAAAATAGCTTCTGATGAATGCATTACATATTGCAGAGGAGAAATGATATACCAAGTTCAAGGTCCTAATTCAAATTTGCCTGTACAGGTAGTTTTCCTTCTCCATGCAGGGTGTAGTTAATTGCCCAGCAAGATATTAAGTCCAAAATCTCAACAGATAATGTGCCAGTTGGTGACATAATAAAATGTCTTCTGAAATACAATTGTATTCACTAAACTATTATTATTTAGATTTGCTCACACCTTTTTCAGTAGTAGCTCAAGGTGAGTTACATTCAGGTACTCTGGATATTTCTTTGTTCCAGGAGGGCTCACCATCTAAGTTTGTACCTGAGGTAATGGAGGGTTGAGTGACTTGCCCAAGATCACAAGGAGCAGCAATGGGGTTTGAACTGGCCACCTCTGGATTGCAAGACCAGTGCTCTAACCACTAGGTCACTCCTCCACTCTTCAGGTAGTGAGGACAGGGCTGGTGTTAGACATTCAGGGGTCCAGGGCAGAAATCAGGGAGGAGGCCTGAAAGCTCGCCTTCAGCTTATGCCTCCTTCAGCTTGAGACAGACTTGGGGCCCCCTATGGTGTGGGGGCCCAGGGCAGTTGCCCTGTTTGCCACCCCCCAATGCCAGCCCTGATTGAGGGATCTCTCATTCAGTATGTTTTTTATCTCCTTCACCATGAACTCTTTCTTAAATGCTTTGAGAATTTAGGTGTAATTGGTACACTCTTAGCTTGACAGGCTATACATGTATAAAATGAATTAAAAATTGTGGCCATTTACACCATTTGGTCTCTTTAACTGGTTCACCAATTCGTTTTGTAGGAAATTACTTATGTCCATTCAGTTGCGCCCCTTTCTTGCCATGCAGGGCTCTACAATCAATATCCTGGTCAGATAATGTTTCTCGGCCAACGTATCTGCTTCCCTAGTCCATGGTCCCATTTGTGTGTAAACATCTACAAGAGACAGTACAAGGAGATCCAAGTGTTGACTTCTAAAACTTTTCTGTGCACATGACCCCTCCCCAAGTATCTTACTAGAGTTAAAGTTACACACTTCCAGGCCATGGTTAAAATGGACATTAAGCTCCCCATGACTCTCCTGTGTTTGGTATTTTCTTTAAATTAGCAGCAGATAATTGTAATGAAGGTTCAAAGTTTCCCCCTATATTGTACCCCATCCTAACTTGCTTTAGTCTAATTATTACAGGCATCTACCTTCTCCTCTTTATGATCTACCATCTACCATAGCACAGAAGCTCCTTTGTTTATGCTGTGTTCATCCATATTGCCCTTTACTTCTTGCCTATGCAACCTTATTTTGCCTGGTGAGCATTAGCAGGGGGGGGGGGGGTGGCTTCTTGAAGTATTTTGTGGGCTGTCTTGAGAAGTCAAGACTGGGATCAGCAAGCTGGGAGGCCAAAAGACATTGCAAATCCCCTCACTCAGCACTCTCCTTTCATTCAAAAAGTCAATCCAGGCTAGAAATTGCAAATTCTAACCAAAAGGTTTAATTAAGCTTGGATGACAAAGGGAAAACACAAGGCAACTTCTCAGCATGAACTATTTACAGTCACCAGTAGAATAAAGGTAATATCCAAAACTTAGTGTTGTAATAGAATTTTTTTTCTGTCTTGGCAGGGGTTTTTGCAAATATCCTTTACAGCTTGTCTCTTTGTGTGACCCCTTTTCCAGAGAGGAACTGCTTGGTAGTAGGTTTCACTTAGAGAGCTGGACTCTTTAAGCCTGCAGATAGGAAGTTCTTGTAGATGGTCCCTTCCTTGATGGGATTTCAGCTTCACAGGTTTTCTGTCCAGGTGCTTCTCCTGGAGAGATGTTTCCACTGCTTTTCTATTACTTTCCTCCTGTGAAGGCAGCAAATGTGTGGGTTTGATTACTGTTTCCTCATCCCTTCTCTTCTCCCATGCACTAGCATTGCTAATCAGTCACAACTCCCTCGTATTTAATGGTACAGTGGCCAGGGGAGCAAAAATCCAAAGACAAACCCTCTCCCCATGGGCTTGGTATTTCTAGTGCCACATATTTTCCCTCCAAAGGGTGTCTCCTCCTCCTCCTACTATCAGTCAGGCAGTAAAGTGAGTCAACCTTTGTTCTGGAAACTTAGATCTTTCCAAGTCAAAACTTCACGTACCAAATACTGAGAGAGGCACCAGAGGTTGCTGATGAGCAGTTTATAGCAGGCAGAATCTAGGTACCTTCTACATCTGCTTAACTCTACCAGGCATCTGTTATGTGTTCCTGTTGAGGTATCACTGTGATTGAATCAGGCAGTAGAATAAAGATTTGGCTCAGATTTAAAATAGAAAAATGATATAATTTCTGGCCAACATTCAGCCCATGGACATCAGAGATTTTTTTAAAATGCTGACCAACATGGGTAGAATTAGATCCGGATATTCAATGTCAGGCTGTGTCCTGGCACCATCACTAAATATCCAGGGCTAATGCAATATGTGCTGGCAACCAGAGCTTATGTGGGTCCCAGCCATTATTCAGACGTAACCCACTTAAGACACATATGTAGGCCCTGTCTGAATATCGGCTAGGACAAACATAAGTAGAAGCAGGTGTTCCGATTTGCCTTCCTTCCCCCAGTACCACTTGTATCCCTCTATAGGCAAATCAAGGCTGGGCCTGAGCACTTCTCCCTCCAAACTCCCATGAGACTGTTGCTAGGGGTCACAGGGGCCATTTTGAGGCAGGGCCCACATTGGGTAGGAGTGAATGCACATTGTGTCTGCCTTAATAACCCTCCCTAGACCACCAGGGAAATTTGAGGTAGACCTAGGGGGCCTATGGGATGGTGGGTGGGAGAGCTTGGGCCTACCCTTAAATTATCTTCAGGGGCAGAGAGGGGGATTGGAAGCAGGGGGGGGGGGGGGGGGTAGGACCCAGAAGCCAAGTTAACTAGGCATCAGCCAATTTTCAAACTAGTACCCAGGTACTGGCTAATATTCAGACTGGAGCCTGGTTAGCTTGATGGCTAAAGTTAGGTCAGCCTTTTTATTGTCCAAACTTTAGTGGCTTACTTAACCATTTAGCAGTCTGAATCTTGTAGCTGAACAATTAAGTACCTCCTTTTCTCAGGACTGCCTCAGCGTTACCCAGACAGTGCAGGGGTGGCTTGTGATGATGTTCAGGGGGCACTGTCCAGTTAAATGTGACTGAATATCAGTGGTTAGGTGGCTACATGTGATTAACCAAGCAGGAGCCTCTCCTCAGTTAAATTGCTTTGAATATCAGGCAGATTTGAATATAATTAATCTGACAAAGTTTTATAATTAAACTATAAAGCACATTTATTAAAAATGTTATTTTCAAAAATTAAAAATAAGGCTTGCCCGATGACTCAATATGAATTGCTATCTGGAGCAACTTGGGCTCATTCCCAGCTCAGGTTTTCCCCTCCTTGGGTTGGCTGGGGCTCTGGCTTCAACCTCAGCATCACAGCCTTTGGGGATGGCGTTCCAGATGACATCTAATGAGGACACCTAAGGGCCAATACTGAGACCGTGGGAGGGACCCAGCTAACTCCTGCGGTTGGCAGCAAACCTGGAAATTCAATGCCATGGCCGTATCCAATGACTGGCATTGAATTTTCTTTTTTTGGGGCCGCTAAAAACATAGAGGCCCTTTTACTAAGATGCTTAGGTACCTATGCGCATACAACGCGCATCAAATTAGAACTACTGCCCAGCTACTGCGTGCCCCAGACGGTAATTCTAATTTTGACACGCGTCCAAAAAGCATGGCAGAAAATAATTTCTATTTTCTACCACGTGGTCCTAACTGGGCAGTAATCGGCAGTATATGCATGCTGATGATTACCACCTGGTTAGCGTGTGAGACCTTACCGCTAAGTCAATGGGTGGTGGTAAGGTCTCAGGCCCCAAATGGAAGTGCACTGATTTTTATTTTCCCGCACATCCATTTTCAGCAAAAAAAGGCCTTTTTTGCAGGTGCGCTGAAAAATGGGCCTGCGCATGTCCAATACACACATCTACAACAGTGCAAGCCATTTTTCGGGGCGCCTTAGTAAACGGGTCCCATAGCTGGTTAAGCTGATATTCAACAACTGACTGGCTAAGTTATAGTGGCCAAGATGTGGCTGCTTTGCTTAGCTGCTCAGCCAATGACCATTGGCACTATCCGGCTATGTCGCATGACATAGCCGGCTGTCTCGCACTGAATATTACCACTTAGCCGGCTTAAGGCTATTTAAATGGTCAGGAGCTGTTCCAGGCCGGTTAATTTTAAATATTGGCCAGCTAGTGGCCAGATTTAAATCCTAGGATTCCATTGTTTTGAAAGGAGTACTAGTGCATGGTCCCTGTCCAAGAACTGTTGCTGCAATAACTAGACTAAAGCAAGTTGGGAGGGAGTATAATATTGGGGGGGGGGGGGGGGGGAGGGGGGGACTCAGGTAAATGTGAATAAAGGCTCATGCTGCTAGACTCCAGCTCTAGGTCTAATCAAGTTGGAAGCCCATAACAAAGGAGGAGGAAACAACAGGATCAAAAAATAAGATGTTCACTATTTAATATTGTCACACATTAGTGACATAGCTGCATTCCGCAAAATACAGGGAGTACCCCTAATATTTATTGCAATGTTTTTCAACTACCAGGGATGTAACCAGACACCCAATTTTGGGTGATCCTGAGCCCAAAATGAGTGGGCATAAGAACACCATTCCTACCTGGCATCTTTCCCTCCCCCCCCCCCCCCCCCAGGTGACTGGGCATCTCTCAACTCCCCCCACCCCACCCCTCTGTACCTTTTCTGCTTGCTGGCAGCCAGAAGAAACTTATACCGACTGCACATGCCAGCCCTGATCCTTCTCTATGACCTGCTCCTGCCTATGCGGAAACAGGAAGTTGCATCAAATGGAAGACGCAGGGCCTTTAGTTGCTGCTTGCTTCCAGCAAAGAAATGAATACTTTAAAAAGTACGGATGGGGTGGAGGGGGAGTTGAGTTGAGATGTTGGAAGGCCTGCAGGGGGAGGAGAGGGAGAGATGCTGGGAGTCTTCAGTTGGAGGGGCTTGGGGAGCACTGCATCCACATCAAAGATGGACCACTGCTGCTTGTCCTTGAGCCTAAAGTGAGTGGGCTTGTGCTCATCCTTGGCTAAGCCACTGCCATGGGTTAACGTTTGTGATAAATATATCTTAACCACAAAACCTTCAAGTGGTTTAGTAAATAGGCTTCTTTATATGGAGGGTAGGTAAGGGACATTGTGAGGATCGGGCCACAAGTTATCCGGAGAGGGCGATATATGTATAAATTATCTAGAAAGTGGTTAAATAAGTGGGACCACTCTAAGCTGGAGGACTCCAACTGCATTGATACCAGTGGTAGGGGTGGTGCTTCAATATTGTATTTTCAATTACTAGAAACAAATAGGTTTCCTGGAGTCCTGCAGAGCTTGTCTGTCCCTCACTATTGAAAATGTGGTAATGAAACAACACACCCCTCCGGTAGGACTGTAGGTGGAGACTCTTGCTCAGCAAAGAAGGAACAGTGAGTGGGACCACAAAAATAGAAGCTCTGACTTATACATGAAAGTTGACTGAATAGTCTCATGAAGCTATATGGATAAGTTACTCATATGTCATTAGATAATTCCCATCATTATGAATATTTAGGGGCCCTTTTACTAAGGTGTGCTAAGCCCTAATATGAACTTAGTTACTGAAAAAAAGCTTACTGTAGGACACAGTAAGGGACCCTTTTAGTAAGGCCGTGTAGGCGCCTACGTGCGCCCAGTGCGCGCCAATTTGGAGTTACCACCTGGCTACGGTGTGGCCCTTGTGGTAATTTCATTTTTGACGTGCATCTGCTACACGCACCGGAAAATAATTTTTATTTTCTGGTGTGCGGCAGAAACCGGGCGGTAATCGTCATTCTATGTGTGTAGCCAATTATCGCACAGTTAATGCTTGAGACCACACCACTAAGTCAATAGCTGGCGGTAAGGTCTCAGACCCAAAATGGACACGCGCCAATTTTTATTTTGCCGCACGTCCATGTTCGGCAAAAAGTTTAAAAAGGCCTTTTTTTACAGGCACCTGAAAAATGGATCTATGTGTGCCCAAAACATGTGCCTACACTAGCACAACCCATTTCTCAGCACACCTTAGTTAAAGGGCCTCTAAAGCGTCTTGTGATAATTTCCTTTTTGAGCAAGCTAACTGCATGCTATTTTTATAAATTATTTTTTGGGAGAGGACATGGCTTGGGTGGGGAATGGCTGTGGAAGTGCTAACTAGCTAGAGCATTCACATTACCACATACTAACTGGTTAACAGAATTAACGCAAGCCCTTAGCTGCTCCTAAACAGGAGATGGTAAGTGCCCCGTGTTAATTATTTGCAGTTGCTGCATGCTAATGACAACCAACCTGTTCAAAAAGGCATACCACAATGATGCAGCCTAACTACCAGTCAACGAAACTCAAGCCTGAACTAGATAAAACCCAACTCACTATACTGGACTACTATAGACTACTCTACCACGAATGAACTTTAACGCAATACCACCTTATCTCTAATTCTGATAATGAACTCTTTAAAATTGACTGTTTAATCTACTATGCCAATCATGTTCTAATGTAATACCAAGTGTATCTCTCACTCCGGAAATGGCGATCGCCAGGACGGAATAATGTAAACCACATTGAGCCTGCAAATAGGTGGGAAAATGTGGGATACAAATGCAATAAATAAATAAATAAACATCAGGGCTTGACCTGAAAATAAAAAAATGCAAAGTGCCCTATTTTTCCACCATGATAAAAATAGACTTAGCATACAAGGAAGTCCTGTGTTAGGATGCACTAAGGAGTCTTTTTACTAAGTCATGCTAAAAAGTGACCAGCGCTGCTGTCAGCATCTGGGATTCCTGTGCATTGCAGCCACTTTTAGCATGGCCATAAAATGACCACATTTGGGGTTTTTTAATGGCCACATGCTTATTTTTATGAACTAAACAAAAAGTAAGGGAAGGAACCCTAAACATCAATTCATTTTCAGCTTGTGATTAGGTGCTGAAAGTGTTCGCTCTATACCTAGGACAAATACAATATGTTTATGATTGATTGTGGTCTTGGAAATCCCATTTGCAATTGTACAACCTACACCATAAGACTGCCAGGTGATTGACTGTTGCTATTCAGTGCGTCTGACGACAACCCTTTAAAGAGTCGCCTTTTTTTCTGATTGCTGTCTTCCTCTTGAGAAGAGATGGATGAGGCTCTCTCGACAACTCTCGACCGTTGGACCCTGAAGCAGGCAACGAAATGTTGGCCACCATAGGTCACGGTCCTTCATTTTGAGAAGAGGAATGTTAAGGAAGACCCGTTTAAGGTAAGTACTCTTCCACATATTTTTTGGAATGCAGCTTTGCAGTTTTGCATTTGACGTGTATGGTCATAAGGAGGTTTTTTTGTGCCAATGATGAAGCAGCCCTGCTCTTGTTGCTTATTGCACTTGTGAGCTTCTTGAGGCTTTTTCCTCCTGCAGACATCACTGGATTTGGAGGTTGGACTGCAGGAGAACTCTTGTTATTTATTTGTGCACATACTAATTTCCCCATTAACGTGTGGCCATTTCCGCTGGGAGCCCTTACCGCAACCTATTTAGAAGGCGGTAAGGGCTCCTGCACTACTACTGTGCTAATCAGATAGCGCACGGTAATGTACCTGCACTAAACAATGGGAGTAGTGCACACTGATAGCCAAATTACCGCAGGATACCTCAATATGTTCTCCGGTAGTGCCTTTTATTGCGCAGTAGGCTTGTGTTAGGCCTACCACGCCTTAGTAAAAGGGCCCCATGCCCATTTTTTACCACAACTTAGGAAAAGGACCCTTTAATGTTTTACAGCCAATTTTCAAAGCCGTTATCTGGATAACAATGGCCATTACCTGATAAAATGGTTTAGTTGCACCTATTCATGGATATTCAGCTACAATAAAAATACTTACAGATTACTGCTGGGATGGTCCCGGGATGGAGTTCAAAATTATTTAGCTAGTGGGGAATATTCAGACTGCTAACTGGCTAACTATCTGGATAAAATTAGGACAGCAAAAAGATAGCCATGGTGGTCAGCATCGAGGCCCAGATGCTCAAAACTCTGGTGTTGTTTCAAATAGCGCCGTATAAATACCGCCGGAACAGCAGAGAAGATCAACTTCCTAATACTCAATGCTAATGAGATGGAAATATAGGCGTGCTCTTAAGCCTTGAGCATTAGGGAGTTTGGCGGAATGATTGTGATTAGCACATATGCAGAGAATTTCCGCGGTAAGCTTGGCTCCTGTGCACATGCGCTTGGCAAAACCTGAATGTGAAACATACATTGGGGTCTGCTTTCTACGGCCTAAATATTAGCATTTTAATTTGGGGTTTTTTTTAAGCTTGGATGCTTATATTTGAATGCAGGCAACAGATGCCATTGTGTACTTTCACTTTTGGGTCTGCATATTCATTTCACATGAACAGCTCTTAAGGGTTTGCATGGGCTTACTCTACCTCCAAAAGCAATCAAAACCAGCTGATTTTGAAGAAAGAATCTTGAGAAATCCTCTCTTCCAGCACCCTAGCACCTGCTCCGACCTGGCATTATTTTTTCCAGCAGTAAGGCATTGTTGTTTTGGGTGCTCTTTTCTGAGCATTGGGGAGGAATACAAAGGGGTCCTTTTACAAAGGTGCACTGAAAAGTGGCTTGCGGTAGTGTAGGCGCGAGTTTCGGGCACGTGCAAAATCATTTTTCAGTGTGCCTGTAAAAAAGCCCTATTTTATTTCTTGAAAATAGACGTGCGGCAAAATCAAAATTGCTGCGCGTCCATTTTGGGTCTCTGACCTTACCGCCAGCCATAGGCCTAGCGGTAAAGAATTTGGGTGGTAAGGAACGAATAGAAAAATTATTTTTCAGACGCGCGTAGCGGACGCGTGCCAAAAATGAAATTCCTGTCAGAGCCACTTACGCGGCTTAGTAAAAGGGGCCCAAAATGATCTCGTTTACATGAGCTCGACTACATTAGCATGCTACTTGCATTGTTCATCTATGCACTCGTTCGTTCCTATGCTCCTGGCCTCTGAACAATCTGCACAGGTAAATGTGGGCACTAGTCCTGCGCTTATGGCTTCTACCACCCATGTTTACTTTTGAGTATCAGGGCCTGAATCCAGATATTCAGGACCTGCCACTATCTAGATACTGGTGTGGAATATTCAGTTTTAATTCAGCCATGGCGGCTGGTGTTTAAAAATCTCTGACCACCTTAGCTAAATATTGACTTTTTTTTTTTTACTTCAGGGACTTTAAATTATTCTTGCTGCTAATTTAAAGAAAACAGCAAAGACATATGATCAATTTTAATTTACAGTGGACTTAGCAATAGAACCTAGGAATGGGAGGTGACATCATAAAGGGAAAAATATGGAAAACCTCTCTCTAAACTGAAAATGAATTGTCACAGCATAAAACCAACTGAAAAAATGGAAACAACTTTACTACTGTCAGGGGCCCTTTTACTAAGCCAAGTAAGCCTCTACGCACACCCAATGTGCGCCAAAATGTGCATCTGATACACCTATCGGACACGTGCCAAGTGGCATTTGATGCATGTAGGTCATTATCGCCCAATTACTGCGTGAGACTTTACCGCTAGGTCCATGGCTGGCGGTAAGGTCTCAGATCCAAAATGGATTTCATTTTGCCGCACGTCCATTTCTGGCAAAAATTTTAAAAAGGCATTTTTTACAGCTGTGCGGAAAAAAGATTCTGCGCGCGCCCAAAACATGTGTCTGCACTATCGCAGGCCATTTTTCAGTGTGCCTTTGAAAAAGGGCCCCTCAGTTTTAAAGTAATTTGCTCAAAAAATGAAATTAATGGATAGACAGAATAGCACTCGCAACTTTTCTCATCTTTTAACGTGTAAAATAATGTCATGCAGGATTTTGAAATTATAATCAAACTTCTTAAGCGGCAATCGTATTTCACATTTTACATTTCTACTTTAAATGTACACTGGAGTTACAGTCCAGCCATTCCCTCTTTTTGTGGGGCCCTTTCACTAAAGTGTGTTAAGCCCTAACCTAATGCATACTTAGGAAGGAATTCTGTAAATTGCACCAAATAAAGGATAGCTTATAGAATAGTGCTTAAGCTTTAGGAACATGCCAACATTTAGGTGCAGCCATTTGCCCCAACGAAAATATGTTGCAAATGCCTGTGCCCATATTTAGGTACGGAGTCTCCTTATTCTACAGTCACGCCCACAATCTGCCCTGATCTGTCCATTTCTGTGTCCTCTTCACCGACACACATAAAAGTTCAGTGCATATATATTCATTGAATCTAATTAGTGCCGATAATTGCATGTTAAAAAAATGCACATGCAAATTGAACATGAGCTCAGATTTGAGTGCACATTTTTTTAGTGCTTTTTATGGAATTAGGGGGGGTATTTGTGGTATTTTCTCCTTTTCCATAAAGAAAGGGAGCATTAACTAAAAAATTTTTTTTTTTACAGGGGGGGTGTGTCATGGGCAGAGAGTGGGCATTACTGTGTTATCTGGTTAGGTCATGCTAACTGAATACTGCAGAATTAACGCAAGAGCACTTAGTGTCTCCTAAATAGAGGCAGTAAGTGCTCCCGTATTAATTTTTTGCAGGTCTTGCATGCTAATGGAAAAATTAGTGCAGGACCTGCAAAAAAAAAAAAAGAAAAAAGCCTAAAATACTGCCATGTTGAATCTGGGCTTAGCGCATGGGAAATCTTGCATTAAAACATGTTAATCCCAAATTCTAGCAAGGTTTAGTAAAAGGGCCCCTTTGTTTTTTAAATAGTTTTTATATCACAGAAGGATGGAATTTATTCTATCTGATGAGAAAAAACCTTGTTATCCCTCATTACACACAGGAACATACAGGTTGCTCTACAGAGCTATTCGCAACATTTCATTCAAGAATATACAGCAAGTTGAAAACAATTAGGGGTGCTTTTACTAAGGTGTGCTGAAAAATGGCTTGCGGTAGTATAGACGTGAGTTTTGGGCGTGCACTGATCCATTTTTCAGCGCGCCTCTAAAAAAAGTCTTTTTAAAATTTTTGATGAAAATGGATGAAAGGCAAAATCAGAATTGCTGCACGTCCATTTTGGGTCTGTGACCTTACTGCCAGCCATTGACCTAGCGGCAAAGTCTGATGTGGTAACTGGCCAGTAATGACCTATGCACATCAAACACCACTTGGCGCTTCCAAAAATAAAAATTATTTTTCAGTCGTGCGTATCGGATGCTCGCCAAAAATGAAATTACCGTAAGAGCCATGTGGTTACTCCATTTTGGTGCAAGTTGGGCACGTGTTGGGCCCACATAGGCGCTTACACGGCTTAGTAAAAGGGCCCCTTGTTTATTTAGACCTAAATGTGGCTTTGTCCCAAAATGCAAATGTATATATGAGATGGAGGCGTATCTCAAAACTTTCAAAATATTTAATTTTCTTCACACTACCATCTGTATCGCATACATTATATCAAAGAATGCACAAAATATTTGATTATTTGTTGTTTGATATTGCTCATATAACTCTGTAATATAATTGTAATTTTTTTCACTGTTAATTGTAAGCCACATTGAACCGAAACTATTTTTTGGAAAATGTGGGAATATAAGAATGAATGAATAAATAAATAAATACATTAAAAAATCTAAGATTGATATTCAGCCACACAGTGAACATGCAATTTGAAATGTCTTACTTAAATGGTTGCAATTTACACATACATTATATTCAGCTACATCCATTTTGCAACACTTCTACATGTAAATATTCATATTTAAGATGGATTTCAAGTTGTTTGTGAGGCCTGTTTAATGAGTAAATATCACCACTTGAATGTATGAATTAGAAATGTAAGTGGTACCACCATTGATAGGCCCCAAATCCTGTCCCTTTATCGACAGATAATTTGGCCATATAATGATTTACAGTAATAAAGTTGGATAAACACCACAAAGAATGGCAATATGGTGATATTTTTTTTATTGGAGACAAATTCAGTAGTTGGATAGAAACATTGCCCAACTTGGCCATGTTTCGGGTTGCGGCTGCATCAAGAGCATCAACTCACATCAATAGTAGAATTATAATCATAAAAAACTTTATATAAATAAACCTAGAAATTTAGGGCTAGATTCTATATATGGCACCCCCAAAAAAATCATTGCTCCAGCATTAACTCCATCTTATCCAGTTAAAAAATGCTAGATTAATAATGCAGGAATGCCCACTCTCCACCCATGACACGCACCCTCAGTAAAATATTTTTTAAAAACATTAACATGGAGTTTACTGTGCAAAAACAAGCAAAATACTGCAAAATCTTTAACGCATTGTGTGGTAGCCTGTTCTCACATGCAAACACATGTTAAGGGCTAAGCACCCTTAAATAAAAGAGCCACTTTATTAAGTTAGTCATCCAGACATAGTCTGAATATGGCTGATACCCAGATAAGTGCCAGTGGCCCAGTTATGCATATCTGAATACAGGCACTGAATATTCAGGTATAAAAATCCATGGTGGCCAGTATTAAAATCAAAATTGACTGTCACAGCTGAATAGTGGAGAAAATAGGAAGACATTCCCTATAGCATACAAATTTGAGTGCACCCCCGCTTTGTGTGCACAATTTAATTGCTTAGGGGTCCTTTTACTAAGCCATATTGGCGCCTACACACACCCAATGTGCACCAATTCGGAACTACCACCTGGCTACCATGTGACCCGGGTGGTAATTTCATTTTTGAACACACGTCCCTTATATGTACCGGAAAATTTTCCGTCGCACGGCACTAACCAGGCGTGATCAGCATTGTACGTGCGCAGATGATTACTGCTCGGTTAACGCATGAGACCTTACCGCTAAGTCAGTGGGTGGCAGTAAGGTCTCAGGCCCAAAATGGACGTGTCCCAATTTTTATTTTGCTTCACGTCTGTTTTCGGCCAAGAAAAGGCCTTTTTTGCAGGTGCACTGAAAAATGAACCAGTGCGTCCAATACACATGTATACAACAGTGCAGGCCATTTTTCGGCACACCTTGATAAAAGGACCCCTGAATGAGCCAATTAGTGCTGATAATTGAGCACTAACAATTATCGGCACTAATTGGAAATAATTGAAATTTACACGCACATCATTATAGTTGCTATAAGATGTGTGCTCAAAATTTTCCATGAAGATCTGATAAAGGGGTGTGGCCATGTGAGGGCCATGGGCTTGTCAGGAGTGTTCCTGGAATTTGCATGCAGTAGGCCGATCTATGCCTAATTTAGGCGCGAGGGTTTACACTAGGTTTCACTTGGTGTAAATCCTCATGTCTAAAATTGAACACGGATCCCATCACCAACCGCTATTCTATAAACAGCTCCCAATTTGGGGAAACCTTTATAAAATAGTGCTTAGCACTCATTCTTTTTGGCTCCGCTTTTTCAGCGCCATATAGCGAATCTAGCTCATAATGTCTGATATTTATACTTACTAGAAACACGAAGAGTCATATTTGGATACAGAGTTGTTATTTGTTAAATATCCAGTTAAAATCCACATCAAGTTTCTCCTTGCCACTAAGTTTCACTTTCACATATTCAGAGCATCTGTGATGTGCCTGTTTGATAGCTATTAAAAGAAACCTATGTCATGAAAAGGCATGGAGGTCATGAACTGGCTATTAGACCATCCTGCAGGCCTGCTGGGCCACTGGTGACATCAGCCTGTATCATCTACAAACAATGAGTTACTATTGAAATAGAAAAAGGAAAGAAATCTGATTTGGTGCAGTCCATTGCCTGAATGACATGTAGTTGAACTTTATGGATGCACATTACATTCTCTTATAACACAGAATATGTAAGGACAGGCCTAGTCACTGCTTAAAGCCTGCAATTTATAGAAATCTCTCAGTATCCACCTTGGGGTAGACTCAGTAAATGGATCCTAAAGTTATGCACCAGGATACAGGGAGCTAAGCATGAATTCTAAGCAGTTCCGGGTGGAACTACAATTATAGAATACTAGCTTAAGCCTGTATTTTTGTGCCTAACTTTAGACTGGTGTAAATGCTCAGATGTAAATACTAACAGTCACACAGATGAAATAATCCACAAACACTTTAAAGATAACCCCTACCTTAAGCAAAAACATATATAGAAAAATTTTTAAATGTGCTCATATTTCTTCACGGGACCATCACAAACCCAAATGTCTTCTGAAATGTCCACTTCATTTTTCAATCATTGCACATTGTATTTTTATGTTTTGATATTGTACACCCAATTGTGCTTCACTTCACCACCAATATATAAAATAGAAATATATATAACATATATAAATAAATAAAAATAGAAATATATAATAGAAATAAATATATAAAACATTTTTTTATAAAAAGTATATCTTTCAAGATTGGACTTCCATCATGGGACCCAAGACAGTGATGGAAGATAACTCCAATTTTGAAAGATATTCTATGTATAAGAAAATGTTTTACATATTAGTGGTGGAGTGAAGTACAATTGGGTTTACAGTACCAAAACATAAAAATACAATGTTCAATGATTGAAAACTGAAGTGGACATTTCAGAAGACATTTGGGTCTGTGATGGTCCCGTGAAGAAAAATGAGCACATTTAAAATTTTTCCTATATATTTTTTTGTTTAAGTTAGGGGTTATCTTTAGAAAAGAGTGTTTGCTCTGTAGATTATTTCACCCGTGTGGTTGTTAATAATTTTTTCTTCAGAATTAGATCATTAATCCTCTCATTTGTATTTTTTGGTTTAACCCACACATAACTACTGGCATTTAGGCGTGTAAATGTAAACTGAACCTTAATGCTGGGCCCACCCCTGACCCATCCATGCCCCTCCCTTAGCCATTTCTGTTTTGGAGTTGCACGCAAGAGAAATTATGCGCACTGTTTATAGAATAAGGACATAGAACAGCTATGCACAAAACTACTAATTATTGCCAATGAATAATTGTTAAGGCCAATTATTGATAGTTACCACCAATTAAACACCAATTGAGCCCAATAGTTTATGCACATAAATGACTATTCTACAATCATATGCCCAATTGCGCACCTTTTTTTGGTGCCATTTTTAGAATGAAGGGACTTGTGTGCAAGCTGTATGTGATACTCTAGGCCATGTTTTCCATTATCGATTCTCAAAGTGAAACAACTCACATGGATTCCCTTTGAAAACAAGCAGGTGCATACTACATATTGCACTTTTCACTTCCTGTTTATGTGAGTGGTGGATGGACAATAAATACAACACGAGACAGTGGAGAAGACCAAAGGAACAAGAGAGCAGCCAAAGACGTCTTCAATAAAGAAGTTCTTTTATTGGCATCAGCTCACATAAAAGATAAAAGGCAGGGCCACCAAGAGCCTGAGCCGGTCTCGGGGCAGGGCTGCCACTGCCGCCGCTGCCCTCCTCAAGGATACCACCCCACCCCAGGATGCTGCTGCCCTCCCGGACACCACATAGCCAGGCCAGATTGGGGGGGGGTGCAGAGTCCAAAGTGGAAGGGCACATTTTGCCCCACCTCCCTGCCCCCGCCGCAACTCCACATACCTTGGCTGGCGGAAGTCCCCAAGCCCTGCCAACAAAAGCCTTCCTTCCAGTACTGTTCTCCGCCACATTGCCACATCTTGCATGCTCAGTTTCATCAAAACCGAGCATGTGCGATGTGAGCGGAAGCAGGGCAGGCAATGCGGTGAACAGCTCTGGAGAGAAGGCTTCTGCTGGTGGGGCTTGTGGACTCCCGCAAGCCAAATCAGGGACCCTGAATCCAACTGTGTCTGCTCCTTCCCATCCTCCAAGGGGGGGGGGGGGGTCTGACACCGGGGTCTGTCTCTCTCTTGCTCCTGTCCATGACCAAGACTGAGCTTCTTATCTTTCCCCCTAAACCAACCTCTCCTCCTCCCCCATTCTCTATTTCTGTGGATAACACTCTCATCCTTCCTGTCTCATTTATTTATTTATTTATTTATTGCATTTGTATCCCACATTTTCCCACCTTTTTGCGGTTTCAATGTGGCTTACAATATGAGTTAAATGATGGAAATACAATTTGTTACAGATTGGTTATGGATTACATTGTGCAGAGTTATGCGAGACAATCAAGGTGTCGTTAAGGAATGTAACAATGGAACACAAACATTGAAACGTTGGAAGGAGACAATGGGAGCTTAGAGGGCGATAATAAGGCATGAAGACATATGGTATATATCTTTCTGTGAGTAAAGGTATGAGTGATGTGATATTACGGGAATGAGAGTTCAGAAGTGGATGTATGATGCATTAATGAACAGTAAGTATGGACTTTATGTGTTTTGGTTCTTTCCGTAAATTTTTTTAAAAAGATGGGTCTTCAATAATCTGCGGAAGGAAGCTTGCTCGTGGATCGTTCTTAAGTTGCGCGGCAGTGTATTCCAAAACTGCATGCTCATGTGAGAAAAGGTTGACGCGTGTAGCGCCTTGTATTTCAAGCCCTTGCAATTGGGGAAGTGGAGGTTAAGGAAGGTTTGGGATGATCTTTTGGCGTTTCTGGGTGGTAAGTCTATTAACTCAGACATGTAGGCTGGGGCTTCGCCGTGAATGATTTTGTGGACTAATGTGCATACTTTAAAAGTGACGCGTTCCTTGAGTGGAAGCCAGTGCAGTTTCTCTCGTAATGGTTTTGCACTTTCATATTTTGGCTTTCCAAAGATGAGTCTGGCTGCCGTATTCTGGGCTGTTTGAAGTTTCCTCAGTGTTTGCTCTTTGCAACCTGTGTATAGTGAGTTGCAGTAGTCCAGATGGCTGAGTACGAGGGATTGCACTAGGCTGCGAAAGACGGATCTTGGGAAGTATGGTCTTATCCTTTTCAGTTTCCACTTGCTGTAAAACATCTTTTTAGTTGTGTTGTTAGCGTGAGTTTCGAGCGTTAGGTGGCGTTTGATAGTGATTCCAAGGATTTTTAGCGTTTCTGAGATTTGAAGGTTTAGGTTTGGTGTGTTTATAGCGGTGAATTCCTTTGTGTTGTAACCTTGGGGTCATCTTCGATTCCTCCCTCTCCTTCTCTGCACATATTCAACAGACTGCTAAAACCTGTCGTTTCTTTCTCTATAATATCACCAAAATCCTTCCTTTCTTTTCTGAGCACACTACCAGAACCCTCATCCACACTCTTATCACCTCTTGCTTAGACTATTGCAACTTGTTTCTCACAGGTCTCCCACTTAGCCATCTCTCTCCTCTTTAATCTGTTCAAAATTCTGCTGCACGACTAATATTCCGCCAGGGTCGTTATGCTCATATTAGGCCTCTCCTCATGTCACTTCACTGGCTTCCTATCCGTTTCTGCATATAGTTCAAACTCCTCTTATTGACCTATAAGTGCATTCACTCTGCAGCTCCTCAGTACCTCTCCACTCTCATCTCTCCCTACATTCCTCCCCGGGAACTCCGTTCACTGGGTAAATCTCTCTTATCTGCACCCTTCTCCTCCACTGCTAACTCCTTTTATCTTGCTGCACCATATGCCTGGAATAGACTTCCTGAGCCGGTATGTCAAGCTCCATCTCTGGCCGTCTTCAAATCTAAGCTAAAAGCCCACCTTTTTGATGCTGCTTTTAACTCCTAACCAGTGGTGTGCTGGAGCAGGCTCTCACAGGCTCGCAAGAGCCAGTTGTTAAGTTTTTAAGAATTTTGGGAGCTGGTTGTTAAAGTAGGGCCCTCCATGGCTACTTTAACAACTGGCTCCCAAAATGTGGGCTTGGGCCTCCTGCTGAATTCTCTTTTACTTTGCTGGTGGGGATGCTGAGCCCTGCCAGCCAAGTAAATAGACTGCTGCTGCTCCCACTCCTTGTTTCCAGCTCTGAGCAGCAGGCTGGGACTTCTCGAGCATGTGAGAGAAGTTCCAGCATGCTGCTCAAAGCAAGATGTTGGGAGTGGTGGCAGTCCATTTATTGGCTGCCAGCAAAGGTATGCCTAGCGTGCCCGCATGAAGGGAGGGAGGAGAGAGAGGCAAGTGTTTCTCCCCCCCCCTCCCCCTGGCCACCCCTGGCCCTTCCAACTGCAGAGCTGGCTACGTCCGGAGAAAGAGCCTGTTGTTAAAAATTTACCAGCACACCCCTGCTCTAACCCATATTCACTTGTTCAGAACCCTTATTTTATCATCCTCACCTTAATATTCCCTTATCTCTTGTTTGTCCTGTTTGTCTGCCCTAATTAGATTGTAAGCTCTGTCGAGCAGGGACTGTCTCTTCATGTTCAAGTGTACAGCGCTGCGTACGTCTAGTAGCGCTATAGAAATGATAAGTAGTAGTAGTAGTAGATTGCGTTAACACGATCACCTAGGTCCTGTCAGGAGCAGGAGAGAGACAGACCCCAGCCCCCCCCCCCTTGGAGTCCTGTGCAGTATCAGTTGGTGGACTCTGGGCCATGTTTTGGCTACATTGCCTGCAACAGGAGTCCTAACAAAATGCTATGTGTACCCTGCTGTTATGAAAATAATACCAGGTGCAGACAATAAATTGAGCAATTTTAGTGACAGCACTTCTTCTCAGCATTGAAATAAAGGAATCTGTTCCTGGATGGATGGACAGTAAATATCATGCATACATGGGCTGTTTTACTTCCTGAGCTATATACGACCAGAAGAACGCTTTCTCTTCATGTGGCTAAAACTGTGCTGGTTGTAGAAGCTGCAGATACTTTTTGGTGCATTTGAGGAGGGCAGTGGTGTACCAAGGGGGGGCGGTGGGGGCGGTCTGCCCCGGGTGCACGCTGCTGGGGGGGTGCCGCAGCACGCGGCTGTTGCCCTGTCTCAGTCCGATTTTGCAATTCACATGTGTTCACTGCTCCCTCTAAGTCTGCCCCGGAACAGGGTCGCGCTGCACCTGGGGGGAGGGGGGGGCGATCCGCCCCGGGTGTCAGCTAGGGTCGGAACACCACTGGAGGAGGGTAAGTTTCAGTTAGGCCATTTTACCTTGGTAAATGAGTTTTTGATGAGCATGTTTCAGGCGAGGGACCTTTGGGTGATTATGTCTGAGGATCTCAAGGTAGTAAAACAATGTGACAAGGGGTTAGCCATGGCAAGAAGGATGCTAGGCTGCATAGAAAGAGGTGTAACCAGTAGAAGAAAGGAGGTGTTCTTGCCCCTGTACAAGTCATTGGTGAGGGCCCATTTGGAATTTTTTTTCAGTTTTTGAGGCACCCTCAAACCCACCCAACAAAACAAAAGCCGCACGGTCTTTGTTCCTTTCTTACTCCTTGTACTAAGCTGGGAGCAGGCCAGGGCCAGATAAAATCTGGTAGGCTGTAGGATTTGAGTTATCCACTTTTCCTACTTTATTTTTAATAGCTCTAGGAGTCAATCACTCTTTCTCTCACACAATGAAAAGACTCCAGTCCAGGATTTTATAAAACACAACAGGAACTTTACTGAAAATATTGCAACAGGCAGTTCAAATCCTTCCAAACTTACACAGTTGATTTGTAATCCAATTTTATACTTTGTAACAATGAATCTAGAGTCAATCTCAGTGATATGGTGTAAATCTGCTAGCTCAATTTGTAGATCCTACAGTACATGTATATTTACAACTCTTCCTGTCCATTACCCATCCTTTCTGGGTGCAACCGTCTAAGGCTATGCCTGCAGTACTGGTGCAACAAGTGATCTTCCTTTTGGACCAGACCACCCTGTCTGTCCACATTCTTCTCCAAGGAGTACCTCTCTGAGCTATTACCTTGGACTCCAACAGGCTCTTCCCTGTTCCTGTTCCTAGGCTGGAATCCCCTACTCCCATCTGGAGCACTCCTCTACTTCAAAGTTACTGCTTGGACTGGCAGAAACCTCTCATTGGATCAGCCTTAGTCTCTTGAACCCATCTAGGACTCCCCTTCTCCTCCAGGGTCCCAGCGGGGTTAGAGGCAACCAAAGACCTGGTGCTTTCCCCAACCACAACATTGATTAACTGTAAACTCCTCCATTACCTTCAATCAACAACCAAAAACATTTCCCTCAGCACTTTCCCATAAACACTCCCCTTAGGGCTGGGCTTCTTGCTCTCTCCTTCAACCAATTTCCCTCCCCCTAGTAACTCTAGGGAAGGGTTGCCATCATTTTAGTAATCTCCATTATAATGGGGGATTACACATAGTTTGCTTGATCACAAGAACATAAAAACGTACAGTGTTTGTCCTTGGACCATACTATTAATGACTAGACAGTCTTGAGGTGATTGACTGTGCAGGCTCCCAGCTTTCCTTCAGATTGCTTCCTGTAGTGGTAGTGGAAATTCTATTAAGGGGAGATTAAAACTTTGGTTTCTTAAAGGTGATGATGACAACAGGAAAGTAGGGGCAATGGAGGGTAAGGCACTTTGAGCTTGGTCTCCCAAGCTCTACAAAGTTTCCTGCAACCTATTCTTTTATATAATGCACACATGAAAGTTGGCTGTCTTCTGCATGAAGAATGCTAGCTGCTCTGTTTAATAATATGCAACTTAGAATTTGGGTGCAACATGTTATAGAATATACATGGAGGGGCATAATCGAAAGGGGCGCCCAAGTTTTCCTGAGGACGTCCTCGCAGGACATCCCAGTGAAGGGGCGGGGAAACCTATATTATCGAAACAAGATGGACATCCATCTTTTGTTTCGATAATACGATCGGGGATGCCCAAATCTTGATATTTAGGTCATCCCTAGAGAGATGGTTGTCCTTAGACTTGGTCGTTTCTGATTGTCAGCGATAATGGAAACTAAGGAATCCCATCTCAGAAATGACCAAATGCAAGCCCTTTGGTCGTGGGAGGAGCCAGCATTCGTAATGCACTGGTCCCCCTGACATGCCAGGACACCAACCTGGCACCCTAGGGGGCACTGCAGTGGACTTCATAAATTGCTCCCAGGTGCATTGCTCCCTTACCTTGGTTGCTGAGCCCCCCCCAAACCCATTCTCCACAAATGTACACCACTACCATAGCCCTTATGGGTGAAGGGGCACCTAGATGTGGGTACAGTGGGTTTTTGGTTGGTTTTGAAGGGCTCACATTTATCACCACAAGTGTAACAGGTGGAAGGGGATGAGCCTGGGTCCACCTGCCTGAAGTTCACTGCACCCACTAAAATGCTCCAGGGACCTGCATACTGCTGTCATGGAGCTGGGTATGATATTTGAGGCTGGCATAGAGGCTGTCAAAAATATTTAAACATTTTTTTGAGAGTGGGAGGGGGTTAGTGACCACTGGGGGAGTAAGGGGAGGTCATCCCCGGTTCCTTCGGTGGTCATCTGGTCAGTTCAGGCACCTTTTGTGGCTTGGTAAGAAAAAAAGGACCAGGTAAAGTTGTCCAAGTGTTCGCGAGGGACACCCTCTTTTTTCCATTATGGGTCGAGGACGTCCATGTGTTAGGCACGCCCAAGTCCCGCCTTTGCTACACCTCCGAAATGCCCCCAGGAACTTTGGTCGTCAGTTGGGAATGCCCAAAATCGGCTTTCCGTTATACCAATTTGGGTGACCCTGTGAGAAGGATGCCCATCTTGCGATTTGTGTTGAAAGATGGGCGTCCTTCTCTTTCAAAAATAAGCCTGTTAGTGAGTTGTGCACATAAATGTCATTTAATGCCAATTAGTGTTGGTAATTGCTTGTTAACATCCAATTAACAGCGCTGATTAGCTTGTTAACCAATTAAGTTATGCACATTGTTATAGAATACGCTTCAATTTCCGCACATATTTTCAGGCGCCATATATGGAATCCAGAGGTAAGTGCTTTAAAGTCACATTTGTCATTTATCACACAGTATGTGTATTCCATTACTCATTGTATACTGGCATCACCTCTTCTCCACCCATGCCCTGCCTAGTTACGCACACTGATAGAAAGTGCCATTAATGCATGACATGCTGCACACTAATCAACAGTTTACCACAAAATCTTGTTACTGCAGTCAAGCATTAGCTGTTATTGCACACTAAGTTGTGAATACACAGCAATAGCAAGCAATAGTAATAACACTCAAAGACCACTAAATCCCAGAAAACTGGTCCAGTACAGGGAATACAATACATAAAAGTAGTGTTATACAATCAAATGCTAACACAGATTAAGAATCAAATAAAAAAAATCAATATTTTTACAAAAGAATACGTAATTTGACTCCAATCTAATCGAAGCAAGCAAAGAATTCCATACAGAAATTGCACTAACAGCAACTACGGTATTGAAGATTTTCAAATACTGCATGCCCCTGAATTTAGGAGAGGGAATTTTCAATTATGCTGATACATGAGAAGAAAGTCTCAGAGAGGGAGTCCTTATTAAATTCATTACCAATTCTGAAGTAAAACCATAAAAAGTGTGAAAAACTATACGAGCTGATTTAAACAAAATTCGCTTTTGTATTGGGAGCCAGTGTAACTTAGCAATACAACGTTGTCAGATTTCTTAATTCTATATAAGTGAATTGAAGTGTTCTGAATTAATTGAAGTTTGTATAGAAGTTTTTAAGCAAACCCAAATACAGTGCATTACAATAGTCGAGATGAGACAGAATCAACATCTGAACGTAAAGTAAGATCTAATCAAATGCTGCAGGGACAAGATTAGATCTTACTTTACGTTGGTCCAGATGTTGATTTGCTACAAGAGACAGATGTTCCCAGCATGTCATTTGCAGGTGCTGCAAAACTTTGCTACAAAAGAGACAAAATGCAGTTGTCTCATTTTGTAAAAAGTCTTTTGCCACAGGTGGTTCATCTGAGATTCCAAGGTCAGAGAAGACTCAAGAATAACACTTAACACTCAAGATTTGTCCTTGACTGGTAAGGATCTACCTGAAGGCAAGACAATAGTACTGGGGACCCTAATGCCAGGATTTTTAAACCATAAAACCTTGGTTTTATTGGCATTCAATTTCGGCATATTATTTGCAGCCCAGTGTTGGATTCTGTCAATAACAGAAGCTATTCTCTTAAAGGTGTCATATAAAATATCGTCAGCAAATGAACACAAAAGTTCATCATCCAACTGAATACATCCTAAGGAAGATATTAAACCTGTTTTTGCTGTTTGCTCATAAGTCTTTAGGGGGCTTGGCCCTTGTAATGTATTAGCTAAAGTTAACGGATGTGATTTTTTTGCTTTTGTATTGTTTCTCAAAACCTATTAAAGACTTCTATAAATTAAAAAAAAAAAGCAAAGGGGATGAAGAGAGTCTCGAGGCACTCCACAACCAGTGGACCAAAACTGAGATGTCAAATTATTGTTCCTTAATGTGGTATAGTAAAAGGGCACCAAAGTGATCAGTAGAGAGTTTGAGAATTATGTGAAGATTAGAATCAGA
Organism: Microcaecilia unicolor; assembly: GCF_901765095.1. Classification (NCBI taxonomy): domain Eukaryota; kingdom Metazoa; phylum Chordata; class Amphibia; order Gymnophiona; family Siphonopidae; genus Microcaecilia; species Microcaecilia unicolor. The sequence continues at coordinate 124,029,545 of NC_044035.1, forward strand.
GGGCAGGGTGGGTTGGGGCACACCATTTTTTAGAATGGACTCGGAGTGTGGGGTAATTATGAAACATCAGTACCCTAGCTCTTCAAAAGATAGCAGGTCTGCCTTGGGGCACATTATCTTCGCTTTGCTGCAGCCGGTAAATGTTCCTGCATTAAAATAGCACACAAACACACTGTTTTACCCTGGATTAGTACATAGGACACTTAAGTTTAATTATGAACCAGGGGTTTGCAGAATTACATGATTATCTGCATGAGAGAAACAGAAGCAAGAAGGAAGGCACAATTTTTGCTAGTAGCTAGGAAGCTGACAGAAATAATAATGCATTTCTACACATCCTGTTTTGCTTCTGATTCTTTCTCTCTGTGGAAACATATCATAAAAATTAACCCAGAAGAGGGTTCAATTAGAGAATAAGTTTAATAGTTGACATTATCCATCTTTCTCAAGTATTATCACACTGAAAAATCTAGGATTTGCTACTGATGAGAAATTGAAAATTGGTAATAAACAGCTTTACAAGGTTTTTGCAATTATGCAGGCACTACTGGAAAAAAGAATTTAAAGAGTGTTTACTTTTTCTTAAAGGACTGTATCCCAGATTTATTGAAAAACTGGAACTTGATAGTCATCATTATAGATATCTATAGTTGCCCAAAGTACAATATTTTGATTTCAAACCCTTATATTTAGAATCATTAAACTCTGACTCCATCTCAAGGACTTGGCAAATCTATTTAGGATTCTTTTCTTATGAGTGTCCAATGACATAATTTGACATATGTGCAGTAATTAATTAGAATTTTAACATTTCTGCTTAGAATGAATAGTTGAACTAATCATATTCATCTTTTCCTGCTGTCCGGATACGGTCAGTAACTGACAACTAAGAAAATCCTTAATCTTGATTCATGGTTTGATTTAATGCTTCTCTATAACATTAAGAGCAACATTGCTTCCGTGATGTGACCAGGTTATCATTATCCAAAGCTGTTACCAAAATCAATTGGAATATAATACACTCTTTCCTAAGTGTGGCTGAGGTTAGCTTCCATTAACCTGATTCACATTTAATTAACATACAAATTCTCATACAGGTGGAAGACATTTTGATGTGTTCTGCCTGACCCACGTCTAAATAATTGATGATGAGTGGAATCATTTCTAATTAGCAAAATCAGTATACATTAAGCCTATTATACTTCATCTATTTTATTCTCTATGGGACAAACAAAATCTCTTTGTGTCAGGATAGGCTAGAAGGTTAACATTAGTTCTATACTTTGTGAAAACAAATTTTAATTTATTTATAGGAGGCACATTTCCTTCATTCTACTTTGCAGCTGCGAAATAATATAATTAATGTTCACCAGGGTACCTGAACAAAATTAATAGAGTCACAAGGTTCATCATTTTTTAATAATAATATACCAAGAGCTGATCCTTTGGGTTGATTCACGAGAGAACCTGTTTTGCTAAAGTAGTTTGAACAAGTCATGCAACTGTTTTTTTTTCAGAGGAAATGAAGAGATCATAACCACTGTCAATGTTTAATGAATGCCTAGCCCATTCCTGGACAATGAGCAAAGTGCATTTTAAGTTGCAGTTTGTGTACTCCATAGTTAACCCTTTAAGGATATTGTCCTGTTAATCTTCAACAAATATTCCCCTAAGTGAAACTCTATAAGTTGTTTTTAAATGCAGTTTATCTGCTTAGATTTTTGTTTTGTTGACCAGTGAACTGTGGTTAAAGAAATGGTGATCTTTCTCCTCTGTTATACTTCAAATATTACCTGGGATGAAAATCACAGATAAAAATGTGAAGTACAGATTGCCTATATAGTATTACTATTATTAATAACCCAAATGGGGTCCTTTTACTAAGCTGTGGCAGAAAATGGCCTGAGCGCCCTTAACACAGGTCTTTCCACGAGCTAAGGCAATTTTATATTTTCTGATTTAATAGCCATGCACTAATGTCAGTAGCATGAACTAGTTCTGTGCTAATCAGTTAGCATGTGGTAATGTAGCTGCACTAAGGCACACAGATCTGGGCGCCATATTTTTGTAGGTCTCATGCTAATGGGAAAATTAGTGTGGAACCTGCAAAAAGAAAAAAAGCCTTATTTTAGGGATGAGCCAGAAATGGACTTACCCCTGGATTCTATATAGTGCACTTAAATTTAGGTGCCAAAATCTGCGGGGATTCTATAACACTGTGCATAACTAACGGGCCCTTTTACTAAGCCACATAGGCGCCTACACGCGCCCAACACACATGAATTTGGGATTACCACCCAGCTACCATGTGGCCCAGGTAGTAATTTCATTTTTGATGTACGTCCCCTATGTGCGCTAGAAAAGATTTTTTGTTTTCTGGTGCGCGGCACAGCTGGGCAGTAAAAGACATTCTACACGCATAGACCATTACCGTCTGGTTAATGCTTGAAAACTTAATGCTAAGTCAATGGGTGGCAGTAAGGTCTCAGACCCAAAATGAACACGCGCCAATTTTCATTTGGCCGCACATCCATTTTCGGTCAAAATGTTTTAAAAGATATTTTTACAGGTGCGCTGAAAAATGATTCTGCACACATCCAAAACATGCGCCTACACTATCGCAGGCCATTTTTTTGCGCACCTTAGTAAAAGGACCCCTTAATTGGCTTAACAAGCACTGATATCAGCACTTAACAAGCAATAATGAACACTAATTGGCACTGATTAGAATTTAGGTGCACAACTCACTAAGTGTATTCTGTAATGTTGTGCTCTGACTTCTGACGCGTGCGGACAAAAAGGGCATGGTTATGGGTGTGGAAATGAGCGTTTCGTGGGAATTCCAAAATTTAGGTGCCTAGTTATAGAATATGGCCCAGTGCACCTAAATATATACGCTGGAATTTACACCATGTTTTAGTTGGTATAAATTGATACACACAGAGTTAGGAACTGAAATTTCAACTAAGCGCTTATTTGGCACTGATTTCAGTGCCGATTTTTTAGGTGCCATATATAGAATCTCCTCCTGAGTGTGGGAAAGTCCCAGGCTAAAACACGCTGATCCAATTTCTTAGCACAGCTTAGTAAAATATATTGCTGTACTACAGATTACCCTTGCATTTTGGGTCTATATTGTGCGTTTTATTGTGGTTCTTAAATTTATTTTATTCTATTATATATATGTATATGTGTATGTATATAATGTATATATATATATATATATATATATATATATATATATATATATATATATATATATATAAAACGTATCTCTCTCTCTCTCTCTCTCTCTCTCTATATATATATATATATATATATATATATTGTACACACCTTGATTTTATTATTGAAAGGCAGAATAACAAATACTGCAAATAAATAAATAAATAAGTTAATCCTTAATCCTTGACAGAACCAGATGGTACAGGTCCCTAGGCAATCTGAGTCCACCATAAAACATCTCCAATAAAGTCTGATAAGAAACTAGAAACACTCACTGAAACTGTACATATACACCCTAAAATGATTAAATGTAAACAAAAACCAAATAAAAAAGGAAAATGTTTTATAGTGGACTCAGATTGCTTAGAGACCTGTATCATCTGGTTCTGTCAAGGTTTAGCTGTTGGCAATATTTGTTTGAGATCTGCACTAGACAATTCTTATAATAGTCAAAAAGGAAAAATGCAGAATTTAAAAAAAGATATTTTGTTTGATCTATGCTGCCATCCCCTTCACCTTTGCAGAATATGTTTTAGTTTCACATTCATTTTTTAATTTGTTTTTTTTTATTTACATTTGATCATTTTAAGATGTTTATGCACTGTTTTCAGTGAGTGTGTTTAATATCATCATACATTGTTGAAGGATATTTATGGTGGACTTGTTGCTTATAGAGTAGACCTGTACCATCTAATCCTGTCAACATTTAGTTGGTAGCAATATTTGTTTGAGATCAGCACTAGATTATCCTTAGTAATAGCCTGTATTTGTTTTGGGTTCTTGTATGTGTTTGATTTGGTGGCTCAGTGTTCACATATGAGTAATGTAGCTTTGTTTTGATTGATGTTTGATTTTTTTTATTTTTTATTTTAGAGTATTACCTTTTGGGCTCTCCATATTCCTGTATGAAACTGACTGTCTACATTTTTATTTTTACTTTACAGCTGATGAATGAATATATTGATTTAATTAGATTATTGTTTTTTCCACGAGTTTCAGCTTGCACTATATTAAGTTTGAGGCTAGGGTGCTACATAGAATCAGAGGTTTTTGTAGTCAATACAAAGTGCAGATACATTTCTTCTGGGAGTGTTCATATATGTGGGTTAATCATCATAAAGTAAAGATGCAGTGTGTGGTTTGGTACTTTGGGAGGAACCAAAATCTGATTTCTGTACAGACATATGCTGTCATGGGAACTGTAATTTGTAGAGGACACCACAGAATAGTTTAATATTGTTACTGTTGACACAGACCCATCTATAATTTGTGTTAACAGTATTCCTATATTTAAAGAATGGTGTAATTAACCCTTCTGATTATGTCTTAGGAAAACAGTCTTACTAGTGCTTTATGAACCTTTATATTATGATAGTTGAATATTTTATTTAATATCCTCTTAAGGCCACAAACTTTCCTGGGTTTAAGTGGTTTATGATTTGTTAAAAGCTAACTCACAGATCTCAGTGGTTTACAATAAATAAAATGTAAAGGATTGAAAATAGAAAAGAACTACAATTTGGATAGGAAAGGTAACAGGTCCTAGCAGAAACTAACTCATTAATATTGAAAAGAAAGAAATAAAAACAGACACACAGAAACAACAGAGTGCTAAAAGGTATAACATACTATCACAGTGTCAAATTCTCAATGAGAAACAAATTTAGAAAGATTCAAAGGCTTGTGTAAAAGCCAAGCCTTTAGTGCAGGTTTAAATGCCTTATATGAAGTCTCAGCACGGCTATGGAGTGGGAACGAATTCCAAAAAGAGGGTGTAGCAAAAAAGAAAGCACGATTTCTGGTGAACTCCAATTGAGTGAACTTGGGGCCAGGTAATACAAGTCGGTGATCATTGAGAGAATGAAGAGGACAAACTGGAGAATAAGGAATTGTGAGTGTATTCAGATAAAAAGGGAGCCCTACCCTATGAGCCTTAAAAGTGAGAGTCAATAATTTGAAAATTATCCTTTGATGTATAGGTAACCAGTGGAACCTATGAAATAATGGAGAAGCATGGTCCCTATGTTGAGCATGACAGAGTAACCTAATAGCCATATTCTGTAGAAACTGAAGCCTTTTTAGACTGGAGCAAATGCAACCCAGTTACAGAATATTACAATAGTCTAAGCAATGAGTCAATAGTGCAAGAATGAGGGAGTGGAAAATATCAGTGGTGAAGTTATGGCATACTGAGAGAAGCTGCTGCACAATGAAAAACCCTGATTTGCAAACTTTAAAGATTTAGGTGATAAATGTCAGTTGGGAGTCAAGAGTTACTCCCAGATAATGAAAGGACTCCACTGGTTGGATAGAAGATCCAAAGATGTTCAATGAAGCTGTGGGGACTGACAGTCCTCCCATAAACCAGCAACCAATCATTTTCTCTTTGTTAAGGCCAAGCCTGTGAACAGCCAGCCAGCTGGAAACAGTCATTTAAAGGGCCTAAATTGGGACTAAAAGGGTCAGTTGGATAAAGAAGAAGAATATCGTCCACATAGAGGTGAAAAGACACCTCAGTAGACTGAATAACTGTGGCAAGAGAACTAAAAAAAACATATTAAAGAGAAGAGGAGCAAGAACAGAACCCTGGGGAACACCACGTTTTAGAGACCAACTACGTGACAACTGTGAAGGATCTATTTTCAAATTAAGAAGAGATCCAAGAGAGAACAACACCAGAAATCTCTAAGGTTGGGAGACAACGAATCAGAAGAGTGATCAACCAAATTAAATGCTGTGGAAAACTCTAGGGAGATGGCAAGAACTATCTATATCAGGCATGGTAGAAGGTCCCCTATTAGTTGCCGAGAGGGTAGTCATGTTATGGAATATAGAGAAAATTTTGTAGTTAAATTTGGGGCCTTTTTTTAGTCAGTCTGCACAATACTGAAATTTTGATTTACATAGTTGTAATCTGTCAGGGCCCGTTTTACTAAGCCGCATATGCGTCTATGTGTGCCCAACGTGCACCAAAATGAACTTATGGCCCAACTACCACGTGGCTCTTGTGGTAATTTCATTTTTGGTGTGTCTGAAAAATATTTTTTATTGTCTGACACACGTAGCAGACATGCGCCAAGTGACTTCTGATGCACGTAGATCGTTACCACGCAGATTCCTTACCCCTAGGTCTATGGCTGGCGGTAAGGTCAGACACTCAAAATGGACACGCGGCAATTTTGATTTTGCCGCAAGTCCATTTTCAAGGAAAATTTTTAAAAAGGCATTTTTAGTATCTGTGCTGAAAAATATTTCAGTGCGAACCCAAAACCCACACCTACAAGACCGCAAGTCACTTTTTACCGTGGTTTTGTAAAAGGACGCCTCAGTTTGCTTTATATGTAAGAAGATCCGCTGCTGACTTAGACTTTCTCCAGCTGTGTTCTTTTTTCTGAAATTGTTGCTTAGCCAACCTAAGACCTGCGTGATACCAAGGTTGTTTGGATCTCAAGCTAGAGGAGGAGTGCCTGGAGGTATACCTTGATTTTTTTTGTATTTTTTTTGGAATGCTGACTGTTTGTTTTTTTAATTGCTTTTCCCAGGAGTTGTAATTTATGTTGGGTATGTTTGTGAACTGCTGAATATTTAAATATGATCTCTTTGCAGAGGTACTGGAAAGGTTCAGTCCAGATTTTACTGCTTTAGATTTGCTGAGGCAGGTTTGGTTTGGATTTAGGGACCTTCAGTATGTCCATGAAGATATTGTTATCAGTGCCCTCCTCTGTTTCAGACCAAATTTCTTCATGCATTTTGAGATTTTTCATTTTATTTTAGGGATATTTTATAATTTCTAAGGCTATGAAAATAGCTGCATGCTAAACCATCCGTTGTATGTGATGGTTCTTCATGTACATGCAAAGACATAATTCTAGCAAGACTTCTTTTACATGCACACCAAGGACCTTTTTGCATGCAGAAGATCTATATAGTAAAATTTACTGTATAGGTCCCCTAATGTTTCAAAGCAAATGTTTGCAGTTTATTAAGGGTTGAGTCAAGTAGGGGCCTGTTTATTAAAGTGCAGTCAGTTTTTGCACTTATGCACCTCAACCACAAAAGTTAAGGTGTGGTATGTATGAAAAGTCTGTGAGGTAAATGCAGGGGACATATCCAGCATTTATTGCACAGGGCAGACACTTATGGTACCGCCCTAGGATTGCTCTTATGTGACAGATTGATTACTAGTGGCAGTGCTGCTGTTAGGGGTCTTTGGCACCACTTTGGACCCATGGAATACCAAGGTAGCCCTTGGGTAAGTCCCTAGGGATTGCAGGTGGATGAGGATTAAGGTGAAGGAAGGGATAGGGATGGGACTTGATATGCTGCCTTTCTGTGGTTACAATCAAAGTGGTTTACATATTATATATTTATTTATATTACATTTGTACCCCGCGCTTTCCCACTCATGGCAGGCTCAATGCAGCTTACATATTATATACAGGTACTTATTTCTACCTGGGGCAATGGAGGGTTAAGTGACTTGCCCAGAGTCACAAGGAGCTGCCTGTGCCTGCAGTGGGAACCCAGTTCCCCAGGACCAAAGTCCACCATTCTAATGACTAGGCCACTCCTCCACAAATGGGTACTTATTTTGTACCTGGGCCCTTTTACGAAGCGACGGTAAGCCCACTGGGCTTACCGATTGCTAAAAGGGAAGTACCGCCAGGCTACCACAGCAGCCCGGCGGTAGCACCCTCCCCCAGTGCGTTCCATTTCTGGTGCTGCAAAAATATTTAGATTTTTGTAGCGCTGGCGTGTACCTGGCGGTAATCTGGCAATCCCATGCGCTGCCTGGTTACCACCAGGTTAGTACGAGAGCCCTTACCACCACCTCAAAGGTGCTTCACTTGTGGTTTGCCATTTCTTGAAAACACCAAAGACCTGCCTTTTAACCACTGCTGTAAAAGGGGGCCTTGGCGCATGTCAAAAACACTCGCCGATGTCAGCGCAGGCCCCCTTTTGCCGCAGCTTCATAAAAGGACCCCTGACTTGCCCAGAGTCAGAAAGAGCTTCAGTGGGAATCAAGCCCATGTCCTAGGCCACTCCTCCGCTCCCTTTGGTGTATATATCTGTGGTATGGTGTATGTGACAGGTTGTACCCATTGAAGAGCAAGGTAGCTCTGGGAGGGTTGATAGGAGGTTTCCTTTGGGGATTACTGTCTGGGAGCTTCCTATTGGGTTGGGGGTCTTGATCAGGGTGAGAGACCTTGAACTGGGGAGATTGGATGAGAGGTAATTACTGTACAAGGTTAGCTATTGGACCGCACCTCATGTATACCTTCCCATGTTAAGAAGCTAGCATGAGGTTTTTACCATGCTGGCTGGTTTTAGTGTGCACTAGCTGTTAGCATGGCTTAGCACTAATGACTACTGTGTGGTAACCCCCCCCCCCCCCCCCCCCCCCCCCTAGCTGCTCAGCAAACATCCTTCATAGTGTCTTTTTGTACTGGGATAATACATTTTGTGCTTGAACTCATATTTTTCAATGGCTTTTTCAAGATTGCTGTCAAGCAGGTGCATGTGTGTGTATGTGTGTGTCTGCGTGTGTGTGCATGCATGCATATAAATACTGTATACAGTAAACCAGTACTCCATAAATTGCACCGTACAGAAATAAATCTTTGAATAGCATCTAACAACTGCCTACAGTACTGCACTTGCTTGGATGAAGACACTTTCATTTACATTCAAACAGATTTTTCAACTCTGTACCCTCAGATATGGAATGACAGAAAAGTAGATTACCTCAGCTAATAAATTAAGAGCAGAGAGACAAAACTCTGCTAGACATTTTAACCTATCAAACATACAGTAATGATGATAGAATTCAAAGCTCTTTCTGACTCAGTGATGGAATCACTTTTACATAAAGATTCAGAGACTTTCCTAATAGAAATGCCATCGAAGAATGGAAACTTGTCCATACTAATGCTTGCTTACATTTGGGACCATCTCTGGGAAAAGGCAGAAACAAAAAATGAGGTTTTAATGAAGTCTGCTAGAGCAAGCAATTTGTAATACAAAGTCCAAACCCCATCCTTTCATGTGAAAAAATAAAAAAGTTACACAAGTATGTAATTTTTTTCAGACTGTTCATGAAAACATGGCATTAAAAATCGCCCATTCTCAACATTTTGGATCCGCTACTTACTCACCTTTTCCCAGGGTGTTATCCATGAATAGCTATCCTGTGATTCCAGAAGATTTAATTTTGTGATTCTCATGGTTTTGAATTCTTGCTTCTGATTGAGTTAGTTTTGGTAACTGATATCACCCATTATTTGTCAGACCTGTGAGTTTTTGTACCAAGTAGAGTGCTGCCGAGCCCGGTACTCGGACCAGGTTCTTCTTGGCGGCCGGACAACCCCGGGTTTCACCTGCACTGACCGCCATTCCCCAGAGGTTGAGCCCCTAGGTGGGGGCGGCCTGCAGGGCTTACGAGATGGAGCAGGAAGCGGGATGATGAATGTGACAGCCAGGCAGGCAGCAGGCAAGAGAGTGATCCAGGTACAGGCAGAGTCAGTAGGCAGGCAGCAGGTCAAGAGAGTAATCCAGGTACAGGCAGAGTCAGTAGGCAGGCAGCAGACACAAAAGTAATCCAGGTACAGGCTAAGTCAGCAACGAGGAACAAAGTAGAGGAGAAGCACACTACTGAGCAAGTAACACCTACCAAAGTAGAAGCCGAAGCAAGGAGTCTAGGGACAGCTCAGCTGATAAAGTGCTGGCGTCTGACATCAGCAGGGAGAAGGGCAGGGGAAGGAGGAACCGGAATACCAATAAGAGAGAAGCAAGGGAAGCCAGGCAGAGGAAGAGCAGACTAGAGAGTTGCACGGGGACAGAAATCCTACCCATCCCCGCCCGTCCCTGCTGGAATCTTACCCGTCCCCACCCATCCCCGCTGGAATCTTACCCGTACCCACCCATCCCCGCAAAAATTTAAACCATCCCAACCCGTCCCCACCCGTCCCCGCAAGAATTTAACCCATCCCCACCCATCCCCGTAAGAATTTAATAGTACATAAAAGAAAGTTCCAGTCAGCTCCCTTTCTGGATTTGAGCCACAGCACTGTAGGCAAGGACAAACCGGAAGTCGGAACTTGGAACACTCTGGTGCGCACATGTAAGATTTGTCTCTGATTCACTGGGATTGTGTGCTGAGAGGCCGCCACATGCACGCGCCAGTAGGTCAGGTGACATCTGATTCTCGTGCCTGTGTCAGAGCTGAGGTCTGTGCACCAGCCTGGGAGCAAAGAGGATTAATAGTAACATAGTAAGTGACAGCAAATAGACTTGAACGGTCCATCCACTCTGCCCAATAGTCACACTCATGATCAATTCATCATTAAATCAATGAGTGTGATATTATATACTTGATTATGGTCTTTCTTTCGTGTTTCTGGAACAAAGACCATAGGAGTCTATCTGGCCCCATCCTTATGTTCTAACTGCTGGAGTTGCCATCGAAGCCCACTCCAGCCTATTCATGTTCTCATTTGTGGGACACAGACCGTAAAAGTCTGTCCAGCACTGTCCTCATGATCCAGCCACTGAAGTTGCTGTCTAAGCCCTTTCCAGCCCATCCTACACCAGATTGCCATGTATGAGACACAGAACATACAAGTCTGCCAGGTATCAGCTCTAGTTCATCACAGCCAGAGTCGCCATCTAAGCGTCACTTGACACATCCACACACATGCAGCCATTTAAGGTTAGCTTTTATATAACTTCCATTTTCTAATTAGAGATCCTCTGTGTTCATCCCACGCCTTTTTGAATTCCGTCATCATTTGTGACTCTACCACCTCCTTAATGGAAGACTTTCCACATTTATGCTGTTAAAGCAAGGAAGAAAAGGAGGAGGAGACAGCACTCAAATAAATTGGTATTCGGTAGATGAGAGGCTGGTGCAGGTGCAGCTTACACTTCCACGAGAAGCCCACAGAACTGGTTCCATCCCCGCGGGAACCCCGCAGGAACTGCCTCCGTCCCCGCGGGAACCCCGCAGAACTGCTTCCATCCCCGCGGGAACCCCACATGAACTGCCTCCGTCCCCGCGGGAATCCCGCGGGTTCCGCGGGATTCCCGCGGGGACGGAAGCCGTGCAGCTCTCTAGAGCAGACCCCGGTGGGTGGAAACAAAGCAATCAAGGAGCCTGCAGCCAGAGAAGAACTACACACACATGGCTCAGGGCTGTGCTAGTCAAGTATGCGTGTCGATGGGACCCTGTGCAGCCCGAGGACGCCGCTTGCATTGAGGTAGGGGACATGACATTATTATTGTATTACCCAGTTTGTTAACCTCTCTAATTTCTGATAACATTTCTGCATCAGTCTGTTTATCCTGGCCAGGTGGATGGTAGTATTTATTTATTTATTTGTTCATGACATTTATACCCCAAATTAGCCCGAAATAGACTTAAGTTCAATGTGGCTTAAAAACATTCAATAAGGGAATAAAACATAATAATGTACAGAATATAACACAAATTACAATAACTTCAAGAAACAAATTAATATGTGTGCAGTATATAACCAGAGATTTAGACTCTCTCAAGGACAAACAAAACATTAAGGGTGGATAGGTGAGAGCATAATTAGGCAAAACTAGATGGGAAAAAATAGATGAAAACGAGAATAAGAAAAGGATATGGGTATAGTTCAAAGCCAGACTGTGTGCTTTTAGAAGACTTCTGAAAGTTAGGCAATAATCTGTAAACTTAAATGATTTAGGAAGAGAATTCCAAATTATGGTGCTTTGATAGGAGAAATTAGCAGAGCACATTGTTTTATATATCACATTCCTACAGATAAGGAAATGTAAGACAAGGTATTCTCTAGATGAAGAAACAGCATTATGAGGGGGTAATTCAGTAAGATTATTCATATATGATGGGGCTTGACCAAACAGAATTTGGTGAATGAAACACACAATTTGAAAGATATTCTATCTCTTATTGGTAACCAACATAGCTCATATTAAAGAGGAGTGGCTTTGGCGAAGTGAGAAGATCAACATATAAGATAAGCAGCAATATTTTGAGCTGTTTGAAATTTTTTGAGAAGACTATCTTTAAGTCCAGCAGAGATGGAATTGAAATAGTCGAATTTGGTGAGGACAAGGGATTGAACCAAAGTACAAAAGACAGATTTAGAGAAAAATGGCCTCAATCTCTTTAGCTTCCAAAGTGAGTGAAAGACACTCGAGGTCAACTTAGAGACTTGGTTTTCAAGGGGTGAGGAAATGATCTCTTGTGACTCCCCAAATTTTCATTGATGACTCAAGGGAATAGGTTTTGTTCTCAATAGTAAAGTTACTAAGATTTATAGGAACTTAGTTTTATCCATGTTAAGTTTTACTTTGAAATTAGAAGCCCATGATTCTATAAGTTTTATCCCTAGACTAATCATGGGGGTCTTTTACTAAAGCTTTATTCATATGGGTTTTGCTGCAGATAATTTGAGCTAAGCTTTAGTAAAAGACTCCCCATGTGAGTTATGTCAAGTAACTCCTTAGAGAATGGGATATAAATGGTGATATCATCAGCATATATGTTGTCTAAAGACCATGTTTTCTAAAAGATGACTAAGAGGAATCATCATAATGTTAAACAAGATGAGGGAAAGAGGGGAACCATGAGGGACCCCACAGCCAGGAAGCCAAGTGGAAGAAATTACACCTGATTGTTTGACTTGATATGACCTAGATGTTAAGAAGCAAGAAAACCATTTCAGGACAACTCCACAGATTCCATAATAGTCAAGAATATTTAAAAGAATATTATGATCAACAGTATCAAAGGCACTGGATAGATCAAACTGAAGTATCAATATTTTGTTGCCAAAACTTAATTCTCTCCTAAAGTTAGCTAAGAGGGTGGTAAGCACAGTTTCTGTACTGTAAAATGGCTTAAAACCAGATTATGAACTATGCTACATGGCTTGAAGCTGGAGATACTCCATAATTTGGTGCATGCCAAGTCCTTCCATTACTTTAACAAGAAGAGGAACTGAGGCTACTGGTCTGTAGCTGGAAACTAAACTTAGGCTAGTTTGGGTATTTTTAGGTATAGGAGTCAAAATAATACTGTCATTGTCAGAGGGAAAGAAACCTTGACACAACATCAAATTAAAGTTTGAGTGCAAATGATGTAAGAATAAATCAGGAGCTGAACTGAGGAGATAAGTAGGGTACGTGTCAAGCAGACAATGTGAATTTGCATATTTGCTTAATGCATGATTGATCTGATCAGTAGTGATTGGTTGAAAAATGGACCAGATTCTATTTGCTTGAGAATGAGGCAGTAAAGGATCATATAAATAGAGGAAATAGTCTATAGATGAAGAGGTATTAAGTTCTAGTCTGATTTTAGCTATTTTATGTATAAAATAAGTAGCCAAGTGGTTGGCAGTAGGTGTGAGATCGGTTGAACTGGTTATTAGTTGAGTGCGCAATAAACTATTAACTAATGAATAAAGTTTCCTCAGGTTGACTACTGTATCACCAATGAATTTGGGATAGTAGGAGGTTTTCACTTTGGAGATCATACCTTAGTAGATTTTCAAAAGTTTTTTTCAAGCAATTCATTGTTCAGTGGATTTGTCCTTAGCCCAAAATCTCTCCTGTTTCCTGCATTTACATTTCATTTGTAAAAGATCATCATTGAACCAAGGAGATAATAATTTTGGACCAGATTTGACAGCCACAAATGCAATAACATCAAGGACTGCTTTACAAATATCATTCCATTGCTGAAAGAAATTCAAGGAAGGGTTTGAGTTAAGTAAAGCACTGAATGACTCATTGGAACAGAATTTTAAAAGGTCAATTTTACCTCTAGTTTTAAATGAATGTAACATATTTTGGGATTTGGAATGACAATTAATTTCTTTCCAGTGCAATTTAAAAAAGAGACTACTGGTCTCTGGCCGAGGTATTGGGGTCCAATGAAAATCTGAGATGAAAAAAGTAGTTGGGTCTGTAAATTTCATTGCTAATATATCTAGTTGATTACCTTTAACATGAAAGGGCATTCCACTGAAAATGAGAATTGGCAAGCATTAAGGAATTCTAGGAAATTCTTTGTGTATTGGTTGGTGATTTTCAAGATGTAAATTAACATCCATAATGATATTATCATTATTAATACATGCATTGGAGATGAATTTGGTAAGATCAGCCTCAATTAATTTCCAACAATTTGAAGGATAGGTTTAAATATTCAATAATAAAGGATAATAGTACACTCCTATCACTATTTTTTCCCACTTTATACTTGGAATTTCTATCCATAGGGATTCCAAGATATGTTTTGTGTCCTGCAGAATTTTTAGTCTATGATTTTCTTGGTTTTGAATTCTTACTCATGATTGAGTTAGTTTTGGCAACAGAGTTAGAGCTGTTTGATGGCACAGCAGTGGCTGAGTGGGTTGGGGTTCACTGAAAGCCAGGGGATGCAGCTAATGCTTTACCTCAGGATAAGTGGACTGAAGTGCAAACTAATATGTGTCAACTTATGAGACTGAAGACGCATAGTGCGTCTCTAGTTTATTGTAAACCTGAGATTATTCCAAGGGGGTTTCATAAGACTAAAACTCCTAAAATATTTGACAAAGAACCTGAGTTCATCGATCAATGGAATGGGATTTTGAATCGCTGCTCCCTTGATTTGATGTTATTATTTAGAACTTGCAAGCTAAAATTCTTTTTGAGAAACAAAATTATGATCAGCTTTTTTCGGCCTTAAACACTGAAGTTGACTTTGAACAACCCTTGAATGAGGTTGAAATTTGAGACAGCAAAAATTGAAAATGTTTCATTGGGATCAGCGGGATTATACAGATGGTTAAGTCTATCCATGGATGCAGAAGGATCGTGAAGGGGTGGTGTTGTGGTGAAGAAGAAGACTCTGTTTCACTTGTCATCTGGGATTTCCTGTGGGAGCAATGAGACTGGTGGACCAGACCCGACAGATGGGGAAGGTCAGAAAAAATGAGGAGGGGGCCAGGGTGGCAGCAAGAAAGGATGCAGATCCAAGCTGCTTACCAGATCCCAAACTCACCATGATCAACAGTGGTAAATTTGACAGCTCGTTCTTTGACAGATGATGAGATATCTTTGCTGTCTAAAGGTATTTCTTTTTTACCGACATATAGACATGTGAAAATTTCAGATGAAAGTATATTTTTTGGAACTGAGATGAGCACTGTTGATCATTCAGTTGTGCATGATCATTCTACTTGGGTTCCTCTTGGCCCTATGGACCCTACGTTACAGGTTTTGAAGGCTTTGATTTTGAATGATGTGTCCAAATTGGAGACGAATAAGCATTGTTGGAAGGACAATCTGATGTTGCATGAAAAGCTTGCTCTGAAATGTCTGTCTCAGAATGACACTTCAGTTAATTGTTGTGCTGATAAAGGTGAAACAATTGTCATGTGGGATAAACTGATGTACATGGAAGAGTCCTATCGCTAGCTGGCAGATGAGCGGTATATGTGAAGTTATTAGAAGATCCATCAGATGACTTGGACTTTTTGATTAATAATCTTATTGTTCAAGGGAAGACTGATGGGTTTTCTCATATCTGCTGAATTTCAGTGTTTGAGTTATAGACACTTTAAGGTATTGATTTTCTATCTTCTTCTGAAAATTTATAAAAATCTGACATGTCCACCTGGGCATCCTATTGTTTCTTCTCATGATTTGCTCTTGGAAAGAATATGTAAATTTGTGGACAAATTTTTGTAGTCGGGTCTTCTGTTTGTTAAATCTTACTTTCAAGACACCATTCATTTTCTTAGCATATTAAATTCTATGCATATTTTTTTATTCTTCTTCAGTTATGCTAGTCTCTATGGATGTTTGTTCCTTGTATACTTGCATCCCTCAAGATGAAGCGGTGCATGTTATTTTTGACATACTGGAATCTTTACCTCGGCCTGTTTATGTTAGCATTTGAAGAAAAATTGATTTATTCATCTGCTTTTTGTTTCCTGTTGCAAATTCTGGTTTTGCTATATAGACATTTTTTTTTTCTGGCAGGGGTCACAGGAAATATTGTATAGTGTTTTTGGTTATTTAAATCAATGCCATTCTTCTATCAAGTTTGAGATAAAGTTTCATTCTACTATGATGACTTTTTTTTGGATGTTCAAAAACAGTTAAAGAATCATCGATTCCACACTTCAGTTTTCATTAAGCCTACTGACAGAAATTCATTGCTGCATTTCACTAGCATGTGTTCGCATCATATGAGAAATAATATCCCTGTCTCTCAGTTTCTATGTTATCAAAGGATTTTCAACTCTGATCAAGAATATCAGGACAAGTCTGAGGTTTTAAGTAGTACATTAATGGAGAAGCAATATCCCTCCCTAATTGTTTATTTTTATTTATTTATAACCATTTAAATTTTTACAAGTGATAAAACAACTTGCCGGAAATACAGAGAAAATAATATATAGGAATTATTTCAATCAGGTAATTCTATTCTCTTCCTTAGACCACTAAATAGGGAGAGTGAAACAAGACAAGGAGATCAATTAAACAGTAAACAGACCCCCCCCCCCCCCGTGGTATTTACCTGATTATACCCAGGTATTACTCATCTAATTCATTATTCCACATTGATCATCTGGTTGGCTTCTTCAAGCCCAATATGGTGTATAGTCAATTCATTTAATTGAAAACATACTTATTGTCCAGTTTTTAGTTAGAAATAATACATCGGATTACATTCTCTATCTTTTAAAAACCAGAAGTTATTTAACAATACATATACTTAAGTCTCTAATTCAAATCGCACTGATTAAAGTAATCCCAGTTTTCACAGGCTTCACTCCTTTTAAAGTAATAATTAAGGAAACTTTAAGCGTCATACCTGGAACTCTGGGAAAAACAATAATCTCGATATTAATCATCTATAATAATATTCATTTTATTATTCAAAGTTTCTGGTCTATTATCATTTTCAAGATCATAACCACTTCTTGCTCCTGTAGAACTTCATTTGTTATATCAATTTTTCACTCTCAAAGATAGAAAACAGAAAGCAGGGTTAAATGGTCAGTATTCTCAATGGAGAAGGGTTGATAGTGGGGTTCCCCAGGGTCTATGATGGGACCAATGCTCCCTCTAAGTGGAGCGTGTGAGCGATTGCTCATACATTTTAGGGGCGTTATTCACAAATTTTACATGGTTGCTCACAAAAATACCTACCTGATTTTCAAACAAAATTAAGCTGTAAAAATTAAATAAAAATTAATTAAACTAAATCAATTACTGACCTGATTTAAATAAGTTTCAAAAAAAAAATTGCACGATATGAAACAGTCTATGCTTTGTTTCTTGGTGCCGAAAGTGATAAAGGGTATGGGACGACTTCCCTATGAGAGAAGGCTAAAGTAGCTAGGGCTCTTCAGCTTGAATAAGAGACAGCTGAGGGGAGGTATGATAGAGGTCTATAAAATACTGAGTGGAGTGGAACAAGTAGATGTGAATCACTTGTTTACCCTTTCCAAAAATACTAGGACTAGGGGGCATGCAATAAAGCTACTAAATAGTAAATTTAAAACAAACCAAAGAAAATATTTGTTCACTCAATGTGTAGTTAAACTCTAGAATTTGTTGCCAGAGAATGTGGGAAAAGTAATTAGCTTTACAGGGTTTAAAAAAGGTTTGGATAATTTCCTAAAAGAAAAGCCCATACACTATTATTATTAAGATGGATTTGGGAAAATCCACTGCTTATTTCTGGGATAAGTAGCATAAAATCTGTTTTACTCTTTTGGGAACTTGCCAGGTACTTGTGACCTGGATTAGCAACTATTGGAATCAGGATACTGGGCTTGATGGACCTTCAGTCTGGCCCAGTGTGGCAATGCTTATGTTCTATGATCTTATGATTTAACCTATCTGAAAATAAAAGTAGATGATAAAAGTAGCATTTTATACTAGGGATGTGCAAGAGGATAAAATGTTTGATTTGTTTGTGGAGTTTCCTATTTTTCCTGATTTTCCTGTTTTCTTATCATTCATTTTAAATGCACACAGTGTATGCATGTTAGGACCTTCTGCATATGCAAATCAATTGTGTGCACTTCAGTCTTTTAGATATCTAAATGAACCAGTTATTGGCTAATACATGCACACCTCTGTTTTATACATAATGGGCTTCATAAGCTTATAAAAGCCATGGAATGCAGGAAAACAAAGAAAAAGAAATAGAACAAAGCCACAATGAACAGAGGAAAGGAAAAAAAATAAAAATACCTACTCATCTTAAAGTATTAACCTCATTGCAATACCCTCACTATTCTTTTTCTGACAATGCTGGTCCTTAATAGAAAAAGATGATGAAAAAGCATGTCGACCTGATGCAGAAAGCTGCATGTTAGAGTCATGTGTTGACTTTTTCCTCTAGGAATGTTTCTAAACCTAACTAAATACATAAGTATTTCCACACTGTGACAGACCAAAGGTCCATCAAGCCCAGTATCCTGTTTCCAACAGTGGCCAATCCAGGTCACAAATACCTGGCAAGATTCCGAGAAAGTTCAATACATTTTATGCTGCTTAAGCAGTGGATTTTCCCCAAGTCAATTTAATAATGGTCTACTGACTTTTCCTTTAGGAAAACGGCCAGATCTTTTTAAAACCCCGCTAAGTTAATCGCCTTTACCACATTCTCTGGCAACAAATTCCAGAGTTTAATCACACATTGAGTGAAGAAAACTTTTCTCTGATTTGTATTAAATTTACTACTTTCTAGCTTCATTGCTTGCCCCCTAGTCCTAGTATTTTTGGAAAGAACTAACAAATGATTCACGTCTACCCATTCCACTCCACTCATTATTTTATAGACCTCTATCATATCTCCCCTCATCCGTCTTTTCTCCAAGCTGAAGAGTCCTAGACACTTTAGCCTTTCCTCATAGGGAAGTAGTCCCATTCCCTTTATCATTTCTGTCGCCCTTCTCTGTACTGCTTTTGCCATTTCTGAGAAAACATATTATATATTTCTATTTAATATACGGGAACCCTCACAGCTTAAAACTGTGGGGGTGATAACATTGACTGATGGCAAAGTCAGTCAAAATAGGAAAGAAAACTGGGAAAGGAAAAGGGGTGGGCAGGGCAGAAGAGGGTAGGCAGGTTAGCAACAGAAGGGAAAGGAAAAGGATTGGTTAAAGAGGAAGGAAGGGGATTGGTGGGAAGAGAGAGAGGCTGAGATAGGGCAAAGAGGTTTTGGCGCGCAAAAAGGCATTAAGTGGGAGGGTAGGAGAGGGTGAGGGTGGATAGAGGGGAATTTGATGACCCTTCCCAGCCCGCCCAATGTATGTGTGGAAGGGTGTTTGGGAATGGGAGCGAGTTAGTGAAAAGGGAGAGGCTGGTAAGGGGGGAGGCGGGGGTATTTGGGGAATGGTAGCAGCTTTGAGAAGGGTGCCTGTTTGAGGGGTTAAAGGCCCGGACGCGGGTAAAGGAATATTGTGAAATATATGGAATGAAAAGAACTCGGGGGCGGCACCGCCACGAGTAAGATGTGGCTTGACGGCACCGTAAGTCACATGGGGAGAAGGGGGATAATATGGGGGAAAAGTGAGCCAGTTTTGTTACCGAATGGCTTAACACTATGGAACCGCTATGGGCAATTAACTTGGATTAAATGATTTAGATGTTACATAGACAATGTTAAGAGATGTTGAGATATTTACTGATGTTTGGTGAATAAAGCTGCAGCCAAATTTTATTCCAAAGAAAGTGTTATGGCGTTATTTGATTTCTAATGGGAGTGTGTTGAAAGACTGACTGAGGTGCGAATGTCAATGTTATGTATTTATCTTTGCATCCCTCCTCCAGCTTTACTATGAACTGTCCTAATGTGCCACAGTCATGTCCCTCTTTAATTTTCTGGATCTATGCCACACACATTAGCAGACCTCTATGCCCTGATTTTTATTAGATGATTTTACAATGATAGAAAGAGAAGTGATATTTGAACTCTGGTTTATCTAGTTCTCTGCCTGCTGTTGCAAACACAAAGCTATGCCTTTGTTCTGATATTCCTATGTGTATGCATTGTAATTTTAGCTAAGATATAACTGAAATTATGCAAGCTGTTTTTTTTTGGCCAGATATGATTTTTATCAACCTTTAGTTCCTAGATGAGGGGTGTAGAGCAAATATTTTCTCTGACCTTTTCAGTCATCTACAAGTGTTTTAGTTTGACGTTGTGACAGTGAAGTGCTGGAAAGGAAAGATTAGCCAAGGCAAAGAGAGATTTTTGCCCAAAGGCAGGGTTAATAGGTCAGTGAGGTAGGCCCATTACCTGCCAAAATGGATTACATGTCAAAGTTAACTCAGTGCAATTTATTGTACCTTTTAAGTAACATTTATGATGTGTTTTCCTCGTACTAATAACATGAAGTGTGACTCTGCTGACTATGAAGTATTTTGTCACTTGGTATCTTTTGACAACACAAGCAAAATATTAGAATTAAGGACACAAGTTATTAAAAAAAAAAAACACTCAGCAAAATCACCATTGTTGTTCAATGGCTTTCTGGGTCATTAATAAGAAATTAGCCATTAAGTACTGTCTTTAGTTCTAGGTTGCCAAAGCTGTAAAATCATCCTAGTACTATTTCCTGTTCAAAGTGAAGCAATTAAAATGTGAATGGATTGTAAGTAACAGTTGTTGCTGAATTTCTAGTCTCCATTTTGGCTCCCTTCTTCGGAAGGGAGAAAAAGGCCATGACTCTCACCTGGCCTAAACAAGCGGCAGAAGAGTTACAGTGAAATGAGAGATTCGGTGAAGGTAGTAAAGATTTACAGTGATGGTAGTATGATGCACATTAACTAACAGAAGTGTACATTGGATCAAGAATATTGTTATTATTTGTGAAGGTAGTTGTACATTATTTGCTATCAACATGCAAAGATTTTCTGATAAAGAAAGCTTTTAGCTGTTTGCAAAAGTGAATATAGTTACTTATAGATCTTAATTCTTTTGGTAAGAGAGTACCAGTTCTTCGTGCTTAGATAGGAGAAGCCGGACAAGTATTCTGATCTGTATCTTAATCCTAGGCATGTAATGAAGTGGAGGACAAGGTAGTTATGTGCTCCATTGATGGCATTGCAAAGAGATAGATCTATTAGATTGGACGTGTACTCAGGAACAAGCCCAAACAAGATTCTATGGACCAGTGTACACATCTTAAATTGGATTCTAGCTCTGATTGGGAGCCAGTGTATTTTTTGGAGTAGGGGCTTGGCGCTTTTGTAGCTTGACTTGTACTTGTAAATCAGTCTTGCTGCAGTGTTTTAGGCTGTTAGCAATTGAGTTAGTAGTTATTCCCTGCATCCTATGGATACTCCATTGCAGTAATCAATGAGTGCCAGAACCATCGATTGAACTAGCAAGTGGAAGATCATTCTGGGGATGCAATCTCTTAATCTTCTGATCTTCTAAATTGTTTGGAACATTTTTAATGTAGTGGATGAGATCTGCTGATTAAATTAGTGACTACAGTCAAGGGTGATTCCTAGTAGTTTTAGATTTTCTGCTATTAAGTTGCACCATCTATGTTTATGTTTCTAAAGGTGTCTTTGCTGTGTGAGGATGTTAATACCAGGAATTGTTTCTTTTCTGTGTTGAGTTTGAGTTTGAATGAAATTGCCCATGTTTCTAAGATGTGTAGACTGGATTTGATTTGGTCTGTGATGTCTGATAGTTTGATGTCAAAAGGGATGTAAATTGACAAGTCGTTGGCATAAAGGAAAGGGTTGAATCCATTTTTTTCTAATGCACGTGCAAGTGGTGTCATCATAATATTGAACAGGGTGGGCAAGACTTGTGATCCATGGGGAACTCCGCATACTGCTTTCCAAATTAGAGATAGGGTAGTACCCACCGTAGTACTTCACCTCTGATACTTGATAGGATTGAGTGGTTGACCATGTCAAAGGAGCTTGACATGTTGAACTATAAGAAAAGGATTTTTTTGCATTTGCTGATCTTGCTATAAGGGTGACTAGTATTGTTTCAGTGCTGAAATTGGGGCGGAAACCTTATTGGATTCATGCAGTACGTTATATTTGTTTAAATATCCCATTAGTTGAGTGGTAACAAGTCCTTCCATAAGATTCGCTAGTAGAGGTATGGAGGCTACCGGTTTGTAGTTTGTGGGATCGTTTCTTCCTTTTTTTTTTTTTTTGTTCTTTATTAGCAGCATGAGTATAATGTTGCCTTTTTCTGATAGGAATGAGCCATTGGACATTTTAGAGGACAGGTAAAAGCTTAGCTGTTTTATGAAGTGTGCCGGGGCTGCTTGCATTAGGTGGCTAGGGAAGCTGTCTAGCTGACAGGATGTTTTAGCAAATTGTTGCATTAACCGCTGGACTGATTGTTACTCTTTTTGTGTCTGAAGTGCTCCTGTCCTTCGGGATAGCTGTTTTTTTGGAATAAGATTCTTCATGTTTTGAAATAGCCTCCTATACTTGATGTGTCATGGCATAGAGTGTGTCTTCTGGTTGTAATTACAGGGATCATGTGTTCATTGCCTTGAACTAGTGCGAGTGAGCTGGATGTTAATATTATGGACCCAATTAAGTGCCAAATTATTAGTGTTTTTATGGATGATTTTCTGCCCATCATGTGATAAGGATATGTTATCAGAAGATGAAGATTGCTGGAGAGGAGTAGTGTCTGTGTTTTGGATCTTGTTACGAGTGAGGTGCTTCACAAACTGGCAGATAGCAAGAATGGAGATAAAGCTGGAGTATATCTGTGTGTTCATGCAGTTCGCTGGGCTGAAATATTTATTAGAACCTGACTTGGTTGCAAGTAGAGTTGGTTGAAAGCTGGAGATGAGGTTGATGGAGATGGATTGTACAGTATTATTCTTGTCCAACTGAAGTAGGGTAGTCAGTTGGAAACTGAAGATGAAGGTTGATGCAGATGGGTGAACAGTGATTCTTCCTGTCCTGCATTCTCCCTGAACTGTTGAAGGACAGAAGATGAGGTGGATGGAGGTCGGTTTGCAGTCTCCTCACTGTTCAGTTTTCTCTCTGTCTGGTACTTTCTTTGGATCTGATGCTGTCTCAGAGTATTCGGTTTGTGTAGTGGATTGGTGCATTCACACGTGTTATTGGGCTGAGATGGGAAGACGAATTTGGAACTTGTAGCCCCTGATGCAGCCCCTTTTGGCGAAACACAACCTGTGTCAGGAATTCTATTAGATTGAAATTCTGTAATAAAGATTTGTTTGTATGTACCACAGATCTACTTTGTTTGTTTCCATGTTGGAGTTTGCAGATAGTCTGCCTTGTTATTTTCTGACTACATTCAAAGCACTGCAGAATTGTCAGGAGCAGTATTTGCGGCCAGTGGGTATCTGATGTTAGAGCCGGTTCAGAAGCCTACGTGCTGTGATTCACGAGGATCTGGGAGCCGGTTTCACTCTGTGTCTGACCTGGCAGATCTGGCCCTGGCTCTGGGGAAAGGTTTTCCTCCTGGCTCCAATTTCATGGTTGTTAGAGCTACCACAGGACCCTGATTGTGGCGGTTCATGGGGGGTTGGGAGCCAGCATGTTTGGTCTGTGTCCGGCTCCGAGATCCAGCTCACACTAATGGCCTGCCCCTTTTGTTTGTATCACTGCAAATGCACCGAATGTAGTTCATTTGATCATCAGGCGTGTGCTCAGCAGGGGCTGCTCGGGTATGCAGGGTTTCTTTGCTGATGCAGAGTGAGTAAAGGAGCGGAGGCCTTTAACGCTACAGGAAAACCAACCTTACTCTCATGACTCCACAGCTGCCAGTTTCTTTACTGAGTCGCTGCCGGAGTAAAGCATATCAAAGGAGCAGAAGACTCACAGCAACAATGGGGCAGAGGGCTCTCCCACTGTGGGAAAATTGGTCTTCCTTTCTCTGATTATGGTGCTGCCAGTGCTGCTTTGGCATATTGCAATGAGGGCTCGTAGAGGTTCATTGTGGAGCTGCCATGCTCCTTATTCCTCACCCAAGCTCATGGTTCTCAACTTGGTCAGATCTTCGACCTCATGACTTCTTGGGAACCACAGATGTAGGATTTTTGAGGCAAGTGTTTTAGCACTCATTGTGTTGCAGCCATCTTAGTTCGCGGCCATCTTAGTTGGCATTCTATAACCGTAGCATGCCAATTCTATAGTGGAAGGGGATGTGAATGTGGAAGGAGCATGTGTGGGCCAGAGATGTGCCCAGGACTTATGTTCTAAGGTTATAGAATACCAACAGTTCCACACCATCTGTAATGTGGAAGGGCATTTTCAACATGACGTCTAAATCCAATTTTGGATGTTTTGATGAAAATATCCAAAACTCAAGTGGTGAACATAGTGATTTTTGAACCAGAAAATCTTTTTGTCTTGAAAATGTCTATTTCCTAGATGTTTACCTCTGGATTCTATATATAGTGCGTAAAACTCCACGTGGAAATCGAAGCATATTCTATAATAGTGCGCATAATTTAATTCAATAACTAGCTAATCAGTGCTATTAATTGGATGTTAACAAGCAATTATCAGCATTAATTGAGATTACATGCATAACTCACTAAGTGTATTCTATAACATGGTGTGCCTAAATTCTAAGTCACATAGTTGGAAAGGGGGCATAGCCATGGGCAGGGCGTGGGCGTTTCTAAAATCTATATGCATTATTATAGAATGCACCCGACCTGTGCCTAATTTAGGTATCGGGATTTACACCAAGTAAAACATGGCATAAATGGCCATGACTAAATTAGGTTGCGTGAAGAAACTCTCTGCGTATTCTATATATTTTATGGAAATTTAAGCCTATTCTATAAAATATAGGCGTGCTTTAAACAATATGCCAAGACAGAATTTTTTTCTTATCAGATTTTTCAGGTGCCATATGTAGAATTTAGTCCTTAGTGCTCAGTGCATTTTTACTTTGTGACCGTTTTTGAAAAAAAAATTTTCCAAGGGAAAAATGTACAAATTCAAGCGTTGGGACATATGGGGCGGGGGAGGGGCAGCATTCTTAGTAGACTGGCCACACAGACATAACAGCAGAGCAGTGGGGCACTCTATGGGGCATTGCAGTGGACTTCGCATAAAAGGTCCCAATTACATATCTCACAGTTATCCCCTTATATTGTATGGGGAGCCACAAAAAACCAACTGCACCCAACTATACAGCACTACAATAGCCCTTATGTCTGCAGGTGTCACCTATATGTGGGTACATTAGGTTTTTGGTGGGTTTTGGGCAGCTCACACTTTCCACCACAAGTGTAACTACTAGAGTGGGACATGGACCTGGGTCCCCTTGTCTACAGTCCACTGCACCAACCACTAGGCTACTCCAGGGACCTGCTTGCTGCTCTAATAGGACTGGCCATAACATCTAAAGTTGTTATAGAGGCTGGTATATACTATTTCTTTCACATCTTTGGGGAGTGGGAGGGGGTCAGTGACCACTGGGGGCGGGTTATGACTTAATCCCTCCAGTGGTCATGTGGTCATTTAGGGCACCTTTTTCTTACTTAGTTGTGATTAAACCAGGTTCTTGACCAAACCATCTAACTTTTAGCTCTGGGTGTTTTTGCTTTGTTCCGTTATGGCAGATTGCCTTGAGCTGACCCTGGTTGCAGGTGTCACATGCTAATGGAAAAATTAGCGCAGGACCTACAAAAAGAAAAAAGCTCTGTTTTAGGAACACACCAGAAATAGGCTTGGTGCACGGGAAAGTCCTGTGTTGAAATGTGCTGAGTCCATTTCTTAGTAAAAGGGCCCCTTTCTTTGTTATTTTGTGACAAATAATTCACAGTTCTCTCATTTCAGGGCAGTTGTTAACTTGGCAAAATATGAAATACTCTCGCAAACTAGTCAATAGAGACCAAAAAGAATTTGGGTGACTCAAGTGATGGGCATAACCTGTAATCTCAGTATACCCTCGAAGTAGGAAACTGTTATTACATTTTTTCTATTTTGTTGCTTAAATGGAAATGATTTTATTAGATATGTTAAAGGGTTTTAGTGCAAGATGTAATAATGAGAAAGCATTTTTTTGTTTCCTGTTAGACAGTGTAAATCAATCAGGTGAAGCTTCCCATTATAGATCTTTTTAATCAGCCATCTTTCACTTGTGTTCTTGTATAGACAATTTTGGTGTTTATGTTTCCTGTTTGCTTTCAAGGTTACAAATATGTTATTGATGAACAATTATCTACAGGAAGAACTATAAAGCAATTTGCATTTGATAAACAGGTTTTAAAATGAGAAACAAACTCACAGAATGTCCTTTATCTGTCTGCGAAGTCCTATCCTTTATGAACGTACCACCAAAAAAGTAGATGGCACACAAGGGCCCTTTTACTAAGCTGCTTAGGTGCATATTTGTACCCTATCAGGCTTATTTTCGAAAGAGAAGGGTGCCCATCTTTCAACACAAATCGAGAGATGGGCATCCTTCTCCCAGGGTCACCCAAATCGGCATAATCGAAAGCTGATTTTGGGCATCCTCAACTGCTTTCCGTCGCGGGGATGACCAAAGTTCACGGGGGCATGTTGGAAGCATAGCGAAGGTGGGACTGGGGGGTGCTTAACACATGTTTGTCCTCTGCCGATAATGGAAAAAAGAAGGGCGTCCCTGAAGAACATTTGGGCAACTTTGCTTGGTCCTTTTTTTTTTACGACCAAGCCACAAAAATGTGCCCAAACTGACTAGATGACCACCGGAGGGAATCGAGGATGACTTCCCCTTACTCCCCCAGTGGTCACTGGCCAACTTCCACCCTAAAAAAAAATTTTTTTAATATTTTTTGCCAGCCTCTATGCCAGCCTCAAATATCATACCCAGCTCCATGACAGCAGTATGCAGGTCCCTGGAGCAGTTTTAGTGGGTACTGCAGTGCACTTCAGGCAGGCGGACCGAGACCCATCCCCCCCTACCTGTTACACTTGTGGTGGTAAATGTGAGCCCTCCAAAACCCACCACAAACCCACTGTACCCACATCTAGGTGCCCTCCTTCACCCATAAGGGCTATGGTAGTGGTGTACAGTTGTGGGCAGTGGGTTTTGGGGGGCTCAGCACACAAGGTAAAGGAGCAATTTCTGAAGTCCACTGCAGTGCCCCCTAGGGTGCCCAGTTGGTGTCCTGGCATGTGAGTGGGACCAGTGCACTATGAACGCTGGCTCCTCCCATGACCAAAGGGCTTGGATTTGGTCGTTTCTGAGATGGGCATCCTCGGTTTCCATTATTGCTGAAAAACGGGGACGACCATCTCTAAGGATGACCATCTCTAAGGTTGACCTAAATGTTAAGATTTGGGCGTTCCCGACCGTATTATCGAAACGAAAGATGGACACCCATCTTGTTTTGATAATACAGGTTTCCCCGCCCCTTCCTGAGGACGTCCTGCGAGGACGCCCTCAGGAAAAGTTGGGAGCCCTGTTTGATTATGCCCCTCCATGTGCGTCATTTTGGAGTTACCGCCTGGCTACCACATGGCCCGGGCGGTAATTTCATTTTTTATGTGCATTCACTATGCATGCCGGAAAATAATTTTTATTTTCCTGTGTGCGGCAGAAACCAGGCAGTAATTGTTATTCTATGTGCATAGATGATTACCACATGGTTACTGCGTGAGACCTTACCACTAAGTCAATAGGTGGCGGTAAGGTATCAGTCTCAAAATGGACGCGCACCAATTTTTATTTTGCCGCACATCCATTTTTGGCAAAAAAATTTTAAAAAGCCTTTTTTACAGGTGCTCTGAAAATGGATCTGTGCACACCTAAAACACATGCCTACACTAGTGCAGCCCCTTTTCAGCGCATCTTAGTAAAATTACCCTTTAAAGAAAATAGACACAATAACAAAATCAAGGTATACGCTGGACGTGAGTGAATGACATGGTTTTGCTTCTAAAAATGTATAAAATCCCAAAACACTAGTAAAAATAATCCTAGTACTACAAAACTAGTGTTGAAGTATTAGTTTTATGGCATCATGAATTAGGATGGTAGTAGTTTGGCTTTTTGCTCATTTAGAGGAGTGCTCAATTCACTTGAACCCTTTAATAGAATGCTATATGTAAGTGGTTCAGATAACTGTAAAATTTTACATATGGATTTCCATATGGAAGACCAGTAGTGTTTCAGATGAATACAATCAAGTGTTTTGAGGAGCCAGTAGCGTGCTGAGAAGTCCAACATTTATCTTCCATTGACTTATTTAATTTAACAAGTTTTATAGGAATCCAATGTGCTCTGTGGATGAAAAAAATATAATGTTTATGTTGCTGTTGCTGAACGAGATGATTTGAATATAGTAGGCCAAATTGTCTTCCATTGTTCAGGAGAGATGGATTGATTTAAGTCCTTGGACCAAGTTTCTTCTGTGTTGGTAGGAGGACCATATTTCCAAGATTGTAATAGTTTGTACCAACTGGAAGCAGATTTTTTTCCATTAGATATGGTGTGACATAAGGAGCAGGAGCTCGTTAAGGTTATTGACATAGAGAAATTTTGAGCTTGGCTGAATTACAGTGTTTTAGTTGTAACCATTGGAAGTGACAACAATTTGGTAGCTGAAAATGTTTGGCTAAGTTGTTGAAGGATATCCAGGTACTACTATTACTAAGTCATTCATAGTTAATATACCCAAATTTTTCAAAATTAGCCAGTCAATTGTTTTATTATTAATTTGAAACATCTTGTTATTCCATATGTATAGGTGTCCAGAGTTTAACAAAGGATATTGAACATGTTTATCAATTTCTGAGAAGATAATTTGTGTTGATTGTAATATGTTGTTAGAAAACTTATTAGTGACTGAAGTCATTGGCAAATATGATAAAGGTATGTTAGGCCAATGTTCTGATTTGAATTTGCATCACAGAGGTGTTTTAGAATTATCTGTGCATGTTATCCGGCTTGCAGATTGACGCAAAATGAAAGCAGAGTAATATTCTAGAAAGCTGTGGAAATACACACATCCTGTTGTTTTAGAGGCCTTAAGGGTTTTTATTGCTATATGTGGAGTTTTATTAGCCCATAAAAATTGAGATAAAATTTTTTCAGTGGACTTATATGTACCTGGTAGGAGAAGGACGGGAAGCATGCTAAGTGTGTAATTTATTTTTGACACATTAATGGTATCTAATCTTCCCCACCATGATAGACGTAGAGGGGACCGCTTTTTGGTCATTTCTATTGTGTTTTTAATAAGTAAGTCACTATTAAGTTGTATGGTACTTTCCACGGTTGGTCCAAATAAAGTTCCTAAATATTTTATTGATGTTGATGTCCATTGGAAGCCATATTTGTGAATCAAGTCTTTTCTGTTTGATAAGATTACTGAAACCCTTTATATTAAGAAATATCAGCTTTAGACTCATTATACAATATATTATGTGACATATTCCTTGCTAGCCAAGAAGTGATGGATTTATCACTGATCAGAAAATAACATCTAGTTTCTTCCAGAGACCTTTATCCTAGATTTCCTGGTGGACAATAGTTATAAGCCACTTTTTCTTTCTAGGAAAATAGCTGTCCAACTCTTTCTTCCAACAGACAGTAGCAGAGAATTAAAAACTTTTCCCCCAAAAAAGAAGTCCCCAGGAAAATTGTTCACTAACCACAAAGCTTTCTGTTCACTCCCACAGTCAAGCAAGAGTGTCCCTTTTTCCTTTAGGGTGAATGGTTCTCTAAGCAATGTTTTGGTCCTCTTTTCTGGTCAGTGATAAAAGGGCTCTTATTTTTCTAGTTCACCTGCTTTCCTTCTCCCCATGAGAAGGAAGGAAAACAGCCATGCCCTTCATTAAAGACTTGGGGAAAACATATGCAAATTAGTTCAAGTACCTTTATTCACTTCTCTCCTCCCCCATCAGGATCAGTCTAACTTTCCACACCTGTTTCCTGGCATGTTTTTTTAAGCAGTCATTCAACAGTTTTGTTTGAAACAAAAGAAAACTGTTCTTGTGTTTTCCCCAATGTATTTACTACTGTTCAGAGTCTTAAAAAAAACCAACCCAAAACAAAACCAAACCAAAAGCCTTCTCAGTCTTTTCTTAATTTTAACAAACAAAATTATTCACAAGAAAAGGAGTATGTAGTATGTGCCCTCTCTCCTAGTAAGCCTATGGCTCAAACACTGGCAAACACAAAACCCTCTACTCCTAATCCAGCAGGTTTATGCTGCATTGGGACCTCCTCTGTTCTGGGATACTCCTGGATAGGGTTACCATACTGCTCCAGAAAAAAGAGGATAGTTTGAGCCAGTCCGGATTTTACTTCCATTGAAAGCAATGGAAGTAAAATTCAAACTGGCTTAATCTGCCCTCTTTTTTCTGGAACCATATGGCAACCCTACTCCTGGACCTCCATGGGCTTGCTCATCCCTCCTCCCTCTTCTGCTTCAATTTCAACCTTTATACGTTCCTGCTGCTCCCTAGGAAGCCTCTCTCCCACAGGGTGGTACCACCAGGGTTTTCTGGATTATTCTCCCCCCCCCCCCCTTCTGTCATCCCTCCCTCATCTTGGCATAAGTGAGTCCCAGTGCCCTCTTCTGGGGGAACCCTTCATTTCACTGAATTTTCTTCACTGACCTTTTTCCCTTGAAATAAGAGGGAAAGGGGGTGGGCCTAGGGAGGTTTCTCTTTGTGCTCCAGTTTCCCTCTTACAATTAATAATAATAACTTCAGGGTTTTTTACAGCACCAGTTATAAAGTGTAATCTTGTAATGCCTTGCAATTATACAGCATGCTTGAGAAATATCTTCTTGAGCCACACGTACAATAAACAGGAACATTGTGCAGTAAAGTAGCGCCCAATGGGTCAATAAACCGGTATACTGCAGTGGGACATGTTTATCGACTCCTACCTTAGCTGAGATGATATTTAACCATCTCTCTGACCTCATGTGCAACTTTCTTCAAATCAGTCACCTTACTTTCTAATTCTTCCTACTTTTTTACTCATCTATATGTTACAACTTTGCCTTACCCTTCACTACCAATTATAACGTTCTATTACGTATTGTGTAGTCATTGCAAGTAGTATGCCATATCATACTTTGTATTGTTACTTGAATATTTTTACTGCTGTAATTGCCTATTGCTCATGTTTGATCTATTCTTACTGTACACCGCCTTGAGTGAATTCCTTCAAAAAGGTGGTAAATAAATCCTAATAAATAAATAAATAAAGTGAGAACAACTATACAAATACCCACCATTAAAAGCTATCTAGTAAAACTAGAACAGAGTTATTATTAGACATCATTGAGAAACTGAAAACTACTTGCACCTTTTACTACAATAGTTCAGGCTTATAATTTAACAATTTAACACTTAGCTTATGTACGATGGTGTCGGCTATAGAGGGTTTTTTCATCCGACATGGCACATGTTTCGCCGTCAAGTGGCGTTTTCAAGGATATCCCCCCTAGAATGAAATAAAGTACATAACACAATCTATTGAGCATAAAACCTGTTTGGACCGGTGATAAGATTGGGTTCAGCTCTGAGCAACACTTGAATACACTGTCAGCTTAGGTCCCATGCTGAGGTCCATTATAAAATATAGTGGTTAAAATTTTCCTATGAAAGTTATGCTATATGAGCAGGAAGTACTTTTTTATTGGAAATAATTGATTGATAGCACTAATTGGCTCATTATTTAAATTGTGCACGCATAATTTTGAACACCACCTGCAGTGTTTTGGGTCATACTTTCACAAGACAACTTTTAAAGGTATCTAAACAGGTAGGTTGATTGGCCTGAACATTATTCCCCCCCAGCAGCTAAAATTATACCTGATCTTTCACAGTGTGCACACTTTTAGCTGAATTAAAAAAAGACTTTCCTAGGGGCATTTTTAGCTTGTAGGAGAAAAGCAGCAGGTTTATGTTTCAATTTCAAAATATATGTGTACTCTTTTATCCCTGATTGGCTACTTGAGGAAAGAGCAAGTGAAAAACATGCAAGAAACTTTCTTCACCTGTTTCGAAGGGAATTTTCAAAGGGAGACCACCTGACTAACTTTCAATCAATATCAATAGCATTGTCTCATTTATATGCCACCGTATTTCCTCACAGGTTCACCACGGTTTACAAATTAAAAATTAGTTTAAAAAATAAACTGAAAATACAATAAATGTAGTAAAAAAAAAAAAGCTTAAAAACCCACTTCAATTATCAAATAAGTAAGTTTTCTGCTTCTGTTGAAAGGTCAGATATGAAGTTTCTAATCTCAAAGAAGGCGGTAAAGAGCTCCATAAAAAAACTGCAACATAAGAGGAGAGTTAAAAATTCTTAAAAAGTGAACACCTCTAGGAGGACAAAGAGACATAATTGTCCGCAATTGAGAAGAGTGACTAAATACAAAATCTCTAAAAATATTAACAAGCAGTTCTGACAAAAGCCCTTAGATTACCTGGAACACCAGATGTACTGATTTAAGCATAATCTGTTTAAATACAGGAAGCCAATGCAATGCAGTCAAGCAAAGGGAGACACTATCAAGCTTCTTCAACCTATAAATCAACCAAGCACAAATATTTTGGATGAGTTAGAACTTATTCAGGCTCCCTAGCCCTCGTTAGCAGCTTTTATGCTTTCCCCTGTAGCCCTGCCCATTCCGGCTTCCTAACCAACGGCAAGGGGGTCTCCTGCCACGTCATCTCAATCACCGATGGGAAAACCGGAAAAGAAGGGTCGCTTTGTCGCAGGAGCTGCCGGGCAGCAGCCACCATGTTATGTGCGGCTGCTCAGCATGCCCCTCGCCAGCCTACCTATAAAGCTGTCTCAATTTGAAAACAGTTTTCTGCCACAAATGATTTATTTGAAATTCAAAGGTCAGCATAGGCGGTTGGCAGCCCCACTGTATGATAAGGCTAAAGAGGGGGGGGGGGGTTCAGGGGTGGTACCAGGGGTGGGGCTTACATCAATAATTGTCTGATAACACGCAGAAAAAAAATAAGTAAAATAGTCACAAATAAAGATGTGGTCACTGCAATTTTAGCTATATCTTGAGAATCCATACCCATTTGAAAATAACCTGATGTTAAATCAAGTGACAAAAACCAAAAAGCTTTTCCCAAGGCATCTAATGATTCATCGATTCTTGGTAAAGGATAGGCATCTTTTACAGTAATATTATTTAGTCTATGGTAATCACAACAAAACCTGAGAGTCCCGTCTTTCTTATTTATAACTACTGCTGGTGATTCCCAAGGACTATTACTTTTTCTCAAAATTCCTTGGTTTTCAAGTTCATACATATGTTTCTTGAATTAATCAAAAA
Source organism: Microcaecilia unicolor (assembly GCF_901765095.1). Taxonomy (NCBI): domain Eukaryota; kingdom Metazoa; phylum Chordata; class Amphibia; order Gymnophiona; family Siphonopidae; genus Microcaecilia; species Microcaecilia unicolor. The sequence goes on from NC_044035.1 coordinate 124,063,087, forward strand.
ATATGAGGAGATACTCTACAATAGGGTTGTTTGATTTGTACTGCATTTCCAGTATTTATTTTATGTGTAATTATATCTGAATATCCAATATCGTCATTATTAATGGGAAATACATCTCTATATTGGTATAGCAATATATTGGTATAGCAATTTCTTTAACTGCAACTGTTGTTCTGAATTTAAATTGAGAAGTTTGAAGACAGATATGTTAAATTCTACAGTATGCAGACACACAAACATCACATACAAGACTGAAAGAGAAAAACTGAGAAACGAAAAGCTACTTAAGTGAGGAAAAGACTATAAGATCCAATAAATAAAATACTAACCTGAAAGGAGACTATTTAAAATATTTACCTGTAAAAGTTGGAACTAAAGTTCAGAAGTTTGTAAAAGAATTGAAACACAGTATAGGGTACATTAAGTGAAAGTTATACAGGTTACAAGGAAGATTACTTCCTATTCTTATTATAAAAGTTATTTATTAGCATCTTCAATTCCTAAATACCTATTCATTACACATTTAATTACAAACTCAATTGAAATTGCATAATTTTATTAAATAATATTTTATGTTTAATAAAAATTTTATTATTAATCTACAGAGTATAACATCTTTTCTCTGCTGATATTTATTAATTTTAATTTAAATAATTTAATTCCGTCTTCTTTCTTTGAGAGAGAAGGAAGATGTTTTTTTAAAGTGTAAAGACCTATCTCAGAGAGCTGAAACCTGAGGTAAAAGGACACAGTGACATCTTGAGTTTTTTAAATTGGTAAGGTTTCCTTTTCTGAAGATGGGTCCTCTCTCTCTCTCTCTATATATATATATATGTATATATATCCTACTATATAAATGAAGAGTGACTGACGTGCCGCTGTTCTGTGCATGAGTGGCACGTCACAAATCTCTTCCAGCGTTGTTAGAGGAGGCAGGAACAGAGCTACGGGTGACCGGCGAGCACCGGGCGGGGATCGTCCGACAGCAGCTCCGAGGCGCACTCCAACAGGTCCGATGAGCTGCTGCCACTGTGACCCAGGCGCTTTCCTCTGCCACCATCCTCCGGAGTGGCTTTCCTGGGTGGGGGCTCGGCTGGACCCTGCGGGGCTATGACCGCTTTCTTGCCCATTTTAATGGGCTCAACGGCTTGTATATATATATATTTATATTAGATTATGCCTTCCCCTCCATAGAGGCCTGCAGTCGGTCTGCCTCTTTCTCTAACACATACACACTACTTGCCCACAGTCTGTGTGTCTCTCTCTCTCTCTGCAACAAGATCTGTACATAGATAATACATGCTAGCAGAAAAGCATACGCAAAACACAGACCGTCAACAATATGAAACAAGGGACCACAGATCAGTAATACAGATATGAAAGCAAAAAAGCAGAACCGGAAACTTCATGAAGTCAGACTCTGCGTACAGCAATTGTATAAATACAGAAACAAATTGAAAAGACCAGAATACACATTTCCAAAAGCTAATATAACAAAACAGCAATGTTGACCTAGAAAGTCACAGTAGTTCAAGGATGAGTGCAAAAAAACTTGTAGCAGACATTAATAAAGCACATTTTTTTTTCAAGTAGAAGTGCATTCAAAACACTGTTTTGTTATATTGACTGCTTTGTGAGAATTTTGTTCTTCTTGTTTTGTGTACATTTCCATTAAAAGATAAACTTTTAAATGCCCAGTTAGGTATATATGCTAATCTCTACTGTGTTAAATGTTTCAGACATATCCATTTATCTGCTCCCATGATATAACTGAATTCCATTATTCTGTCTCACTGTATTTTAAAATGTAAGCCAACTTTGCTTGGGATAATGTGTTATATAAATGTTTAAAAAAATCCTTTATCTTCCACCTGCCTATCTAGCTGGAAAGCAAGTTTGATCCAGTGAAGACTAACTCAAAATAATCTGTTACAATGTAACTATAATTGTGTTGTAACAAATTGTACTTCCATCATTACAATGTATTGTAAGCCACACTGAGCCCGATAATAGGTGGGAAAATGTGGGATACAAATGCAATAAAATAAATAAAAATAAATAAATAGCTGGGTCATAGTATTACCTTATTGAAAATGCGACCATACCATGCCTCTATGGTTATGTTCCACTAATAAGTTAAACAATTAACTGGATTTTTTGAAAGTATTATATAAACTTTGGATGCATGACTAGGGACACACTCTGGTAACCAATAAATTAAATCCCACAGTCTCTGGTAACAATCAATCAAATTCATATACTAGAACCAGGACGATCAGCTGTAACATAGGCATCAATCGCACAATCCAACTGTCTTCTGAAATACAATATTAAATATATGTTCTTTAATATTTAATATTTTAAAGAGTGCCATCAGACAAATATCCACTTTTTCAGGCAATACTGGTTTATGCCAAGGTGGCACAATTAGTACTCACTACATAGGCAATAGCACTTTATATATATATAAATATAAAAATTTCAAGAGTAGCCCGATGAAAGAAGTGCTATACCACATTGGCATAAAACAGTATTGCCTGAAAAAGTGGATTTTTGTCTGACGGCACTCTTTAAAATCTTTAAGATGGACTTGGGGAAAATCCACTGCTTATTTATAGGATAAGCAGCATTAGCTCTGTTTTAGGGATCTTGCCACTTGTGACCTTGACCTATAAGGATCTTGCCAGGTACTTGTGACCTTGATTGGCCACTGTTGGAAACAGGATACTGGGCTTGATGGACCTTTGGTCTGTCCCAGTATAGCAATTTTTATCTTTCTATGTTATGTAATGAATAGTGCTGTTATTTGAACATTGCTACATGGGTCCAAGTAAGAAAGGGGATAAGTACCTTGAATAGAGAGAAAAAGACCCAAGATCCACCTCAAGACCCAAAAAACTGATTGAATAAAGAACCCAGGGCCAAGAATCTACAAAAATGATGTGTTTTTAATTGACTGTGTTGTTTGTCTGATTTCATGAATCTCTAATGTTTTTGTCATTTGCTGCTGTAATCAGATACTTGAATTTCAAATGACTGTTGCTCCTGCTAGTGAGATTTCATTGTGAAAAAATACAATAAGAGTTAATAGATGACAAAGGTTAATAGAATCTACATAGCCAGACAAATTGCTGGAGAGTTAAAGGCAGGGTTATTGTCATGGACTGTCACGGAGTCTGGAGTAGTGAGCCCTTGGGCTCTGCCAGTGACTGGCAGCAGCAGGTGAACCACCCGAACAGGAAGCGAGGCTGAACACAGACAGGCTGGTACAAGCAAGACCGGAACTAGCAGGATGGGAACTGAAGCTATAGATGAGCGAGGCTGGAATAAGCAGGACTGGAACAACTGGATTCTGGAACGGGCTTGGCTTGGCTAGAACCAGATTCTGGAACGGGCTTGGCTGGACTTGACTGGAACCGGATGCTGGAACGGGCTTGGCTTGGCTTGGCTGGAATGGAAGCTGAAAGCAAACAGGGTTGGAACAAACAGTGGAGGAACTGAAGCTGAAGGCAAACAGGGCAGACACAAGCAGGATTAGAACTGAAGCTGAAGGCTTGCAGGGCTGGAACAAGCAAGGTTGAAGTAGAAGTTGAAGACTGGCAAGAAAAGAACTAGCAGGGCTGGAACTGCAACAAACACACACAGACAAAAATTCATCTGAAGACCTCTGTTGCAAAGGCAAGCCTGAAAGTTCCCAGGTGCTTAATAAAGGCAATTACAGATGAGGTCACAAGTAAAAGTGAGGCTTGGCAGCAAAAACACCAGAGCATGGCTTGGCTGCAAGAATTCCACAGCGAGGCTTGGCAGCAGGAACACCAGGGCGAGGCTTGGTTGCAAGAGCACCAAAGTGAGGCTTGGCTGCAGGAACCCCAAAGCAAGTCTGGAATGCTGGAACATCAGAATAGGACTGGAATGAACTCTGGAACATGTTTGGGAAACAGGAAGAAGACAGTCCACAGCAGCCATAGGGCCTGGTCACCAGGAGGTGAGGTGAGTGTAGGCATGGGATACAGTCACAACCGTTACAGTTATTTATTAAAGGGCTAACTTTTCCTAATAATACATACAGAATAAAACAAAATGAGATCCTAATTATAAGTCATTGAAGGTTTGGTTGAAATGATGTTTAGGAAAAAAAGTGAAAATTCGGCTTTTTGTTTAGTTTACTGGTGAACTTGTTAAATAGAGTTGGAGATGGGTGGGGGGGAAGCTAGGGTGGAAGAAGGGCTTGATATATGGGAAAGAAAGGTTTTAGGTAGCAAATAGGGAGGCAGGGCTTTATTGTTACTGTTTATTGCTTAATTAAGATAACCCCTTCTTCACATCAGGAGTGGGAGGGAAGGGAATCATAGGACTAGAGGGCACCTGCGTCCTTCGGGCAGGTCACAACAGATATTCAGCTGTCTTATATGGGCTCCGGCTGAATATCGGCAGGGATCTGCATAAATTCCAGTGGCCACACAACTATAGTTAGCAGTGACATGGCCCAGCACTGAGTATCTGGGGCTTTTTTTGCCTGAGGCGGTCAGTATTAAAAAAAAAAAAAAACTCTGACCACTGCAAGCTGAATATTGACTGGAACAACTAATAAGATTAGGAGATCAAGGGACCTAAGATTACTTCAGATCTAATGGTACAAATTTATAGTCCCTGGATATTCAGTGAGTAGTTGTATGAAGCATGTTTTACTCACAGAAAAGGGCTGTCATACAATAATATGCAACAGATGGATGCATGAAAAAAGAGCCTCTACTTTTATGCAATCTGCATAACTTGGGTGCAGGTGGAGCAGAGGTTGTGATACGTGCATGCATTTATAAAACAGTATGTGTACCTCCTAGAGACACTAAATTCTTTTAGGGAGCTCTGTCAAATTATCAAAACAACTCATCTCCTATAGATGATAACTTTACCACAAACCTCAGCGGTGTCACTCACTGATTCATCTCTTAATTCAGCAAGAAGTCTACACCCACCTAGTCATCGGTATATGGTAGTGTTTTTCTAATATCAACATATGACATAGTTAAATCTCTTTCCTTTTAGTATTTATATCAAAATTATTTCAACTTTAATCCATTCTTATAGTTTTAATAAATGCTTAAATTGCAATACTCATCTCAAAGATGTATTTCAGCCAGGAGTTTTTTGTCCGACATGTCGGCGTCATTCTAAGGAGGGGTTTATGCCTTGATACAGCTAAAAAGTGAAACACAGAGGGGCATAATCGAACGGGGGTGCCCATCTTTAAGGGTGCGCATCTCTAAGAATGGCACCACGAAGGGGCGTGGAAACCCGTATTATGGAAACAAGATGGGCATCCATCTTTCATTTCGATAATACGGTCGAGGACGCCCAAATCTGAACATTTGGATCGACCTTAGAGATGGCCACCCTTAGAGATGGCTGCCCTTGGTTTTCACCGATAATGGAATCCAAAGATGCCCATCTCAAAAAGGGCCAAATCCAAGCCATTTGGTCATGGGAGGAGCCAGCATTTGTAGTGCACAGGTTCCCCTCACATGCCAGGACACCAACCGGGCACCCTAGGGGGCACTGCAGTGGACTTCAGAAATTGCTCCCAGGTGCATAGCTCCCTTACCTTGGGAGCTGAGCCCCCAACCTCCCCCCCCCCAGGTCTGCCTGCCTGAAGTACACTGCACCCACTACAACTGCTCCAGGGACCTGTATACTGCTGTGATGGACCTGAGTATGGCATTTGAGGCTGGCATTGAGTCTGACAAAAAAGTATTTTTAACCTGTTTTTTATGGTGGGAGGGGGTTAGTGACCACTGGGGGAGTAAGGGGAGGTCATCCCCGATTCCCTCCGGTGGTCATCTGCTCAGTTCGGGCATCTTTTCACGGCTTGGTCATGAAAAAAAATGGACCAAGTAAAGTCGGCCAAGTGTTCGTCAGGGCCGCCCTTCTTTTTTCCATTATTGGCCGAGGACGCCCATTTCCTAATCACGCCCCAGTCCCGCCTTCGCTACCCTGCCGACACGCCCCGTGAACTTTGTTCATCCCTGCGACGGAAAGCCGTTGAGGGTGTAAAAAAAATCGGCTTTTGATTATGCCAATTTGGGCGGCCTTGTGAGAAGGGCGCCCATCTCCTGATTTGTGTCAGGCGCCCTTCTCTTTTGAAAATGAACTGGATAGTCTATGTCGGACAAAGCCTCCCCCTGCTAAAATACATCTTTTAGATGAGTATTGCAATTTAAGCATTTATTAAAACTATAAGAATGGATTAAAGTTGAAATAATTTTGATATAAATACTAAAAGGAAAGAGATTTAAATATTTAAATCACTTCCATATACCGATGAAGAGGTGGGTGTAGAATTTTTGCTGAATTAAGACGTGAATCAGTGAGTGACACCGCTGATGTTTGTGGTAAAGTTATCATCTATGGGAGATCAGTTGTTTTGATGCATTTATAAAACATGCATGTATCCTTATAGAATACACATACAAAACAACACCTACAGAGCAGACATAAGTTTGTGCTCAGAGCCTTTGTGCACTGCTGGAGCTGCTTTTGGGTTCTAGTTTAAAAGGCACATAAGCACCTATGACGGTTTTATAAACTAAACTTAAAGTAGGCACTTTTTTCCAACTTTGACAGAGGCACCCTTTTATAAAATTAGTGCCCATGTGTACTCAAGGTGAAAAAGTAACCAAGATTGTGGGGTCCTTTTACAAAGGCGCTCCGAAAAATGGTTTGCGGTAGTGTAGGCGTGGGTTTGGGGCGCACGCTGATCCGTTTTTTAGCGCGCGCCTGTAAAAAAGACCCTTTTTTGCCAAAAATGGACGTGCGGCAAAATGCAAATTGCCGCATGTCCATTTTGAGTCTCAGACCTTACCGCCAGCCATTGACTTAGCAGTAAAGAATCCAGGCAGTAATGACCTACGCACATCGACTGCCACTTGGCGCGCGTCTATTACGCACACCCGAAAAAAAATGTTTTTCAGATGCGCATATCAGACGCATGCCAAAAATGAAATTACCGCAAGAGCCACATGGTAGTCGGTGGTAACTCCATTTTGGTGTGCATTGGGCGTGCGTAGACACTTACATGGCTTAGTAAAAGGGCCCCTGTTTTTCTTTGGGATTTAAATTACAACTAGAAAGTAAGCACTACTGAAGTTTCCAAGTCTCTTGGCTAACCACAGGCAGGAAACATTTCATTCTGTGAACTGGAGTTGTTGATTGGCTCCCATTTCTTTTCTAATGGATAGAATGCAGATTCCAAACTATTCATTTAAATGCCTGCACTATTATTCCTCATCCATTTGAAAAAAAACAAAAAGTAGCAGCTGCATTGAAGCCTTTCAAGACAAGCAGGTTAACATTTGTAGCATTTAGAAAAGGTCTCAGCCTTTCTCAAACCGTAGACAAAATATCATAGATGAAAGGCAGTCTCAGGTGCTTCTGCTGGAAGGGTGATGAGCACTAACTGGGCATGTCTCTTGAGAGATTTGTCCTTCACAGGGACAGGGCTTTAAAATAAAGCATCCAGTTGCTGGCTACCTAGTAAAACTGATGAAGTAAAAGTGTCTGGCCTACATGTTAATTGCTGTGTCTGAAAGATCACAGCTGTGTTATTTATTGGAATATAGCAATCAAACAAACAGATGACTTTACAGGAAAGGTGGGAGAAGGCGTCTTTTCAATTAACAGGCCTTGACTTCCAAAGGGGCCATAGAGTGCTTAGACATAGTTGGAAAAGATCAGAAAAGGGGGATGAAGTGGAATCATCATAACTTTAAATATACTAGTTTTTCTGAAAGATACATTTTTTTTTTGAAGTGACAAATAATTATTAGAAAAAAAGAAAATATATATATATAATATATATAATCTCATTACCCTAGTTCTGGCATCTATGACTTCACAAATAGAATTGATTTCAATAAAATTATTTTTGCTTTGTTACTACAATGTGTATTAACATAAATGTGTTTACGTATTAAATAGAGCAAAAAGAACACAAAGGGCCTGCATACCCATACCCTAGATCCCATGTGGCACCGTGGTTTACAGAGGAGATTAAGCGGCCCTTTTACTAAGCTGCGGTAAAAGCTGGCCTACGCTAGCATCAGCTCATGTTTTTGACGTGTGCTCAGGCCCTCTTTTACCGCAGTGGGTAAAAAGCTGTCTTTTTGTGAGGAAAGGAAATGGCTGTGTGGTAAGTGAAACACTTACCATGCGGTCATTTTGGGAAGAGAGCCCTTACCGCCACTCATTGAGATGGCTGCAGGGCCGCTGAGAGGGGGGGGGGGGGCAGGGGGGACAAAATTCCCGGGGCCCGGGCCTCCAAGGGGGCCCGGTGCCGCAGTCCCACCCACCACCGCCACCGGGCCCCTTCCACCCGAACCCCCTCCAGCAGAAGTGCTGTCTTCTGTTCTGACTCCGGCTTGCGCGGCCCACACAGATGCGCTCCTCTCAGCTGATCTTCGCTGTACTCTGCAGGACTTCTGTGCGTCTGTGCGTCTCACGTGCAGGACGTTAGACGCACAGAAGCCCTGCAGAGTACAGCGAAGATCAGCTGAGAGGAGTGCGTCTGTGTGGGCCACGCACGCTGGAGTCAGAACAGAAGACAGCACTTCTGCTGGCGAGGGTTCGGGTGGAAGGGGCCCGGTGGTGGTGGCGGGTGGGACTGCGGTGCCGGGCCCCCTTGGGGAGGGCAACGACAACCTGGGGGGGTGGCAGTGGGGGCGGGGCCCAGGGGGCAGCCTTGTCCCTGGCCCGGCCCAGTCTCTCGGCGGCCCTGGATGGCTGTAAGGGCTCCCTTGCTAACCTTGTGGTAACAGGGCAGTGCATGGTGCTGTCCGATTACCACCAGTTAAGTTTCAGTGCTAAAAAACTAGATCATATTTTTGTAGCACCGGAAATGGCGGTAGCCTGGTGGTAGTTCTGGATTGGTGCATGGTAAGCATACAGTGGGTTTGCTGCTGCTTAGTAAAAGGGCCCTTAAAGTTGATAAGAGAGAGTTGAGGTGACATGAATGCACCCGGCCAAAGTGTATGGTGTCCAGTGATAAGGAACAATATGCCTTATTATTGAAAAGGTATTGATGGATAGTGGCATTAAGTAAACAGATTTTTTACTCTAAAAAAAGTTATAATGTTCTGCATCATCCCCATGAGCTGTTTATGAATGTTCAGAGGCTTATAAAGCCTGGAGATTTATGAGCTGATATATCTGTAGCCGAGCTGGAACATTTTGACAGGTTTTTGAGGCAAACCAAAGAGGTGCTTCAGCAATGATTATTCCTGTTGAGCAGTACTCTAATGGGACTGGTGTCCTTATGGTCTGAATTTTTATTAGTAAACCTTGAATATGTTGAAAGGTTACTGAAGCATGTTTCATATTATCCTTTCAAACCGGATCTAGTTCCAACCAGCATATTGAAGAGTTGTGGGCCAGTAATGGCCTCTTTGTTGATGGATCTAATTAATAGCTCATTAATATTACATTTGTTGTCACCCCTTCTGAAAAGTACAGTAATGCAACCAGTACTTAAGAAACCTACAGCTGACTCCAAAGTTGTATCTAATATAGATAATCTTTATTCTGATTATTTTTTTTCAATAGTTGTTCAACAGGTAGTATTGGGTAATTATAAGACTTTTTGGAAACTTATTCTGTATTAGGGATGGGCAGGCAGAAAAGTTTCATTTTTGTGTCATTTCCCATGTCGTTTCTAGGAAATTTTTTTTTGGGTCATTTTTTTGTCATGGGAGCACTCGTTTTTAATTTTTTAAATCTTTCTATTATCAAGTTTTCAAACAGAAAACAAACATCCCTATAAACACAAACAGGTCATACCTGCACTCTTAGGTACAATGCACTCTTAGGTACATTTATGTGCTCCTTTCATTGAACATAAGGGTCCCATACTTTAATATAATGTAACAAATGATTCCTACAAAGTGCTGTAAGGTGTAACATTCTGTAAAAGTAGTCCACTTTAGTCAGTACTTGCAATCAAGATGGTAGGGAGGTTCACTTCCAAGCCGCTGCCAACAGCAGACGGGCAGCTGTAATAATATGCAAAGTGAGTTGTAGGTATTTCTCATGAAAATCCTTAGGCTCAATATGTAAAAGTGCACATCCCATAGATTTCACTACCTGCGACCCAAGGATATCTGAGATCAAGGAAAAAACCATGTCCCAATAATTCTCTGCTACAGGGCAGGACCACCAAATGTGGACAAAGATACTCTGCCCTTCACAGAGATGCCAGCAGGCCTCTAAAAAAACAGGATAGATTTTATGCAATCGGACAAGTGTTAAATACCACTGATACAACATTTTGTAACCGTTCTCAATAAGATTGCTAGCTATGGAAATCTTAAGGAGGCGCTTAGAGATTGCATCCCACTCCTTAGTGGTATAAGTAGCACCAAGCAGGCCCTCCCAAACAGAGATATGTCTGATAAGTGGGGCAGATTGTAACAGCAATGCCCAATAAAACCTAGAGACACATCCCCACCTACTACTCCCATTCAAGGCCCACTCCAAAGGGATCTCTTCTTGACTAAGCTCATTGAGGGCCCGTCTGTGGATAAAATCTGAGGCCTGTCTAAACTGGAAATAATTCTGAGGTGTCAAGCCAAATTCCTCAGCCAGTTCAGGGAAGGCCACCAGTTTCCCTTCCTCCACCAGCTAATCCAATTGAGAGAGACTGTGGGCTGCTGAGGCTCGATACCGAGAATGCTGGGCACCCACAGGGAATCCCCTCACCACCATGATAGGAATAGCTTGAAAATACTGGCACCCTTTTAAATGACTGCCCCAGGCCTGAATCCAGTGATCCAGGATGAGTTGAAAGTAGGGATTAGCTACTCTGGCGATAGAGCGCAGCGCTTCTAGCTGGAGCCACGGAAGCCGCACATATAAATCAGGTGTGTATGGGCCCCCCTCAATCTGCACCCAGCTCTTGTGGCCATCTCTGTATCAAGCTAAAACTGCCATCCCTGTAAGTAAATACACCAATCGTACTCATGAGGGTTTGTGCCTTCAAATGTACTGAAAACCCTTATAAATGAGAGATCAGAAAAGTTTTCAGGAAGCAGAATAGGGGGGATCATAAAAAGATAGAGCAGTCGGGGGGAGAACCATCATTTTCATCCCTTGTACAGTATCTGTCCCAGCCAATATTTCCCCCAGTGCTCTAAGTCATCTCACAGAGTCTGTAAGAGTGGTGGGTAGTTAGCCTCATAAAGTGAACCCCAGTGAGCCATACATTTCACCCCCAAATACCGCAAAGTTGAGGTTGCCCAGTGAAAAGGAAAATGACCACGCAACCAGGAGCTCACCCAGTCATCTACAGAGATATATATTTTTGTAGCACTGGATATTACGCACGCTGGGGGAAGGAACTATCACCAGGTTGCTGCAGTAGCCCAATGGTACTTTCCTTTTAGTGAGCAGTAAGCCTGCATTGGGCTTATCGCCGCTTTGTAAAAGGGCCCCATAGGCTTCTACTAGAAACTGTAAAAACAGCAGTGGAAAACAACTCCCTCCAAGGTAGAAAAAGCCACTGCTGAAAAAAAAGTCATACATAATTACAAATAATTAGTAGGGTGTCCTCTCAACCCAGTCTTATAAATTTAAACAAAACAGTTCCACAGGGCTGAGCCTGGCTTGGAAATATGAATGCACCAATTAGCTGTCCAGACGAGTCATTCCAACACAAAAGTGGTGAAGATTTAACTCACTTCCGTAATCTTCTAAGAGTTCCACCAGCAGTTCAAGCCCCTAACCCCAACAAGGGCCCCTTTGTTTCGCTTAGCTGTATCAAGAGGAGGAAGGAACAGTTCAACATGTTATGCTCAACAGCCATTAGGACATAGGCCATGTGGTGACAGAAATACTGTTTCAAGAAACACCTCTCATCCTTAAACAAGACCATAAATCATTACTATTATCAGAGTGTAATTATTATTTTCAGCAGTAGCCATAATTAAAGATGATCATTCTAATAAGTTTAGAGCTGGGTACCGTATAGCAGCTGTTACTAAATGTAAGCCATGGGGTAATTATTCAAAAGGATTTCTGTGATTAATTTCAGAGCCAAGGGGCCCTTTCACTAAAGGGTTGGCGTGCGGCAACAGGCTTGCCATGTGCCAGTCCGGAACTACCGCAGGAGCCTGGCGGTAGTTCCCACTCCCAGCACATATCATTTCTGGTGCTACAAAAACAGTATTAGCGTAGGAGCCCTTACCGCCACCTCAATGGGTGGCGGTAAATGCTCCCCTCCAAAATGGAAAAAAAGACAGCCTTTTACCTGCTGCAGTAAAAGGGGGCCTCGGCATGTGTCGAAAACATGTGCTGACACTAGCACAGGCCCCCTTTTACTGCGGCTTAGTTAAAGGACCCCTAAGTGCATTAATCACTGAGTTTGAAAATTCAGGGCTGGTGACCATGTAACTTTTGACAGGACAAAGTGCAGGTCAATATTCAACGAGATTTAACTGGCCAGAAATGGCTCCTGGTGGGTTAAATCACCTATTCATAGCTCATTTTCAGCAGCAGTTAACCAGTTAGTGCTGTTGAAAATAACCAGTTAGCACCGAAGTGCAAACCGGCTATTTGGAGGGCATTCCGGGGGTGGAGTTGGCACTTGACTGGTTAAGTGTTGATATTCAACACGTAACCGCCAGGTTAACTGCATAAATGGGACCACATAAAAGACTGTATCTTTATGTAACATAGTAAATGACGGCAGATAAAGACCTGAATGGTCCATCCAGTCTGCTCAACAGTCACACTCATTATCAGTCATGATTAAACCAGCAATGAATGTGATATAAAATACTTGATCATTGCCTCTCTTTGGCATTCCAAGGGACATGCCAAAGAGAGACAATGATCAAGTATTCCATATTACATTACAAAAGATCAGGTAACCCAGAGAGTTAGACAAGCTCCCTGATATTTAAAACCATTTAGCTAGTTAAGTGCTGAATATCGGACTTAACTGGCTATGTGTTAGCCGGTTCCATAATTTTTAGCTATTTGTTTGGAGCCCATGAAGGCTTGGATGAATGTTAATTGTTCTCAGCTGAATGTTTCTAAATCACAGATTTTATTTTTGTTTGGTAAGACTTCTCTTTCTTTGGTTCCAGAAACCTTTGTATTTGATTCTTTGAAAATCCCTATTGTGTACAGCTTAAATTATCTTGGGGTATGGTTGGATTCTAATTTGTCAGTTTCAACTTAGATACGTGCATCTGTTTAGAAAGATTTTTTTAAAATCCAATTACGTCTAATTAGGCGGCTGAAGCAGTTGTTGTTGCCCACTAACTTTAAGTCTGTCTACAGTGTGTGATCACTCCCTTAGTACATAAGTACATAACTGTTGCCATGCTGGGACAGACCGAAGGTCCATCAAGCCCAGTATCCGGTTTCCAACAGTGGCCAATCCCGGTCACAGGTACCTGGCAAGATCCCAAAACAGTACAATACATTTTATCCAGCTTATCCCAGAAATAAGCAGTGGATTTTCCCAAGTCCCTTGTTTGATTACTATAACGCATTGAATCTAGGTAGAATTTGTTCCTTACAATTGCTCAAAATGCTACTGCTCATTTGCTAAGAGATACCTCTCTCTTGGCTCAAATTACGCCAGTATTTAAGGAGTTGCACTGGGTGAGAATCAGGTTTAAAATCTTGTTGCTAATTTTTAAGGCTTTAAGCAATAATGTGCCAGTTTCTATGGCTAGTTCTTCGAAGTTCTTATCAGCTTGCTCATACATTGCATTCTTCAGACAAACGTTTGCTTGATATTCCTTCCTTTCATCATATTAGGCTAACTGAATACCGTTCAACTATTTTTTATGTTGAGGGTTCGAGGCAGTGGAATTTGTTGCCCTTTAATCTAAAAGGTATGACTTCACTTCTTCAGTTCTGTAAACATTTGAAGACTTTCCATTTTTGCCCAAGCTTTTACGGTGGTTTAAAGCTGGGTGTTTAAGCTCCTTATGGTTTTAGTGATGGATTTGTTTTAGTCAAGAATCTTTTATTGCATGTATGAGTATGTCTTCTTTTAAAATTATATTATGTATGTTATGCTGCGATCCGCCGAGAGTTGCAAGATCATGCGGAATAGAACCTTTTGAAATAAATAAATAAATAAAACTGGATATTCAATGCTAAAGCCCGAAAATGGCCTGGCATTGAATTTCCAGGAATAACTCTCCGTGATATCCAAATGAAAGTTATCCGAATAGAAGTCTGAGAGCTTATAGGAATGTGGGAAATGTGACTTAAAGTTAGCTGGATAGTTCTATCCAGTTAACTGTCTGCAATAACTTTCCTACTTAACTTTAGTGTCACATATTCATTGGCTCAAATTGATGGTATAAATTGGCTGAACATGTACTAATAGATAACAGGGTAAGTTTAAGGTGATTTCTTACCACTGAATATCAGCCCTCTAATTCTATATGCTCTACTCTTAGCTGAAACGCATAGAAGAACTAGGCTGATGAGCGGATTATGCACTGAAGTGATACTGGCTGCCTTGTCTTGGTGTGCCTGTTAAAGGCTTTGTCTATATTCGAAGGATTAAGCGCTTGTTGGCTCCTCCTGTGAATCACTTTAACCATCAATAAAAAAAAATATTCCCCCAGGAACAGTAATCCTTCAGCAACCAAAATGTTAGTAAATTTAGGAGCAGAGGGAATTGCTGTTTTGCTTTCATAAGATGAAAAATAGTTCCTCCTTCACCAGCATTCCTTAATGCACCCTATTCCATATTGTTTACCACTGCACTTTCTCAGAGCACTTTAATGTGATAAATTTCATGGACTTTTGCATTTTCATTTTTTAAGAGGAGCTCTGTGTTAATTATGAGTCAGCTAAAAGCTCTCTGCTGCAATTGCAATAGGCTCAAGGCATCCTTAGGTGCAGCTCAAACCTCCAATGTAGCTTTCATTTTCTAGCCGTGGGTTTCAACACCATACATCTCTTTGATGTCTCATTGGAAATATTCTGTTCTGTTGAATGAAGTCTGTATCATTATATCTCTCGCATTTTGGTCATAGGAATTAAAGTTTTTTAAACTGAAATATCTCTCAAAATCTTATAACACAAACAGAATCCTTTATCTTTATTCTGAGTTTATAATCTAAGGCAAGAGGGGTAACCATTGAGACCGGACTTATCATTCGGGCAACCGGGCAATGGCCGAGGGCCCAGAGGCTCTGACCAGTTGCCCGCCACTACTGCACATTACAGCCCCCCCACCCCCAGCCTTGGTTCTACTTTGAAGGGCCCTGGTGGTCTAATGGCCTCTGCAGGGGCAGGAAAGAATCCCACTCTTTCCTGCCCGCTGCCACTACTCTGCCCTGTAGTGCCACCATCTTTTAAAAATGGCTGCCAAGACTTCCTGTGGCAGTCTCACTAGTCTGCCAAGACTCGCAAGACTACCACGGGAAGTCTCAGCAGCCATTTTAAAAACCTGGTAGTGCCGGGCACAGTAGCCACTAGACCACCAGGGCCCACTTTGGCTCAGGGGTTGTAGTGTGTGGGAGGGGGTGGCAACTGCAGCGGTGACATACCCATGCTTCGTCCTTGTGTATGCCCCCCTTTCCCCTTGCAGTTACGTGCTATAGCAATTAGGTGCTACTTTATGGAATATTCACAAGTCACTGTCCATTATTGGAACTAATGATACACGAATTTACTTCTAGGTGCCTGTTTGTAGAATTGCCCATATGAGGGTGCCTATTCTATAAAGGAAAGTTGGTGTCTATTTTCCTTTCTAGAATACTAGTATAGCAGGTAAAATATGTGCCTGAAATTTAGGTGCAAGTATTCTATAATTTATGCATATAGCTGGGCACCCTGCCTACAATTCTACCGGACTATTCCCATGTGTATGCTTACCTTCAAACTACATGCCAATGCACTTAGGCACCTGTTTCTAGATTAGCGCGTAGCCAGAATCTTTTACATGTGTATGTGCACACACTCTAGCATACCAAGGGCAGGGCAATGGGGGCGGTTCACCCTAGTTGAAGGCAGCAAGGGGTGCGACGAGCAGTTGCGCGATTGTCAGGTCTGCCAGTCCCCTGCCCCGGAACAGGAAGTTGATGTCTGAAGGGGCAGGGGACCGGCAGAGCCACAGCTGTGTGACTGCTCGGTGTACCCCTTGCTCAGAGGAGGGGTGCTCCACCCCGGGAGGCAACTACGATAGGTATGCCACTGTGCACACATATGCAGGTACATGCCAGTATTCTGGTCATTTACACCAGGGGTGTAGCCACGGGTAGGCCTGGCCTGCCACGAATCGATTGTGCTTACATTTGTTTTTTTAATGCTGGTGGGTTGGACGGGTCCGGAATTGAAAGTTGTAGGCCATAGCGCTGGTGTTGCTACCGCTACCATCGCTCACTGCCTCCATCCGGTATGTGGTCTACTCTGCTCCTGTTTTGCCGTGCTCACTTTCCTCCCCCCCCCCCCCCCGTGCGCCTGACAGCGCCACAGACTAGTGCACAAATCTGCTGTCTGCCGTCAGTGTCCCGCAGTTCCTGCTGCGGCTGGAAAGATCAGTTTTCTCCACAGGCCCCAGCACTCCTCCGCGGCCCCACAACAGCGTCACCATGAGGGATAAAATGCCAGCAGCGAAAGCGGTTGTCCTTTAGTGTAAGCCAGCAGGAGCATCGCGAAGAGGAGCTTGGAGACAGCCCCGAAAATCCAAGCATGAGTCGGGGGAGTCCCCTGGGGAGAAGGAGCACACGGTAGCCGTGAACCAGTTCATGCTGGAGGTGCTCTCCTACCTGGTCTGGGCGTCTCTCTACCTAATCCCCATCTACCTGGTCGTCTACCTGGGCTTCAACGTCAGCTGGGTCCTGATCGGGCTCTTCCTGCCGGTCTGGGTGAGTAAAAGCTGGGGATCCCGCCAGGTCCGGGCAGCTCCATTGAACCAATCACTTTGGAAAGTGCAGCACGCAGCCAGCCAAAACTGAGCGACCTGTCACTTTAGCTTGAAGTTTAGCTTTGCTTTAGAAGTTCATAGTTTGTTGGATTCAAGTATGTGTGTGTGTTATTAGAAAACTTTGTGGTTAACTAAAGTTGTATTCCTTCCTGGATCTAAGGGATCTGGTTATTCGCTTTTTTTTTTTAATGATCTTAATGAATAATTACAATTTCTGAGAGAGAGAGAGCAAATCAAGGTTGATGAATTCTCCCTGCTTTTTTTCCTCACTCATTTTTGGAAACTTGACCTCTTCCTCCTGTATTTTGCATACCGTGGTTGTTGAGAGCAGACAATTTTTTTTTTGTTACATTTGTACCCCGCGCTTTCCCACTCATGGCAGTTCTGTAATTGATAAGGGTTGTGCCTTTGTTACTGGAATTAGTGTTATGGCTTGCAACATAGGCTCTGAGAAGCCTCTTTGCAGGATTTAGTATTACTTCACAAAGCACCTGGCAGTGAGGTGCTACCAGAATTTGAATAAACTGTTCCTATGGAAAGCTGTAAGAGGAAACATTCTAGTTATGTTCAGTATGCTACAGATTCCACAGTAGGTAGAAACAAATCTTAATGTTGACAGTGATTTTCTTATTTCATTAGTTAGAAATCTGGGGCTTTGTTTCATGCGTTTTTGTTGTGTTGAAGAGTAGACAAAGGTTAACAGTTCTGAAAACTAAGTGTATTAACTGGTGTAAATAAATTGTTGTTGAAATGAAAGTAAATTCTGTAAAGAGTACTCTATATTTCCCTCATGTCCTTTTTTTTTTTTGTACCACAAACTGCAGCGTTCAGAGTTTCGCCTACATAAACATTATGGTTGAGAATAACTGAGCTAGACTGTGGGGGTGGAAGTGCTAAGCTTTAGTAAAAGGGCCACTTTATTATGATTCTCCTACCTACCTATATACCTATATACACAGTGCCCACCCATATTAGCTGTGGGCCCACCCAAAATGTCAGGCCTGGCTACGCCACTTATTTACACATATACTTAGTGCCTGAACGTGGCATACAGTTTTTAGAATTATCCCCTGACACTATAGTGAAGGGGAAGATTCTCTCCCCCCCCCCCCCTCTGAAATTTACTCCATCCTGATCCTTTCTAAACGAAAAAAAAACTCAATACTTATTTCTGTCCCCTAAAAATTATTTCAGTCAACTCTCCTGATAAGCTTTGCCCAAGGACCCTTGGAAAAGGCCTCCCTTACCAAGCCAACAGAAGAAGATTCCCTTACTTCTCACTGATTCAACATCCACTAATGATCGAAAGCTTTCTAGTAGCATTTCAAAATTTGAACTTCATATGGGGTGATCAGTAAGCTCAGTGCATGGTTTGTGCAGGAGCCCTTACCACCTAGTAAATATGTGCGGTAAGGGCTCCCATGCTAATGACCATGCACTAATTGGGAAATTAGCGCGTGTCCATTAATTGAACAAATGGAAAATTTTACAACTGTGCTAAAAGTGGCCTCAGTGAGCAAGAAACCTATGCACTTAAAAGCACAGGCCACTTTTTGGTGCAGCTTAGTAGAAGGCAGTGGCGTACCAAGGGGGGGGGGGCAGTGGGGGCGGTCCGCCCTGGGTGCACGCCGCTGGGGGTGCCGCGGCGCGCACCTGCTCCTCCGAGTTCACTAAACTTCATTCATTCGCTGCAGCTCCCTCTGCCGCGGAACAGGTTCCTGTTCCAGGACAGAGGGAGCTGCAGCGAACGAACGAAGTTTAGCGAACTCGGAGGAGCAGGCACGCGCTGCGGCGTGCACCTGGGGGGGTGTCATTTCGCCGGAGGGGGGAGGTGTCATCTAGCGGGGGGGGGGGGGGGGGGGCGCTGCACCCAGGGGGGTGCACATCGGCGCTCCGCCCCGGGTGCCATCCAGGCCAGGAACGCCACTGGTAGAACATAGTAACATAGTAGATGACGGCAGAAAAAGACTTGCATGGTCCATCCAGTCTGCCCAAAGGACCCCATAGAGTTGGGTGTTATGGCTTATATTGAAAAACAGCAAAAATATTTATGAGGGATAATCAGTTTCCCATAGGAAACAGGAATGATTTGAAAAATGGGGTTCACCTTATGACAATGAAGGAATGACTTTTGTTGCTGTTGTTTTCTTGCTGCTACTGCCTCTATGGCAGAGGAGAGCAGCTAGTTACTGATCTTTATCTCCAGTTTAGAAATATACCTCTTGGCCTAATCAAATGTTCTCCATCTAATTGTTGATCACACTGAGGGGATTTCTCAAAGTTTTGTGTGAAATTATCCCTAAAACGTTTGCACAGGAACAAGAATGGAGGTAAACTTGAATATGAAGTTTGATGACTAAAGATCAAAGATAGCACTTGACAGATTTGAAAGGAGAAGAATTTTACTTTAATGATCTGGTACTTTATACATTTTGTAGTTCATACTGTAGATACCATAGTAATTTACTCATTTCAGATATATTTTACTATAATTATAATGAGGAAACTTTGAATCATTTCAAATGCCATGTCTATTCAATTAAAAATTCACCAGCAGTTATTTCCCGACTTCCTAAACAATGCATGATTTTAATTTGCAGCAGGTTGTGCAGATTTAAAGAGACAGCACTTATTTAGAGGATGTCTTGCAAATTTCCCAAAATCTATACAGATCAGAAATGCATATTTAAAAAAACAAACTCTCATGCATCATGACAGTAAATACAATAGTGTTACATATAGCTCTGTGAAATTGGAAATGACAGCATTGATTACAGGAACTTTCTTGTATGCTTCCTCTAAATACCCACTGCTCCCTAATTTTCGTGACAGGTTGCTGATGTGACAGATACATACAGCAAAGGAAAGCAGGCAGCAGTTCTAATGATTCGTGTTTAAATGGGCTTCTTTTTGCCTAATCGACAAAGCTGCAGTCTCTAGACCAGAAGTTTGTTGATTCTAGTCCAGTGGTTCTCAAACCTGTGCTGGTGGACCACAAGCCAGTTGGGTTTTCAGGATATTCCTAATGAATATGCATACACTTCTGTGCTGAGTCCTCTCAAGTGTTTAGCAGGGATTCATTTGGAGGACCGGTCTGTCATACACTTTTGGATTCTTTTCTCTTTTCCCCAGCAGAAGGAAAGGTTGGTACCTTCTCTCAGAATCACCAGTTTACCTGTTGCTTGCTGCTGTCTTTCACAGATCCTACTTTCTATTCTCTGCTCTTTCCTTTTTCAGGCCTAGTTGCCTTGGAGTGCTTGCAGTCTGCCAAGGTGCAGTCTGGATGGTCACATGCAGAAATCAGCACTAACATAGGCAGCCGAGACCCCTCGTGCCTGCCACGGATTTGTGATGCTGAAATAATAACAGGACTCACAGTATTCGTTAACATGGCACAACTTGGCTGCAGCTTTATTTTAATACAAACACAATTACACAGGGTATACCCAAGCCAACAAAACCTTCCAGCTTACCAGCCAAAACAGTCCGCCGCCATTAGCAAGACTGACCAATCAAATACAGAGCTCCCCGCCGCACAGCAAGGGAGTTCAACCGTAAGCGCAGCTGTCCCAGCTGCCTAGCTTACTCCCTCAGGCTTAGGTACCCCGCCACCAGCCCGGGGTAGCAAGGCTTTCCCTGGGCCACCCCACCATTAGCTGCGGCCTGTTGTGCCAAAATTAAATTCTCAAGCACGTTCTGCAAATCATTATTTATTAGGTCATTTCCAGTTGCGGACAGGTGGGTCCCGTCCCTCCAAAAGAACCCTTTGCACATCTCTTCGGCCCAAGCATGTGTCACCTGCCATCCACCCATGCCCATAACCCATGTTGCGATTTGCCTATTCAATTTCCTTCTGGGCCTGCCCCATAGCCTCCAGTGTTTGTGACACCATCTAGGGATTATGTTGGACCAGATTATGAGGGTATGGGAGAAAAGGTGCAAAATTACAGACAGATCCCGTTTAACTGCACAGACCACTTCAATGCAGGACCACTTTCCAATGTCGTTTCCGCCTATGTGTATGACAATGGCTAGCGGGGAGGCCAAATTGGCTTCTCAGCGCTGGAGTAATGGGACCAGCTGAGCCCATTTCATCCCTCCGACTCCCATCCAGAGCACTCTTACGCCTTTTGTGGCCAGGCCCAAGTGGGTGCCGTACGGTCTTGCTTTGGCCCGGCGGGCCGTCCATTTGATAAAGGAGTGTCTGACAATCCACACACTTTTTGTCCCCAGGTCGCCCCCTGCAATATAAAATAATGTTTGGTAGTCAGAATTAAAAGGAGTCCTGGCGGCCAGGGAACCCCTCCCTGATGTAAACCAAGTAAGCCTCTGATTTCCATCTACCCAGCTTTTTGATGGAGGTTGGTGGGAAGCCCAAGGCTGCTGCGCATGTGGCGGCTCCTATCCTAAAAGAATGCGTTCCAAAATTCCCTGGATCATGCCCTACCCTCAGCAAACATCTACGTAATACCGCAGAGAATTGGAACAGGGTAAGAGGGGAGCTATCCTGGTGGACTAATAGAGTCTCGCTTCCTGTGGGCCTCCATGCTAGGTAGTCCTTGATATTTGCTACTGGGCAAGTCTGGAGCGAGTCCACCTGTACCAGTGTGATTGCCTGCCCCCTGCCCATCTGAGCAGGAGTCCGCATCCAGCTCGTGCCTTCCAGGAGGGGACTACCAATTCACATACCCTTAGCGCCCCGAAGAAGGCTAGCATGAAGGGTGCCCGGAATAATCTGATCCCATACTGCGATTTGCACATGGCCACCAGTGCGTGCCAGATTCCAAGCAGCATTGCGTGCATTATTGGTAGCCTCCTATCTGGCCTAGTTCCCCGCTCGCGCCTCCATCCTTCTAATAACTTTCTTACCGTAAACTTATTCTATGGGTTTCCCCATCCCGCTATCTTCATGAATGCAGTTAGGTGTCTGGATACTGCAGTGTGTGACCCTCCCTCTTTGCATTTAAGATGTAATCCACTATCAAATTGTCTGGCACCAGGCCTCCGCCCCAGCCCTGTGTAGACAGGAAGGAGCTGATTTTTTCGAATCCTGATGTATAGGTCGTCCATGTTTGTGGTGCAAGTGAGTGTCGCAGCAATCGCCAGGCCTCAGGGCTCCGAAACTCCAAAGGTATTCGGGGATAGTCTCTCCCTCCACCTCGGCATGCAGGGCCAATTCCCGGAACACTTCCCACTTGGAACGAGAAAGATCATCGGCAATTGGGTTACTTGCGCCAGGAACAGGCTTTGCACGGAACAAAGTATTGTTGAATAAACACAACAGTACTAGCTCGCGCATCAAGTCCACCACCCGGGGGCAGCGCGCAGTTTATCTATTTATGACGTCTATCACTGCTCTGTTGTCTGATCAAAAGATTAATCTTCTGTTGCTCAGTCTCTCCTTCCATATGGAAACCGCTACCACTATCGGGAACAGTTCTAGGAATGTGATGTTTCTTGTGATGGCACCTCCTTTCCAACTCTGTGGCCATACCCCTGTGCACCAAGCTCCATGGAAATAAATCCCAAAACCGATGCCGCTGGCTGCATCAGTATATAGCTGCAAGTCGGTATTGGTTACGGGGGCATCTAGCCACACTACCCTACCATTGAAGTTGCTCAGGAACATGTCCCATACCTTGAGGTCGTCCTTCATTGATCTAGTCATCCTAATATGATGGGATGGCTTACGTACCCCTGACATTGAGCTGGATAGTCTGCGCGGGATGTCCTGCCCATGATTATCACCCTGCACGCAAAGTTAAGGGTACCCACTAATGATTGCATTTCTCTTAATGTGCCTTTTCTCTATCTAAAGCCCCAGATATGAGGGCTTTTAGATTATTCAGTTTGTCTAGTGGGAGCCTAGACACCATGTCACATGAATCCAGCTCGATGCCCAAGAATGCCAGTCGCGTGCATGGACCCTAAGTTTTCTCCTGCGCTAGGGGGATACCGAATGTTTCTGCTATAGCACGGAAATGGTTAAGCATGGACTGGCATGCATCGCTGTTTGCCGGACCCACAAATAGAAAGTAATCCAAGTAGTGAATGATATTCTTACTCCCCGAGGCTCGTTCTACGACCCAGTGCAGAAATGTGCTGAAACATTCAAACAGGGAGCAGGACACAGAGCAACCCATGGGCATGCACTTATCATAATAGTATTGACCCTCAAACTTAAAGCCCAATATGGGGAAATGGTCTAAGTGCACTGGCAGAAGTCGAAAGGCCGACTCGATGTCTGCCTTGGCCATGAGGGATCCCTGTCCTGCTCGCCTCAGTAGCTGCACTGCCATGTCAAAAGAGGCATATTGTACGGAGCCTGCTTCAGGGGGGAGAAAGTCATTCACTGAGCCTTCTGCCGGGTAGGAGAGTACAGCCCGGTAGCCTGTATTTGCCGGGCTGTTTTGGGGGGATAATTGCTAACAGGGACACTATGAACCTCTCAAATGGCTGCTGTGGGAAAGGGCCCGCTATCCTCCCTAGATTCACTTCCTTATTGATTCGCTCCCAAACCACCAGGCATAGGCGCTTTACTGATATGGAGTTCCTAACAGCACATCCGTGCCTCATGCCATAATAAGGTATTCTAAAACCCTGATTAAATCCTTCTTCGAGTATTTGGGCACCTTTTCTACGCAGGTATTGTGCCAACCAAGGCCGCATAGTGCTCAGGTTGACCGGGGAGGGGGCTTTATATCTGCTAATGATCTTACATTTGGGTGGCAGGCCTGCTGGCGGCCTTCTTAGCGCACTTGTTGGCGGGATGGATGGCCCTGCACGTGGCACAAGCGTGCTTGAATTTGCAATTTGGCAGGGAGCAGGAGGATTTGTTGAAACACCAATAAATTCCCTCTTGCGTACCTGTTGTCCTCCCCATGCCGCCGAACCCCCCCCCCCCCCGGTCGAAAGGGCCTGACATGTGCGCTAATCGCCACCCCCCTGTTGGTCATGGTGTACAGCCAGAGGTCGATGTCTTTTGACCCCCCACCAAAGCGAGGCGTCCTCCTCCATCCTGTCCCTGTATTCCTCCTCGTATTTTAACCATCTGTATCCTTCATAGTCCTTGTCGCCTGCATTATGCTGTGGGCATAAGCCAGCATAGGGCTGTATTAGGTCGGGTCAGAGTGACTGGCTGCATTAATCACCCTGAGGAAGGCCCAAAGCCAGTTAAACTGTGATTTAGGCGCCCATTTAGCCCATTTAACTGCATTCTCTTTCTATCCTTATTCTTTTTCTTACCCCTCTTCTTTCCTTCATGCAGTGGCGTAGCCAGAAAGCAATTTTTGGGTGGGCCAACAGGTCAGATGGGTGGGCACCAGGGTTGCCAACTTTTTTGAAATTGAAAAACTTGCCACCTGATACCCCACCCCATGCTCCAGCTCTACCCCACTCCCAATAACTTCAATAAGGGTAGCAGTGCAGGCTTCAGGGGGAAGTACAAGAGATTGCATGCACTCTTCCACCTCCATTGAGCCTCGGTTCCCTAACACACATACTTAGCTTGTATAGCAAGACCAAACACTTTTCAACATATCTTTCCAGTTACACGCCATAGAAATTATCCCAGAAAGTATAGTCTAGTATTAAAGGCAAATAAATTCTGCATCCACAGAACCCCCTGTCCCTCCCCCAATGGGTACAGAGCAGAGTTAGGACATTTCCCCATAAAACTCACCGTAATATCAACAGCCGCCATATAGTAAATAAAACGATCTTTAAAACAAGATGTCACTCATAACCTAGAGCAAATCTACAATGCCAGCACTAACTTCCAAAAGAAGGATCCTACCTATGAAAAAGGCATTGCCCTACATATTACAGTGGGGCTGTAAAATATCAATACATCTATTGGGAAAACTAAACAAACCAAACTTACTACAGAAGGCTACATATAAAATTCATGCTAACGGAATACCTCGATCACACACACGGAATAAAAATGCCAAATATAGAATAATTGACTAAAAAGTATAAACATAAATATAACCAAAACCCCAAAAAGCCAAACCTTGCATGTAAGACAATACCAGAGATACAGAAAGAAATGCATTTCCTCCTGTGCAAAATATAAGCATAGTACTTGCCAGGGATGCTGTTGGAGTGCAACTAGAGCAATTGCTCTTGGTCCCCTGGCCAGAGAGAGCCACAAGCATGATGGAAGCTGAAGGCAGTGCAGTCTGGTGATGGGCTTTGGGGTTCCCTCCCAAATTTATGGCCTGGGCTCCAGCCATGTCTAACACCAGCTCTGGCAAAATGTACATTCCAAATGTGACATATTCTAATCACAAAATTGAAAAAAAAATGATTTTTTTTTCTACCTTTTGATGTCTGGTTATTTTATTTTTCAAATCAGCTTGGTTCTAGTCTCTGGTTTCTGCTTTCTTCTGTCTTAATTCACTTACCAGGGTTTCCTGTCTATTTGTCATTTCTTCTCTCTCCATGTCCACCATCCATCTCCCATCTCTGTGTCCCTATAGTTCCTTGTCCAGTATCTCCACTATGTTCAAATTCCTGCATCCATCACCACCCTTCTATCCCCTACCCCTGTGTCCAGCATCATCCCTTGTGTCCCTATGCCCTCACATGCCCAGTAGCTCCCTTTTGAGTTCCTATTGTCCCCTATGTCTAGTATCTCTCCCCTGTGACCATATACCCCTCCCTCCCAGTGTCCAGCATAGCCTCTCTATTCCCGGCACCATCTCTCTCCCTTCCCTCTAATCTCTCCTCCTGGTACAGCACCTCTCTCCCTTCCCTCAAACCTCCCCTGCAGGCCTTCCCTCCAGCCTCTAGCCCCCCTCCCCACAGGTCCAGCACCTCTCTCCCTTCCTTCCAGCCTGCCCCCCTTGCAGGTCTAACAACTCTCTTCCTTTCCTCCAGCCCCCAGCCTTTCTCCCTTGCAGGTCCAGCACCTCTCTCCCTTGCCTTTTTCCCTTGCCTCCAGTCAGCCAGCCAGCCACCACCCCCCCCCCCCATTGCAGGTCCAGAACCTCCCTTCCTTCCAGCTAGCCACCACCACCCTTTGCAGATCCAAATCTCTCTCCCTTCCCTCCAGCCAGCAACCTCTCCCCTTGCAGGTTCCAAACTTGGCTCCCTTCCCTCTAGCCAGCCAGCCCCCCCTTGCAGGTCCCAAACCTCTCTCCCTTCCCTCCAGCCAGCCATCTCCCCCCTTTTACAGGTCCAGAATCTCTCTCCCTTTTCTCCAGCCAACCACCCCCCTTTTGAAGGTCCAGAACCTCTCTCCAATCCCTTCCCTATGGCCTCAAGCCCCCCCACCTCCCACCCCCAAACAGGTGAAGCCACTGTCTCCCAGCCTGTCCCTCTCCCAGCCTACAGGTACAGCCACTCACTCCGCTTTCCTCCCTCACTATCGCTTCGCTGATCACAGATGAAGAAACCTGCTCCAGAGCCTTCCCTCCGCAAGATCAGCTCTCTTCAGCACAACTTCCTGTTTCCAGGGCAGATTGTGGCAGAGGGAAGGCTCCGGAGTGCTCAGTGAATCACTGCTGGCTCCGCCCTTAATTTAAACCAGATGCTTACGGCAGGGGTGAGGGAGGGGAAAGAGATTCATCTCAGCAGCCACAGAGGGAAGGCTCCGGAGTCCAGATGCTTTGCGGTGGGGGTGAGGAGGGAAAAGAAGACTCATCTGAAGCTGTGGTTGCGGTTGTGATCCACTATTTTTGGGTGGGCCTTGGATGGAAATGGGTGGGCCTGGGCCCACCCAGGCCCACCCGTGGCTTCGCCCCTGCCTTCATGTACCTGAAACATGTCAAAAAACTTTCTCCTCTTTATCTTTTTTTCTGGTCGATTTGGGGACCATCCTCCACAGGCGAGGCAGGGCAGCTAGCGGCGGGGGGCAGTCATCCCTGGCATCAGCAGCCGGCCCCGCCTGCTCCCTGCGTTTCTTCCTCCTCGTCCGATGAGGAAGAGGAGGATGAGGAATCAGAACTGCTATCACTGCTAGAATCACTCCGTTTACCCCTCCTCTTTACCTTCCCCCTCTTTTTCTCTTTCTTGTCTTTCGCAGGCCTTGCATTGACGTTTTCGGGCACCCGTGCTACCCTGGTAGTAGTGTCAATTTGGCACGCGCTACTCACATGTTAACCCTAGCATGGCTTAGTGAAAGGGCCCCTTAATGTGCTATATTACTTCAGCTATCCAACTCAGGATCAACCCCAGCAATCACCTGGCAGTAATTAGATAATTTCACACAATTTTACTTTCAGCTAGAAATGATTCCTTAATTACAATAATAACTGACAAATTTGATTACAAGTTGTCTGCAAAAGGTCAAACTGGCACACCTGACAAAACGATTGCTGCTTGGCACGGTGTTTTAACAGAGGCAGTTATTTTCTTGATCCTGGCTGTGTTGTATAAGTTGTAACATCAGCTATCATAATTATGCTCTGTGAATATTTTCAGGCAGAAATTAGGACATGATTAGGTGATGAATTTTTTTTCTGATTCCAGCACTTACCTAGTTTAGTTCATTTACCTGGCACCTCAAGGCATAAAACTTATTAGGTTTACCTGTGCCTGTGTTTTAAATTATAACCTTTCCCTCTCTGTCTCCCTTTCAGTAGGCCCCACCTACCCACAGCTATCCAACTCGTAATTATCCGTATCGGGCCTGGCGGAAGATAGCTGCATTTAAATATCAGTAATTCAGACTGCCCCTGTTTACTGGTCTCTTATGTCTGCTGAGCTGAAAGCAAAATGTTTTAATTAAAAAGACTGGCAATAAGTTGGTATAATGCCATAATTTGCACTGGGCCTTTTCTGGAAAATGACTTAACCTTTGCCTTTGTTGCTGTGGTAACTAATGGACGTAATTGTGCACTGTGTGTGTGAGAAGAGCGTCTAAAGCTTTTAGTACTGTTCCTGCGACTCTGTCCGATGGTGCCAGAAGATTAAGATCTTGCATGAGTGAAGTTGTGTGCAAAAGGCTTTCATTTTTATTTCAGTATTATCTATTCATATTGTTTATTCCGTTTCAGGTCCTTTAGGACGAAGTTGTAGTGTTATTACATCATGCTCGGCCTGGCAGATGAAAGCATTGTTGTCTGCCTAGTAACTGATGATATAATCTGTAAATTGCACCAGGTGTCCCACTGGGACTAAAAATAATGCTTTTGATTACAGCTTTATAAAAACTGATATGGAAATTTATTTATTTATCTGAAAAATAGATATTTACAAATTAGATCATCAAGTCAGGACTGTTGTGGGGAACTTAAAATTTTGATTTTCTTTCACACATTAATGAAATAATCATAGGTGTAAGTAAAAAGGGAACTCTGATGCTTTGTGATTTTTCAGAAAGTTATTTTTGCAATATAACTGTTCTGCAAACAGAGAAAACAGACACATACCTTTCGCTCTATGTTGTATAGTGAATTTTCAAAATGAGAATACATGTGTATTTCTGCTTTGAGAATATGTCAGGGAATGCTTATATTCACACCTGCTTCTGAGCATGCACAAATTTCTGGATTAATTTGATGCATGCAACCAAGGTTTCACAAATATGAGCATTAATTCAAACCCTCCCCAACCTAGCCGTTGGGAATGACTCTACTCACTAGGGGTAGTGTTCCATGTGTACCGGCTGTACCTGGTAACTTTGGGACACTTTTACTATGCTGCATAAGCGTCTACGCGTGCCCAACGCATGCCAAAATGCAGTTACCGCCCGAATACTGTGTGGCTTTTGCGGTAATTTCATTTTGGCACGTGTCCAATACGCGTGTCCAAAAAATAAACTGTCAGATACACGTATCGGACATGTGCCAAGTGGTATTTGACTCGCGTAGGTCATTACCGCCCGGTTACCACGTGAGATTTTACCATTAGATCAATGGCTGGCGGTAAGGTCTCAGACCCAAAATGGACGCACACCAATTTTGATTTTGCTGCATGTCCATTTTCAGCAAAAATTTTAAAAAGGCATTTTTTGCAGGTGTGCTCAAAAATGGATCTGCGCGCACCCAAAACACATGCCTACACTACCGCAGGCCATTTTTCAGTGCACCTTACTAAAAGGACCCCTTTATAAGTGTTCCAAAGGGAATGCTTTTTAAAATTATCCGCTTTGGATTAGATTCTAAATAATCGGCATCGAAATGAAACATGCCTAAGCGTATTCTATAAAGTATGCCTTAATTTAGACGTACTTATAGAATAAGCCTAGATTTCTATATGGTTTATAGAATACACCAAGTGCCTTCTGCATGACTAAATTTAGTTGTGCAGAAGGCACTTGGTGTATTCTATAAATCCTGATGCCTAAATTAGGCATAGACCGGGTGTATTCTATAACAATGTGCATAGATTTTAGAAATGCCCACAACCCACCCATTCTATGCCAATGGCCACGCCCCCTTTTCAACTATGTGACTTAGAATTTACATGCATCACATTATAGAATACGCTTAGACTGTTGTGCATGTAAATTCTAATTAATGCCAATTAGTGTCAATAATTGCTTGTTAATTGGCACTTATCAGCACTGATTGGCTTGTTAACTAAGTTGTGTGTGCAAATATAGAATACGACTGTATTTACGTGTGCAAATTAAGTCACACTATATAGAATCTGAGGGTTTAGGAACATTTTTCTGATAGTAAATAAAATAATTTTATATTATCGACTGTGAAGGCAATTATCACACTGTTTGCATTATTTTCATTTTGTGGGTTTTGTATTAATTTTCAATGTGGAAGAGCACACATACTTTCACTCTGAAAACTACATAAGGGAAAAGTATCCACGGTCACTCACTCCTGCTTTTTCTGCAGGTACTTTTTCTGGGTAAAATTGTGCAACTAGGTTTGGAAATACAAAAATACATGCATTATTATAATCGCCGCCCTGACCTCGGTGGCCTTGGGAACATATCCACTCAGTGTTAGTGAAAGTGTGTGTGTTTGTAGAACAGCATTCGTACCTTTACCAGTGTACAGAGGGGGTCTTTTGTCACATGGCGGTAGGCTCAACGCGGGCTTACTGCTCGATAATCTGGAACTATCGCAGCAGCACGGCAGTAGTTCCCACCTCCAGCGTTTCAGAAAAACTTTAATTTTTGTAGCCTCAGTGTTTACCCGGTGGTAATCAGGCAGTGCCGTGTGCTACCCGGTTACTGCTGGGTTAGCGCGGGAGCCCTTACTGCCATCTTAATGAGTGGCGGTAAGTGCCTCCCCCTAAAATGGCCGTCTGGCAAGTGGTTCACTTGCCGCATGGCCATTCTTTTTTAAAAATAAGACAGCCTTTTGCCTGCTGCAGTAAAAGGGGGCCTCAATGCACGTCAAAAACATTTACCACAGCTTGGTAAAAGGACCCCAGAGTGAGCAATTTTCAAATAGCCAATTTCCACAGGTAAAAACCTTTGTTGTACCTATGGAAATGCCTTTGAAAATGTCTTTTTACCAGCCTTAGAGTATGATTTCCCTTTAGTGTGATGGAGATGATAACAGAATTAAAGAGTTGGCATGTCAGACCAATATCAGCATCATTCAGAGACAGAATAATTTAGTTAATTGTTTAGATTGGATGATCTTTCAGAGCGACCAAGTACATTTCCTTCATGCAGATTTTAAGGTAATTGGTTCTTATGCCTCATGTCATGGCAATGTTTTCACGTAGTCACTGAGCCCTGACGTAGTAACTGAGGAGATCAAAAGGACTCTTTTTCTCAATATGAATTAGCATTGTTTTTTTTTTTCATGGAGACATTACCTTGTAATTTCCTCTGCTGGTACTATTTTAAACAGAGAAAGAAACTGACCAAAGCAATGCTGTGAAGTTAATTCAGAGCAGCTGCAGGTTGAAGGAACTTATAATCATTATCTAGATGTTGGGCTGGGCTGTTGTCGCACTCATACAAAAGTATAGAAATTACATTTTTATAAATGTTATTGTGAAAAACATTTTTCCTCTCCTATGATTGACATGACCTTCTGTTGGGAATGTGAAATTACAGGGAGAAGAGGGGGAGGTGTGTTTTGAGCTGTAGCTTTATTAACTCTATAGAGCTGGATCTGTGTATTGCAGAATAAGCAAGTGACCCTATTGGTTGGAAGGCAGTGCTGTGCTGTTGGCTGATTATCAATGCCACTTGGATGACATTGCACCATTAGCAGATGTAAAATTATATAATTAAACCATTTCTAAAAGCCTATCAGAGACAATGCTATACTTTAAACTAACAAATGGCATACTTTTCTGACAGATCAAAGGCCTGGTGATGTTTGGCTTACCTAAATTAATTAAAAGATACATTACCTACTCATTCCTGTTAGTAATTAGAAGCATAGGAATGGAAGACAGTGGCCTCAATTAACCAAAAGCAGTTATCTGTTTGAAGTAGGGTACAAAGAAATGAGATTTTTTTTTTCTTATGAAAGATAGAACCAAGACATTTCCTGTAGTTTGTTCCTTGGCAGAAAAAGAAAAAAAAAAGGCTGAAAGGCACCCTATATTTAGTCTAAACTTTGGCTATTTGGCAGGAATTGCTGACTAAGATAAGAACATAAGAGAATAAGCATTGCCATACTGGGACAGACTGAAGGTCCATCAAGCCCAATATCCTGTTTCCAACACTGGCCAATCCAGGTCACAAGTACGTGGCAAAATTGCAGAACAGTGAAACAGATTTTATGCTGCTTATCCTAGAATAAAAAGGGATTTTCCCCAAGTTCATCTTAATAATGACTTGTCTGTTAGGAAAAGGGAAAGGAAAAGGGGATGGAACTTGAATATCGCCTTTCTGTGGTTACAATCAAAAATTGTCCAAACCTTTGTTAAACACTGCTAAGTTACCTGCTTTTACCACATTATCTGGCAATGAATTTCAGAGTTTAATTACACATAGTAGCTTCATTGCATGCCCCTAGTCCTAGTATTTTTGGAAAGAATAAACAAGTGATTAAACGTCTACCCGTTCCACTCTACTCAGTATTTTATAGACCTCTATCTTATCTCCCCTTAGCCGTCTCTTCTTCAAGCTGAAGAGCCCTAGCCACTTTAGCCTTTCCTCATAGGGAAGTTATCCCATTCCCTTTATCATTTTTGTTGCTTATTTCTATTTTCAGTATAGAAAAACGTCAGATTAAGATGCATTTTCTGTACCTTCCAGAAGTACTTTTATAACAGGCCACGTTTAAGCAATTCCAAAAATGTACTTATTATATTATTCCACCTGTCCATCCTTAGGTGCAGTTCAAGGTTCTCTGTCTAACCTAAAAGTCATACTACTTAGAAACTCCTTCTTTTATATATATACTAGTAAAAAAGGCCCGTTTCCGAAACCAATGAAACGGGCGCTAGCATGAGGTTTTTTTTTGTGTGTGTGTGTGTATGTGTCACAGAGTTATTTTGTGTGTGTGTATGTGTGTGTGTGAGGGTGGGGTGTGTGTGCAGGTTGTTGATGTGTGTCTTTTTTTTTGTTTTTTTGCTTGGGGGGTTGGGGGATGTGCTGTGCTATGCTGGCAAAGTGGGATGGATTGGTGTGTGGCTTTGAGGGTGTGTGTCTGTTGTATTGTGTGTGTGTGGTTTTGTCTGTCAAGGAGGTTTGTGGAGGGGGGTCTTTCTGTTGGTGAAATGTAAATGTGGTTGTAGGGGGGTCAGCCTTTGCTGAGTGGTGGATTGTTTTTTCCGGTTTTTTTTTTTTGTGTTGTGCTGAGGCAGCAGTGTTGTTTTAGATGGGCGGAAGGTAGAGGAGCACGTTCTTGGTCTGTCGGTATTTTTTGGCCGTTTCAGGGCTGCTGTAGGGGAACACTGGAAGAGAAATATGCTGTGGGAAGCAACGCCGTCTTTTTCCGTTGGGCTGGGGTTCTGGGCATCCTGGAGGTGGGAGATGGCTTGCCTGAGGACGGGGATGGTTGTTTTAAGTTAGCAGAAGGGAGAGGAGCACGGTCTCGAGCCATCGGGTGGTGATCCGGTATGTTCGGTCCATTTCAGGCCAGCTGGAACATGCGCTGCGGGAAGCTGCGCCGTCTTTTTCCGGGTGCTCGGGGAATCCCCGAGGTAGGAGACGGCTTGCCTGAGGCTGGGGATGGTTGGGCACAGCCGCTTTGGCAAAAAGGGAAGAGGAAGGGTGTGCGGAGTTACCTGTAGCTGCGTGAGAAAACGGGTATTCTTTGTTTTGTATTATTAGTTTGCATTTCT
This sequence comes from Microcaecilia unicolor, assembly GCF_901765095.1. Lineage (NCBI taxonomy): Eukaryota > Metazoa > Chordata > Amphibia > Gymnophiona > Siphonopidae > Microcaecilia > Microcaecilia unicolor. Next base: position 124,096,205 of record NC_044035.1, read on the forward strand.
GTTGAAGAAAGAGTGGATGCCTTTCGAATGATGGAGGTGGTGCGTCGGTGTGCGGTTGTTTGGTTAGTTTGGCAGCCAGTCTCCAGCAATTCCTAGGCAGGGAAGGCGTACTCCTCCCCCTTCCTTGGTCGCTGTTTGCTGCTGGCTGGGTCGCGGGTAATCCTTCCAGCTGGGCCTCAGCTTGTCCTGTTCGCCCACGTCCCAGATGGTGACGGGCACGTTGTTTTCCGGCTCCTCTGACTCCATGTCAAGTGATCCCAAATATAGTCTGTGCTATGGGCCCTCTGGCACTCTTCAGACTGGCATTAGGCATTTAAAAATTTCTCCCCCCCTCCCCGGTCTATTTTTGCACATACCCACAGCAGGAATATTCTTCTCTCGTTTCAGCGGTGGTTCTGTGCTCTCCGTGCTGCACAGATAATGAGCCATTCTGCTGGGGAATGCTCCTCCCTTATTGTCACGTAGTTTCCTCTGATTGGTCCGTCTTACGTTGCCTAGTGTTGCCTGGGAATGGTGTTGTGATGGTCCTTTGTGTTTCAGAATGTTGAGGGTGTTTTTCTGATTGGTCCGTCATGCGAGGGCGGGGCAGAGAGACATGGTCAGTGTTGTGGCTTCACCACCATGAATCCATGAACCCTTCAGTGAGTGACTGAGTGACTTCAGAACGTTGTCTTCAGAACGTTGAGGGTGAGTTTTATTATAGTAGATATATATATCTTTATTGAAACCAAACGCGACAAGAAAAACATAACAAATACGGAGCATCATCCAATGAAGTAACAGACAAACAAATGTAGGAAATCCTTCTTATTTGTCCTTGCACATAATCCCCTCCACTCCCCCACACATTCACTGCACTCTCTAGATGCTCACCACTTAGTACTTCTTTCCCCCCTGCTTTGCACACTTGGAGTCCATTAGACTCAGCCTTCTTCTTCCTTGCATCACAATTATAGATGATCTTCTTCCCACATTACATGCTGAGCAATCTTTTTTAAAAAATTTAAAGTTTTATTGAGGACATTTTTTTCCAATCTCAATTTTGTGCATACGCTCTGATGCATCCCTGGTTGCATAGCACTCTTCCTGAATAGTCTCCCACCCAGTATCTAACTTTTGATTTATATTTTTGCATTAGTTTGACTGATTGACCTTTCCTTTCACATTTTTGGCATTCCTTTCTATTTCTTACCATTTGATTTTGTAACCCACATTGAACTGCTAGTCAGTTAAAGTGGTATCCCCCAAATTCTGCAAATGACACTTAAAATTGTGTGCACAAATTTAATTGATTAACAAGCCAGTTAGCACCAATAATTGGGCCATAACAATTATCAGTACTAATTGGCATTAATTTATGGGTTTTCAGGATTTCCCCAATGACATCTATTTGCATGCACTGCCTCCATTGAATGCAAATAGGTCTCATACATATTCTTTGGGGAAATCTTGGAAACCAATTGGGTTGCAGCCCTAGAGAACTAAGGTTGCCCTGACCCTGGTATAACACCTACAAAATCTTATATTTGTAAGAAGCTTGGAAAGTAATGGTCTAGAAATAGCAGCTAAGATTTAATACTAAAAAAATGCAGGGTCATGTATTTGGCCTATGAAAACCCAAGGGAGTAGTATAGAGAGAAGGGCATGAACTGGAGGTGATTGTATCTAAGGGTCTCAAGGTAGGGAAACAGGTTGAAATGGGGATGGCAAAAGCCAGAATGAAGCTTGGGTGCTTAGAGAGAAGAATGGCCAGCAGGATAAAGGAGGAAGTAGTGCCTTTGTATAAGACTCTGGTAAGACTTCATTTGAATTACGGTGTACATTTCTGGAGAATGCACTTTTGAAAGTATATTTCATGAATGGAGTTAGTCCAGAAGGTCAGTGGTCTTCATTATAAAGCATATGTGGACAGACTTAAAGATCTAAAAAAAGGCAGGAGAAGGGAGATGATAGAGGCAGACCCTGGATTCAATATATGGTGGCTACATTAGCAAACACAAATCAGCGCGCATTGACAATTTGTGCATGCAAATTAATTGATTAATGAGTCAATCAGTGCCAATAATTGGCTGCTAACAACCAATTATTGGTGTTAATTGGCCTTAATTGGGATTTGCCCACACATTGTATTCTATAATGATGCATGTGGAAATCCTATAGCATGTAAATTCAAGGGGGCATTCCAGGGAACGTTCCCAGAATTTACATACATTGTTATAGAATAGATCCAATCAGCACCTTAAGTTAGTCAGTGTGTATGCACTTAGTCTCTGTTCTATAAAGGGGATCCCTTATAGAATAGCGCTCAGTGCTTAAATTTTTTGGTGCTGATTTCTCAGTGTCATTTACAGAATCTAGACCTTAATTATTTCCAAGATTAAATATGCATAGAAAGAGTGCCATTCTAAAATAAAGGGAAGCACTGGAATGAGGATGATAAGATGAAGTGAAAGGGGATAGACTCAGGAGTAATTGTAGAAAAGATTTCATTATGGAAGCAATAATAAGTGTGTGAAGCAACCTCCAACTGGAGGTAGTGGAGACTAATATTGTATCTGAATTAAAGAAAGCATGGGACAAGCACTGAAGATCTCTGAGGGAGAGGAAGAGATTTTAAGTCTTAATATTATGCGAAGAAATGCAAAGTGATGCACTTAGGGAGTAGAAATCCACAGAAGACGTATGTGTTAGGTGGTCAGAGTATGATAGGTACCGACGGGGAGAGGGATCTTGGGGTGATAGTATCTGAGGATCTTAAGGCGATGAAACAGTGTGACAAGGCGGTGGCCTTAAGTACTACTACTACTACTATTTAACATTTCTAGAGCGCTACAAAGTGTACGCAGCGCTGTACAAACACAGAAGAAAGACAGTCCCTGCTCAAAGAGCTTACAATCTAATAGACAAAAAGTAAAGCATTTAAATAGAAGCATTTAAGTAGAAGGTTGCTAGGCTGTATAGAGAGGCTGTATAGAGAGGGGAGTGACCAGCAGAAGAAATGCCCCTGTACAAATCGTTGGTGAGGCCCCACCTGGAGTATTGTGTTCAGTTTTGGAGGCCGTATCTTGCTAAGGATGTAAAAAGAATTGAAGCGGTGCAAAGAAAAGCTACGAGGATGGTATGGGATTTGCGTTACAAGACGTATGAGGAGAGACTTGCGGACCTCAACATGTAGACCCTGGAGGAAAGGAGAAACAGGGGTGATATGATACAGATGTTCAAATATTTGAAAGGTATTAATCCGCAAACGAACCTTTTCCGGAGAGGGGAAGGCGGCAGAACTAGAGGGCATGAAATAAGATTGAAGGGGGGCAGACTCAAAAAGAAAGTCAGGAAGTATTTTTTCACGGAGAGAGTGGTGGATGCTTGGAATGCCCTCCCGCGGGAGGTGGTGGAGAGGAAAACGGTAACGGAATTCAAACATGCGTGGGATAAACATAAAGGAATCCTGTTCAGAAGAAATGGATCCTCAGGAGCTTAGCCGAGATTGGGTGGCAGAGCTGGTGGTGGGAGGCGGGGCTGGTGGTTGGGAGGCAGGGATAGTGCTGGCCAGACTTGTACGGTCTGTGCCCTGAAAATGACAGTTACAAATCAAGGTAAGATATACACAAAAACTAGCACATATGAGTTTGTCTTGTTGGGCAGACTGGATGGACCGTGCAGGTCATTTTCTGCCATCATCTACTATGTTACTATTTGTTGATGGACAGACTAGATAGGCCATATGATCTTTTATCTGCGGTGATTTTCAATGTTTCAGCTTTTTTATGTTCAGTCTTCATGATATATGTAGTAATTGTCAGGTGAATCTATATAATAAATATGCAGGGATTTTGCATATCTATATTGGAGTAAATGAGAATTATTTCATGTGGCTGAAAAAGATGCATCCTCATCAGACCGCTTGTTGTTTTACCTGGAAACAGTAGGGAAATGTGATTATGTCTGTAACCTGTTTTTAGAGATAATTTTGTTATATAAACTCTTGATAAGACTCTCTCAAATTGAACTATAAACTTTATGGTAACAAAACAGGCCTTGTCAGCACTTATAGTTCCACAGTCTTATCTGTTGTGTGAAAATGAAACCAGGCCTCCACGGTAGCTGATGACACAAAACAGATTCTGCATAATGCTCAGACTCACTGTATTCTTCCCATATAACCAATGAATACAAAACAGATTCAATTTTAAAAAGCTGAAACAACCCCCCCCCCCCCCCAAACAAATACAGTAGAAAAGACTGCATTGGTATCACTGGAAACGATATCCAAAAGCCCTTATGAGACTAGTGTCAAATGCTGGTTGCATTTATTTGTTTCATTATTTAATAAATTTATATTCATCTATATTCCTAGGCAGATTACAATGAAACACACAAAATGCATACAAGAATAAAAGCACAGACTTAAAATATGCAAACAAATATCCCAGTTAATCTAGAAAACTATAGTCTATTCAAATTGTTGAGAAGGCCTTAATAAATATGTATGCTTTTAGGCACTTTCTAAGTGCATTAACTGTGGGAATTACTTTCAGACCATTGGCAGTTTATTCCACTCCTGAGGGCCTACTGCAGAGAAGGTTCCCAATCATGTGTCTGCAAAACATGGTTTTGTATTTTGCTGCCATTGTCAAAGGTCATGACCCTTGAGACCAAAGAATCTGGAAGGTTGGTAGACTTCCAAAATATGTGACAAATAATATTGTCCTATTTTCTGCCAAGTTTTGAATAGTAACAGAAACATTTTAAGTCACATTCTAAAATAAACAGGCAACCAATATGAACTCATTAAGGTTGGTGATATATGTTCTCTCAGAGATCCCCGCAACAAGCCTAGCTGCTGCAGTCTGTGTTAGTTGCAATGATCTACATTGGTTTTACAAATATCCGAAATGCAGAAGATTAATAACTGAAAAAGCAGTGCAAAATTCCAGAGCACTCAGCATCAGTTTGAGGTTACTAAGTAAAACCAGTTGATAAAAAATCATGCAAATCACTACTAGCGTCTATGGTTGCATAGTAAGCCCAGAACCCAATGTCACACCTAAGTGTACAACATGTCTTGACAAAACAACTGTTGTGATTTTCCTTCATCCATGATGAAACAACCTGCATGCAATGATGTAATAGTACACAAGCATCCAAAAATCTATTAAAAGAAAAATAAATAACAGAATGTTGTCTACATTCAACCTGTAAAATGCATCCAAGTTTTGAAACTGATGAGATAGAGGAACCTTAAATAGGTTAAAAAGCATCGAGCTAAGGGCAAAGCCCCAAGGCATCCCATCGACAATGGACAAACAGCAGTAAATTCAGATCCTACCCTACAATTTTTTTTATCTTCCTGATAGATATGAATTAAATCAAGCTAAAATAATCCTCGCTAAACCAGAGGAGGCACCAAAGAAGCAGGTGATGGTACCTGTCCATCCTCTCATTTAGGAGGCACACGTGAGTATATATGCTTAGTATTTCTACTAAACAAGACAGCAAACATGAAATACTGTGTTCCAGCAGTTCCTAGATTTGACAATCAGGACCCACAACTGAACATGGTAGACTTCAAAAGGATTAAACATCCAAAGCATGTTTTAGTGGTCCCTGTACGTAGAACTAAGGCTCTTTTATTGGAAGATGTCATTTTCAGAATTCTATGTTTACAATCCTATATAGCAAACTACTAATTCTACAGGAATGAATATTTGCATAACTTTTCAGAGGAGGTTGGAATATTCCTTCCATGTACATGATCCATACCCATACCCATATCATCTGCATAAGCATTTGGTAAGCTCAGAGTTATGATACTTTTTGAGATTACATTGAGAGCCTTTATAATGGTTATTGAGACTCAGTGGCTTCCCTGGTTGCAAACTTTAAGCCTTCCATAAAGGCTTGCTGGCATCTGAAGGAGCCGGTGGATTTTTAGCAAAGACCACCGTGTCACATTTCAAACCCTCTCCATCTCCATGTGTTTCTTGCCTCTGGCATCTCAGAAATACAAGAGAGCAGCCTTACAAGAAAGCAGCCCATATACTCAAATAAATAAATAAAAAGCTTCAATGTCTTCTCAACCCACACTTGAGAAGCCAAAGCCTTGTTCTTGAAAGCAAAGAAGCTGTATATCCTATACTGATTCCCAGAAAATAGTGTCAGACCTTCCTATGGTGGGGGAAGGCAGGTCTTTTTTTGTTTTTACAAATTGTTGCGTCCTTATAATATAGACAGCTATGCCCTCTGTGTTACCAGAAAACGTTTCCCTCCATCTAATACCAGAACATGCTCAAGATGAAAGATTTGTCCCATCACAGAAGAACAAAAGCTTGGATTTTGCTTCAGGTACTCTCAATTTCCAAGAGGGATTCAGATTTACCAAGATCTAAGTACCTTGAACAAGTTCCTAAAGAAGAAAAGGATTAGGATGATTTGCTAGGGCATCATGGTTCCATTTCTAAATCAAGAGGACTGATTATGTTTATTTGATTTATATTGATGTATTAATCACTTTTACTGTAGAACAAAACATACAGAATAATTTTAAAACACCAGTAACTCGCTAGTATGCAATACATACTCTGGATCTGAAGAAGGTTTATATGTAGATAGAGATATACTTCTGCTACAGGAAGTATTTTAGATTTAATATAGAACTACAGAGCCTTGGTCCTAGTTTACAGCCATTTTAACTAATCTCGGTTGTGCAAATGGTCACTAAAAGGGCAATTCTATAAACCAAGTGCTCACATTTACTCACATAAATATCATATTGTGGAGGAGTAGCCTAATGGTTAATGTAGTGGCTGCAGAACCAAAGAAACTGGGTTCAATTCCCACTGCAGTTCCCTGTGACTGGGCAAGTCACTTAACCCTTTATTGCCCTAGGTACATAATATGAATATTCTAAATACCCACTTAACTTACATAGCAGGTATTTGCAAGGAGGGACCAGGAGGTGGCAAAAAGAGTCTTCCTTGATTGGGATCTGTTTTTTACAGCCCTGAATAGAAAAGTATTAATATTCTGTTCCAGAAGGAGATCGAAAGACAGGCTAGCATTAGACACCTTTTTCATTCACTGGAAATAAGTCTTCTGAGGGGAGATATGATAGAGGTCTATAAAATAATGAGTGGAGTTGAACGGATAGATGTGAAGTGTCTATTCACACTTTCCAAAAATACTAGGACTAGGGGATTTTCTTCACTCAACGTGTAATTAAACTCTGGAATTCGTTGCCAGAGAATGTGGTAAAGGTTGTTAGCTTAGCGGAGTTTTAAAAAGGTTTGGACAGCTTCCTAAAGGAAAAGACCGTTATTAATGGGATAAGCAGTATAAAATGTTTTGTACTTTTTTGGGGATCTTGCCGGGTATTTGTGACCTGGATTGGCCACTGTTGGAAACAGGATGCTGGGCTTGATGGACCTTTGGTCTTTCCCAGTACGGCAATACTTATGTACTTATGTATGCAAACTCTGCAATATCCTGGATGGGGAAGATCTTAATGAACTTTAGGGAACCTGATCCTCGTATCTCCCTGTTAGGTGAAACATATGGTGTTTCCTCTCCTTTGGAAGACAGCTTTCAAGGGATCTGACAGGCTGGTGTCCCCCCCCCCCCCCCCCCCCCCCCCCCGGCTCTGATGATACAGGAGCAGGTTTCATTGCTGCAACACACCATTCAGTCTCTGTCCTTGGAGCGTCAATGTTGACGAAGCTGTGATTCAATTTCCTGCTTTCCCAAATGAGATAGTTTCTCATATTTTGCTGTTGGGTATGTGCCTGGTGCACTTTTCATAGCCCTCTTGTGTTATGCATGTCAAGAATTTACAACTGATAAAAATTATGTACATTGGCCACAATGTTATTCAGGAACCAGCTAGTGTTATAGTAATTCTAACTAATAAAAGAAAGCAAATGAAATATTTATATACAATTACATTCCTTAGACCATGACTAACCCCATATAAATATATTTTTAATAACCAACTGGTATACTTACATAGTATATAGTGTGGTAATTGTACCTATTTGAGATATTTAAGAGTAGTACTCTTGGGTTTTGTGGAAAGTATTAGCTATTTCAATTTTGTGGTTGCAGAGCTAGTGGTGAATTGCTCTCTCCTGCATCTCTGCTGAAGGGTAAAGCAGCTGATGGTTTAGGATTGACAAATAGAGTTTTGGGGTAATTGTTCTCTGTTATTCAATATTAGATAGTCAATCATTAAACAACATTTTTCAACCTGTCAGTCCTGTAACAGATGATTTTCTTTTCTCACAAGCCAATGAATTAATTAATGCTATCTATTCTCCTGCTTCTGACCAAAGGTTGTCAGATTCTTTTAGCCCATTTATTGATCTGCAATATGACCTTCCATTTCCTGCCTGTGCTATTAAGGGGAATAAAATTTATAAAGGTTGCACAGCTTAGCAGCTGTGGCCTGAGCGCGATTGCAGGGTTGTTTGGGAAATATCGCACACAGTTTTCAGGAGCAAAAAGTCTCCTTCTCATAGGACAGGCAGAGGGAGAAACTTTTAGACTCAGTGGTACAGCTGTAGAATTTACAGCTTTACTGTCTTGTCAAAACCAAAAGAAATCTCTTTAGAAACTGAGCATTAAACTTAAGAGACAGATATAGTGACAGATAACTGAGAGGCTGATCATATTGATGTTTTTTTAAAAACTTGTATATTTGTGAAAATGCAATAAAGGATCTACTTGTTTAGGAAAACATTTTAAAATAGAAGCATACAGGGCCCTTTTACTAAGCTGCGCTAGTATATGGGTTTAGCATGGCCTAATGTGGGACTTTTCTTCATGCTAAGCCCATTTCTAGTTCAGCTGTAAAAGGCATTTTTCCGTTTGTTGAATATCTGGCTTTTTGCTATTTAGGAGGCACTAATCGTTCCTGCATTATGGACACAGTAATGTCAGTGCTCAAAATCCCCAAAGTCACCAGATCAGTGACAAGTTGGAAGCAAATAGTAGTAGTGGTTGGTGATCACTGTTCCCTCTAGGCTGAGTGGATTTCCTTCAAATGCATTGCTGCCAGTGGGAGGTGGTGCTTCAATATTGTATTTTCAGTTGCTAGGGACAGGGAGATTCCCTGGAGTCTAGCAGAGCTTACCTTTATCTCACTAGGAAATTGTGATAGTGAACTAGCACCCCCACTGGCAGGAGTGTAGGTGGAGGACTCCCACTCAGCTTAGAAGGAACAATGTCGGTGACTCCCTTCTAAAGGTTATAACAGAGTTCAACTGCTGACCAGACATGATGTCCTGGGAGGTGTGCTGCATGCCAGGTGCCAAGATTTGAGATGTTATAGAGAGTTTGCAAAGACTCATCTCTGCCCTCAGTGTAAAATGTTTTTCATATGCAGATTATATCTTCTTGCTCCTGTAGATCAGTGTTTCCCAAGTCCAGTCCTGAAGTACCCATTGCCAATCAGGTTTTTAGGATATCCATAATGAATATGCATGAACTTGATTTGCATGCACTGCCTCCATTATATGCAAATCTCGTTCACACATATTCATTGTGGATATCCTGAAAACCTGACTGGCAAGGGGTACTCCAGGACTGGACTTGGGAAACACTGATCTAGAATAGATGATGATCTAGATACCACTATCTGAAGCATTTCAATTTTTGTCTGCCATATATGGGCCACATAGCTTTAGTTCCTCATGTGTTTCTCCTTGTCATGTGATTTACCAGAAGTGCACAACAACGCTTGCTATATCCAGAGAAATTAAACTTGTGTACTCTATGTACAAATAGCAGTAGGGAGAAGCAAAACTTATGCCCTCTGTATACAGGCAGCAACAGCAGTAGGGAGGAATATATAATGTTTTTAGTCTCATGCATTAATCCAATGGTCTCTAATGTTTCTCAAACCTCACACTAACACTATTTGCTTTTGCCTCACCTAGAATGTAAACCACACTGCAGGGGCGTAGCCAGACCTCATGGTGGGAGGGGCCAGAGCCCTGGGTGGGGGGCACATTTTAGTCTGCCACCCCACCGCCGCTCCCCCTCACCTCCTTGCTGCTTACCCTCACTGCCTCATTGCTCCCCCCCAAAAAAATCTAATACCTTTGCTGGCAGGGATCCCCAACCCCCACCAGCCGAAGCCTTCTTCAGTGCCGGTCTCCGGCACAGCCGCGTTCGCTGCACTGCTCTTTCTTCTTGCTGACGTACTGTGCACACTCCTTTATGTAAAAATGAGCATCTACACTAATTGAAGGATGTTGTGCAAAAAGCTGAAAATTCCACTTTAGGGATAAACTGAGATTTTCTTACCTTTTCTTTCACAGTACTGTTCATTATCTACTTATTTTTGCTGAAAAATATGTCAAGTCCTCATAGTAGCCATTGAAAATTTTACTGTGTCTTTGGCTTTGTGCAAAATCCTATTAAGTGCACAAGAAGGAGTCCCACAGGAAAAGGAAAAAAAGGCTAACATTTCCGAATACATTTTGCATGGTTGATTCTGAAATGTGTGCGCAACTAAATTGGGTAAGAAGCCAATTAACAATAATTGGACACTAGCAATCATTGATGTTAATTGGCACCAATTTGGATTTGCACACACATCATTCTATGTGCTATTCTATAACATGGTTCCCCCAAATCCCATAGTGTGCACCCAAAAGAGGTCATGGCTATGGGAGGGACATGAGTGGGTCAGGGGCTTTCTCCCTAGCTGCACGCAGTGTTTCAGAATGAGGGGGAATCTGTACCCAACTTATACACCGTGGCTTACACCATGTTTCATAAGAACATATGCATTGCCATACTGGGACAGACCAAAGGTCCATCAAGCCCAGTATCCTGTTTCCAACAGTGGCTAGGTCACAAGTGATTGGAAAGATCCCAGAACAACAAAACAGATTTTATGCTGCTTATCCTAGAATATGCAGTGAGTTTGCCCAAGTCCATCTTAATAATGGCTTATGGAATTTTCTTGTAGGAAATTATCCAAACCTTTTTAAAACCCTGCTAAGCTAATGCTTTTACCACATTCTCTGGCAACAAATTCCAGAGTTTAATTACTTACTGAGTGAAGAAATATTTTCTCCAATTCATTTTAAATTTACTACTTAGTAGCTTCTTTGCGTGTCCCCTACTCCTAGTATTTTTGGAAAGAGTAAACAAGCAATTTACATCTACCTATTCCACTCTACTCATTATTTTATAAACCTCTATCATGTCTCCTCTCAGCTGTCTCTTCTCCAAGCTGAAGAGCCCTAGCCACTTTAGTCTTTCCTCATAGGGAAGTCATCCTATCCCCTTTATCATTTTTGTCGCCCTTCTCTTTACCTTTTCTAACTCTACTATATATTTTTTTAGATGCGGTGACTAGAATTGCACACAGTATTCATGGTGCGGTCGCACCATGGAGCTATACAAAGGCATTATAACATTCTCAGTTTTGTTTTTCATTCCTTTCCTAATAATTCCTAACATTATATTTTCTTTCTTAGCCACCCTTTATAGCATTGTGCTTAGTATGGATTTTTTTTAATGTCACCCAAATTTCAGCACCATTTATTGAATCCAGTCCATTATGCGCATTCCTTTCACCTAATACTAGCTCACTCCTTACAGAATTACCCTCATGAACATGAGAACTTTTTATGCACATGCATATTAATTGTGTGTGTATGTGTTAATCCATAGGTGTACATGCATACAAGTGATTTGTGTGCACTTTATATTTTTAGATGCCCATACAAACCAAATGCACACTCACAAATGCATAGCTTTACCACTGATCATTACCTGGGATACATGGGATTTCCATTCCCCCCCCATACATATTAACAGTGATATCAATGTCTTAGTCACCATAGCTTGCATGATAGGACAAAAGTTTGAGGTTTGCTAGAATTTTGGCATTCAAATCAATCTTTATTAGGATTTTGATAATTCAAGCCACAACAGACACTGCAATCTCTCTGAGAATTTTTTTTTTTTTTTTTACTAAATCTGAATTGTTTGCTCAGCCATGTGTAGTCATGTTGTTGAGTAATTTGTCTAACTATGCATTGATTGCTTTGATGAATGAAACTCATATACATATGTCTTGGATTTTAATGCCAGAAGCTCAACATTGTATCAAAGAAGAGTAACCATACTTGGCACGTTTATGTCACTATACTATGGTCTTCACACCCCTTCTCTTTGTTTTTCAGCTTATCTCTGACACTCATGGTTTTTGTTAATTTTGGTGGTGGAGGATACTGGTTCTTTGAGCATGCTCCATGGAATGGTATAGTAAAAGTTCCATCCAACAATTCTATCTAAAAATATTGTAAGCAAATCAATAATGTAATTATTCATCTCTAAAATAAGAGATGTATATATATAATTGTATAAAATGGGACCAGCAGAACAGCACCTTTAAGCAAATCTAATCATTTTTGCTTACAAATCTTTCTGCAGAACAAAAGACTCTATTAAATCATGAATCCCTCGGTGATGTATATTTGTATCTAGTACCATCATGCTTTCTTCAGTGTTAGAAAGAGCTCCTGTTGTCCACTTTGAAATCCTCATGGTGTGTTTCAAGGGGAGGGAAACCCCTCTTTAGTTGATAGGACCAAGCTCTGCCCCTCAGCTCCACCCCAACCCCCACCTCCAGGTCTCATCTCTGATTTTAATGTCATTTTTTTCATCCCTCCTGGGATCATGACTTTTCCCCTTCCTACCCCCCTCAACAAGTCCATCATTTCCCATTTCCCTACCTAGTCCCCCCCCCCAAATTATCCACGTCTCATTTTCTCTCCCTAGCCAGACCAGCACCGATTGGAGGGTCATGAAAGATTGGGTGGGCCTGAATCGAGAATGGGTGGGCCTGGGCCCACCCAGGCCCACCCATAGTTACGCCCCCCCTACTACTTTCCCTGACAGTCCAGCAAACCAAACAAAAAAGAGCTTTGGGTCCTTTCAGCTAACTATGGGGCCCTTTTAAAAAGCAGTGGTAAGCACTAATGCAGTGGTAAGCACTAACTTTTTTACCGCATGCTAAAAAGGGCTCTACCGTGGGATGCACTCAGGCATTCTACAGTAGTTCTAGGACCAGCATGTGCCAACGTGGGGGGCATATTTGGTGATAGAGAGTAGGCATGCCCTGCACTAATCGGGTCGTGTGGGTAAATCGCCATGTGCTGCCCAATTATCATGGGGTTTACGTGGGAGCCCTTACCACCTAGTAAAGAGGTGGTGGTAAGGACTCATGTGCTAATGGCCATGTGCTAATTGGGAACTTAGCATTTGACCATTAAGCGGAGAATAGAAATTACGACCATTTTACTGCCACACTAAAAGTAGCCTCAGTGCATGGGAAACCCGTGCACTACAAATAGCGCAGGCTGCTTTTTAGCGCTGCTTAGTAAAGGGGCCTCTTTATCTTATGGAGGGTGTAGTTATTTCTTTTAGCATAAATGAGGCCCTGAAGTATTTTATTACACTCCTGATTTTGCAAATTTAAAGCTTAATGATAATGGACTATGCTCAGATCCTGGCACATTCAATTAAATCATATCCAGATCTGCATCAATATTGTTTCATCAAATCTGTAACCATTTCAATACCATTCTGAATTATTTTGTGGCATTTTTTTTTACAGGGCTGACAGTTGCAGATCTGGTTATGCCATGGTAAGTAAACAATGCATTATCTTTTTTTACTTCAGATAACTTAGGAGCCCTTTCACTACAGTATGGTAAGCAGTTACTGCATGAATTAGCACATGGTAAAAGTGCATGGCCCTGGTAACATATACCATACTGACAAGACAGTGCTGCTAATTCACCGGCAACATGAAATAGATAATTATGTACCATTATTCCCTTAACATATTCAAAACTGACAGCTCGGTATTTTCAGTGGAGTGTTTGTTTCCTCACAGTGGATTTTCTCTTTTTGGTACTGACTTTAAGTTGAAAATATAAAACCAGTTTTAGAGGAGAGAATATTTGTTATAAAGAAAAGTTGTACAACAAATCCACAAATATATTACAGACTGGACTACTGGTATCCTTTGCTGACTGTTCTTTCTACTACAGGCCCTCCTTCCTGTTGTCTTATACAGGATCATCCCTAGTGTAAAGCTAATTAGGCAATTTGCCCAGGCCCCATTTTTTGGAAGTCTCCATACTTTGACATCATAGAAGGTAATATTCTTGCCTTTACCACTCCAGACATCTTGTGGTTTGAACTTAAAGGGACCCCATAGTTTCATGGGATCTACTAGACACATGTAATTCAAGCCACAAGACATTTGAAGTGTTGTTAGAAAGCTAGACATTAGTAGGAGGTCCCTTCTCAGGTTGTGAACGTCTTTTTTTATTATATAAACAAGTTTAGGGGCATCGGACTGGATGTTTTGTCCTGGGCCTCACACCCAGTGGAGTCAGTCCTGATCTTAGAAGACTCTTTATATTTTAAT